>NC_060279.1:57251289-57927922 GCF_021613505.1 Equus quagga | reverse complement strand
CGAGATCTCCGGCAATCCCTAGCCCCACGGGGCGGGCAACGGCAGCTAGGAGATCTCCGTGCCCTCCGTGTCTCTCTCTGGGACCCTCCGGGCGCCCCGAGCACCAGGCTGGATCCCCCCGCCAATGGCGGGGAGAGACTCTCCCCGCGGGCTCAGGTGTGCAACTCCAAAGTTTCCCTCTGCGTTTAGGAGTAATTGCAGGGGGTTTAGGTAGGGTTCTGGTCACCTGTTTCCAGCGTCGCTCCTCTGTTGTGTTCTCGCTCCTGCCCTAGACGTGCGTGGATCCTCTGGGGGCGTCCGTTGGAAGAAAGCCGCTTGCGGGTACCAGGCTGCCCGTCGGGGTCGGAGAGCCCTCACCTATTTCCACCTCCTCCCGGAGGAAAGTCCATCCGCCTTCCGATGTATAGTCGCGTGTGTGTCTCAGACGTCCTGAGATGCTGTCTGGATATCCTTTGTCAAGCGATAAGTGTCCAAATGATTGTAGACTCGAAGGGCGAGAGACAAAGAGGACTACTCACGGCGCCATCTTGGCTCTTCCTTTCTCTGTGCTTGCTTTTTAATCCATCTCCTCCATTAAGGAATAAGTCCTCTGGAGCAAAGCCTGCATCTCTCTTCATCACTGTTTTGTCCTTAGCCAGCCTAACACTTTGCCTGGAACATAGAAGATATTTATATTTATTTATCTATTTATCTATTTATTTTAATTTATGTGTATCTTTTGCTGTTCAATGAATAAAAAGTGAGGTAATATTAGACAGACTTCTAAAAGATGAGTACACTTCATTTGCTTAGACAAAGTGGGAAAGATATTTTAGGCAGTGGGAATGTGTGAGCAAAAACAGAAACAAAATAATTGTGTGTACAGTGTAATTGGCTGTTGATGGAAATGATGCTGTATGAAGGAAGGATGAGAAATGAGATAAGGGAAATAAAAGAGAAAACCTCATAAACAATAGTTTTCCTTATTAAAATTGATTTTAATCAGCATCCAATCCTACCATTTTTAGAGTTGTTGATGTCTCTATCTATGGTGAGATAACTAGAGAATTTATCCAGTTTTATCTTTTCTCTAAATACAAACAGTTCTTTATTTCACTCTCTAAATACAAAATTTTGTGGGACAGTCTCCCCACAAATGTATACAGACTAATTAGCTAGCATTGTTTTTATATTGATCATCTATATTTGTTAGCGTTCTCCAGGACAAAAAGGACATGATAGATAGATAGACAGATAGATAGATAGATAGATAGATAGATAGATAGATAGATAGATAGATGATACATTAGATAGATAGATAGAGAATGAGATTTACTATAAAGAATTGGCTCACATGATTATGAAGGCCTAGAAGTCCCACAATCAGCCATCTGCAAGCTAGAGACCCAGGAAAGCTGGTGATGTAGTTAGCAGGTCTGAGAGCTGGAGAGCTGATAGTGTAGATTCCAGTCCGAGTCTGAAGGCCTGAGAACTAGGAATAGCGGAGGCAAGAGATGGATGCCCCAGCTCAAAAGTGAATAGAGAGGATGTGAATTCTCCCTTCCTCCTTCTTTTGTTCTATTCAGGCCTTCAATGCATTATATGATGCCCACCAAGATTAGGGGAGAGAGCAGGCAATCCACTTTATTCAGTCTTCCAATTCAAATGCTAATCTCATTTAGAAACACCTTCACAGACATAGCTAGAAATAATGTTAAACCAGCTATCTGGACATCTCCTGATCCAGTCAAGTTGTCACATGAAATTAACTATCATGTCATTGGAGGGAATAAGAATCTAGCCAACATTTATCTAACCTTATCCCACAGGATATCAAGGAACATCATGATATCATGTGCTAATATCTTGGTAGATGAATCAGCAGCATTCCACAGCCATAACACAATAAGAAATGTTTATAACCTGGGATTTAAATAGGAAATAAAAATAATTGACCAGATAAAAATTCTGGGAAGTTAGCTTGGGGAACAATCTTTAACAATAGCACAGGGAAGCAAACAGCCAGACGGTTTGACTCATCAGGCTAAGAAGGGGAAATGGAATGTTTCAAAATTATCATCATTCTGAAGCCTGACTGTCTCTACCTTATGGGATTTTTGTCATCTGAATTCCAAAGTGTGAAGAGTCATCTTTATGCTTGAGACAAAAAGCTGCTTCAGGACTCTGGAGCCACCCAGGGCACACAGTCTTCTGGGTTGTCAGACAAACAGCTGTTACTTGTATCTGTGGAAAAGCAGCAGCTGATGTTTTCTGACATGGTGTTATGCTTACATATCATGGAGTAATGAGTTTGTTCCATGTTGAAAATGACGCCATGTCAACGGGCACTACAGTGACACTATTGGTTTTGTCATGGAATCACAGACTCTCAGATGGGGAAAGATTCTTGGGCTATTTATTAAACACAAGCATTCATCAAATCTTGGACTCAAACGTAAATGTGCAGTTGCAATTTTATTGGGTTCAAAGCATCTCACTTGAAGGGGAAAACTGATATATCACAATATGTCCATAACAAAAGAATTAGCACCATAAGAGATTTGGGGAAAAAAAAGTAAGTGGATTAATTGAAATCAATTGGGATGTTTAAGCAGTAGAAGAGTGAGCTGGTGAGAGTACAGAGTACATGAAAAGTAGGCTCAACCATTATAGTTTAAAAAAACCTACCATTATTATAATTAATATATATTAATATTTCTATATTACTCAAGAAAAATATTTTTTTCCAATATGTTACAGGAATACTGATTTAGGTCCAATAGAAAGAAGAATGTTCTGAGTCAGAACCGTCCAGAGATGGGGTGAGCCTCTTGGGGATGGATTAACTTGCATTTCTCTGATCAGATATACAACACAATTGTTTCAAAGGGGCTTACCATCAGATTTATGTGTATCCATGAATCTAGCGTCTTGACGTTTATAATTCGGGAATTAAGAACAGTAGTCTTGAAGAAACACATCTGGAAAAGCCATTATGTTTAAAAGTATGGTGAAACTGTGACAGAAAAAAAAATATTTTAAAACTTCATATAGACACACAAAAGGCAAATGTTGCTTTCCAAGAGCTGTTTTTTATTGCTTCAGTTTGTTACGAAACATACTTTCCCATTCCTTATATTTTGACATGGAAATAAGCCAGTTCAAATTCAAGGAGGAATAACCAAAGTTTATAATCAGAAATGTGAATACTCAGTCCAGCTGTTCAAATATCAGCCTAATAACTCACATTCTTTGTATCTGAACTTTTAAGTTAAAAATCTTAATATCAGTATTTAACTTTTCATCTTCTACGTGTTCAAGACCTGAATGAGGCAGGTCAAAGTACTACTGTTAGACAATTCAGGCCAAATGGGTGCCAGCATTAGCACCAAGCTAACTGGGAGATTGAAAGATATTCTGTTGAATATGATTCTTTCTTCCTATCCCTAGTGTGTTACATGCTCTGTATTTTTGAATTTCTAGCTCCTCTATTCCATTTTCCAAGCTCCCAGATATGTTACACCTCTGCTTGTAATCTTTCAAGTATTCTCTTCTACCTATGGTGGGGGAAGGGTGGGTAAAACCCAGATCTTTAATGTTTTTATTTCTGCTCCCCTTTTCAACTATGTTTACTGTCACCTTCTCACCTGTACTCATCCTCAAAGAATCTGCTCTCACAGCACATACTAAATAGGGAGGGGTCTGTTTTTCCCCATCTGAACACTTACAATCTCTTGAACTAAGAATGAACACTTGACCCCAACCAAGTACATCTGATTTTCAAGAATTTGGAATTGATACTCAGAAATGCTATATTTTTTTGGTTATACATTTGTGTTGAGAGAAACTCTAAAACTTATGAGATGTTTTTCTGTAAAGAGAAGAAAAAGAAAGCAGTCAGAGAAGGGAAAATAATAAAACAGCTAAAGACGAGAAAATATGAAACACCAAATGATGAGGAGGGGGTGCTGTGGGAGAGAGAGGGGAAGGGAAAGGCCGGAGAGAGAAGGGAGGGATGGCCTCAGTCCCTGCTTCCAGACTAGAGGAGACTTGCCTTTGTGGACCGACCCTGGCTCCATAGAATGATCCCTCTCTCTTTCCAAAAGATTGCCACTTTTTTCTATAGCTTGTTTGAATGAGTTTGAGTTGCTTGAAGCCCAAAAATTCCTGAATAAGACAACCTTCTCTAAGCCATTCCCTCTCCTAGTATGCCCTGTCTCTATTGTCCCTTTGATGTTGTCCTTCATCCTTCAAAATCCCCTTGTCATGTAGCCTTCCTCAACCCTTTTTGGTCATAGTTGTCTCTTTTCTATGCTTACACAACAGATCATTTTGTTGTGTTTCCCTCCGCTCTAGAATTTATTTCTTGTTAATGGAATATATATGATCAATTTTCCAGTTAACATTTCATGTGTATTTGAAAATACTGTGTATTTTTACTTTGGGAACAAATGACCTATGGTTCCATACAGTTCATATGCATTTATATGTACACTTATATGCATGTATACACATATGTGTACACACAAATATTAGTAAATCTTGTTGAATCACTTAAATCTTCCACATCTTGTTTTCTTATTTAATTATTGTTCTACCTGAAGTATTGAATTTTTAGAGAGATATGTTAAGAAGCAATATATATTTTTAAATTGATTTGTTGAAGCCATTAAATTTAAATGAAGACACTGATATCATGTCTTTTTTGTGGATTGAATTTTTATCAATTTATAATAGTCTATGTTTTCCCACTTAATGCCTTTTACATTACTTTTTTGGGTCTGATGCTAATATTGTTGTTTAATAGTTTATTTTTTTAATATTTCTGACATTCTTTTTCTAATTACTCCCCCTCTTTTAATTTTTGTAAGATATTTGCTGTTATGATAAATGGTGTCTCTCTGGTGATGGCATATTCATTGTAATGGGGGTCTTGCAGTGGCTTTTCTTCTGTGTGAAAAGATTTACCATGCTTTTGGAGTCATTAGTTCTCTGGGTCACTGTCCTGAACCTCTGGTCCCGGGGCCCACACTCACTACATTAGTCAGAAGAAAATTCAATGGCACTTGCATCTTTGTTCATGTGAGTGTAGTGCCTCTTTTAATAATGCAAGGGATGTCCAGTTACCTCTGTTAAAGAACAAAAATTCAACTGAATAACTTTTAAAGATGTTATTGGTTTTATTCAGCAATTCATGAGTCAGGCAGCATCTAATCTAGCAGGTAGAAATGAGCTCTGAAAACGTGTACAAAGTAAGAGATTTTGCCAGCAGTAGGGAGCAGGAACAGGAAGTTGTACTAGGAGGCCTAAAAGCAGATTTTTATTTTTTTTATTGCAAGGATGGCAGTAACTATGAGACAGATTCCCTAACTAATGCTGATTAGGTTATCCCTGATTGACTGCTTTAAGGTTTTGTTTCTGGGAGGGCCAAAACTGGAATTTATGTAAGTCTCAGTTTGGTGGTGTGAGGCTTAGCCTAAGTGACTCTATTTTGGACCTACTGTCTTGTCTTTAACACCTCCCACTTTTCAATCGAAGAGATTGAGTCTAGAGTCTATAGACTCTATGACTATAGGCTTAGAGTTCTCCCACACATTTACTTATTTTGCACCAGTCTTCTCTAGTAAATATTTGAGACTATGATTTCTTTACTTCTATCTGTTCCCATCTACTTTTTAATCATTCAGGGATCCCCTCCCAATTTCTGGTCCATTGCTGATCTTTTTTACCTGCCTATATTCTACTATATCCATCTACATATGTCTATTTCAGTACCTACTTCTTCAAGTTGTAATGACATTTCTACATATGTTTCCCAACTTCCTGTGAATGTATTGAAAGGAGGAAGTGACAGCAAGTCATTTGCTTTTACTCTCATTTGACAATCAACACTTTCCCTAAAGACATTATTCCTCAACTCTCCTAAAGAGCGACATGTTCATCATGAGACAATCCCCATTAGAATTTAGCCTTAGAAGGTTTCACTTTATGAAGAACATAAAACCTAAAAATGTAGTTTTCATAATGGAACACTTTCATGACCTTAGAAATAGCTTTGTGATTGTGGCATTATAATGAGTGTAAACAGGTAAAAAGACAGGCTTGTGCTGGTAATAAAAATAATTCTCCCTTTCCCAAAGGCCTCAGCAGCTACCCAGCTTCCCAGAGCTCACTGCAGATATTTCTTCCAAGAGTACAAAGATGACAGAAGACTAAATAGGAGATTAAATAGATTTTGCGAAACAGAATTGTGATGAGAATAGTTTCAATTAGGGGAGAATGAGAAGAGGAAGTGACAAGGGAGAAAATGTGTGCAGAGCATCAGCCTCTCTAATCTCAGAAAACAGAGGCTCTCCTTGGGGCTGAGCTCATATTGACTGATCACAGAATCACAGAGAGAGGATGCGAGAGGCTCCGGAGGAAGCAGGGATCTGACAAACTTCCCTGATAACCTTGACTGCATGGGCACAAGAATTGGGTTGGGCTTTGAAAGTGAAAGGGAAGCTGCCTGGCAAACAAGCTGAAGCTACAGGAAGTTTAATTAAAGCCAGTAGGGGGATAGAAAAAGTGGGGAATAATTAGGGCAGTAAGAAAAAAGAAACCTGAAGATGATTAAAGGAAGGCTCTGGAGGCATGGAGCTACCTGGACAGCATGCCGTTGACACCTGTTAAAAATGAGTTTGATGCTTTGCCTATTTCGAGTTTAAATTTTGGGTTTGTGGTGTGTTTGTGTATGTATGTATGTGCATGTTATCCCCTATTATCTGTATTTTTCCTTGACTACCAGCTGGGTGGGAATGAAAAAGTGCCATGATCCAAACTGGATTTTAATGAGGACAGCTCACTGCCTGCCAAGTCCTGGGGCATGAAGTTGGCGGACTGGACACACTGGTCCTTGAGAGTCCCGGCTCTGGATCTGAAAGCCCCTCTGTTAAAAACTTGGCAGCCCTTCCACAGTCTCTCTTCCCCTCTGCCAAACAGATGAAGGCAGCATCTGGCTCTGAACATGCGATGCTGAAAGTTGCCATGACTGTCAAAGGTCCAAGGAAGGAGCACTTCCTTTCCCTGACATCAGTCGGCTTCAAATCCAACCCAGGGACCCTCTGCTGTTGTCACCCTTCCTGAGAGATAGCAAATTTTTTATTCTTCTTAAACACCCAAGATGCCACTTCCTACATTTAGTTTGATAAAGACCCAAGAATAAAAATTCACTTAAAAAAGTTACTCTTATGAAGGGCACTGTTGCTTGCTGGTATATCTAGAGACAAGAACTTGTGTGGGAGAGTATTAGCCAATGAAGCTAAAGTTTTAAGAAAGAGTCAGATTCTAAACTTCCTGTATATGAACTTAAAAAAAGGTTTGAATTTTTGATGGAAATGTTAAGGAGAAGCAACAAAGTTCTCCGATCAGGCGATAACACGAATTATTTTTATCTTTTAGTTTGAGATCTTTTGCAAATGTGTTTTTAAAAAATACGTTAAAACAAGTGTGCAATTATTAAAATTAAATATCTATGTATTTATTTGTGTATGTAAAACTGTCTTGGATACCACCAGTAGTACGCATACTAATCATGATTTCCATTGAGGTATTAAGGACAGAATTAAATCCCAAGCCAAGTGTTTTGACGTGTCTTTGGGAGTCCAAATCTTCCCCGTTGCGGAGGATTCCCCAACCAGAGAAGGGAACCCTATCTGCAGAAAACTGAAGCAGGTGGCTCCAGTAGGTTATTAGTTTTCAACTTAGAGGGTATAGACATCCTTATACCCAGTCCACACTCCAGACCAAGGAGATCAAAATGGTGAATATAGGCCACAAGCAACAGCATTATGTTTTATCACCTCGGGAAAATGCAAAATGCAGCCTAGTTCTAGAATCATTTCAGGTTACATCTAAGATAAATTGGGAAGAGACAGGAGACAAAATATCACCATCATTCCAAAAGAAAGGAATAGAATCACTCAACATAAAGAGTGAAAAATCACTCACATTTGAAGAGCACTATTGTAGGGGAATAAAATGTGGAAAAGGCCCAAGAAAATTGATTTGACCCAAATTGAAGTAACGATGGCTCACTTATCGCGTGATAGATGCTTGGCAATTGGCATCTCAGGCAACTTCAGAAGCAGAGGATGAGAAAAGACCAGAGATCAGGCACTTTTTAGGAAACTTCCTTCATGCCTCATTGGCCTAATTAACCTCACTTATTCTTAAATGAACTTCCATTGTCATAGAAATGTCAGGAGCTGGGTGGGAGGAAGGGGAGGATAGATTCCTATTTACTCTATTTTGACTATATAAATCTGCATCTACTCATAGAAATGGTGTGGTGTCAATACCTCTGCTCCCAAAATAAACTAAAAGTCTCCTTGGTATTTCATATATAGATGTTTGCCACTCTTCAATATTATTTTGATACAGTCGCATAAAAAGAACTAGTTTCTTTCTGTCCCCACACTCGTCCTTCCGTGGTGTCATCTTTATCTTACAGGTTAAAGTCACTTAGGATGGACAAAAGGCTGCATTAGTTTTATGCCTCAACACAAACTTCATTTGATCTACAAAGAAAGAGAACTGTTTTGTAGCCCTTCTCCCAAAGAGTAACATTCTTTGCCACAAATCTTCCAAAATTCCTCAAGATGTAGTATTTTTACTTTATAATATATTGAAAAAAATAGAATTTAAAAATACCTATAACCCCAACCATAACACACTCCTCAAAGCACTTTCAGGGTTGCATACTGCTTTCTAGTTTTGTGCTATGGTTATGTTTCAAAATTCATTAACTAGTATCTTATCATTTTCCTTTAGTTTTTACACACATATACACATGCACAAACACACTAAATATAAGTGGCTATTTTAAAAATAGTCACAATTATACTTTTTTATTCCTCTTGAGCTTCTTCCTTACATATTAAATTCCCCAAAGGAGGATGACTATGTTAAAGAATATTGGCACATTTAATTTTTATAGATAAGTAGACATAAAGATAAATAGCAAGATCACTCTATATATACCTAGATAGAGAATAATAAATGGTTGATACAAAAGAGTTTTATTAATTTCGAGTTCCCTTTGATATCATTTTCTAAAAGTGCTTCATGAAGAAAAACAAAAGTTGTGTGTGTATGTTTCCTTATTTTGTTCGCTAAACAAGAGATAACCTTTTGTTTTACTTAATGAAAGATAATTCAATGAAGTTTTAAATTGCATTTTTATTAATAGTAATGGTTGATATCATAGGGTCTCAATAAATGTTTTTTGAGAGAATGGATTTTTTTAAGAGCTTTGTTCATATACTACTTAGATTCTATCTTAAGTCATTTTCCTTGAATCCAAGTCTTTTAACTCAAAAGTCCATACTTTATGAGATGTTGGACTAATGTTGAAACATCAAGGGTGGGACAAGCAACTTAACATGATAGAAACAATCTTACCCTCTCAGTTTTCTTTCTCTTCATTAACTTGGTTCTCTAATTATAGGAATTAATAGACAATGGAGGGGGCCAGCCCTGTGGCGCAGCAGTTAAGTGAGCACGTTCCGCTTTGGCGGCCCCGGGTTCGCCAGTTCGGATCCCAAGTGCAGACATGGCACTGCTTGTCAAGCAGATGCCTGTTGTGATAGGCATCCCCTGTATAAAGTAGAGGAAGATGGGCAAGGATGCTAGCTCAGGGCCAGTCTTCCTCAGCAAAAAAGAAGAAGATTGGCAGTAGATGCTAGCTTAGGGCTAATTTTCCACACACACACACACAAATAATAAAAGACAATGGATAGCTTCTTATGTATTGGTTGTTTTAAAAGACGGAGAAAAGTTAAATGATATCTTGACATATATGCTTTTTTCTATAGGATAGATCTAAGAAGACATTCACCATGAATTAAAATTTTTTCTTGGTGTCTGAATACCTTTTGGCAATTTAATTTTTTAATTCCAATTCAGCTTCCTAGAATGGAGATTTCTGATGCCTTACTGCCCTTAGAATAAAACTACATGTATCTGAATCACTACTAAGCCAAAGCCAAGATTTTCTTTGAAAAGAGGATTAACTTAACAAATTGTTCATTCAAATGAAGTTACTCTTTATTTTTTAGTTGTATAATCCTGTTTTGGTTATTCACATGCAATCACTTTGGAATCAAGTCATTTATAAAGTGATTGGAAAATACTTCTTAACATGAAAATATTCTAAGTAGCTCAGATGAGAGGATATTTAGCTTAATTGAAGGACCATTGAACAGAATTGAAATGTGGGTTTTAATCTTAGTGCTACATGAAATCTACTATGTGACCAAGGTCAAGTCCCTTTGCTTCTCTGAAACATACCTTACTTCCATGCAAAATGAGTGAGCTGGTCTAGCACAGTGGTAGAAACATGGGTATAATTAATGAAAAGAAGAATAATTAGAGGTTGCATTATTTTTGCATTAAAAATTAAGATATATTTATGCAGATTGTGGGGAAAAAGTATATTCTTTGATGGTAGATTACTTGCTTTATTTCATACAAGAATGCTACCATAAAAATGTGGTATTGTGTTAGCCAGTGTTTTAAATGTATTTTCCAAAGATAGATGCAGCAATATCTTCCATCTCACACACTCTTCTACAATGATAGTGTGATGCTCCTCTCATTGAGAGATTGGATATATGTCATTTTTTCTTTAATCTGTTTGGGCTTGTGTCTGCTCTGGCCAATAGAGTATAGTGGAAATGATAATATGTAACTTCAATGGTTGGGTTATAAAAGTAAATGCAGATTCTAGAACACTTCTTTTTAGAGCCAACTGAGGACTCCAACTTCCCGGAGGTCTCCACTGCCACAGGCAGAGGCCATTTGCAGGTGCTCTGGTTTACAGCCCCAGTTAAGATTCCAGTCAACAACAGCCAAACATATGAGTCAAGACAACTCAGATATTTCTAGCTCCCAAATATCGAGTCTTATCAGCTGAGGCTCCAGACATTATGGAGCAGAGATAAACCGCATCATTGTGCTGAGTTCAAATTCCTGATCCACAGTATCCACAATCATAGTAAAGTGGTTATCTTCTGTCACTAAGTACTGGGGTGGATTGTTAGGCAGCAGCAACAAACAAACAGAAATTTTGAACTTGGAAGTAAAGTCCTATAAAATATCGTATATTGTATTTAGTTCTATATACTATGGCAAACTATACTACTCTATACATAACAAAAACCCAAAGCATGTGTCATTGGCTTTGGGAAAAGGAGGAAGCAGGCAAGACCTTGAGGCAACCTTTAGTGAAAACTAGAAGGGACTTGATTGGTCAAGGCTTGGAAAAGTAGGAAGAAAATATTATGAAAAGCTGTAGGAAAGGAGACACTTTATGAAGTTGCAAGAAATTTAGTAAAACCATCACCTTGAGTAACATAGAAAAGATGGAATATACTTAACTAACTTGAGTTAGTGATGGGTATTTCCAGATGGATTATAGATCGTACCATCTGTGTTCTTCTATAAAAAAATAAGACAAGACAGAGATGGACTAAAGAACAAACTAGTCAATTCAAAATATAATTTGAAGAGTACATAGCATGTCCAGAATAATCCTTCAGACTGCACTGGGTTCTCACAGTAAGAAAGGTCCTCTAGACCAAGACCAATTCCAGGATGGAAATGTAAAATCCATTGTTAAGACCTCAGAAAGATCTACGTTGATGTCTTATAGAGATGTCTCAGAAAGACCAAACCCTGCGTAAAGATCTCAAGAGCATATTTTGAAGATCTATTTCATTAAAGAAACAGAATATTTGTTATTTTAAGATCATGACAAAACTCACTCTAAGCTTACACTTTATGTTTATAGCCACAGAAAACTAGCTCCACTTTCCCCATTTCTTAATTTCAAATTGCAAGAAATAATGGTTGTAAGTTAAAGGCTAGCTGAATATGAATTAAATGTGTTTTTGTCATAACTGGATTGAATAGCATAACATATGCATCCAATACCCTCCGGAAAATGATGGCCAGGGGTTGGGCACACACAATACAAACCTTTTTGTCAGGACACTGCTATCAAAGAAGTTGAAGTGGTTAGTACCTAGAGAAAAAAGTGACCTCAGCTTTGGACTAGTCAGACACCACAAAAAGTGTGCTTACAAAGCCATATACTAAAACAAGGACAATTGAGAGAATGTTGCATTTGAAATGAGTTCTGTTTGCCCATCAAAAAAAAAAAGGTTTTCTATAATATATAGTCCTATTTCCCATTGTTACTCAGAATCCTTACCTACAACAGCTCTGTTTAACATTCACAATGGCTTGTCTCATCAGGCAGTGTTCCATCTAAATCACAGTGACTTTAACAGTCTTACAAATATATGCTCCTGTGTTGTAGGGCCACATACTGGGAGACTCTAGCAGGTCTCAGCTGTGAGGAGATCATTGGAAAATAAATGAATTTGTTTCCATAAACACAATAGTGCTTCTTATTAAATATCAGAGAAGGATTATTACAAAATATAGTAAAGTAACCACAAGCTGATCCAAATTAATAAAGTGAAATTCAGAGAAGATGCTGCTTAAAGATAAAAGATACACAACCTGACTTTGGTTGTCCCAAAAGATAGAGCACAGAACCTTGTGGTCTTTGAGCCAAGTGTTTGAATAGCGTCTATTTATAGAAAAATAACATTCACTATTTACTTGGGAGACTTCCCACTGAAATAATGCATTTCAAAGACAGAGTGAGCCTTTCTTTCAAGTTCAAATTTGAATGTGAAATTACAAGCTTCTATACATTTTATACCAATGCCAGCGAATCCCAATTGTTTCTATTGTGGTTTTCCAAGGAAATCTTGTCTCTGTCCTCTGAACATAGAGTCATTGTAAAACCATCATGCAGGAGGCCCTCCCTGGAGGAAAGAGACATTTACAGTAAGACCAGCTGTTGCAGGAATCTCCCAGCAGTAATATTTACAGTGCTCCATTTCAGGTATCGTCAGTGCCAGTCATGCTGCAAATTCAGTGCCATCACCATTATTGAAGCTAATGGCTAACTGAATATGAATTAAATGGCTGTTTTTGTCATAATCAGATCAAATAGCATAACATACTCATCCACTCAGGGAGAGGGCAGCCCCCTCCTCGGAGCAGCAGTGCTGAAAACATTTTGTCTCCTAGGAAGGTGTGTTATTCTTGCTTCTAGTCACGATTGGAAATGTTGCCTTCCCATGAGATGCAGGACGCAGCATCACATTGCCCTGGGAAATGAGGAATGTCACCCTTGTATGAGAAGTCCAAATGCCACAGCTGCTAAGCCTTTAAAATGCAGGCACATTTCTACTTGCATTATATGCTGTTAGAGTGCACAAGCTTGCAGAATTCACACATGCAAGCAAGAGTAAAAGTTAAGAAAGGAAGGAAGGAAGGGAGAAAAGAAAAAAAAGAAAGAAAGAGTTCTTGACCCATTGAGCTGTGCTTCTAATTCAGATAAAATTATTTATTTGGAAGTTAAGATTAGCAAAAGACAAGCTAATTGAGACCTGCTATGCCACTTTGCAATCACAAAGCTAACTCTTGGAAGATTTATTTTGGAATTCTGGCCTGTTGAATCTGGATGCCGTGTTATGCTGTGTCCAGCATTTCTCATATTTCCTTCTCTTTCCTATACCTTTCATGGTTTCATAGTCACATTGCTTTTTTTTTCATATCCATTCTTCTCCCTGTTTCTCCTGTGTGCTCCTATGTGCAGCGTTACCGCTCTCTGGTGCTCTCTCTCTCTCCCTTCTTCCCTCCCACCATCCGTCTCTCCCTGAATTAAACATAAAAGAATAAATATCACCAGTTTGTATTTTTGTTTCTGCATTGATTGCCCCTTCAAAATTCTAAAAACCACCATTAATTCCAAGGCCAACTCTCAAAACTAATTTCACCAATATTTCCATCTTTCTAAGGGAGCCATGGGTTCTTGTCATGCATTCTGTCAAGGAAGAAGTTATAACAACTGTTGCAAGGAGAAAGAGAATTTGAGATTCCAAACAATAGCACATAACTTTAATGAGAAAGAAAAGGCGGGAATGTGATAATTAGCATAGATAAGCCAAATACAGTGGATACTAAGGAGAAGAACTAATATCTACCATCTACTATGGTCTACCACCATCTTTTCCTAAAAGAAAGCACATTTACCATCACAGAAAATAATAGATACATAATTTTAAATAAAAGGATGGCCTTTTTCAAATATATATGGAAATTCAGTCCTGTTATAGCCCTTTCAGCAATTTAATGACCACTTAAGTCTTGTCCAAAGTCCATTTCTTTTAGGCCCATGAAGCTTTACCTAAATCCCTCTGGACAGAAGAAATAGAGGAAGGGTGCTGAAGTATTAAAAGCATGGATTTATTGCTAAACAAATTTTGCCTTGAATTTGAGCTTTGTGACCTCAGGAAAATTACTTTAATCCCTGAGAGCTTCAGTTTGCTCACCTCCATGAGACAGACTACAGTACTAACTTTATAAGAAGTAGGACATATGAAATAAGAGAATTGTGAAGTACAGTGCCTATTACATGTGAGGGGTACATTCTTTCCTTAGTCTTCTCTTCTACTCTCATAGCTGAGCATGTGGAACTTGAGCATCACCCATCCTAGTGTAATTTTGTATAGATCTTTGTGTCCTCCTGGATTCCAGGCTCTCTTCCCCTTTCACAATGCCTAGAATATGACCTTAATAACTAACGTTTACTGGATGAATTGTGTATCTGTATGAGTGTGTGTGTATGTGTGTCACACATGGCACTAAACATTTTTTTGTGTTATCTTATTTAATTTTTTCAGTATCCCACAAAGTAGCTACCATTAAAATTCCAAGATGAGGAAATTGTGGGTCCAGGGTTGTATAGTATTACTCAGATTACACATTCGTGAGGAAAGTAGCCAAAATGTGGACTTTGCAATACAACCCCAGTACCCATCTCTTAATCACATACCACGCTGCCTTTTACGCTGGACAGGTATAATTAATTTCCAACAATTGAAGTTACGAGGAGGGATAATAAAACCAGAGGTCCTGCATGGCCCCAGGAAACAGAAGTAATGCTGCATGAGTATTTCTGCTAACTTACTTTCAGAATAGTTCTGGTAGAGTTGGCACACATAGACTTACTTTTTGGTGTCTTGCTGAACACTGAATGCAAGTAACCTAAGATTACCTGATTGGTGGTGGAGACACAGCTTTATGTGCAGTGAGAGAGAATATGGAAGTTTGTGGCATCTCATCAACTCTCTAATTTCCTACATTAAGCAGCACAAAGTGATTAGACTGAAAAGGCACTTTACCATTCAATGCAGAGAAAGCTGCTTGATTTTATTTCCAGAGAAATTAGCCCCTTCTTACTCTTTTTTTGTCTTTAGAAAATAGAAGGGGAGGAAAGCTCTATGTTGATAAGCTTTGTAAGAAGTCTATGGCATAAGAGAAAACAAGAACCAAGTTTAAATCCTATTTAATATGACAGTACTTGTACCAGTTTTAACAGAAACAACAATGAACATTCAACAAGTATTTGTGCTGTGACATGCTTGGGACAAACTCTCACCTGCACCATCTCACTCTCTCCTCATCACCACCTACTGAGATGCCTGTGGTTATCTTTATTTTCATATGAGGAAATGGAGGCACACATGATTAAATAAGCGCCCAATGTCACAGGATTCACGTTGAAGACAATTTAATCCTAGTGTCTGTGTTATTAACCCCTATATTCCGCCAACAGAAAAGTGTGACCAGAATAGGGGTAGAAGCAGAGAAGGCACCATTATTCCAGGAGAGTAGAAACTTGGGCAATTGGTGTTGGAGCAAGAGAGTGTCATCCAACAGTTTACAGA
Source organism: Equus quagga (assembly GCF_021613505.1). Taxonomy (NCBI): domain Eukaryota; kingdom Metazoa; phylum Chordata; class Mammalia; order Perissodactyla; family Equidae; genus Equus; species Equus quagga. Next base: position 57,912,092 of record NC_060279.1, on the reverse strand, counting down.
CCCTCCCTGTAGATTAGGGGCCTTCTACTGATTTTGGTTTCACATAAAAAAACCTTTCATAATACAGAGTACTTACTAAATTAAAGTCCATTAATATAATCATCTTAGCCAGTTCAAAATGGCTTCCTTGTAAGGTAGTAAGCCCTTTCCTCAGACATTTTCTCAATGGTGGTTGACCCTGAATGGTCTGCTCTAAGTATCAATCCATACCCGGGCAATATTTTTGTTTATTACTCCCTAGAGCTCCTCCTATAATCTGTCTTTGTCCATTCAGGCTGCTCTAACAGAATGCCATAGACTGGGTGGCTTTTAAACAACAGAAATTTTTTCTCACAGTTCTAGAGGCTGTGAAGTCCTTGCAGATCCAGTGTCTGATGAGGCCGACTTCCTGGTTCATAGATTGCTGTCTGCTAGCTGTGTCGTCATATGGTAAGAGGGGCAAGGGAACTTTCTGGGATCTCTTTCGTAAGGGCACTGATCCCATTCATGAGGGATCCATCCTCATGACCTAATCACCTCCCAAAGGCCTCACTTCTGAATACCACCACATTGGGGATTAGGTTTCAATATATGAATTTGGGGGGGACACAAACATTCAGTCTATAGTGTTCTGCATAAACAAACACTGCTAATTCCTATCTCTACTCTCTCTATCCAAAAAAAACTTTTTCTAGTGAAACATACAGTAAGTGCTATTTGGTAAGAAAATCTGGCTTCTTGGAATCAGAAAGTATCCCTCTCCCTTCCTATCGCTAACCCACGTTTCAGGACGTGAGTCCGGTCTCACTTCCTTGGGTCTTTCCTCACTAGCTCCATCAGCAACACCTTTGAGCTAAACAAGGATCCCATTTCACCCTTCTTGGAACATTCATTGCGGTGTTTAGTGTTCTGAGTAGTTGGTTTGGCCATACTGATGGGACGACAACAAACTGATAAAGAACAAGAGGTATGGACAGATTAGTGCAGTAGTTTCCAACTTCTTTTCAAGCACAAAAGTATGCAGAATGCTGACACAGAAAATAGATGGAAGGAGGGAAGCTCTGGTAGAAGTGGAAGTGATGACCTCCAAGCCTGTTTATCCAGTTTCCCTGCACTCTCCTTCCTTTCTCCAAGAAACTCTACTGTAAGAAATGAGCAAGCAGCTCATAATTAGAAGGACTGAATTCAAACTCAAACCTACTGGGTGATCACAGATCTCCTTTATCCGGGCCTCTGTTCCTATCTTTGCAGTGGGAGTAATATGCCACCTCTAGGATCGTATTAAGGCTCAAGGAAATAACCAACAAGAAATGCTTCACTTTCTTCTTTTAGCTCTTTGCTATCCCTTGTCTGGCATCTGTTTTCTTTCCTTTCTCCCATTCTTCTACCCACCCCTTTCCATGATGTCTCTCTTAATGTCTATGGTAGGCCTCCAGTGTACATTTCTTCATTTATGGTTTCATTTCCTGAATACCAACAGTTCATTTTGAAAGTATTATAATTACAGGTATATACAGTATGAGGTATGCTAAGAAAATAATATAACAGCCACCTTGTTGGTGTTGCTGGACACATATTTATAGCACTATTTTTTATGTATGGAAATAGAGTTTGCATATTCATGGAGCATGTTTTCCATTCCACAATACCACATTAGGCAATATATTACATCTCCTGGCCTGCTTGATATTCATTGCTAATAAAGTCTCATAGAAATAAAGCTATGTGGTAATAGAATGGCAGCTTTTTATTACAGAGATGTTTCTATTATGCTAATTTATGATTTAGATGATTTACGCTAATAAGTGTAATTTCTTAATATAAACAAAACTATAGTCAAATTTCAAAATGCTTCTACCTCTGGCTGGCAAATTTACATACCTCACAGTTTTATTAAATATATTCTGTGGAGATAAAATACATTTTTTACATAACAATCACCTCCGGCTTTTCCATGGAGAATTTGATGGCATGAAACAGCTGCACGTCTGTAATTGTTTTGCCACCTGTTCTAGAGAAGAGAAGGTTCTGCTCCCTACAGTGGTAATCGGATGATGTTTTGCTTACCTTTCAAGGTCATGAATTCCTCTACCTTCCTCTGTTGATACCCTCCAATGTAGGTGGGGGGTTGATATTTGATGGAGTTGATTTTCCAAGGTTTGATTAGAAATTTTCCAGAAGAAAGGAATTAAATAGGGATTTGTTCAAAATCAGCCAGATGACCAGATAAGAGGAGACACCCACCATCTGTGATGAGATTTAATTTCTAATTTCCAAAGGGCAGTTATTTTAGTTTTATTTCAATTCAGAAAAATAAACAGAGTGATTGCATTCAAAAGAAACAGAGGCATTTCATTTAGGGGAAATAATATGAGGATGTGACAATATTGTTTAAATAATGATTAGTGTCTCTCTTTCTCCCTCTGTCTCTCAAACATGTGGTCACACACATATGCACAAACAGAAATCATCTAGCTTAATCCATGAATTTTAACTGTATAATATTAAAGCACATTGACCAATCTATCTCAGATAAAGAAAATCATAAAGATGGCATCTTTTGACTTCATTCGGAGGTAATGCCACTAACTTTGTCAAATCAACAAAGGACCTAAATCTGCCTGTAATAAGGTTAAGGTAGCTGACCCATGTGCTTTTACCAATAACACTACTCTGGGGTGTCTTAAAGTGATATTAGTGTAATCACTCACTATGATGAAATATGATATTGAATTCTAGTTGCAGAGAGATAGATGAGATGAGAAGAGGAAATCCTAATTTGTGTGTGAGGAAGATTGGCCCTGAGCTAACATCCGTTGCCAATCCTCCTCCTTTTGCCTGAGGAAGATTGTTGCTGAACTAATGTCTGTGCCAATATTCCTCTATTTTATGTGGGACGCCGCCACAGTGTGGCTCAAGCAGCGGTGCTAAGTGAGCACCAGGGATCTGAAAGAACGAACTCCGGGCCATTGAAGTGGACCATGTGAACTTAACCACTACGCCACCACACTGGCCCCATGAAAGGCTATTTTTTAAAAAATCTTTATAGTTTATTTATGTAACATTTTACATATGTACAATCCTTGGAAATTTCATTCTTAGTTCTTAATTTTACCTCATGACTTAAGTCATGATTTCGTTTATTCAATGTGTAGTTGTGATTAGGACAAACTAAAAGTAACATACATTAAATGTAACCTTCTGTCTGTAAATATTTATTGAAAAAGGAAGGAGCAGGGATAAAAGAGGGAATTGACTTGAGAGCGTTTTCCAGTATATATAAGCCACATGAAAGTGGTACAAATGTAGTCAAGGATGTATCTTAAGTTTCTGCCTAGATGGATCCATGGATAGTTCTGCCACTAGTAGGAATCAGAAATGAATGGATAGGAACAGTTTTACAGAGAAGGGAAGAAGATGAATCCAATTTGAACTGCACTAAGTTGGAGCTTCTTGCAAGGCATCCAAAGTCAAGTGCTTATTGACCTAAAGCTGGTGCACTTTGCATTATGAGCAGCATTATACTACATCCCTGGTTCTCCACTGGGAGCGATTTTACCCCCTCGGGGAACATTCTGCAAAGTTTGGAGACATTTGGTTATTAAACTGGGAGAGTGAGGGTGGCTGCTACCAGGATCTAGATAAAGTTCAGAAATGCTGCCAAGGACAGAACCCTCAATGCACAGGACAGACCACCACACCACAACAAAGAATTATCCAGCCCCAAGTATCAAGTGTCTAGGTTGAGAAACTGTGTTCTAGATAATGGAGGAAGGTTGCATAAGTTTATGTGCTTATACATACAGAACTCTAATCCAAGACAAAGGAAATGAGTGTGCGAAAAGAAAAACATGTGGGGAATAAACGTTATGGAAGTTCAGAAATGGTATAAGGATCTTAGAAAAACAAAATACAGCAATGCATTTGCAGGAACCCAGTAACAAAGAATTATTTTCCTCATTTTACATATAAAGTAACAAAGCCTTAAGAAGTCGCTTTCTAGGTTTACACAGCTAGTTAGTAAAGGACAGAGGAGAGTTTCAAACTTCTCTTTGATTCCACAGCCAATTCACTGTCCTGTCTACCATACTAAGAAAAGCTATTACAATTGAGTGATAAATGATCTTTCCAACAATGATTGAGGACTTCCTGCTGTCCTTGAATGTTTAACGTTAAAAATTTTGTTGGGCTGAACGACAGCCCATATTTAGGGATCAGCAGAGGACTGCTGTAAATATTATAATCTTACCAATGCTTCTAGCCTCCCACATATTTGCTCCTTAATGCCAGGAGCAACCGCCTGAAATGGGTGAGATTATACACAGTCAAAAACATACTGCATACATTAAAAGAAAGTTGAGATGTCTTTCAGAAACATGAATGTGAGTGTCCATTCTTTGTTTCGATTATTGTTTTGCATAGCTTTTACAAATTCTTGGAAATGACTTTGAGAACTACCTTTATTATGCTGCAGCTGCACATTGGATCAGAAAATAAGTATGTAACTATACGGCAGTATGTGACCATGAAGTAGAATAGGACATCCAAACACAGAGAGGCAAGAACTGGGTTTAATCCTCTGCTCAGCAACTATATTAGCTGTTTGAGCTTGGTCTAGCCATTTATTCTTTTTAGAACTCTGTTATCAATTGCAAATAATTTCATTAAACTTTTTAAAGAACGCTTTGCAGCTCTAATTGGAACTGATTCTACGATCCTTACAACTTAAAAGCACATCATCCCAAAATGACACTTTAGCAATACCTAACTTTATTCATCCACACTTTCAACAAATGTTTCTTGAAAACCTGCTATTTGTAATGCTCTGTTTTAGACAGAGTGGGGTAAAAACCAAGTGTAAAGCCTCGATTTCTGCTCAAAAAAGAAAAAAAAATTAGTGTAGAAAACAGTAGAGTTATTGCTAGAAGATATATACAGACAACACTTTGACTTGCGGATCAAGACAAGAGTGATGATTAGTGGGCTGGCATTTGAATGAGAAGAGTGAAAGCTGGGCACCATCCTCAAATATATAAATGTGTGCTGCTTAGGCTTTTTTTCCCCCCTAGATTCTAAGTAACAGAGATACACATCCTTAGAAGGGATAAGGCCTTTTCCAAGTTCATTGCCAAAACAGTTGCATTGTGTCCTTGTAAAAGAAAAAAAATCTGACTGACTTATCTGTAATCATTGCTAGTCATCCAGTTTCTAACTGAATGCTTGGCACACAGTGGGACTTCATCTAATATTTTGCAAATAATTATGAAGAAATCCATCCAGTACTTCAACGGAGCTAGATCCTGGATATTTTTCAAATGGATGAAAAAAATAAATCTTGATTAACCAACATTGTTTTATAATAAGCTGATCTGGTTAAGAGAAGTTTTGGCAGTGAGTGGAGACATGCCATGCTCATATACACAGGTGTTAAAAAAAAATCAAGAGGGAAACAAACACAATTTAGGTTCCATTTGGATCAGTCAGATTGGGATTCCTTTAGTGTTGGTTGCATGATTTAATGGGCTAATTCCTGTGTGGCACAAGGGTTTATTCTGAGGCTCAAATTGCATATAATATGAATTGATGCAAACTTGAAACCCTCATGAGAGTGCATCTTTCCCCACTTTACATCTGAATTTGTTGTGTTCAATCCAATAATCATATGGACTGATTTGCATCTCTGAAAAGGCTCAGAGCATTGATGGAAAAATACTTGACAATGGAAATAGCTCTTACAAGGAGGTCCATAGCTCCTTGTAGAAATAGCTGACTCTAGTGCTGAGGCAGGAAATACACAAGATGAGCCTGGCATGTCTTTGAGTGCTAGAGATAAGGAATTTTTTTGAGCCCCAAAAAACCTCAATAATGAAGGTATGTCAAAAGGACACTTGAACCAACTGAAAGGGCTCCCAATGGTCAAGGCTGGAAGAATTTGAGCAGCAAAATAAACTAATATGGGGTTATTAACAAAAGTATAAACTAAATATCCATCAGTTCATACTGATATAAATACATGCTTGAATAAATAAATAAATCAGTAAAGATAGGCAAATCTCTCATGCAGAAGAACTCAAATAATTTGCATCGATACTCCATTCCCAATGAGGTGGAACATAACTCCCCACTCCTTAAGTGTGGGCTGTGCATAGTAACTTCCTTCCAAAGAGTACAGTATAGAAAGGGGGAAAAAAGAGTAAGTCTACACTGGAGAAATTTGGTAAACATTGCCTCAGCCAGGCGATCGAGGTTCACATCAACAATGGTGTCATGTTGATAGTCTGTATCCTTGATACGGTCTGATGAAAATGGCACTTTACCTCTGCGATGTTCCCCCCAAAAACACAGACCGCCAGTCTAATCATGAGAAAAATATCAGACAAATCCCAATGCAGAGACAGTCAACAAAATACTGCACTACTTCTCAAAACTGTCAAGACCCTCAGCATCAGGGAAAGTCTGAGAAACTGTCACACTAAGAGGAACTTAAGGAGACATGAGGACTAAATGCAATGTGGTATTCTGGATGAGATCCTAGAACCGAAAAGGGAGAGTAGGTAAAAACCAGAGAAATTTGAATAAAGTAGGAAATTTAATTAATCATATGGTATCAACATTGGTTCATTATTTGTAATAAACATAACATAAGGCAAAAAAATAATAATGGGAAAACTGGCACAGGGTATGTGGAAACTGTATTATCTTGGCACCTTTTCCGTAAATCTCATACTGTTCTTAAATTTAAAAATTTATTTTAAAAAAAATGAAGCTCATAAACAGCTAAAAAATATTGAATTGGACTTCCCCATCTTCTCCTGACTCAAAGCTCCATTTCTGTTTCTAATAATCCATTTGGCTGTGCAAGTTCTTGATCTGGACTAACATCCATTTGTTTATCTTCTATAGTTTCTTCCTTAACTCTGATTCTCTGGCTATTAAATATATTATTTTCCGTGGATTATTTTCCGTCTCATATTTGACTGTGGATTGTTGCCCTCTTTTCCTGACATCTCCCTCACACTTAAAGGGTTCAGCCTACCCACTTTTCCTTTAACACAAATATGTTCTTGATCCTTATCCATCTTGTGAAATTATTGATAAGTAGCTGGAGTTTGACTACATTTTTATTTGGGACACAGACGAAAGTATCAGCCTCTCCTTTTATTGCTTCTTCTATGTCATCTTAAGAACTGGGAAAGAAGACAATAATGCTCATGGCACTAACTTTCACAACTTTCATACTTAATGCTCATTTCTAAAAGCTACCTCCTCAAATATACAGCCCTTAGCCTAGTTATTTCACTATATTGAAATAAGCAAAAGCCAAAAACTTAAAATGCTATACACAAAATATTTTCAACTTTGCAATAGTTAAAACAAGACCTCTCTAAAACATGTTTAAAGCTATATGCATATCTATGCTTCCTGTGTATCAGACTCTCCTTTCTCCCTCCACATTGGTTATTTTTCTTATGAGAATATTTCCACTCAGCTTTTCCTCTATTAATTCTCATGAATTAGAGAGAGGAAATAAGCTTATTAGATAAAATAGTACATGTGTGAGTACAATTATGATCAGGAGGAAGAGAAACCCAAATCAAAGAATACAAGGAAGGAAGGAAATTTATTGTCTAATAAGTCAAACATAAAAAACGGCTACAGGTTTGCCTTCATCCAGAAACTCAAGTGATGACATCCGCACACTATCTTTCCATCAGACTACCATCTCTTCTTCTTTTCTACTGGTTTCTGTTCTAAGTGGGGTCTTGTCTTGTGTCTGCAGTGATGTTGATCAGCTACTCCAAACATACAGTGGCCTTATCTCTATCTATCAGTCCATAAAGGAAGCATACATTATTTGATAGAACTAATAAAAGTCCCAGAGAGAATTCTTATTGGCTCAGTCTGGATTGTTTGCCCATTTCAGGATATAAGAGAATGGACACGGTGACCAGTCATCTCAGTTTTCTGTGACTGTCCCAGTTTTAGCACTGAAAGTCCGTGCCCCGGGCCTTGGTCACATATCCAGCTAAGAATGGAGAGAGTGGGTGATAGAACAGTACCACCTGACACATTTGAAGGAGAGGTGTTCTCCAACAAGAATTCACTCAGAAAAAAAATAAGTTAATATCGTGAAGCACTTTGAGTAGTGCCTAGATTGACATGTTAAACAGTATACATTCGTATACACACTTGTGGCCATGTGCAAAAATTCATCAAATATAAGATGATATCTATTGTAAAATCAAAGAATGTCTACTTACTCTAAGAAAGAAGGATATGTTGTGGATTTCACTTTGACATACTATCAATTTTAACACATTCTAATTTCAGTGATATTAAAAAGTGAATAACTTGTGCATATTAGATTTGAAAAATATTAAGTATATATCGTTATAAATGTTTCCACAACAAAGGACTAACTTACACGCTGTTCTTTCTCTATAATATGCATTTTTGTTCTCAAATAATCAGTTATAGTTTCCTTATGTATTCCAGTTTTAAATATATTTTCAAGAATTGTGAGACATAGATCTGAAATTGAGTAAAATCTTTTATCTTCTATTGAAGAGAGAGATCATACGGTATTTGACTTTCTCCATCTGACTTATTTTACTTAGCATAATGCCCTCCAGGTCCATCCATGTTGTCACAAATGGCAAAATTTCATCTTATTTTTTGTGGCTGAGTAGTATTCCATTGTGTATGTATACCACATCTTCTTATACATTCGTCCCTTGATGGGCACCTAGGTTGCTTCCAAGTCTTAGCTATTGTGAATAATGCTGCAATGAACATAAGGGTGCATGTATGTTTATGCATTTCTGTTTTCATGTTCTTTGAATAAATACCCAGCAGTGGAATACATGGATCATATGGTAGTTCTATTCTTAACTTTTTGAGGAGTCTCCATACTGTTTTCCATAGCGGCTGCACCAGTTTGCAGTCCCATCAACAGTATATGAGACTTCTCTTTTCTCCATATCCTCTCCAACACTTATTATTTCCTGTCTTGTTAATTTTAGCCATTCTGATGGGTGTGAAGTGATATCTCATTGTAGTTTTGATTTGCAGTTCCCTGATAATCAGTGATGTTGAACATCTTTCCATGTGCCTGTTGGCCATCTGTATATCTTCTTTGGAGAAATCTCTGTTCAGATCTTCTGCCCATTTCTTGAATTGGGTTGTTAGGTTTTTTGTTGTTGAGATGTATGAGTTCTTTATACATTTTGGATGTTAACCCCTTACCAGATATATGGCTTGCAAATATCTTCTCCCAATTGTTAGGTTTTCTTTCCATTTTATTGATGATTTCCTTTGCTGTGTGCAAGATTTTTAGTTTGATGTAGTCCCATTTGTTTATTTTTTCTATTGTTTACCTTGCCCAGTCAGACATAGTGCTTGAAAACATGCTGCTAAGACCAATGTCGAAGACCATACTGCCTATGTCTTCTTCCAGGAGTTTCATGGCTTCAGGTCTTAGTTCAAGTCTTTAACCCATTTTGAGTTAATTTTTTGTATAGTGAAAGATAATGCTCTATGTTCATTCTTTTGCATGTGGCTGACCAGTTCTCCCGACACCATTTATTGAAGAGACTTTCCTTTCTCCATTGTATATTCTTGGCTCCTTAGTCAAAAATTAGCTGTCCATAGACGTCTGGGTTTATTTCTCAGTTCCTGATTCTGTTCCATTGATCTGTTTTGTTTTGTTTTGTTTTTGGTGCCAATAGCATGCTGTTTTGGTTACTAGAGCTTTGTAGTACATTTTGAAATCAGGGAGTGTGACACCTCCAGCTTTGTTCTTTTTCTCAGGATTACTTTGGCTATTCAGGGTCTTTTGATATTCCATAAAAATTTTAGGATTCTTTGTTCTATTTCTGTGGAAAAATTTCACTGGAACTTTGATGAGGATTGCATTCAATCTGTAGATTGCTTTAGGAAATATGGACATTTTAACTATGTTAATTCTTCCAATCCAAAAGTGCAGAATATCTTTCTTTCATTACTTTGTGTCCTTTTCAATTTATTTCAACAATGTTTTATAGTTTTAAGTGTACAGGTCTTTCACCTCTTTGGTTAAATTTATTCCTAGATATTTTATTCTTTTGGTGCTATTGTAAATGGAATTGAATTCTTAATTTCTCTTTCTGCTACTTCATTGTTAGTGTATAGAAATGCAACTGATTTTTGTATGTTGATTTTATATCTTGCAACTTTACCATATTCATTTATATTTCTAAAAATTTTGGGAGGGATTCTTTAAGGTTTTCTATATACAAAATCATGGCGTCTGAAAATAGTGATGGTTTCACTTCTTCCTTTCCAATTTGAATCCCTTTTATTTGTTTTTCTTGCCTGATTGCTCTGGTTAGGACTTCAAATACTATTCAGTAAGAGTGGTGAAAGTGGACATCCTCGTCTGGTTACTGTTCTTAGAGGGATGGCTTTCAGTTTTTCTCCATTGAATATGATATTGGCTTTGGGTTTGTCATATATGGCCTTTATCATGTTGAGTTATTTTTCTTCTCTACCAATTTTATTCAAAGTTTTTATCATAAATGGATGCTGTACTTTGTCAAATGCTTTCTCTGCATCTATTGAGTTAATTATCGAGCAGATCACGTGATTTTTATTCTTCATTTTGTTAACGTGGTATATCTCGTTGATTGATTTGCAGATGTTGAACCATCCCTGGAATAAATCTCACTTGATCATGGTGTATGATCTTTTTAATGTATTGTTGTATTTGATTTACTAGTATTTTGTGGAGGATTTTTGCATCAATGTTCATCAGTGGTATTGGCCTGTAGTTTTCTTTTTCTGTGTTGCCCAGGTCTGGTTTTGGTCTCAGGGTAATGTTGGCTTCATAGAATGAGTTAGGAATCTCACCTGCCCCTTCAATATTTGGAAGAGTTTGAGAAGGATAGGTATTAAGTCTCGTTTGAAGGTTCGGTAGAATTCTCCATGGAAGCCATCTGGTCCTGGACTTTTATTTTTTGTGAAGTTTTTGATTACTGTTTTTATCTCCTTCCTGGCAATTGGTATATTCAAATTCTCTATTTCTTCTTGATTCAGTTTTTTAAGGTTGTATGATTCTAAGAATTTATCCATTTCTTCTAGATTATGCAATTTGTTGGCATATAGCTTTCCATAGTATTCTCTCATAATCTTTTGTATTTCTGAAGTGTTGATTATAATTTCTCCTCTTTAATATCTTATTTTATTTATTTCAACCTTCTCTCTTTTTGTCTTGGTAAGTCTAGCTAGAAGTTTGTCAATTTTGTTTATTTTTTCAAAGAACCAACTCTTAATTTCATAGATTTTTTCTGTTGTCTTTTTAGTCTCTATTTCATTTATTTGTACTCTGATTTTTATTATTTTCTTCCTTCCACTGATTTTGGGCTTTGCTTGCTCTTCTTTTTCTAGTTCCTTTAGATGCACTGTTAGATTGTTTATTTGAGATTTTTCTTGTTTGTTGAGGTAGGCCTGTGTTACTATAAACTTCCCTCTTTGAACTGCTTTTGTCATACCCCATAAATTTTGGCATGATGTATTTTCATTTTCATTTTTCTCCAGGTATTTTTTGATTTCTTTTTTTACCCAACTGTTGTTCAGTAGCAGCTTGTTTAATCTCCACATATTTATGGCTTCTCTGATCTTCTTCCTCTAGTTGATTTCTAGTTTCATACTGTTGTAGTCAGAAAAGTGACTTGGAATTATTTCAATCTTCTTAAATTTCTTGAGGTTTTTTTTGTGGCCTAATATGTAATCAGTCCTAGAGAATGTTCCATGTGCTTTTGAAAAGAATGTGAATTCTATATTTTTGGATGAAATGTTCTGTATGCATCTACTAAGCCCATCTGACCTCACGTTTCATTTAAGGCCAATGTTTCCTTATTGATCTTCTGTTTGGATGATCCATTCATTGGTGTAGGTGGAGTGTTAAAGTCCCCTATAATTATTGTGTTGCTGTCTATTTCTCCTTTTATGTCTGTAAATAACTACTTTGTATATTTAGGTGCTCCTACTTTGGGTGCATAGATATTTACAAGTGTTATATCCTCTTGTTGGATTGTTCTCTTTATCGTTATGTAGTACCCTTCTTTGTCTCTTGTTATAGTTTTTGTTTTAAAGTCTATTTTGTGTGATATAAGTATTGCTACCCCAGCTTTCTTTTCATTGCCAATTGCATGGAGTATCTTTTTCTATCCCTTCGCTTTCAGTTTGTGTGTCTTTAGGTCTGAAGTGTGTCTCTTGCATGCAGCATATGTATGGGTCTTGTTTTTTTAATCCAGTCAGCCACCCTATGCTTTTGATTGGAGCATTTGGCCCATTGACATTTAAAGTAGCTATTGAGAAGAATGTACTTATTGTCATTTTGTTAGTTTCTTTCTGAGTGTTTTAATAGTTCTTCTCTGTTCCTTTCTTCTCTTGCTGTCTTCCCTTTTGGTTTGACAGCTATCTTTAATATTATGTTTGGGTTCCTTTCTCTTAATTTTTGTGTATTTTTTATAGGTTTCTGGTTTGTGATTACCTTGAGGTTCATAGATAATAACCTACATATATAGCAATCAATATTAAGTTGATACTCTCTTAAGTTTGACCTGAAACTGAGTAAAATCTTGTAAAAGCATAAGTGATACCATGTCCTTCAACTTCTTAAAGCCTTCCCAGGGATTTATCCTGCACATAGAATTGGATCAACTCGTTGAAATATCTTACGAGTGCCTACATGGTTTGGCCCATGTTTATTTGACTTCTTCTTCCAAACACAAGATATTTATTGCTTCTTTAGGACCTTTGAAGTTGTGTTTTCTCTACTTGGGGTACTTATGACTAGTTCCTTCTGCATTTTAGGTGACAATCACCTTCTTAATATGGCATTTCTTAACCACCCAAACTAAGAAACTCGTGCCACCCCCATCCCATCCTGCTCATTCTATGTGGACCAATACCCCTCTATTTTTATTATTCTCATAATATTCATCACCATATAAAATTATCTTATTAATTTCTCTCTTTGCCTATTGTTTCCCCTACTCTAGACAATAGTCCCCATGAGAATAGGAGTCACACCAATGCTTAACACATAAAATTTCTTAATAAACTAGTATTGACTAAATGAATCAATCAACTTTTCTTTTTTTAATTTGTGGCAATGACTTGCCAACCACAGGACCAGGTGCCCAGAATGTGAAGAGTGTACAATAGCAAGACCTTTTAGAACAATGACATTACTAGATTTGTTTCTCCAGACTGTGCTACATATTGTACTCATGCCTGCTGACAGTAAAAACAATGTGTATTAGAAAGAATGAGATTTCCTAAAGAGGTTAAGAAGAAGAAGGAAGATATAATATTGTTTCTAACTTCCTCAGTTGATGAAAAAAAGGCCCTGGAAGGCTTGTAATGTTATTTATGTGGTTCGTATTGTTTTACAGTTGTATTTGGCCCTAATGTTGAAAACAAAATAGATAACAACACACATCCCAAGTGCACTTGGCTGTGAGAATGTATAAATTCACTTACATCTGGAAAGTCTATCAGACTTCCAAGCTTTCCAATTTTGTAATCATTTGGACTTTCTCCTTTGCTATAAGCATTTGGCCACATTTCTATAGGGGTTTAGAATTACTCCTGAAGAAGTAGTTGCTATGCTGATAAGCACCAGGACAAGCAAATAAACACATGTACACATAGATGAGAAGATAGGGTAGTTATTTCAACATCTATCTAAAAGAAAGGCAGCAGGCAGGCAAGAAGGAAAGGAGGAAGGAAGTGAGGGTAGAAAGGCTGGCAGGCAAGCAGGAAGGAAGGAATAGAAGAAAGAAAAGGGAGAAAAGAGAAAATAAGGAAAAAGAAAATTAAAAAGTGCCCAGCATGATTAAATTGGTAAAAACTAGAGAAGGAAGCCTCTTCCTATGAGAGTGTGGACAGTCCCTGCTCTGCTTCCAGAAACGGAATTATAGAGAGATACAACCTTTATCTGAACTTGGAGTCTTCTTCTCTCCAAAGGGTATGAGGAGCCTATAAACTCTAACATGTGCCCCTCCTAAAAATCTTAGCATCCCTCTATCTAACTCAAGAACACCCTGCCTGATAGTGAATTAACAAAAGCTATTTTTTTTTCAGTAAACAGAATCTAAAAAGGCAGTTTCTATATTAAATCTTGAATTGTTCTAATTATTACTATACAAGTGGAGACAGAGACCATTGTATTCTGCCCCTCATTCAAGTTAGGTCATGTCCAACGTCCTATCCCCTTCCTGTAGCTCACTTTAGCTTCAAGCTCTTGGCTCTGCTACGTCAATCTTATTTCTATCTTACTCTCTGAATTTGGTATTTACATCAGGTATCAACACAGCATGCTCTTATTTTGCCTCATACCATAACCACCAAGGCCTTGGGTTGATTGATTTATTACAATATGAGCTTTATGTCTCAGGTCTTAAGTTCTTCAGAAGAACAAAAGTTCTTTGCCTGTTAGTTCTTTCCACCCACCGAGTTCTTTCCATCCTCCCACAATTTCATTTCTTAATAGGTATGGAGTGTTTTTTTATCTGTAAAACTGGGTTAGATAAAATCAAGTGTTACCTAAGTGCATTCCAGAAAACACTGATCCCATGAAATATTTTGTGAAAGTGAAAATGAATGGAGGAGAAATTTATGTATCATTGAACACTCTGTACTCACTCAAATCTTCACAAGGCCCTTGATCATTGTATAAGCACCGAGAGATTGTACAGGAAAGAAACAGATTCTACTTTGCTTAAATAACCCTACCTATTTGGTCACACACTGTCTTTTGTTTCTTTATGGTAACATGTGTTTAGAGGCTAAGAAAATAGCATTTGTGACAAACACTTAGGTATAATCCTGCCTGGATGTATTTATAGTCCTTTCCAACTCTGACAAAATTCCAGAGTTACAGAATTTCAATCAGTTGAGTTCTGTTTACAGTTTGACCCATATAATTCAGCTTTTACCAATGCCATTCCAGTAAAGCCCAGATACTAATAAAGACCCTGACACTTAAAGTGTAGGAGATGGCAGCAGCTCAATCACCAGGGGAAATCAAATCTCTCCAGGTCACAAAAGGTGGCATTTCCTTAAAAAAACAAACAAAAGAACTACTTAGTTTTAATTAGTATCTTACATATGACATATATAGCTTGTCATCACTGACACTAATCTTTGTAATATAAACCAAGTAATGTTTTATTTTACTTCAGTTAGTTTTTACTAATTTGCCAGCAAAGAGTACTTCAGTTTATATTTATATAGCATCAATTTTGCTGCACATTCATTTTAAGGGATTTCGATAGTAAAGCTATTCATAAGACAAAATAATATTTATAAGGAATAAAGTCATACTTTAGCAAGCAGTGCATTATCAGAATTATGAACTTGGTTAAAGACATTGAACAAAAGCAATCAATTATTTAAGTATATAAAAAAGAGGATTTATGAGTAAATTAAATATTTCCCTCAGTAAATATTATGAAAAATCATTAAAATGTAAAGAAGTCATCACATGATAAGGACACATAGCATCTCATACCTGAAACCACAGCATTAGACAAAGAAAAGAAACACACATGCAGAAACATCCAGTTCGTAATGATGTAATTGTAAAAGACCCGTGATGTGATATAGTTGTAAAAGATGTAAAATGTGTCTCCACCAAAATGATTAGTGCCTCACGATTGGATCATATCAGCTATGTAAACACTGACTAACAGGCCTAAATCTTACCTGACGGAATGACTTCCAACATGTAATCTCTCCCCAACCAAACTTAAATTCAATCTCTTACTTAACACATTGTAGCTGTGATAGTTTCCATAAAGCCACTCAACTGATGCTTCCTCATTTCCCCCAGTGGATCATGTCTCAGACTCAAGCTGCTCAAACTTATGACAATGATTAATCGAGAATTCCAGGCTCCCAGGTTCATAACTCATTCATATCTTTCAATTGATGAAAGTCACATTATGTTTAAACACTTAGTCTGTGAACTAAGAGATCTGACCACACCACCCCTTTCATTTGTAGATCCTACTTTGGCTTTCTTCTGTCTAGCACATGCTATTAAAAAGTTAGTATTTGATAGATAAGGGAAATCTCAGGTTTATGCACAGCTGTTATTTTTCCTTAGAGCATTACTTCACAGAGCCAGCTTTCCAGGAAGGTATCCTCCTAGGAAAAGCCGCCTACTAGGAAAGCAACTGTTGTGAAAGCAATCAAATACTTTAATTAAAAAAAAAACCCAAAAACCTTATAATGTTTTCCCTTATGACCTCAATTCCTGGGAGGCTTTCGTTTTCATCTACTATTTCTATATTGCTTTGACATGATTAGAGCAAAGTATCACAGATGTTGGAAAGAATTTTCTTTTTTAATCTGGGCCAAGGTTTACCAGATGTCTAAATCACCCATTGTGAATTATTAGCAATTTTTTAAAATTGTTCTGAGAACATAGATCAACCTCAAGAGTTCCAGCAACTAAAGGAATCCCTACTTTTTGAGTGTATATGAACTCAAATATGATTAAGTTTTGATTTGTAAATAAGTACATGGATAAGCCCCATATTATTTCAAGAAATCTTTAAAATATATACACCATAAATAGTATACTATTGGCCTAAGATCCAAAGTGTGTGGCTTATTGGGAATAATAAATGTCAAAGTAATTTCAACCTACAAGAGTGTAAACTATCATAAAACTGGCATTCATCTCTTATGATACCTTTTTGGCTAATTAGTTATGTTTGAGAAATTAATGGTTTGTATGAGGAAAAGCAAAAATGCTTTACTTTTAAATATCCAGATTTGAAAAGAGATTAAATAGATTGTTTTGCATAAAACAATGTAGATTAAAAGCTCAATTAATTTAATCAGTTATCTGAGTGTCAAATAATTTGCCAATGAAATTTTATGTAGGCATAAACTTCCCATGAATATGCCATTTTCCAATAGGAGATAAAAAGCTCTGTGTGTACCATCTGGAATTCTGGACAAGGACTGGGTTGTAGTGATTGTATTAGCAATACAGTATTAATTTCAGGTATAAGAATTTTGGGGGAAATAGAAGAAGATGCAAATGTGTAAGATATATGCATATTACCTCATACTCATGGTATTAAGAGCTGAAAATTTATTTAATACTATGAAATAATATGAGTGATCACAAGGTCAAGATAAATTAGCATCAACGTCCTTTTACATCCCTGACAAGGATTTAGAGAGGAGATGGTTTTAGGATGGGAGTGGTAGAGGGAGGAGGGATAAAAACTCAAAAGAAGTGAATTAAGTCAGACAGAGAAACACATTACTCTGAAAGACTCCTAAGATTACAAAATGAGTTCACCAAAAATCAAATTTGTGATGCTAATCAGATAGACTGTGTATTCGAGCCCTCTTCATTCCTGGTCTGGGCTCTTTCAACAGCCTCTTACCTATTCCCTGCACCTGCATTTTCTATCTCATTGATTTCTCCTTCAAAATGTTTTAGGAATTGTTATTTTCCATGTAAATCTGACTATATCACCCCCACTCTTCTGATTTCCCTGGGCATAGAGAATAAAGTCTGAACTCTTAATATCCTGCAGAAGTTCCCATGCACACTCCAGGCATGCAGCATTTGTCTCATTGAAGCCTCATTCCCCAAATGATTATGCAATTCCTCTGCTTCATACTCAGTTTTCAATCTGTCTAACCCCAGTTCACCCTGCGAAGCTCAACACAACTGTTTCTGATTTACTAAAATATTCCCACACTCAATCAGGGAGAGATTGCTCATCTTTTTCTCTATTTTCCAACGGACTTTTGAATTTTCTTTAAAAGTACATATTAACCTTGCACTTTAACATGGTCAATTGAATACCACATTTATATTGATACCTTCAGCCCCTAAACAGATGTGAACCCAAAAAGATACAAAATTGAAGAAGGGAAAACACCATCAAAAGATGACACCTTTTGGAAAAATGGAAATTAAATGGGAAAGTAATCACTTAGCAAAGCAGAGAAAGCTGTGTCCAGACTGCTAGAAAAATGTTTCATTTAATTCTTATAATAACTTCCTGAAGTCGGTATTACTTGTTTTCATTTAATAGACAGGAGAACTGATGCTCAGAGCAGTTGAATGGCTCAGACAGTTCATAACCTGGTTCTGAGCAGAGGTAAAATTTGACCTCACATTAGTCTGAACTCAAAGTCAGTGCTTTTCACCCACATGTTATACTGCCTTCATATTAAACTACATTAATCTATTGTTTTGTTCCTCAGAAATACTTACTTGAAAAAAGTGTTCTGGGAAGGTGGGGAAAGGATGGATTTCGAAAATATTTTTTAGGGAACAATTCAAATGGCAAATTAAGTAAAAGTCCGGTGTGAGAACCAGCTTAGAACTAACACCAGTGGAAAAATCACTAGCCCTCTTTCCATGATCCTATGTCTGACAACAGAAACGAGAATTCATATGGTTTCTCATCAGCAGTAATATTCTCACTTTTACAATATCTAACCTATAAATCTCATCAAGCTTGTTTGTTTGAATTCTGCACCCAATAGAATCCCAACAAATTAATGGGAAGGAAAATGAGGGGTTTTATAGAAGTGAGAAGTGTCAGATAACAGTGAAAAAGAAAAAACAGATGCAATGAAAGTAATAAGTAAATTTCTATTTATCATAACAGAATAAAAATCATGTTTATGTTCCAGCAGTAGTTCTGCCTATTTTCAAAATTACATCCTTTTAAATGAAATTTTATTTTATACAATTAAATCCCTTTAGTTATTCTAGATAGCAGTGATTCCAGAAGACTTTTTGCGTGGCAAGAGGCTATTTTTTACATTTTCAACATTTTATCCTTCTACCTCCAAACTGTCAAGCACGCACAAGACAAGACCTTGGCCTGACTAATTTGACCAATAGAGTTACAATGAGCAACTTTTAGATTTAACATTATTGACATAAACAGTGGAAGGAAGAAAAGCCAATGGCTCGCCATGGCCCCTGTGCCACATACCAAAAAGAATATCGAAAAAATGGGACTTGGTGACTGCAACACAACTTGCAGGATATCCAGTTGTTGAGGAGCTATTTCTAGTTTGCATCTAAGCAGTTTTAAATCCCGCAGATTATTATGAGGGGTGCAAGACAGAAAGCCCCAAATTTCACTAGTGCCCAGGAAGCAACAAGAAACTGTCTTATGAGAGCCTCACAGGGGAGATATGGAGGCAAATGGGTGATGGCGTCAAAGCAACTTCTTCATCCTCGAGTGTCCCAGACGGATCACAAAAGTGTTCTGCCAAGACTTCTATAGTTGTGGTTCAAGGCTTTGTCTGCGTGGCTTATGTGGATATGTGCAAGGTCACCAGGGCACCACAGCAGAGCCTTTTCCCTTTATGAACAATTGAGAAATGAGATAGAATGTTGGGTAGAAACTTTTTTTTTTAAAGATTGGCACCTGAGCTAATAACTGTTGCCAATCTTTTTTTTTCCTGCTTTTTCTCCCCAAATCACCCCAGTACATAGTTGTATACTTTAGTTGTGGGTCCTTCTAGTCATGGCATGTGGGATGTGCCTCAGCATGGCCTGACGAGTTGTGCCACGTCCGCGCCCAGGATCCGAACCAGTGACACCCTGGGCTGCGAAGTGGAGCGTGTGAACTTAACCACTCGGCCACGGAGCCGGCCCCCCCAAACTTTCTCTGATAGCATTTTACAGGTACTTCTGTTGAGAATAGATGAGGAAAAAGTAAATAAATGACTCAATGGCCGTATTCATTTGCCCAAAAGCTTTAATATACAATATATCTATAATATGTATTATATTTTATTACATATAAATATATATAACATGATCTTGTTTTTTCAAATAAAAGAAAATGATCATCAATGTATTCTAAGAATAAAGAGAATTAGCCTATATCAAGAATCTACTGTGAACAGGCTTGTTAGGCAATTTGAATAGACTATTTCATCTACTTTTTGCTACAGCTCCATGAAGCAAATCAATATATTTACATGTAGATGATAGATCATAGGTTCAGAGTAATTAAGATTTTTAACCAAGACTGCACAGCTAACCAGCATTAGGGCGGAACACAATGTAAACCCATGCCTTTCTTGTTGACTCAATTGCCTCTTAAGAAGACATAAACATCTCTAATTTACTTGAGAAAGGTTTCAGTGTATAATAGTTAAAATCAGCAACAGTATTGTGTTTAGAGCAAATTGACCTCAGTTATTGGGAGAAAAGATTCTATTGTATCTCTAGATGTCCAAGAGAACCAGGCTATTAAGTCAAAGGAAGGTGGAAGCCAAAAGGATTAGATTCCATGTTGATCTGATGGGTTACCAAGGTTTCTACATCCCTATATATAGCCTCGAGGAAACAATTTTCTTCTTTAATATTTTCCAAAATAATTTCATATTAAATAGTAAGAGGAAATGTTCTAAACTGGAGAATATCCAGGAAAGAATGACCAGAATAGTGGAATGTGCCCAACATTGTTGTTAAGTGTTGACTGATTGGAGGCATTTGGTCTGAGAGGAGAAATACAAAAAGAAACTGAAAAATATTTTCAAATATCTGAAGGACAATTTTGACAAAACTGAATAATACATATATTCAAATGTTCTAGTTAGTTGGACTAAAGCCAGCGACTAGAAATTAGAGGGGGTCATATTCACTTCACACTGAGAGAAGTTAATATTATATGAGCTGTTGGACAATAGAATCAGCTGTCTTCTGAAGTATTGTGTGCCCTCCCACTAGAACTGTATAAATAGAAATCTCTTATTGATGTTGCAGATGTAATTTAAACAGAAAGTAAAAGATGTAGGTAAATCAAATTGAATTAGGTCTGCATATTTCCAATTGATGTCGTAGTTCATTTATTCCTACTCCTTAGAGCAGCCTTCCAATCTAACTCCATCTGATAGAACCCTAGTAATTCTTCAATATCACTCTACAAACTGCCTGATTGATCAAGAACTTTTTGATAATCTCGAACAGAAATGACCTTTCCTCTTCCTGCTACTACTTCCCTGGTAGGAAGTATTACCCCTATCTTGCATTAGAGGTCTTGTATGATCACAGATCTACTGTCCAACTCTGTATTCCAAACGTTATTATTGTTTTACAACCCGTGAGGTCTTTAAACCTAACAGATGCTCTGCAAACATTTACTAAATCAACAGATAAAGTAACGTTGTTAACCAGAAGGCATTCCTTCTACCTATACAAAAGGATACTTAAAAGGAGTAAAAGTGTCTTATTTTGCCTCATTTTCAGAAATTTCAAGAGATTTTTATCAGAGTGATACAATCTTATAAATCCCTAACTTGTTAAGTTCAGTATTCATTTTCTATTACCACAAACATAATAGCTTAAATAAAACAAATATATTATCTGAAGTTTCTGTAAATCAGAAGCCTCTTATGAGTCTCACTGGACTAAGTCAAGGTATTAGCAGACTGCATTTTTTTCTTGGAGCTTCTATGGGAGAATACGTCTCCTGCTCATTCTGGTTGTTAGCAAACTTTAGATCCTTGTGGTAGTAGGGCTGAGGTCCCGTTTTCTTGCTGGCTGTACATTGAAGGCTATTCCCATCTTCTGGAAGCTGCCACATTTCTTGACTAGCGACCCTCTTCCTTTACTTTCAAAGCCAATAATGGTAGGTCTGGTAGATTTTGTCTTTCTCAAGTTACATCTTTCTAATCCAATCTTCTACCTCCTTCTTCTTCTTTCAAGACGTTATGTGATTAGTCTGAGCCCACCCAGATATTCCCGGATAATCTCTCTCTCTTAAAGTCAGCTGATTAGCAACCTCAATTCCATGTGCAACCCTAATTTCTTTTTGCCATGCAAAGTGGCACAGTCAGAGATTCCAGGAATTAGGACATGGACATCTTTGGGAGACCTTTATTCTGCCTACCAAAAAAAAAGATGGTCTTTTCTTCTCTCAATTTTAGAAATTTCAAAAGATTGTTACTCAGTGAGTGATATAATTTCATAAACCTCTGGAATTATAAATCCCCTAAATATCAAACCTATATAATATTTACTAAAATAGAAAATTATTACATATCTTCATTATGTCCTGAAAAAAATGTATTTGGAATTATCATAATATTCTAAATGACCCAAAATCATTTGGAAGTATTGTAATTTTCTAAATAATATAAACTAACTTCTGCTGAAGTTTAATAGAAAGCCTTAATATGTTAGCTATCTCTTTTAACACAATTCAGTTTTACTTTAAAAAATGGATACTCTTTGCAAAACCAGCTACATTTATTTTAAGTTATTATTAAGTCAATGGGTTTTACACTGTATTCATGAGAGTGACTGTAATACTTTGCTTTAGAATAAAGGACGTGGGCATTGTGTCAACTGCTTTGCTTGATGTTCAGATAGTGTATGTGTTTATTTTGACTCTGTGTTATGAACTAGATGATTAAGTTTGCTGTTTTACTTGTAGTCACAACATTATTGCATGGACCTGAATATTATGTATCAAAAGTGAAATGAGCTAGAGATAATATAGATTTTGTAGGATGGTCAGAAACTAATCAATTTCAGCGGGTAGGGTAGAAACATCAATTTCTTCAATGGAGAAGCAGAGGCAAATAGCTGGACAGAGTATATTGGGTAGATTCTTAAAGTCTTCAGGTTAGGTGATATCCTAACTTTTTAAAAATCTTCAGGTTTATTTATTTTCATTTATTTTTCACTTACTATGCACATCTTGTTGAAAAATATTTTCCTAACTTCTGTGGTCACAAAGTTGGGAAAGACAAACTTGGTGTTGTCAAGTGAGGAGAATTGACAAACTTCTATTAGCTAGGCATTTTACAAGGCATTACTGTCTCACTAAAATCTTGACATTTTTAAGTATTTACTAAACTGGTATGTTCTAGACATATTTCTAGGCATGTTGTATGTATTAATCACTGAATCCTGACCAGCAGTGAAGGAGATAGATTTTACTATAACTTCAATTTACAGATGGGAAACAAGCCAGGGAGAGTTTTGGAAGTTAACAAAAGTCACACAGCCTTTAAATGGCAGGTTGAAGATTTCAACAATGGAGTATGAATCCAGAATTCTCTTAACGTCTATGCACCAGTCTCTTATCCCCTTAACATCTAGTTTCCAACTGTTTTCAAGATTTTACCAATGATGAACAATGGCCCAGAGAAGTTAAAAAGAATGGACCAAAATCTCATGACTGGTAGGTGGCAGAACTTAGAATCAAATGTAAGCTTGCTTGCTTCCAAAGGAAATGTTCTTTCCATTAAGTTGCCATATATCTAGTAGTTAGAGATGGACAAATACTTCAGCATAATAAAACGAGGAAAGAGAAGTATATCATGAAAGAAACCCAAGCCTCTTCTAAACCATAGTGAATCACAACAGAATCACTGTAGAATGTCTTCAACTAAAAATGTGGGTCATGTTGAGCATCCGGGTGTCTAGACGATTCTCTTTGTCATATTGGATTGCGTCCATAAACCATGTAGACAGATGGTGTGGATATATTTGACTGAGTCTGAGCTGATGGGTTCTGAAATGTTTGCTGAATGCTTTCCCATCACAACCATACTCACAGCCCATCACTAGGGGTTTGGTTTCTCAAGATATTGTTCCTCCTCTGATTATATATTTAAAATTAGAAAAGACAATCTTTCCAATACAAATTGCACTATATGTCTATTTTTTCTGCTTCAATGATCGAATGCAATTGATTTAACAACAAAGAATTAGACATCTAAAGCAATTTTATATCATAAGAAGAAGGAAACAGGAATATAGTTTACCTTTCCATGAAAAGTAGAATTAGAATTAATATAAAATGATGTGTGGTTTCACATTTTCTGAAAGGGTGACAAAGAAATAAACAAGAATGTCCATAATCTAAAATCTAAAAATCCTCATAATAGCAGATTTATTCAAAATGAGATTTGCGAGTGTAAGGATGATATTGAAACATAGTCCCAGAAGTAACATTCCATATCTACTAATGTTATTATCATCTCAGTGTGAAACCTCCTTATATTCAAAATACTAAGATACAATTTAGAAGCTTGGACATTAAAGAGATTAAATTATAATTGTTTTCTTTGTATACTTAGGTTAACCACATGGATTTTATTTTAATTAATTAAAATACTATGAAAACCAAACATTAAAATCCATCTAACTCATTCCCTAATCTGCATCATAAAAGAATTAGCATGAATAAGAATTCTAAAGTCATTTGTGAAGTCGTTTATAACCTTTATGTATTTCTTATTCTCCTGATTAAATTACATGTCTGAGTGATTCTTAATTATATTTTGCCAAATGATTTGAAAGCTTTCTTTCTTAAGGTCTGTTAGTAAACAAACGATTATGAAAAAATAGAATATGTCCAATATAATTCATCTATCGTAAAAGCTTTATCATTGTCACAGACATCCTAGTGCAAATGGTTGCTTCTAATAAAGTCAACTCCAGCAAGAGCTATCTTGGCAAACGGGAGGATCCTGAAAGATATATTGTAGACATCTCCTTGAAATTTATGCTCCATACAGATTATCTTCTATTAACTGGTGAGCTTGAACCTTGAAAGGAGTTTCAAGTTTCAGATAAGTAACACACATCATTGAACATTACGTCTGCCACCTGGTAATGGATAATATAAATACAGCACATTTATTCAGCAGGGAAGGGAAACTGCTTCTATAGCCAATTCTCAATTATTCGGGGTAATGGGGGAAAACCTCCAAGTGGTTATCCATAAATACAGATAATTGGCAGAATATGTAAATTAGGTCCCATCTCACAATGTTTATGAACATTTTGGCTGAATAGTGATAAAAGCAGAAATGAAGAATTATTAAAGCACTGTAATTATTATGAAGTATTTGACAGATTCATTCTTGCCTGGTTCTCCTCCCATCCTTCTGACTTTTCCTCCTCCATCTCCTCCTTTGTCCACTCTCAAAAGGCCTATCTTCCTCTGGGCTCTGCATTCAGCTTTCTTCTCTTTTTCATGTGCAAATTATTTCTGGTTCATCTCACCCACTATCATGGCTACAGACAGCAAGAGAGCAGATGCTTAATACATGCTAGTTAAATGAACAAACTCCTAAGATACCTTCCCTCATGTTTCAATTTAATTAAATGCTTAATGTATAGTGGGTAAGGTTGGCAAACTTATATGTGTGTCACAGTTATCTGGGGAGTTTTACTTTAATGCAGATAACCTAAGCCATTCCCACATCTCTGAAATCAGAATCTTGAGGGTGATTGGAACAGAGAAGCATAAAATCTTCACTAAAAAGAAACAACCAACTAACCAAACAAACACAGAAAAACAAGTGATGCATTCAAGAAACAATGTAGAATACTGTGACTTCTATAAAGGTGGATAATTCTCTGATTTTCTTTAAGTGGCTTATGTGAGTACCTTTAGTCTATGTAATTGAAAATTCTTACTCAAAATGGCGGCTCTGATGGTGAGAGAACCAACCCCCAGCCTTGGTCTCGCACTTGACTGGCTATCGTCAATCACGTAGCCACGGCATGGATCTCAAGATGGGTGAATTCATTGAACCATAAGGAGTTGGCAGGGCCAATTTGGGCATCATCAGATCTGCATCAGTCTGTATAAACTGAAAATATAATTTTTCAGCAGAAGTCACCCTTTGTCAGGCACTATGATAGATGGATTGTTGAATACTCCTAACTGCTTGGCTGATAGAATTTTCCAAAAGGACTTTTGACACATGAAAATGACTTAGACAGTTTTTCAAAGCAGCCGTCTCATCATCTCCCCATGGAATTAGTTGTTTTTTTATCTTTGTCTCTTTACCCAGCGATCTTTCAAAAGTGTTTCTTCAAATCTTTTAATTATGCTTAGAATAAAGGCCTTTGCCCTTAAAATATTTTCTTTAGGACCTACAGAATCCGGCAGAGACCTCATCCTCCACAACACTCTCTCATTTGTGCTCAATTCTCCAGCAATAGTAGATTATCTTTGCATTTCTCAAAATGATCACACTCTCCTGGTTAGCCTGGTTACTCTGCCTAGATCACTTCCAATGCTCTTCGCTCAACTTCTCCACTCTTCTTTCAAGCTTAATGTCGCTTCCATCAACCTTCGCATGGATGATTGCCACATTTAGTGATGGGTCTTCTCTTCCGCCCCTGCAGAAGCAGTCTCTGAACTGTGACCAGAGTCATCTGTTTCCTAAAGCAGATCCTGTCATGAGCCCTGGGCCTCAAAACCTCTAGGCATCTCCCATTTGCTCTCAGAATAAAACCACAAGCTGAACTTGGCTTTCAAGGACTTTAGTGGTCTGCTCTCTGCTAATCTTCTTCATGTGCCTGCTTTCCACACTCCAGCTACATGGGCCTTCTTTGAAGATTTAGAGCCTATCCAGCTTCCTTCTGCTGTAAGGTGTTTGCACACACTCTTCCGTTTGCTTGAACTACTCTTCTCCTTGACTTTGCCTGTGAAGTTGTCTTCCCCCCTCAGCATCCAGCTCTAACATGATTTCTGCAGTGATGTTCTTTTTCCTAATCTTTTTCCAGACTAATCTTCTCAAAGTGTAATTTATTAGAGCTGAAATTTAATCATTTTTTTAATCTCACCAATGTATTCCATTGCCTAGCATGGTATTTGGCATGTATTAGGTGCTGAATAAATATTAATTGGAAGAATTACTAAGTAAGATACCTGCCTATTCCCCTCGGTTTCATTGACCATCTTTGTTCTATACCTCTCAACCTTCTGTCCTACTATTTTCATTCTTGTAATGACTGATTCATTGCCTGTCTTGAACTATGAGAACGTAAGCTTTGTGAAGGCAGAGGATTTGTTTGCTGCAACCCTAGCACCCTCTATAATTCCTGGTGCATAGGAGACAGTTAAAAGATAAGTGAAGTTGAAGTAACTACATACAAAACTTGATTAATATGAGTTTCCTTATCTAAATTTTTTGAATCAATGCAACTTTAAACAATCCATTTTATGCCTTTGCTTATTAATTCAATCATTCTGGCCTTCAAAAACTTTCCCCACTCTAATTTCATCCTATCTGTACCAAATATTAACAGGGGTCTGCAGAATACACTGGTTCTTTCTTGCAAACCATCCAGAATGCTGATGGATATCCCAGCAAGCTCAGAGATCAAACAATGTTCGTAATTAGTTGTGTTTGTCTTGTGTCTAAGTTTGGATTTGACAGGGCATGCTTAATAATAATAATAATAATAATAATAATAA
This sequence comes from Equus quagga, assembly GCF_021613505.1. Taxonomy (NCBI): domain Eukaryota; kingdom Metazoa; phylum Chordata; class Mammalia; order Perissodactyla; family Equidae; genus Equus; species Equus quagga. The sequence goes on along the minus strand of NC_060279.1, from coordinate 57,884,826 downwards.
TAATAATAGCTAACGTTACTGAGTATCTACTCAGGACCAGTACTGTGTTAATCATTTTCTATAATTTGCTTAATTGAATTTTCTCCATAATCTATTTGAGAAGTGATGACCTCCCCAAGGTTACAGAAATTAAGTCTTAGAGCTGAGATTCAAACCCAGGCAGGTTGATACCTTAGGCTGGATGCTTAACCACTTGCTGAATTCCCTGCCTCTAGTCAAGTTTGCATTTGCTCCTCTGCCACAGCCACTCTTCATACGTACATGTAACTGATTCCACATGTATTTGAACTTCTCCATCTTCTTCCAAGATGCTCCAGAGAAAGCCCTATCCACAATACTTTTCTTCGCTATTTCCTTCACCTCTCTTATTTGCACGGGCTTGTTTCTTGATCACACAAACTCTCGGAAAAAATCGAATTTTGTAATTTTCGGTTGCCCCATTGTAAAAGAAGCTGTTGGTACACTGCATGTGTCTCTTAGGCAGATGTAGCTGGGATTTGGAGAATAAACAGCCCAGCTCCCTTATTTCTCAGTTGGGTCAACTCTGAATCATGCTTTAGGCTGCCCACTAGAGTTCTCCAGTGGGAATAAACCTTAATTCCCCACAGCAGTAAGTATTTCCACAATATACCCTTTACAGACCTCCTTCTCTCTCTCTGACTTCATTGTTCCCTGCCTGGTGCTTCCTAGGATCACCCCCCAAATTTGCTATTTGCATTTAAATCTTTGTTTCAGAGTCTGCTTGTGGGGCAACTCTCCCTAAGATCTGCTTGCATTCCTGGAGCTCCACTCTTCTGTTTCCTTTCAACTCCAGCAGCCTACCTTGGGCATGGCTTGAAGGGAATTTACAATTTCTGTTCAGTAAGTTCCCATAGTGGGCTGTAGCTTTACTTGTATTTTTTAAAATAGAACATCTCTTAACCACTCCTACCTGCCCCTCCCTTAGCTTCTATTTTTCCTTTGCACCCACTATGCCATGTGGTTAGGATGGCTGTGAGAGCTGTACCAACCCTCTTGTGGAAGTGACTTTGGTGCCACTCTGACTTTTAAGTTGAATATCCCATTATCCAGCATCACTTACCAGGTAACTGTTAGTCATGCTTTGAGTCCTTTGTGATTTCCAGAAAATTGGCCCAAGGGAAATAGACTCTGTAAGTAAAGATTATATCCATGTGCTCCCAGCAGCTTATCAGAGGATGAGATTTAATGCTATTTCAGACTCCTATTTCAAATTCGTGTTTCCAGCCTGTCATAAAAGGCATTTTTTTAAAAAATCTGTGATTCTTGGGAGCTGATTTCAACTTTAAAAAAAATGTTTTCAACATACTTTCCAAATCTCTGATTTCCACTTTAAAAATATGTATATTAACAATGCCTCAAACTGAATCCAATTCATTTAGTTTAATTTGGCATCTAGATAAGATGCCTGAAAATTATGTGAATTTTTTTATGGTTTAATATCGGTTCTTCAATCTTTCATCCTGAATCTTTGTCCTTTTACAAATTAGATTTCTCACTTTCTTTTCATGGGTTTCCTGTTGGGTAAATATAATCTTTTCAGTAGCAGATAAACATTTCACAATTCTTTGTAATAACTCTGTAATAATGTCACTCTCATTTCCACATTCTCCAAGCCACTTAAACAGTACCAGTTTATTAACCAAGCAATTTATCAATATTTATTCATGATGCCAATGGCAGACTTCTTGTCATAAATAATTATTGAGGTAATAAATAGTTTTATTATTAAAAACTGATGACAAGAGCAGAGTGATTACCCTGATAAAGACTGATGACAGGTCTTAGTATCTGATGTGACACTCAGAACACTCTGCAGATTGAATCTAAGGCCTCCTGCATGGATAATAAATTGTTATTTCAGAGAATAAAATGATTGATACATTTACTTGCTGTGGAAAAAGCATTGGGGAGAAGATTCTACTTCCTAACTTACTTAAACAGGCTATGGTGAATTTTTTTTTTTCCCTGTGACAAATTTAACTTTCTAAGAAAGTGACAGCTCTTCGGCAGAGAGATGAGCAGAGAAATATTCCTTTTTAGAAGCTCCTAAAAGTCAAATTCATTTTGGAAATTCTCTGGATGCTCTCTGGCCTCAGTGGTGCCCTCAGCAGGTAGCACCTGGAGCAGAGGTGGAAGCAAGGCAGGAGCATGGTGGGAAGTCATGACATGTGACACCATGACTAGCTCAACAAGGAGACAAATGAAGTCTGTCAGATTACTTTGGGGAAACTGCTACTGACTCTTGCACTGCCTGGCTCAGTGCACAGGCTCATTGTATTTTTTTTCTATTGGTTTGATCTTACTTTTTATGACAAACTAGCCCTGGAGACCATCTATCTTTTGACAACCTGGAAAATAACTGTATTGGGAGGAGAGATGGAGCAGGAATAGAGAGAGATCGAGTCAGAATTGAAAATGTATGTCCCATGCAATTGTAAATGTTTTATTCTTAACTGCTATTACCGCAAATTAAAATGCAATGACAAATATTATGAAAATCCTCTCAAAGGGAATGCCTAAGATTTAACATGTATCCTCTTTACTTTGCGCAATCTATTTGTGCTACAAAAGGCAAAGAAAAGAATGACAAATATATAATTTGAAATGTCACCCAATAACAGCAGGGGTGAACTAAAGTCAGAGAATTATTATATTTTCCAATTTATATTTCAAGGGAACAACTGAAACATCAAACATGATGTATATTCAATGATTTTGGATCAATTCTAAATGAACTGCTTGTTTGTGAAACACAAGTATCCACCTTTCAGGTCTGAATGTATTAGATGTCTTCCTTCTTCTTTGTATGTGCTTAACAATGTAAGACTAAAGCAATTTTTGAAAATTATTTTAGTGAAAATTATTTCTTTATAGCTTTCCTGTGCTGAAACTTTCTTAGGATATATGAAAACATGTTATATTATCTCCATATTATTGAGAAAGTGGGTTTTTTTATTTTTATTTATTTTTATTTTTTGGAGGAAGATTAGCATTGAGCTAACTACTGCCAATCCTCCTCTTTTTGCTGAGGAAGACTGGCCCTGAGCTTACATCCATGCCCATCTTCTTCTACTTTATACATGGGACGCCTACCACAGCATGGCTTTTGCCAAGCGGTGCCGTGTCCGCACCCAGGATCCGAACCAGCGAACCCCAGGGCGCCGAGAAGCAAAACGTGCGCCCTTAAATGCTGAGCCACTGGGCCGGCCCCAAAAGTGTTTTTTTTTTTAATTGATATCTTTATTTTCTGGAATGTGGGCTTGATAAGAAAAATAACAAAACTTCACAACTCAATTGCTTTAAATGTCTGGCTAAAATTGTGTTGAACATATTTGTAAAACGTTTAGCTATCTATTTCTTTTTTTTTTCCTCTCATAGCTTAATATTTTCTTACAGATGTTCATTTTAAAGGTGCTATTCAGCATCTCAGTAGTGATAAAGACATTTGCATTAGTTAAAAAAATAAGACCCTGAAGCAATGTGATTACTTATAATTGCCAAATCTTACATTTACAGCACAAAGCAGGAATGATGGGATTTCAATGGAGAGGGTCTAATTTCTTCTGCGGTATACATATAATTCCCTAAGATAGAATATATATGATGTTCAAATTCTGACAGTTATCAAATTAGATTCAATTAACATTTATAGCAACCCCACAGGATATGTTGTGCTTTTCAGGGTAGTACCATGGCTTAAAATGTTTTCTCAGTCTTCAAGAAATCTATGATTTTATGAAATGATAGATAAACAGATATTATAGCCAACTAGAGAAAGGAAAGAAATGGTTTGCAAACTATAATTGTTCCATGCAGAAAGGTGAGAATGACTGTCAGCTCAGCTAATTCCCTCATTCAATTCAGGGGACAATCATTGAGACCACATAGGTGCCAAGCACCACACTGGGCACCAGTGACATAGATGTCTGTAGCCTTGCAATGGTTCAACAGGCATTTATTGACTCCCAATTTGTGAACCCTAAGCTAAGTTGAGAATATAAATATAGGTCAGAAAGAGTTTCTGCCCTCAAAGCGCTCAGAGAAAAAACAGACATATAAATAAATAGAGTGCAAAGAAGTGTTAAAGCTATGTGACAGAGGTTTGAATAAGACATAAACCAAACAAATGTAAGAACTTGACAGTTATATCTAAAAGAAAAGGGGTTTCATGGAAAAGATATGATTAAGCCATCATCAAAGATAGTTTGGTTTTCAACAGTAAATGAGAAGGAGGGGGTACAGCTGGCCTGGGCAGCTTGATTGCAAATAAATAAAAACAGAAGCCAATTTTGTTCCATTTTAAGTAGAAAAGAAATTTATTGTAAGGACATTATATAAACCACAGAACTGAAAATAAAACTAGAGAACCACATAACAATATGCCTAGCCTAGTCATTCAACTAAGTTTCAGGTATGGTACAATTACTCTGCATATACTGAATCACTTAAAACAGTAAAGTAGGGGCCAGCTCCGTGGCCAAGTGGTTAAGTTCATGTGCTCTGCTGCGGCGGCCCAGGGTTCGGATCCTGGGCGCGGATATGGCACTGCTCATCAGGCCACGTTGAGGCGGCTTCCCACATCCCACAACTAGAAGGACCTGCAACTAAGATATACAACTGTGTACAGGGTGGGTTTGGGGAGACAAAGCAGAAAAAAAAAAAAAAAAAAAGGAAGATTGGCAACCGTTGTTAGCTCAGGTGCCAATCCTTGAAAAAAAAAAAAAAAAAAGGAAGATTGGCAACAGTTGTTAGCCCAGGTGCCAATCTTAAAAACAAAAAAACAGTAAAGTAAAGCATTAATATCAGCAAGGAAACTGATGAACAAACTGTGATTCAAGAGATAGAGTTCCTCAATTTTATTTGCTGTCTTAATCAGTGTGCATGTTCTTTACCCTACACTACATGGCCTACAAATGAAGTTGTCCCCACCTCTTGGAGCTCACTGTCTTAGGCAAAGAAACAACCCACGGACTATCACTTTAGACACCATATGGTATGGTGTCTCTGGTGTCCTATGAAGGCGAGTGTAGGGTGTGTAGGAAGTAGAGGGTAGGGGCTGGTGCCAACTAGCAAGACTTTTGGACAACGCAGCCTCTTAACTAGAGTGGATATTTGCCCTCCCTAACTTGCCCTTTTGGTATCTGATAGTTGAACACCTTTTTCTTTCTTTTTTCATGGAAAACACAACTATCTATTAGTATAGAAGCCAAAAATAACTGAAGACTTCTAACCCTGACTCTTGGCAGCTAGAGCATAAGCATGAGACCTCAATTCAACAGATTAAACATTTCTGCCCAGGACTTTGAATCTGAAGGGGATGATTCAAATGAGCTGTTTATGAATAATCTCTCAAGAGGTGCAAGTAACCTCACTGTGTAGTGGCAGCGAAGTCAGTAAAGTCATGCTGGCTCTGGAGGTGATGGCAGTTTTTTCCTAAAACGTGATTGGAGCTGTTATCTGAGTTTTAAGCCTTTTTTGGCTCCTGCCCATTTCGTAAGCCTGGCTCTCTGGCATTCTAGGTTATGTGACCCATCCTGTATCCACAGCTAAATTTCATTTCCTTTTGAGTTAATCAGAGTCAACTATTTTCAATCAAAACCCTGACTAGCAAACTGGATTTTATAATACAAAGATGTCTCCTTAATTTTCTTACTCCATGAACAGCTCGTTTTTCCTGCTGGTAAAAATAGGTTCAAGAAACCTTTATGTGAAACAAATGCCAACTGCATTGTGTCTTCAAAAACGATATGTTATTATGACAAAAGAGAGAAAAGTCTTGTTATTTGTTTTCTACTGGTTCATTCAATTTATATGGGCTCAGTGCCTGCCCTGCTGTGGTACTGTATGAAAACACAGGGAATATGATGTACAGACTCTGGGTTTATGAGACTGTTGACCAAGGACTAAATACCAATCTCCTAGCCTAGGCTTATTCTGAGGCTATTGCTACACATTTGCTATCTTCTGCCTTTTAAAAACATAACTACAAGGGCATCTGTGAGAGTTCTGTGATACAGAACATGGGACTTCATTCAAATACTATAGGATCTCTGATAATTTTCTTTTAAAGAGGGTTTTTGGCCCAGTTTTCATGCTCCTTGCAAGACTATGATCTGGGCAAGAAGAGAAAAAAGTAGGCACTTGAATTTTCTTAATCTTTTCAGCAAACCTAATAAACCTTTTTCCAAAGATATAACTTGTATGTAGCACTTTCCTCTTATAGGCAGAGCCAGCCCACAGTTTCTCTAAACATTCAAGTCTGGGGAAAATGCTTCATTCTTGATGGATTTGTCACTTTTACTTATCTTTTTTAAATAAACAAGACTGACACAGTTTCCTTCTTTTCCCTGGTTGCGAGGAAGATGGGAATAAAGTGAGCTTTATCTTATGCTTTCTTACTTAGAATTATTCATGGTAAGGAAAACTATGGAGCAATCTAAATGTCTAAAACAACGGCAAAGACTTATTATTATCTACTTCATTAAATACAGTTCAGTTACTAAAAACATATTCACGTAGGGAAAACCTGTTTCCATTAAAATATACTGTCATTATGCCCTTAAGCAGTTTAAATTTTCTTAACCCATAACACATTTAGAATGTGTTTTACTACTATTTTAAAAATGTGCTTCAAAAACAATACCACTTGCGGGTGTTTTATAGTAGTATGGTTCTGTGTTTTCTACTTATGATCATCAAAAGTCACAAAGGGTGTGTAATTTCTCCAATTTCTATCCTCAATGTGCCAGGATCTTGGGCTCAGTAAATATTTGTTGTTGACTGAGTGGAGAAAAATAGATACAATGTACATGGTCAAAATAGGAAACAATTATAACAGTTATGGTTCCAGCATACCACAGAAAACTATGTAGCTATTTAAAAAATATGATTTAGGGGGCCAGCCTTATGGCCAAGTTGTTGGGTTCACGGGCTCTGCTTTTACAGCCCCAGGTTTCTCCAGTTCGGATCCTGGGCATGGACATGACACCACTCATCAGACCATGCTGAGGTGGCATCCCACATAGCACAACCAGAAAAACCTCCAACTAGGATATACAACTACATACTGGGAGGCTTTGGGGAGAAGGAAAAAAATAAAAGAGTGACAACAGATGTTAGCTCAGGTAGCAATCTTTAAGAAAAAAAATATGATTTAGACCTATAGTGACATGGAAAGAAATTCACAATACACTCTTAAATTAGTTTTTCTTTTCCACAAGGTTATAAAACAGGTACATTTTGCAATGTTATTATTTTTATTATTATTAACATATATTTATATAATGGAGATTCCTTCATTAATGTTTGGAAACTGTGGGATATAAATTATATATCCTCATCAGACCCAGAGTGCAGAGCTCAGGATCCATCCTCCAATTATAACTGAAATCCAATATAGCCCCACCCATGTGTCTAAACTCTTCTTGTGATTTCCCAAGAAATCCTATGTAGTTGCTCTTGTCTGCGTGGAGCGGTGGAATCCATTCTGACCCACATTTACCTCACTGAGGCTATGGACTTAAGTATCCTGAATGCTAGAATATGTTCTAAAGACTCAAAGATTGTTTGTCTCACTCACTCTCTCTCTCTTTTCTATTTTTACGGAGCCCAAGGTCACTGTTATTGCAAAAATAGGTTTTAAGATTTGAAACTTTATAATGTCCAGTAAAGGAGAGAGGGGTTTTGGACTTAAGAGCTGCTTTTATGTATTGAAATCCTTAAGAAAAAATAGAGGAAAGTCTGGAAAGTAGCATGAGCTATCTACTACTATTTAGTGTAGACTACACTGACTGGGCCAAGTGTCCCAGGTTCCAGCACAAAGACATCGCCTCTTCTGTCACCTTAGTTTTTCAGGTGATAAGAAATGTACACGTCTTGAAGTATATGGGCTGGAAATTCTGGTTTAAATCTCATTCAGCCTGGACTAAAGAAGCCTGATTTATGGCCTACCAAAGAGACATTGTACATCTGCTTTAACCGTTGAAGTAATGAGTGCGTTAAACATTATGTCAAAGTAAAAGAGTGTAATCTTTGAAGATAAAGATGCATACTTGCCTTCCTATGACACCAGCATCAGTAATGCCTGTATCAATATTCCTGAAGATAAGTTTCCTTTCCCGGACTTCAGGATCCTGTTGACCTGCTTATCTGCCACTGAATATCTTTTTGAAACTTTGATGAATACTTATTCTGAGTGTGTTTGATGTGTGTTCTTTGTTCTAAAAAGGTACAAAACTCTACTGAAAAGCATACTTCTCTGGAACGCTATCTTCCTTTGTGGAGACTGTCTTGCCGGATTATAGTCCTCAGCTTGGCCCAAGTAAAATTCACCTTATCTCTCCTGTCTACAGAATAGTTATTGGTTATTTTTGACAACACAGGAAAAGGCAATAACTCAATATGGTACCAACAGTCAAGGTGGTACCATGTCTCTATAGGTACCCCCTTTGTATATAAGCATTACTTCTATTATAGACTAATCCTTTCATCACACACACACACACACACACACACACACACATGCACCTCAAAGCGATCAAGTTGTCACAGAAAGAGTGCCTTGCCTATCACCTACTTATGGACCCAGAATAACACAGTCCTTTCATTTCTCTCTCTCTTATTACTGGCACCAGTCTACTCGTCCCATCTTTCTCTACCAGCACCAGTTAAGTAATTTGCAAAGCCCAATATAAAATATAAAGGCAGAGCCCCTTGTTTACAAATTATTAAGAATTTTAAGAGGACAACAGCAGAACATTAAAGCAAGTGTGGTCCCTTATGAGATTAGGCCTTGTGTGACTTCAGAGGTCATATGCACATGATGCCAGCCCCATTCTCTGTACTCATGATGACCATTTCGGGAGGCTTTTGGCCTTATCGGCTACTGGACCTTGTTGGAGATTAAACTTGTCTTCCTTGATCCATGTCCTTACCTGGGAGGGGGGTACAGATTGACTGTCCACCTCCCTTAAAAACACACAAAATCTCTGAACTTCTTACACAAATTGTTCTCTCTTCTCAGATTTGAATGGGCCACAAAGTGGGAGACCTGGACTTTGATAAACAAGCAAAGGTTTGCTCTATAAACTTTGTCTAAGGCAGATCTGTGCCTGGTATAAATCTGCACTGCAGGGTGAATTTCTAAGTCTACCTCTTCAAAGAGGGGGTGCTGAACTCTTTTGTTGAAAGGTCAAAGTAATAGTGTCTTTTTACCTCTTATGGAACAAATGTAAATTTATTTTTATCTCTATATTTATTTATTTTCATGGAAAATATCTGCAAGGAAACTCATTAGCTACAGCTATCTCTGAGTGGATGAGATTTTGGAATTATTATTTTTATTATTGGCTTACTCTTATTTTCTATTTTTCTGCAGTATCCATGCATTTCATTTTTTTAATTAGCAAAAGTAACCTCTAATATTATATGTAAGAAAGATCAACATTTTTATTCTTTAAAAAAGGAATTTTATGGATGATGAGAAATCTCTTTATAAGCTTGGAATGTGTAAAAACCCTGATTTTATGATACTGACTATTTTGCCCAACGTTGGGATGAAAATCATTATGTTGTAAGAAATACGGCTGCTTTATTTATACCTGCCCAGATATCCTAATATGCAAAGCAGTAGCTCTTAGCCCAGTGGAAACTGTTGCAGATGTCGCAATCAATGGGGACTGCTACTTTGTGGCTTATGAGTGGTCTAAGTTCTGTTTGGTCATCATCTCAAGATTATGCGAAGTTGTCTATCCAAGACTACATCTTTCCAAAACTTCTCTTCTCTAGGTTAAGCATTTCTCTTGGTCATAAATGGAGTTGAATCCCTTTATACAATGAGAAATTTAGACAAACATGATGAATGGCTGCCAGTATCACCAATCAGAGACAAGTATACATTATGAGCCTTCTGATGGAAGTTATATACCACTACCTATAATGTAGTCTTATCTTTTTATCTATCTATCTATCTATCTATCTATCTATCTATCTATCTATCTATCATTCATGTGTATGGTTCTAACTGCCTATGTGTTAAACAACAACAGAGAAAAAAAATTAGCAAAGATTTCAAGGGTAAAACTAAATGCATACATGTGTGTGTGTGTATATATGTATACACGTATTTATATGTTTGTGTGTGTATGCATATCTGTACCTGCATCTATATCTATCTATCAATCTATGTAAAGCAATTAAACAAGGACACCATTAGACTGAGGTGGCTCTAATTCCTTGGCAGCCTATTTAAGCAAACCAAAATTTAAGCCAGAGTCAATTCATGTAAATGCCTCAAGGTTAAGAAATCAAAACTTAAGAACAACTAATCACAAATAGGCAACAGGCTTCCCAAATAAAACAACCCCATAACCTATAGCCAATCAAATAATTCCCTTGCTTTGTTTCCAGGTCAGCTCCATAAAAACTTTCCCTTAGCTCTTGCCAGTGGAGTGCCCCTAACCACTTTTGATTTGGCCCTGCCTGATTTCAATCAATGTTTGCTCAAATAAACTCTTAAAAATTTTAATATACCTCAGTTTATCTTTTGACACATCTATCTATCTATCTATCTATGTGTGTGTGTATATATATATGCAAATATATGTATATACATGTGAGACATATATGTATATTTTTCATCATCTTTGTGATCATAAGTAATAAATTACTGAGCGTTTTCTCTGTGCTGGGCCCTGTAGGAAGTGTTTTAGTGTCATCACTTTTATTTAGTCCAATCAACACTGCTACAAGGCTGACATTAGTTTATATCTACCTGTATTGTAGATGAGCTCTACAAAGATAAAATAACTTCTTCTGGTCACACAGCTAGTAAGGGAGAAACTCGTCTACCCAGGAATTTATTAATAAAACACTTGACTTTTCATAAGGTCTGCTGAAAAAAAGCCTGATGTAAGAGTTCCCGTCTTTCTGTCTGTGGGATTCAGTATCTGCTCTCTCTTTTTTTTTTGAAATATCCCGCCTTGGGCAACACTATGAACTCAATGGATACTTTATTTTATTTTTATGGGCACAATAATTCATACTTCATACTATTGTTGCCATTACTGTATTTAGAATGAAATGAAATAATGTTTGTAAGTTGTTTGCTACAGATTGAACTTCAAGAGAGGAGGGTAATATCTCTTTTCTTTTTTTTTTTTTAAGTGGTGTGTGTATGCGTGCTTCTTTTTGTTCTTGTCAAAAAAATCAAGACCTTTGAGGGACTAAGTTATTTTAAAGGCAAGAAGTTGAAACTACAACCCAGACAATGAGATAAAGTCTTGTTGACAGACAGAATTTCTGCTGACCTGTTCTTGCCCTGGCACCCAGGAGGTGAGAGAGCACTTGAAAGCAGCAATCAGCAGCCCATTTCCTCACGTTGCAGTGGACTGGAGATACTAATTGCCTAATAGCCCTTCCCACTCCACCTAGATCCTCTCTCTAAAGCCTCTTTTCGTTACACCTGTAGTTTATGAATAAGCCAATGTGTCATATTTAGAAATTTAAAAAAGAAGAACCACCCTCCGTCTTGGTATTTTGAAGCTTTGTTGAATGGTTAAACAATGAACAAAAAAAGTCAGTGGCATGGAATTTCAAGACAGCATTTCCATTTGAAGCCATGAATAATGTAGTTATGTTAATATAGCCGCTACTCATAATTATGAACACTTCATTCCTCCACATGTTCTCATGTCACACAGAGTGGGCTGGTGAGATCTCGTCTGCCTCTGATTGTTTTTGCTGTGTTTTGCATTATAAATTATACTCTACTCCACCCCGACTAACCCAACAGTGTGGCAGCCATTGATGACATTGCGGTCAACAGGAACATGTCTCCTAATCTACCCTATTGGACTGAATGTGTTGCTTAAGTTGGAGCTTGGACTTTAGTCCCAATCAAAAGTTAGACCTAGGGCACAATGAGTCTCTCCGTCAACCGTTTTAGGGATAAAAAGAGATTTTACTGTGAAACTATGCATCATGGTCCTTTCTTTGCATGGACTCTCAAAGCCCTGAGGGAGATCCTAGCTATTTAGTAGTCACAATATTTGTTGAATTTTTATAGCATAACAGAAAAAATCATAGATCTTGACATAGCATTTTGCTGTAAATCTGCCACTCTAGTAGACCTACCACTTAGTAGAACTCAAAATAATATTATTGATACTTTGTGTTTTTGTAAGAATTAAATGCCACAAGTTTTTAAGGCTCTTAGCACACCTAGCACTAAATATTCAATGAGTAATAGTGTTTGTAAAAACCCTTAAAAAATTATGATTAAAAATAGCTATATCACAACAACTTTGTGGGGTCAACTTTAACATTTTCTCAAATCTAAAACTCAGAAGACATTGCATTTTAATGTCTCTATAATTATTCTTTGTTTTAAAGTCAATATGTACATTTGACATCATTGTTTCCTTTTGCCCCTGCAAGTTGGCTAAATTGTAGGCATATCTTTTAAAATAATGCTATATTTCAATCTCCAGTCTCTCACAAAAATACCACTTTTACCTACGAGAGTAATGTATGTCTTTGATTTTGAGTACTTGACTGAGAAGAGTAAGTTCACACAACCAGTTAGTCATCAAGACTAGATAGCAGGTTGGATAGGTTATTCAACTAAATCTGCAGGTCTGGCACTGCCTCCAGGAACTTTTGTGTTTCTTGGACAAATAGAAATTTGAAAAGTAAATAAGTAAAAGGGACACTGACATGGGATTTTCTAGAAAAGAACCTTGATAAAGGAAGGAGAGAAAAGGAGGGGAAGAAGGAAGGAAGAAAAGAAGGAAGGAAGGAAAGAAAGGTAAGAAAAAGCATTATCAAATGCCACTATTTAACCAAAAATAACACAAGCTAATGCTAACATGTGTAATATATTTACAAGTGCATTTTGCTTTCCATAAATTCAGAATGTTGTACTTATTTTCCTCTTTTGTCCTGTTATTGCCATAGTATAACAATAGTCAAATAAATTCTAAACTTCTCACAAATCCTGCCCAGTTATTACCTGATCATTTCACTGAAAGAGCCAATAAGATAATTTAGAATTTAACTTTAGGTTATCTAATTATATAACTAGAGCCAGAAAATATAAGGCTAAAATTTCTTGGTTTCCACGTTCTTCTCCTTCCTTCTCTGCCTTCCTCGCTTCCAACTTCTTTCCGTCCTCCTGCCCAAAGCAAAGTTAAGTCTTTTGTCCTCAAGCATATAAACCATTAAAACTGAAGCACTGTATCTCTCTAACGTTCAGGATGAGTGCTGAAGTAGGATTCTATTCAACCACATTCAGAAACATTACTATAACGCATGGTTATTGATTGCCTGCTAAGTAAAAGCCACTATGCTTGGCTCTCCAAGTGAATTAATATTTAAAGACTTTGAGATACAATGTAGCAAGCCAAGGTTGGAGAATATATAAATAGTAACAGCCCTGTATGCAAAATTATACTTCTGCTAAATTTTCAGTGGAAAAGAGACTTGAATCTTAACTTGCTACATAGTTACCAGCTCTGTCACTTGGAGCAAGTTCCTTAACCTCTTTGAGCTTCAGTTTGCTTAAATGTAAAATGGATGCAAATGATGCTTATCTCTTGGCTTTCCTGTGAGAATTAAATGAGAAAAAAAATTGTAAAGTGCTTAGTGCTAAATAAATGTTAATTTACTAACCCCTGCTAAACATCCTAGCCCCTAGCCTTTCTTTTTCAAGTGTCTTGCCTTGAGTGCTAAATTCAAACTTTCTTTCGCTTTTTTCTAAACTCACTAGCAGATTCCTTGATGCACACCAAATTATAGGTGAGTAATGTAGACATTAAGTGTTACCCTGGGGATCAGGATTACATTTCAAACACACTCAAACTTATTTAATGAATGAATAATTAATAGTGCACTTTCTCCAAAGTCTTTAGTGCTGTATTTCTAAAAAAGTGTCTCTACACTGACCACAAGAGTATTATATGAGAGCTTGCTTTAGAAAAGAAACCAGAATACAACCTTGAGATTGTGCCTGAGAACTATTGAATCAAACTAAGCCCCAAGAACAGAGATTGTTCATACAAATTATTTTTGTGCCCACTTAAATTGGAGACTCACCTTAATGTCTACATCAGAAAATATCTCTGGAGATTAGGGATGAGGAGGAAAGCAAATTTAAATGATAAAATTCCTGAAGCAAGGTACTAACTCTGCCCTTTTTCTCCTTGAAGAGACCTTATTTCTAGATATCTCAACTGAGGAACTCACCACTACCAAATTAGGAGGAGTTCTCAATCTTTCAAAATGGTACTCATTTTATCTTCCTGTGGAAACAGTGCTAGAAATCAGAGTACTTGTGGTTGAAAGGCAATCCTTGCTTTATGCCCCTGGTATGTTTGGATTCAAACACTTTTTAGGAAGAGGCTAGTTACATGAGCTTGGCTTCTTAGAGGACAGAGGATATAGATGATACTTCTCATCCAAACTCTGGAGAGACATCTGGCTTCTATTTCTTTTTGTCTGTGGTCAGGTTCTCCGGGTAACTGTATCAAGAAAAGGGGGAATCAGGCTCCCACTGGATGCGTCTTCTGCATGCAAGAAGGCTATCACAGCGTCATGAGTAACCTCACATCCCTGTCTGGCTGAATTCCCTGTTTCAGATGATGTGATGGCTGCGTGTTTCAGTAACTTACTTTTTGCCTATTTTATAGAGAAAGTTAGGGAAAAGTAGATTGGGGGTGAGATTTGGGGGGAAAAACACAGGCATTTATGAATTGCTTGCCAGATTTTGAGCTAGGAACATTTCATTTTCTTATTTCATTTAATTCTCACAATGTCACAGCAAGGTAGATGTTTTTAATCCTATCTCACAAATGAATAATCTCATAATCAGAGGTGATATTCAGAGAAATTAAGAAACTAGTTTGAGGTCACACAGCTGGAGAGTGATGAAGTTTTTGAAATCCAGGTCATAATCCAAAACAGAATAGAATCAGATTAGGATCACAGACCTGAGTTTGTGTCTATTTTCACATTTGGCTACAAGACTCTCTTTCTCAAGATTCACACTGTAAAATCAAGATAGCAATCATACCTCCCTCCAGGATGTCAGAAAGTTACAGGAGCTAAAGCACTTAGCATACTTCTTGGTATGTACTCAATAAATAGCATCTATATTTATTACTACTATTATTATTGCCATGATTATTTTTCACTTTATATAAGATCCATGGAGATAGGGAACTTGTTTTTCTTACCCACTACTCTATTCCTAGTGTCTAATATAGTGGCATACAATAGATGTGTAGGGAAGCAGAATTTTGCTATACCAAAATATGTCTCTCTGGCTTGATTTTTTTCTTCTTTTTCTTCTCCCCAAAGCCCCCCAGTACATAGTTGTATAGTCTAGTTGTGGGTGCCTCTGGTTGTGCTATTTGGGATGCCTCATCAGCATGGCCTGATGAGCAGTGCCATGTCCGCGCCCAGGATCTGAACCAGTGAAACCCTGGGCTTCATGAAATCATGAACTTAACCACTCAGCCATGGGGCCAACCCCCTGGCTTGATGATTTTTAAGAATAAAAGACTCAGGAAGAAATTTTGACCTTCCCCCTAACTGCCTACAAGAATTTAGGATAGCAAGCCTGTTCTAGGAAAGAGCTATCACCATAGATACTATAGCATAACATGAACTAGGTGACGTAGACAGGGAGAAACCTAGCAAGGCCCATTTGATCAAAGTCCTCTCCATGCTCCATTGTCTCTGCAAGGCATGGCAAACACTTGTTTACTAAATGTATCTTTTCCAACTCCATGTGAATTGCCTTCCTCCCTTTTGAAGTCCCAAACCACTACCCCCAACATCCTCTTTTGTCTTTAACTGAAGGTGGTGGCCATTTTGGTGAGTTACTCAGTTTTCTTGGGTTTCTCCCATGTATACATGTTATTAAATTTGATTGTCTCTTGTTCTTCTGTCTCATGTCAATTTAACTCTTTGACCAGCCCGAAGAACCTAGAAGGGTAGGGGAATATTTCTTCCTCCTCTACAGGTGTTAAATAAATATTTGTTAAATAACAGAACTAAAGAGTCACTTCTACTCTTGTGTGTATTCTCACTCTAGGGACTTCTCATGCAATACAATAAAGTGAGAAAGCCAACAATTAAATTACATTAAATACTCAAACTCTACCTTCTGTCAGTTCAGCATCAAGAGCAGAATCAAGAACTTTCCTTAGATAGTTAAGCAAACGGAGCCTCACAGTGTGTCAAGAGTCAATGTGAGACCCCGTGGGGCTGGTGCCAATCCCTGCCGGCTGGGTTACCCTTCCCTTTCTTGGGAACTCCCCAAGACAAATTCTGTTACGCTGCAAAGGGTTTCCCTTACTCAAAATGCACTCTTTGGTAAGGCCACCTTGAGAAGAAATTTAAATTTGAGAGATAGGAACATTAATTTTCTACTCTGGAAAAAGAATCATACCTGAAGGAAGGAAAAGGTGCTGAGAATTGCATAGTGCATGTCACCAGAGAGCCATAACCTCTCCTTCCTTGTCAGATCATACTTCTTCTTTTTATTGACTATACAGACTCCCTGACTTAGTATGGTTCAACCTATGATTTTTCTGATTTTTGACTTTACGATCGTTCAAAAGTGAGACACATTCAGTAGAAACTGTACTTTGAATTTTGAATTTTTATCTTTTCCTGGGCTAGAAATATGCAGTATGACACTCTCTCTCATAATGCTGGACAGCAGCAGTAAGCCGTGGCTCCCAGTCAGCCACATGACCATGACAGTAAACAACTGATACACTTACGACCATTCCGGACCCATACAACCATCCTGTTTTTCACTTTCAGTACAGTATTCAATAAATTACATGAGATATTCAACACTTTATTATAAAATAGGCATTGTGTTAGGTGATTTTGCCCAACTGTAGGCAAAAATGTTTGTGGCTCATTTAAGGTAGGCTAGACTAGCTATGATGTTCAGTAGGTGAGGTGTATTAAACGCATTTTTGGCTTAACAATATTTTCAACTTACAACGGGTTTATTGGGATGTAACCTCATAAGTCGAGAAAGATCTGTATGTATGTTATTGCTGTAGTACACATAATTGAGCCCCAAAATCATATCATCATGACTGTTAAAAGATAAACTGAAGCATAATAAAAATTGTGAGAATTTGAGCAAAAGTCAACTCAATCAGGAAGTGCCAGACCAGAAGTGGTTGGGAGCGCTCCACCAGCAGGAGCTAGTGCAAAGACTTTTAGAAAGAAAGGTGCAAGCAAAGCAAGGAAATTATCAGATTGGCTATAGTTCAAGCGTTTGCTTTATTTGGAAAAGCCTATTTGGCTGTTTGTGATGGGTTGCCCTTAGGTTTTATTTCTTTACCTTGAGCTATCTACAGGTTTAGGTTTTTGTTTGCTTATGTATGCTGCTAAGGTATTAGAACCACCTCAGTCTAACGGGCTCCTTGTTAATTAGTTTAACACCACTATAAAACACTTTCAGATTCATAGAATGACAATAATTTTTAATGGGTAAAAGAATCTTAAAAGTAGGAGGAATCTCAGATATAATTTATTTTGAAAGATTAGCTATATTAGAATCACCAGGAAAGCCGATAAAATAAATGAAAAACTACCTATTTACATTTACACATACATACATATCTTATAACACATCATTGTCTCAGCTATTCTGGAAAGTGCAACCAGGGAACTATTTTTAACAATACTCTCTGGTGATTCTGATGCCCTGACAGGTTATAGAATCAGTGATCTAACCAAAGATAATAGTTTTACAGATGAGAAATCCAGAAGAAGATGCCACTCTAATTATTGGCAGACCTTGCCTTTTGTGTACCATTCTAATAATATTTCTATGACTCAAGGTAATGTCTGTATCATTGTGCTAATCTTGTTTCATTTTTGATGGTATAGTTAAGTTTCAAGACCCTGAATTCCCTGTCTTCTCATCAAACTCTGGTTCCCAACAAGTTATGCTGTTTAAATTTCTATACAATGCATTTAAAGATATGTGTGCTTTGTCTGAAATAACATATTTCAAACAAGAAAAGATCAGAACATTGTGTAGAAATAGGATTTAGAGGAAATCGTGGAGATGCAATGAATATAAATGGTTCTTAGTAGGGTGAACCGTGACAAGGTAATTTTTCCTTGAATTGATGCTGTTAATAAAAGATGAATTACTATATAGTACTCATGTGTTTCATACAATATTGGAATTAACAAGCAAGTCCCATTGAATAGATGAATCATTATTATTTAAAATATTGTGAAGTACTATCTGGATTTCAGGAAAAAATAGGGAATTTATATACAACTCTTATTAAGAGATGTTTATAGTATGTTTTGGGAAGAAGCAAATACCAGTAAGAGGTGGCAATGACTGTTGGGTGCTCTGGAATATTTGCTTTATGTTTCAGGATAAGATCTTGAGAGAGATGCCCAGGAGAGTAGAACTGACAAACAGGTACAAGATGTTTGGTATTTGGAATTCAGATGTTCTTTTAGTTGTAAGCTTAGGTTCCTATTTACTAGCTCGATGGCCTTAAGAATGGTGCTAAACACCTATAACCCTCTAAGATCCTCCCAGACTTACGAGGGGGTTACATCCTAATAAACCTATTATAAATTGGAAATATTGTTGTCGAAAATGTGTTCAATACACCTAATCTAGTGAACATCATAGCTTAGCCTAACCTACCTTAAATATGTTCAGAAAACTTACGTTATCCTACAGTTGAGCAAAATCATCTAAAAGAAAGCCTATTTTATAATAAAGTGTTGAATATCTCATATAATTTATTGATTACTGTACTGAAAGTGAAAAACAGAATGGTGGTATGAGTACAGACTGGTTGTAAGCATACTAGTTGTTTACCCTCATGATTAGGTGGCTGACTAGGAGCTGTGGCTCACTGCCACTGCCCGGCGTCATAAGAGAGCATCATACCACATATTGTCAGTCCTGGAAAAGATCAAAATTCAAACTATAGCTTCTGACTGCATACCACTTTCACACCATTGTAAAGTTGAAAAATTTTTAGTTGAACTATCATGGTCAGGGACCATCTATACTTTTATTCTGTAATACTTCTCAGAGGTTTGTAAAGATTAAATGAGGTACTACATATTAAATGTTTTAGCATACTGTTTACCGTCTAGTAAACGCTTATTATTGTCATTAGTATTGTCGCTATTATTATTAGATTGAGTTAAATTGAAAGAGAAAATGTGCTTAGTTGCAGAAACTTGAGCCTCTCTCCTTTAGCGGTTTATGTATATAAAGTTGGCAAAACCCTCCTGCCATTTCTACCATTGGAATTTAGGTTATCAGCAATTGTCAATTGGAAGATTTGTGGATGAGTGTCCATATGAGAGATAGGACTTTTTCGGTGCTCTCAAATAGTCATATGTATGTAGTATATATGTATGTATGTATATATGCATTTATTTATTTATTTATTTTTGTATTTGAGGCTGAGCTGTGTATATTATGCTGATGGTTTCATATTCAAATTACACATATTGTTCAGGGTCAGCTGCAAAATCACCATTTTGAACCCTTGATAAATTTAAATTTCCACCACAAGCAAAAGAAAATCTAGACATGGACCTTGCATTCTTCACAAATTTTACTCAAAATGGCTCACAGTCTAAGTGTAAAACACGAAACTATAAAGCTCCTACAAGACAGCATAAGAGAAAATCTAGATGACTTTGGGTTTGGTGATGACGCTTTAAATGTAACACCAAAAGACATGATACATGAAAGAAAGAATTAATAAGCTGAGCATCATTAAAATTAAAAATTTCTACTCACTGAACAACATTGGCAAGAGAATGAGAAGGCAAGCCACAAAATGGAATAAAATATTTGCAAAAGATATATCTGATGTAGGACTGTTAGCAAAATATACAAAGAACTCTTAAAACTCAATAAAAACAAAGCAAACACCTGCTTGTAATATTGTGATATAATAAGAAATACATATTTTGCTCTTCATCTCCAAGTCCTAGGCAGAGCTCCTAAAACATTTGCAATTTTTCTAGGAGCATCTTGTGTTCTAATATTTGGATTTTGACCCTGGTTCCTGACACAGCAATAGGAGCATTTCCTGAGTGATAGGAGCTTTTTTTCTACTAATAAAGCAACTCTTGGTGGGCCCCTAGATAGCTTCAGAATGGGGGCTGGTCACCAGAAAGGCCAAGTTATGATTAGAAGCTTGAACCTTCAGCTCCATTTCCTCTCTTCTAGGAAGGAGAGAGGGGCTGGAGACTGAGTTAATAATTGATCATGTCTACATGATGAAGCCTCCATGAAAATCTCTAAACTATGGGATTCAGAGAGTATCCAGATAAGCGAACACTGGTAGTGCTGGGAGGGTGCTACACATGGAGAGCTCTGTTCTCCTTCCCACATACTTTGCCTTATGCATCTCTTCCATCTGGTCATTCCTTCTATAATAAACTGGTAATCTAGAAAGTAAACTGCTTTCCCTAGTTCTGAGAACCATTTTAGCAAATTATAGAACCCAAGGAAAGCGTCATGGGGAGCTCCAATCTGTAGCCATGTTGTACAGAAGTTGTAGGTAACCTGGAGACCACTACTTGCCATTGGTGTCTAAAGTGGAGGGCAGTCTTGTGTGACTGAGCCCTTAAACCTGTGGAGTCTGTACTAACTCCACTTAGTGTCAGAATTGAATTGAATTGAATTTCAGAATTCTTGCTGATGTTAGAGAATTGGTGCTATGACAAAAAAACCCACACAGCCATTGTCAGAAGTATGGTGATCATGCGAGTAAAAGAGAAACACAAAGCTTTTTTCTCTTACACCAACTAAAAATCGGGCCAAAGACCTTAACAGACACCTCACCAACAAGATAAACAGATGGCAAATAAGCATATGAAACGATCTTCCACATCAAATGTCATCAGGGAAGTGCAACTTAAAACAACAATGAGATACCACTGCACTCCTATCAGAATAGCCAAAATCCAGAACACAAAATATTGATGAAGATGTGGAGCAACAGGAACCACAGTCACTGTTGGTGGGAATGCAAGAAGGTACAGCCACTTTGGAAGATAGTTAGGCAGTTTCTTACAAAATGAAACATACTTTTACTATACAATCCAGAAATCATGCTCCTTGGTATTTACTCACAGGAGTTTAAAACTTATGTGAACACAAAACCATGCACACAGATATTTATAGCAGCTTTATTCATAATTACCAAACCTTGGAAGCAACCAAGATGTCCTTCAGTCAGTGACTGGATAAATAAAATGTGCTACATCCGGACAACGGAATACTATTCAGTGCTAAAAAGAAATGAGCCACCAAGCCATGAAAAGACATAGAGGAAACTTAAATGCCTGCTGCTAGGTGAAAGAAGCCAACCTGAAAAGCCTACATATTGTATGACTCCATGTATATCTCATTCTGGAAAAGGCAAAACTATGGAGACAGTAAAAAGTTCAGGTGTTGCCAGGGATTGGGGGTGCAGGAGGATGGAGGGATGAATAGCTGAAGCACGGAAGATTTTTAGGGCAGTGAAAATATTCTGGATGAAGCTATAATGGTAGGTAAATGTCATTACACGTATGTCCAAATCCATAGAATGTACACTACGAAGAGTAAACCCTGGACTACGTACCCTATGGACGTCGGATGGATAATAATGTATCATTGTAGGTTCATCAATTGTAACAAGTCTACCACTCTGGTGGGGGATTTGATACTGGGTAGTCTGTGAGCTGGTCGGGGTAGAACATATGCAGGACATCCTTCCACCTTCTGCTCAATTTTTCTGTAAAACTAAAACTGCTCTAAAAAATCAAGTCTACTAAAAAAACCCAAAACACAAAACTTCCTTTTGCTGTCAGTCACTGTCTTTTATGTCTTCAGTCACAAACAGCATCTCTCACCTATTTATTTTCTCACTCATCTTTTTCTTAGAAGGCAATAATTCTAGGCTTTGGAAGAACAGCAAATATCCAAACGAATACTCTGGAAAGTTTTGAAAAAAGCTGTCACAGTTGTCTGGGGAGGAAAATACATTCAGAAGGGGTATGATGTCTTCTTGAAATATCAGAACAGATCAAAAGTAGATATGCTACAATGGTGAAAGCTACAAAATGCTGAAGGTAGGCCTTTCAAGAAATAATCAGCACCCAAAATATAGAACAGGATGTTTAGAAACTGAATTTCCCATTTCTCTAAGTTTTTAAGAAGATTTAGAGTTAAAATGGTTATTTCTGGGTGATGGAAAATAGAAGGAACTATTTCCTTCCTTTCTCCCTTCATTCCTTCCTGCTTTCTTTTTCTTTTCTCTCTCTTTCTCCTCTATCTCTCCCTTTCTCTCTCCCTCTTACCCTCTCTCCCCCTGTTCCTTTCTTTTCTTTTTTTGCTTCAATTTTTAATATTTTCTTAAACATTTCTTAACATAGCTTTTAAAAACCTAAACATGTAGATGACGTACTGACGGGAATGATGCTGAGGACAATAACTGTATCATAAGCTATTGGTTCCTGACACTCCTGGGATTTTAAAGACCCATGACTCCCAGCCCAGATTCTCTCCTCTGTGTCTTACTGCTTCTTTGAGTGACACAGGGAAGTTAAAATCTGCTCTTGGCTGTATTTGGGCCCTTCAATAAAGCAAATTTCACTAGAAAAAAAGAGAAGATTTTATAACTATTCAAAAAATGTGATGTCAGACTCCTTAACTAAGAGGGAAACAGGCATACTATTCAGATAGAAATGATCAAATATAGCCAAAAAAGTCTTTTCATTTTCCAGTTTTGTGGCTGAAAGTCAAGCTGTGTCTCTAAAATGAAATGGCTTCAAATGTAGCGTACAACACCATTAACCTGACCTCCTAAAATGAAAACCAGGATCCTCTGATCAAAGACATTATTCTTTTATTCAGAGAATCACCATGGGAACAATCAGTAAGCAAAATATAATACTATCAGAAGTTTAGAACCATGATTTGAGAAGCAATAAAGTCCTGTCAATGCTATGCTGATTAAGGAGATAAGACAGAAAACTCTTCTAAGATAACTTAAATTATGATAGATAAGATAAGATACATCTTGCATATAGAAGCAATAAATATACTGGTCAGTGGCATTTGAAGATATCAATTGATAATAATTTTGTTTCTATAGCAGTTAAACATAATTCACGTAGGCTCAGTTTATTCAAATCCTCTTGGCTAAGAAAGATGTGATTTGTAATATACCAGATAGTGTGAAATCTGACTTTTATAGATAATTAGACCAAGAGTCCAGTTAGATGACCTTACTTTAGATGTCAAATAACTGACCTTTAATCTTGTAGCTAGAAATTCAATCTTCTCATTGCTCTGGAAGTGACTAGATCTGAGGAGGTCATTTCACCCAAACAAATGTCGCTAGAGATTGATCTAGAAAAACTGGAACGCAAATGTACCCACTCAATTTTTGTTCAGATAATGGTTATTGAGTACCCATGCTATCCCTTATAATAAGCCACTCTCTTAGTGTGTCATATCTTTGCCAACCTTGTAGTCTTTCTCCATAGGAAAAATATGCGAGAAGCAGAATTATCTAAGTTGCTGGGTGAATATAAAATTCGCATTTTTTTAACCATTGAAAAATGGTTGTATGATGTTAATGTTTAACGAGAACAGGTTATGATAACCTGAAGTTTTCGTTCTCTTAAACAGTAATGGTTTTACTGGGCAAACCAGCAATTGTGATTGTGATTGAGTTCTTTCTATCTCATCATATTGCCATCTCCCCAAGGCAATTCTTTATGTATCTTTCAGTGTAATCATAGTGTAAGTCAAAGAAATGTGAATAATACCTTCAATTTGACAATTTAGCCATAACGTCCAATGATTAGGTTGTTCTATGTGCTTTTACTGAATTTTTCCAGATGAAAGATGAACCAAAAGAAGATGAGAGTCTTGAGAAATTCATTTCTCTTCCATTCTGACAGCTTGTATATCTGTGCACTTGACTGGGTTTCTGCCTCTAACGTGGAGAATAGATGCATTTGTATAACAATGTGGGTCTTTGAAATGCCTATTCCAGCTGCATTTCAGAGAAAGCTTGCCCCAGCTGTAGAATGAATGGCTCAATCAAAACTACAGCTGGGGTCCTCTCAGCAAGAATGGAGTCTTTTTGGAAAAAGGAAGGCCAGAAGGAAGGTGCTCCATGGGACCAACAAATACAGCTTGCATTCTGTTAAAAGCCAGACCAAACAGCCAGGAATCTACCAAAAGGCACTGAGGAGAACATGAATTAAGCTACATTTCATTTTCACGTGAATTACAGAAGCATCCTATTAATACCCAAAGAAATAACAGAAATTCTTCCTGCCAATTAGCTTTGAAACAAGAGGAATTCTCATTTTTTCATAAATTTATATATTTATATACAAAAATCAGAGGATTTGATCATTTTGATAAAATTATGGGCTCTTCGGTATGTTTAATCCCACGTGGTGTATACCTGTTTGTATTTATGAGGTAATAGAAGCTAGACTCAACTCAAGGCACAAAACAGGAATAAAACTTAGCCACATATGAAGGAAAACAGTAATTAATGAAGAAAAAATGTGACAAGATATAGATTCAGAAATATACAACTAGTATTCATTTTCATTAAATGAGAGACTGATAGTGTTACCACACAAGGGGGTGGTCTGCCCACCACTAGACGTGCCAATAGTCAAGAGGCAAGGTGGTAGAGGACAAAGGGTATTTTTATTAAAGTTTGCTAGCAAGCAGGAAGATGACCAACTAATGTCCAAAAGAACTATCTTACAGAATAAAGACTACAGGCCAGTTATATATAGGGCTGGTCTCTGGCTGGGGGCATCCATATGATCTCCAGGTGGGGGCAGACATCTGGTCTTAGTTCTTTGTCTTTTGTTTTACTGGATATGCATCAGAGACTGGAGCAACAACACCTTATACTCTGATCTTTCGGTTGTCATTGATGATGGCTGTCAGCATACACTCTGCCCGGGGGTCATCACATCCCTAAGGGACGCAAAAGAACAAAGTTATCAACTTACATCAGCTTGGAGGGGCCATGAAATCTACAGTGCAAGTCTGGGTTAGTTAATCAGAGGTCCTTCAAAGTTACAATATGGTTTCTTTTCTACAATATGGCTTCCTTTATGTCAACCTTGTGTTGAGCCTATATCAATAGGACAGAGACACCTTCACCTGAAAACCTGACTTTAAATACCAGGTAATAAATAAAAATGAAAGTTATTCCCAACTGATATGAGTCTGAGAGTTAATTCTCAGTAATATACAAACATTTAAACGATAATTTCTCAATTGCTGTTCTGAGGGGATGGTCGGATTCATTCTACCAAAGATAAAGTAAAAATAAAACAGTGAGTTGACTGAAATAACTGTCTTTCTATTTTAATCAACTAAAAAAGTGTTTCTCAAATCTAAAGGTGCATAGAATCACCTGAGAATCTTGTTAAAACAGATTCTGATGCATCAGGCCTGGATTAGGACCTGAGTTACTAGATTTCTAACAAGACCCTACGTGAGGGGGCTGGTGCTCATCCACAAACCACACTTGGAATAGCAAGGAACTAGAAGACTACTCTCTTCTTTAAATTATAATATAATAATATAATAATTCAACTCTTCAGAAATGAGCTGATAAAACATTATCAAAAGATATGTAAAACTGTCAGCTTCAAAGCATACTTATTAGAAGAAAAGTTATCTTTGCAGACATAAATTGAGCTATATTAACTTTGAATAAAGTCAAAGTTGAAGTTGGTTTTAGTTTCCAATTACATTAAAATTTATAGCTACTAAGGATTTTTTTTCCCTCCAAATACAAAAATTGACCAACTTGTGTGTCTGGATGCAACCAATGTTCTTGAAATGTCAAGATAATTAAATTAGTGCCACTGGGGACTTTTATTTATTATTCATATACCTGAGGGTTTGTACATGCTCCACCCCTCCTCCTTCTTATTGCTGTCTGGAATGTATCTACATTTTTCAAAACTAAAATCAAGTACAATTTCCCCTTATATTCCCCAGCAGAGTCAGCATCATCTCTACTCCATTTCTCTAATTCCATGCACTTGGCTTAACTATTCCTCTAGTTAT
The DNA here is from genome assembly GCF_021613505.1 of Equus quagga. NCBI lineage: Eukaryota > Metazoa > Chordata > Mammalia > Perissodactyla > Equidae > Equus > Equus quagga. Next base: position 57,858,659 of record NC_060279.1, on the reverse strand, counting down.
CTAGTTATCTCTAGTTAAGTATTCTCTCTCCCTGAATTTTATTTGTGCAGTTTCCGTTACCCACAGTCAACCATGGTCTGAAAATATTAAATGGAAAATTCTAGAAATAAACAAGTCATAAGTTTTAAATTATGTGTCATTCTGAGTGTTATGATGAAATCTCATGCCAGCCTGCTCTGTCCTGCTCAGGATATGAATCATCTCTTTGTCCAAGATGTCCATGCTGTATCTGCCACCTGTCCCTTGGTCTCTTAGTAGATGTCTCAGTTATCAGATTGATTGTTGTGGTATTGTAGTACTTGCATTCAAGTTACCCTTATTTTACTACATAATGACCCCAAAGCACAAGGGGATTGATGGTGGTAATTTGGATATGCCAAAGAAAAGCTGTAAAGTGTTATCTTTAAGTAAAAGGTAAACATTCTTGACTTAATAAGAAAAAGAAAAAACTGCATGCTGAGGTTGCTAAGATCTACAGTAACTTTTATTACAGTACATTGTTATAATTATTCGATTTAATTAGTAGTTATTATTGTTAATCTCTTATAGTGGCTAATTTATATATTAAACTTTATCATAGGTATGTATATATAGGAAAAAACAGTATATACAGGGTTTGGTACTATGAAATTTCAGACATCCACTGGAGGTCTTGGAACACAGCACCTGTGGATGGGTGAGGACTATTGTATAGTGCTTAGGGGTTTGTCTCTTTGTACAGCTTTTCAAGTGGTTGATAAAGGAGATATGTATGTATATATCTCAAGTCTATTGGTGTCATCATTTTACCACTTTAAGTAGAATGTATAAAACTTACCTGTTTATGTTTCTTTAATATCCAGTGTTTCTATCATAATTATCTTAAATATTTCTTCTATCCATTTGGAACCACATCAGACAGTGTTATAATTCTTGTTTCAACCATTAAACATAATTTAGAAAACACAAGATGAGGATAATTTTGCTGGGTATAGAATTTTATGTTGACAGGTCTTTTATTTTCATCATTTGAAAAATGTTGTGCCACTTCCTTCTGATCACCATTGTTTCTGGTGACAAATTTGCTGTCGTTCAAATTGTTTTCCCCCCAGGGTAAGCTCTTGTGTCTTTCTGCTTTCAAGGTTTTTTCTTCGTCTTCAGTTTTCAGAAGTTTGGTTATAATGTTCTTGGTACTGGGCTTTTGAGGTTTATCCAGTTTGCCATTTGCTCAGCTTCTTGGATCTGTAGATTTATGTCCTTCAGAAAATTTGGGAAGTTTCAGGCATTATTCCTTTGAATTCTCTTTTAGCCCCATCCTTTTTCTCCTCTCATTCTGGGACTCTGATAACATGAATGCCAAATCTCTTGCTATATTTTCACAGGTCCCTGAGCCTCTATTCTTTTAATCTATTTTCTCTTTCTTCTTTAGATTTGGCAATTTTAGTTCTATCTTCCAATTCACAAATTCTTTCCTCTGCCCCCTCCATTCTACTTTTGAGCTCATTCATTGTATTTTTTGTTTCATTTATTGTTTTCTCAGCTATAGAATTTCCATTTAGTTCTATACGTCTACTTTTTTTCCAAGATATGCTATTTTTCTGCTGAGACTTTCAATTATTTCACTTTTTCAAGTGTGTTCATAATTACCTAATTGCATAACTACATATCATTCTTACTTAATTAAATTTTATGATGATTATTTTAAAACCTTTGTTAGATGATTCTAATAGTTTGTTCATCTTGGTGTTGACTTGTAGAGATTATCTTTTCCATTTAGTTTGAAATCTTCCTGGCTCTTGGAATGATGAGTAATGTTCTACTGAAACACTCATTTTTGGGGTATTATGTTCTGATTCTGTGGACCTTATTTAAACCTATCTTTTAGCTGACTTCCTCTGATACTACCCTGGCATAGGAAGGGGGTGTGTCCCTTCTTATTACTTCCAGCTGGAGGTACAACTCCAGGTTCAGTACTCAGCCTCTGTTGACACCACAGGGAGGGGTTCTCATTGATTCTGGTCATGGGTGTGTGCTCAACCTCATGGGTAGGCCTCCACTGATACCTCCTTGGCTTGTAGGCATAGGATTGCCTCATTACTGCTCCACTTGTTCTCCACTGACACCCCAGGGGAGGTGTTGTCATATCATCTCTGGCCAGTGATAAAAATGCTGACTTTCCATGAGAACTCTTCTAATACCATCCCATTGGGGAGGTGCAGGGACATCAAGTTGCTTCCAGGTTGGCTGGAAACCCAGGCTTGACTAATACCATGTGAGGGTGGTGTTTGTTAGCATCTACCTTGAATGAAAGTCCCCTGACACCACATTGTGTGGGCAAGGGGCATTTGTTATAGTCTGGCTAGAGTGGAAGTGTAGGATACCCACTCAGCCTTTTGGGGCATGAGTGAGGGTGACATCACATTTTTTCCTGTGGTGTCTGGCTGTGAGTGAGCTGTTATATTCTAAAAGTTGGGTCTTTTTTTCTTCTGCTGTCCTGTTGGTGTTTCCACATTGTTGGTTTCTGAGATATATGATACAAACAGAAAATGAAGGGAACTTACCACCATGTCATTCCTTTACTTCTGAGTTTTCTCAACAGTCTGACTTCCTCTAAACACCTTTCAGAATCTTCTTAAATTTGTTTCATATAATGTCCAACGTTTTTAGTTATATTTTGCAGGAAGAATAGAGATAAGTATAACACTCCATTTTAACAGAAGTATAAATCTGAGATAAACACACAATTTTAAAATAAATGAATGATTAGTGAGAGGAAATACTTAGATTTGACTATTAAACTATTATATTGGTATTTGCATTTAATATGCAAACTAAATTATTTCAATAGGGATAGAATTAAAAAATAATGCATAATCATGGTGTATGTTTTTGTGAATTACGTAAGTGGTTTGTATATCATTTTATCTCATGTGACCAAAATGGATGTCATTTCTTTTTGTACAAGTATATTCATATTAAAAATTACATATATACAAATGTTCACACACACACACACACAACCACAATAAATAGATAGCTTGAAACATAGGGGAAAATTCCCATGTCACCAACTTATTCTGGTTGTTATTTTATTGATATAATTAGATATTCCTTTAGGTCTTCATTTCATAGTGCATTTATTTTTGAATGCACTTTACAAATAAGCTGGTACAAAATCTTTCATTTAGAGCAGTGATTCTCAACCGAGTAAATGTTTGCTTCTCAAAAGATATCTGTCAATGTTGGAGACATTTTTTGGTTTTCAAAACTGGGTGGGGTGTTATCTAATGAGTAGAGGCCATGGATTCTTCTAAACATTCTACAATATACAGGACAGCAACACCCACACACACATACATACGCATACAATAAAGAACTATCCAGCCCAAAATGTCAATACCGTCAAGGCTAAGAAATATTTGGTTAGACAAAATATCTTTAGTATCTCACCAAGAAGTAAAGGCTTCAGTTCTGCCAGACCTCAAAATTTTACTTATAACCTCTTCCTGTCCCAGGACAGACTGTGCAAATTCTGTTCCAGTGAATAGGGGCAGAAGGTAGAATTCAACAGAGGTTGATCACGATAAAGAGAGCAGGCCAAAAGCTTCCCTCAGTATAGATGTTTCTTAAATACACCATATCACTTATGAGAATACCCTTAATTACAATGCTATACTCGTTCCCAAACATCTAATCAAGGTGAAGCCATGTGCTGCCACATTAGGTTCTATAGTGTATGTTCCTCTGTGACTTTTCTATTAACAGTTTTACACAGGCTATATCACACACATCAAATACTTGTCATCCAATTACTTTATCACTCACTGAGAGTGTTTATGTACCGAAGGAGGAACAAAATCAGAAGACTCTGTGATGAAATGCTCCATTATATCCTGAGTTAATTCCGTATTCTTTGGAAAAATAATATGCATGTGGTCTCATCTGCCCTGAGTTGTTCACGTGGCTGCCATTTCTCGGTATAACAACTCCCTCTCCCTGCATGCCCTACCGTGTGGGAAGCTCTTCCGTTTGCCTTCCTCTCACTTCGCTATTTTAAAACAACTTTATTGAAGTATGATTTACATTCTGAAAAATTCATATAATTTTAAGTGTATAATACAGTGATTTTTCTTAAACTTAGAGTTTGTGCAGCCATAACCTCAAGACAATTTTAGAACACTTACAATACCCAAAAAGTATCCCTGGTGACTTTTATGGAGATAATTCTATACGGTAAAATAAAACCAAACAAATTAGAAACCCCATGCCTTACCTTCACATTTTAAAAGAAAAAGAGAAAAATTTCCCCATAACTAGTCTTTGGGATCAAGGTCCAAATATTTCCCAAATTAGATCCAACCATAGTAAACGAGTCCTTGCACTGTTGAACTAAGCCATCTTATATAGTTCCTGACCTTTTTCAAGTGTCTTCAGGGAGTGCTGATTTCTTAATATCCAAGGAGTGGAAAGAAAGATGAATAGCATCACTACACACACAGTTAGGAAAATGAAGAAAGAAATGGTGAGTGTATAAACCAGGAATCTTTGGTTACACGTGATAGAAACTCATTGAAGATGTGTTTTGGTAAAAGGGGAATGTATCGGTTCAAGTCACCGGGAAATAGAGGCGCGTCTCCTTCCAGCAATGGCTGTATCCAAAGTCTTCAATAACGTCATCGAGGCTCTGCCTCTATCTTGTGGCAGTACTTTCTTTTCAGTATTGGCTTCATTTTTTGGCATGTATGCTCCAAATGGCAGGAGGAAGGGCCTCTTATGCCTTTAAGACTAAACTTTATGAATCATGATCCAGGAGTAACAGAGGACTTGGAGCACTTAATTCCATGTACTCACGTCAAGTCTCAGGCAAAAAATTTGTCCTTACTTAAGTCATATGCACACCACTGTGGTGGGATCCATGGCAACTCCACAGAGACAACATGGAATTTGGGAGAGGCGATTCTTCAATCCTCCCGATGGATTCTGTGATGGCATCAAACTTTGAAAAGTCATGATATCCCCCAGAAAATAGAACTTTGCATGGTAATTAGTACAAAGTATGATTATTCCTCTTTCATCTCCTGATCATTCTTTTAATACCCAGGACAAAGCTTTTCAGTTCATATTGCTTCAAAAGCAGCGGATTGTTTTCTTGTGAACCCGTGATTCTCATTTATAGCATTTATCATCTTATCTATGCAAACACTTGGAGGAAATACAAAAGAAGAGGTGTGTGTGTGTATGTGTGAATGCACACATACAAGCACTCCTGTACATGTGCAGGGTAAGTTTGGTTAAGAAAGGTGAAATAATCTAAGATTTGTGAGCACATATTATATGTCAAATATATTTTAAATGGTATGCCTAATTTTCTACATATCTTTTGCTACACATGGTTTAGAACTAAATTGGCTTCCTATCTTTTAAATCTATCTCCCATCCCTAGACTGTCCCATAAAGGAAGATTCCCAAATTCCAATCCCTTTCAGAATTTAGATCAGATTGCAATTACCCCAATAAAATTTGATTAATAAACTAGACACATTTTCCTCTTAGATCTTCCTAAAAATTTAACTTCATGTGGCTTTTATTTTAGTTATTTCATAGCTTATTTCAATTTTTAGGTACTTAGGCTCTAGAAGTAGTGTCTTTTTCAAGATCAACTATTGAAGGCCAGTTCATATTTAACTCATATTCTAAAAAGGTCTTCTATGTGTAACACACCACACTTAGTGCTTTCACATAGGGCAACATCATTGTTATGTCTGTGTCCTTCAAGCTATGCATATTACCCTCCTATTTCGTTTCTTCTTTATAACCCCCTTTTCTCCAGACCATTAACAAAAACTATTGACTCTTCTTTGAAAACTTATTTGTATCAAAGTTTTCCTTTCCCCAGCTAACGCCATAGTTTACTTAACTCAAATACATAGAAAATTTTAAAAATCTTACTCCTTGGAGAGAGTTCTCCTTTAAGTTAGTTTGTGGAAAGCCATGAAAGTCCATCACTCCCTTGATCTCATCAAGGGAAAAAAATCTATAAACTAAAAGTCACACTTTTCTACAAAGCTATCTAAGAAGAGTAGATTCAACTTTTAATGGAACAAAATGCAGAGAGGGATGAGCCATTCATAGACCTTTACAACAAGAGATACTAAAGCAAGTTCTTTACTGGAAAGGAAATTGATGCCAGAAATAAGCTCAATTTCCATAGGAAGGAATGAAGAACAGTGGACATTTTAAATATATAGATAAATACAAAAGATAATTCTTTTTTCTTTTTAAATTTTATTTTAAAGACAATTACTGGTTTGATAGAAAAATAAATGCAATGTATTTTGGAGTTTATAACATATATAAAAGAAATGTATATGAGTAATAATAGCATAAAGGATGGGAGAAAGTAAATATAAGAAACCCATCATAAGTGTCTTATTCAATACATGACATAGTATAGTCTAACTCACATTTTATTGTGATAACTTAGGGGAACATTGTGTAATCCCTAGAGCAAGCACAAAAACAGTAAATAAAGCAAGTAAATTATTTTTAAAAATGCATAGCTAAAAAGTTAAAATAGAGGAAAAATTAAAAATTGCAAATCTTAGTCATTTTGTAAAGATAGGGACAATTATACATTTCGACTGGTACTATAACATGGTACTACGACTTAGAAAATTGGCTGTTGGTTATGAAGTTAAACACACTGCCATACTATGGGCTAGCCTTCTGACTGCCAGAATTGAGTACATTTGTCCAAAAGACTTACATATGAGTCTTCATAAAAGCCTTAGCTCAAAACTGGAGCAATCTCAAACTCTCATCAATAGGTTAAGAAATTTACCAAGAAAATTGTGATATTTTCATTTACTGGAATACTATGCAACAATAAAATTAAACGCAGTACATGGATAAATCTCAAAACATCAATTTGAACAAGAGAAGCTAGACACAAAAATATACAAATGATGTGAGTTCTATGTATTTCAACAAGAGGCAAAACTTAATCTAAGCTGATTTATGTCCATAGACACCAGAAGAGTGGCTGCCTTTTGGTAGGGATGGCAGTAAAGGAATGAGTATTATCTGAAAAGATAGATATGAAGGAATTTTCTGAGATGATGGAAATGTTCAATATCTTTACAACTTTATTTGGAGTTTGACTACATGGGTGTAGACATTTATTGACTACTCACTGAAAGACTTTCAAAATACTTATCTAAATATATAAAGATTTGTGCCTTTTTACTATATAAAAATTATGTCAATATATTTTTAAAAGTAAGTAGTTTAAAGCAAAGAAAAGAAATTTTTCCCTAACTCAGCATCATCTCAATCCACGCCCCCCTCCAACTGCTTTACTCCAGGCTCTAATCTTTTAGGACATTTATGTATGCTGTTCTCTCTTTTTGATGCTTTTAGAGCAATTCTTCACATTGCTGGTTCCTTCTCATTCTTCAATCATCAGATTAATTTTCATCAATCTAGAGAGATCTTCTCCAGTCATCCAGACAAAAGTACAATTACAGAATTCTGTATGAATTCTTCAATGAATTCATCACACTTTGAAATTATATGCATACACACACACAAGTGCACTTAGACATACATATATTGCTTAATTTTTTAATTCTATAGTGACCCTGTTTGCTTTGTTCTCCATCATTAAGCATACTCCTTGTTAGTGCCTGTCACTTCAGAAAGATTCAAATGAGCTTTAAGTGCTAAGGGGGTTGAGGCTCATGGATATTGAGTGACTCTCTCTGAGTCACAGGCAGAAGAACCATCCTCCATAATATTTTAGATATCTTGGTGATGATGCTGCATGTAGACCCTTACTAATTTGAGATATAATGGAACTGAGGTTTGGATGATCTGCATTTTAGTCCTCGTCTCTTTGTACACTGAGGTAGTTGCAAAAGAAACAAAATCGTATGTCCACATAAAGACCTGTACAGAAATGTTAACTATTTTATTCACAATATCCAAAAACTGGGAAAAAAAATGGAAGGTAATGGACAATGAATAAGCAAATTTTGGAATACACATACAGTGAAATTTTACTCAAGAATAAAAAGCTAATGAGCTTTTCATGTAGTCAAGAATATGAATGAATCTCAAAACCATTATGCCAAACCAAATAAGTCAAATGCAAAAGAAAATATACTACATGATGTCATTTATACGAAACTTTAGAAAAGGCCAAACTAATCTAAAGTGAAAAAAAAATAAGTGGTTGCTTGGGACAAAGGTGGGTGGTATGGATGGGGAAGAGGCACAAGGGATAGCTATATAGTGATGGAAATGTCCTATAGCATGGTTACATGGTGTAGAGATTTCTTCAACCTCATAGAACTCTTACTATACTTAAATTGGGTGCATTTTATTATGTGCAAATTATGCCTCGATAGAGTTGATTTTTGAAAAATGCAACGGTTGGACTTAATGATCTCTAGATAGCTTTTAACTCCAACATTTTGGTTCTATTACACAGAGCAATAATGTGTGAGAAAGCACTCAAAGAGTTTAAAAAATGCTGAATACATATTAAAGATAATTATTAGCAATCATGGTAGTATTCATCCAACAGTTTTTGAAATGAATGTATTTATTAAAGAGAACAAAACACACTTTCCCAAAGTTCAAACCTCGTATGATCTTCGACAGATTAAGAGGAAAGATATATTTGTGTGTTTGTGATAGCATGTGAAAGTTTGTGCATATTCTTGCTTGTTTGTTTTGGCAGACCGTGGGAATCTGGATTATTGATAAGATCTACAATATTGGTGACTTCATGTAAATATGAATGAATTAGAACTATCGTTTGCAATTTCTCTTAACATTCAGATCATTTCCCAATTAGAGAGGAAAAGTGTTTGACAAACTGTATTTGGGGTTTTATAAAATTTGAACGTTTGAAGAACAGATCAAGATGTTTGGTGAAAATAAACAGCAGCTGGATTTGCCCTTCCCTGCCACACACACAGAGTTTGTTGGGAAAAGCTCATAAATCCTTACTTCTCACTGACTCTAGGAACAGATGGCTTTTGGAGGCCACATTGATGGCCAAGAGCTCTTCACATTACTATCATGAAAAGCATCCTCCGCTCTTCATTTAGATGAATGGTACAGTGGTATTTCTATTCCAAAGAGGTGCAAATTAAAATGGAAAGATTTTTTTTTAAATTGAATCTTGATGAGAATCAGAACATTACCCAGACTCTGAGATTTCCACTCTCCCTTTTTGAGACGCTTGATTTTAATCTCCAATTTTAAATTCTTAATCTGAAACTAGACATGTTGGCCCCCATCTGTCATCCGACCTTCCAAACATCCATCATCAACCATATCACAGATGCTAGAGGAAAAATGGAAGAGGAACTAGTTCTATTGAGTGCAAGATAATTTATATGCATTATTGCATCCTTTTTACATAAAGATGAAAATGCTTTGGCAACCGTGAGTGTACGCAAGCTTTAAGATGTTTCAAACTAATTTAAAACTAGTTCTGAAAATTTGCTTTGCTTTAAAAATAACCAAAGCAATCTGATTTAATAGAATCTAAACGGACTTTGGAATCCAACTGACCTGGGTTCAATTCATGATTCTACTCTTACTAATTGTTTAACCATGAGAAAATCGCTTACCTTTCTAAACATCAAGTCTTTCATCTTTATAATGGGGGAAATAATATATTTCTTACTGTTATAAAAATTTAATGAGCAGGCATGTATGTGAATGCATAAAAATGAAGCCGACACATAATTGACATTTATTAGGACTTCTTATCCTTTTGTTTAAGAGTTGGTGCTAATCAAATCAACTAGCAAAGCAGCAAGTAATGATATTAATTGGCTGATTTGAAATCCTAGTTAAGTTGGTTAATTTCAGTATCTTCACAGAGGCTTGCAACAGGGAAGAGAGTATGTTTTGAGAAGTTCTGTGTGACAGAATTATTGGGTTCAATTGGCAGGTTGGTGGGTAATGATGCTAAAATGATAAATTGAGATAAGGCTGTGAAGAGCTCTCTGTGTCATATTAAGATTTAAGCTTTATATATAGTAAGATCAGTGTTATTAATCTTCACAATGGCCTTATGAATTAGAGAAGATATTATCCTATTTGGAAGATGTGATCAAAATCAAACACATTTAGTTACTTATATCATCTCTGTTGATTGAGGAGAATAAAGCTAAACCCTCTTACCATTACTTCCAGTTTTGGTGTGATCCAAATGTTTCTCTATAACTCAGTGGTTAAGAATATTAACTTTGAAGTTGGAATACAGAGGTTCAAAATTTCCCACTTAGGTAGTTTATAAACTTGAGCAAGTTACTTATCCCAGTTAAACTTTTTCTTTTTAATCATTACTGTTGTACCTAGCTGCTGTGGTAGAAACCAAGCAAGCCCTTAAAAGTTGTTAACCACTTTACAAAGTATCATTATCTTGCAAAATAGTTTTTGAAAGCAGCCTTTGAATCAGATAACTTGAGTTCAAATTTTATAACTTGTAGAATTTTGTCAAGTGAGCTCTTCAAAGCCTTAGTCTCCTTCCATTTAAAAACTCAAAAGAATAATACAACAGCTTCCATTGGGTAGTTGAATTAATTAAATGAGAGATTTCATTTAAAATGCTTATCACTGTGCTTCGCAACAAGTAAGGGTTCATTTTCCATGATGCTGTCCCATCCCTCTCAATGAAGAATCCTTCTACTTGTCCTATTATGCAACCTTTGCTTGAAGTTAGCTTATTAGTACATGTTGTTCTTTTGTTGAAACCCTCTTAATTCTACACTTGGCTTATTAATCCGATCTTTAATTCTTCAAATTTTAGCTTAAAAATAACTAAATTCCTAAGAAATATTGTCTGAAAACTTGCAGAAGTGTTGCAACACTCTGTAGGTCCCTGTCCCATGTCTAGTTAATTGTCTGTAACTTCCAGTGGGTAATTACTATGCCCATTGCTGTCTCCCAATATCCTCAATGCCTAGGATAGTGCCTGGCCCATGTTAGACACAATGTAGTTTTATTGTTTGGATATGTGAACAAAAGGAAAGAAATAGTCCAAATCATCATGTTATACACTTTAAGTATGTTACAATTTTATGTCAATCATACTTCCATTAAGCTAGAAACAAAAAGAAAGAAATCATGAAAAACAAGCCTCTACTGATAAAGCAATTAGAAATTAAAAATAGGCAACAACGCAATGAAAAATACAGAAATGAGACTTCAAAAGAGTCAATGGCTCTACGTACTAGAGAAACTAATAATTTCTGTAATACATAATTTAGTTGTTTTATATGTGGGATATGTTATTAAAATTGAAGGCAGTCTCATCTTTACTCCACCAACAGTTATTAGTTGATTCATCCATCCACCTCTCCATCCATCTAGCAAATGTTTAACTCCTATAAATGTGCCTGGCATTAGGATGAGCTTTAGACCTACAGAGAAAAATGAGATGAAGTTTTAACCCACCTAACGATCACAGTATATTAGAATGCCCCAGATTCTTCCACTGAAATACCATGAGTGGTAGAAGTGAATCAAAGAATTCCTCCATGCTTACTTGCTATTTTTTGAAAATTCTTGAATCTCCTCTTAAATCTATGATATTTTGTTGCCATTCTCTTTAATATAACATGAATATGTGTTTGAGTATATAATATGTCTTTAGTTAACTTATCATCAACAAAGTGTTATTCTCAGATGCTGAAAGACTTTTTCCTGTTTCTTCAAGTTCTCTATGGATACATGACAAGCAATGACCACATTTTGGGAAGGGAGGTTTTTCTTGTACATCAACTATCCTGCTCTTAGATCAGGATTCTGTGCACCCATATATATAGATACAGCCGTTTGATTCTGTAGATTTTAAATTTAATTTAGTTCAGTTTGCCAAACAGTTATTATGCTCTGCTCATGAGTCAGGCACTATTCTTTGAGGAAATAATAAAATGAAAGAGACACAGTTCTTGCCCTAAAGGAATTTACAAGACAATGGTGGAGATAGATATAGACACAAATAAATTATCTGAGCTGATCTGTGCTGTCTGATAGATATGTCAAATATGTCAAACAAGAGAACACTAGCACATATGTTCTTATTTTTTTTTTCTCTTCAGTTGTAAGCAACCAGAAATATTTAAGGATATAATAAAAAGATAGCAGCAAACATACAGATTAGTAAAGCAAAACTATTAATATATGAGAAAGCTTTAAAGTCCCAAAATCAATCCCTTCCAAAATTATCATTTTCACTTATTTCTTTTTATTTTAACCATGCTGCCTTTACAACTTCTCTAGTATCTTAGATCACTTAGAAATTAGATGGGAATAATCATTTGTTCCTAATTGGTTTTCAGATATAGGTGCTTTTGAAAATATAGGTCTTAGGGAATTTGTCTTTCATCTGTTTCAACATAATAAAGCTGCAAAAATAAAAATTCTGATTTTATAGAATGATTTCACGGAGCAAGAAGCTGACTGCTCACTGACATGATGATTTTGCATTGCATTGAAAAACATAGTATATCATTCTTCTTTGCGATATGTGTTTCCTGTTATATCAATCAGGAATTGCTGTGTAACAAGACACTCCAAATCTTCAATGGCATGGACTACTAAGGACCTACTTCTCATGCATCTTGGAGGTTCAGCTGAAATAGCCAAGAGGCACCTGACATTTGCTGATCTCATTTAAATTTCCGCACATCTGTTGAGCTGCACAAGCATCTGTGGCTGGCTAATTGCTATGCTTCACATATCTCTCATTTTCTTTCTCAGACCAGCAGGTCAGCCTTGGCATGTCCTTCTTATGCTGGTGGCAGCGTCCTAAGAGGAAGAGCAAGACTCAAAGTGGGAGTCATCTCAAGCCTGTGCTCATGTCATATCTGTTAATATCTCATTGGCCAATGCACATCACATGGCCAAGTCCAGAGCCAGAGTGGGCTGCAAAGTGATATATCACAGTGACTGCATATGTGGAGTGGTGAAGAATTGGGACATTTTTACAATCTAACACACTTCTTCTCATAGTAACCTCACTGAGAGATGGTTTTAGGTGGTCGTAGTCCTGAGATAACAATACAGTATAACTTATAAAGTATAAAATTCAATAAAATGTAGACTGAAATAAAATAATAAAGTATTTCAGATTTAGGAGGGTCTCTTGTCATTAACACATCTGTCTTCTCATTTTATAAGTAAGTTACCCCTCAAGGGTGTACACTGTAAAGTACTGTAGCATGACAGGCTGTCGAAAACTGGAAGAATGTCTCAAAATTAAAGTATGATGAATCATATATCCATTCATTCATTCTTTCATTCAACTACATGATCTACTTTTGTCTAAGCACCAGTATTATAATTTGTAATTCCACTTTCATAAGAAAGCAAAATCAAACAAATAACAAACAAGAATACCTTTTCCAATGTGACTAACAGCTCAGTAAATTGCTAGAGAATTTTGAATTCTCAGATATATTCAAAGAAAAACTTTGCTATATATTCATGTATCTGCCTAATTGCTTTGAATACTTACATTGATCTTGAAATTGGTCCCACACCTATGATTGTCCCTTTCTACCCTGTTTCCCATTCCTCCCATAGAGAGGTTCATTGCTTCCCATGGTTGTTCCAGACACTTAGCTAAGATGCTGGAGAATAAAGAGTGGATAAAAAGGACACAGGCTCTGCTCTTTGGAGTTTATATTCTAGTGAGTAGGAAAGGAAAAAAAAAAAAAAGCAAATAAATAATTGTAAATTGTACTGAATCTACAAAGGAATAGAAGGAGCTTGGATGGAGAAACAAGAGAAAGAACTACTCGGGAAGGATGCTCTTAGAAGGTGATAAGTAATGTGAGAAATAGAGAAAAGGAAAAGGCTGGAAATGTGGAGTGGAGTGGAGCAGAGGGAACATTCTAGACAAAAGAAACTTCAAGGATAAAGACCGTATGTAAGGAAGGACATGATCCGTTTGAGTAACTGGAAGAAGACAAACATGACTGGACTATAACGAGTAGGCAGGTGTAGAATACAGGGTGTATGGGTGACGAGGGAACTTTTGAGAGAGAGATGGGGACCTACACAAAACTTATTCACTTCGTTTTCCTAATTCCAGGGTTTCTGAAATATTTTTTCTGTCTAAGAATCCAAGCTCCCCAGGAGAAGAACATGCCTGTCTCCCTTGCAAACGTAGGGTTACTTTACTGCTCTCTTCTCTTCCCCCAAAATGTAGGCTCCTAGTCCCACTCCTATATTGCCAGTCACTCTTCATGCTAAAAGGAAAACATTATCTATTGCTATTTAATGAATTATCCTAAAACTTGGCGATTTCAACACTATTTACTTCCTCAGTTTCTGTAGTTTAGTAATTCTAGTGTGACATAGCTGGGCCCACTGATTTAGGGTCCTTTCAGGGTGCAGTTGAGGTGTTGGCTGAGGCTGCAGTCATTTCAAGGCTCGACTGCGGAAGGATCTGCCTCCATGATTACTAACATGGTTGTTGGACGGATTTAGCTCCTCATGGGCTGTTAAACTCACGGCTTTCCTTCTTTGCAGGCGTCTGATTGAATATTACCTATAGATCTTTGTTGCATCGACCTCTCAATAGGGCAGCTCACAAAATGGTGGCATGCTTCAACAGAGCTAGCGTGAGAGATAGCCAGCAAGACATAGTGAGTGAACCAAGACGGAAGGCAAAACCGTTTTATAACTTAGTTTTAGAAGTGACATCTCATCACTTTTGCCATATTCCATTTTTTGGAAGCAAGTCACTAGGTTTTTCCTACATGCAAAGGGAAAGGATTACATAAGAATATGAATACCAGAAGGCGAGAGTCACTGGGAGCCATTTTAGAAGCTGTCTACTGCTGAAATCTTTTTAAATACTTCCAATATTAGATATGTCATAGTTTCTTTAAAATACATTAAAACAAGTTAGAAGTACTTTGAAATTACAGAGATCATTAAGAATAACGTGAACTAGGATTTTCTTTGTATTGACCACATATATAGCCACTCTAAAACGTTAATGGAAAATGTCTTTGCCGTCTCTATCCAGGTTCAAGAGATTTATATTATATAAATAATAATCCACGGCACAAGACTTGTTAATTTTTCCCTAGAGTTCTATATGTCATAGAATCACATATTGATGGAACTGGAAAAGAAGCAAGATATAATTTAGAAGAATGCTCACATTCTATAGATGAGAAAAACACATGATATCCTTAGAGGGGAAGCAAATTCTCCCATTGTCTAGAATTTTAAAATTTGAGGCAGAACCAGTACTAGAACCCAAGGCTTTTTAAGTTCAAATGGCTTTCTCTTTCTACCATACTACAACATTTTGTTGTGCTTTAAAGACCAAAAAGGACTCTGAAATCCCACAGTATTCATTTTCATGAGTGCAGACTGATGAAAGGACAGGCAAATGTGTGACTTAAAATCCTATGAATAACAGACTATTTCATCTGCTAATGTTATTCTGATATTTTTGATAGAAATTACTTTCAGTCACAATACATTCACATTATTTGTTCTAAGAAATGCATTAAAGTAAAATGAAAATGTGTGGACCCTCAAGCTGGAATAATGAACTAATTTGGTCTATGTATAAGGAAAGTATAGCAAGAATTCTCAAGGTTACTCTCACACAGACTTCAATATTTTATCGCTTAGGCTAGAAGATTTCTTCATGAAGGACTACTGATAAATATGTAGTAAAAGACACACGTACACACAGAAACATATCCATGAACATATGCATACATGTGCACACACATTCAGGATAGCTAAAATCACCACTGTTCTAAATTGTTTTGTGCAGAACAGAGATGTCATACCCAAATGGGTAATTTTCATCACTTGAAAGTGATACTTGCCATGCAGTTCCGAAATATTTAAACTGGTGTTTGTGTAGGGTGAAGACAAGAGAAGCAAAATTATGTGAAAAGTGCTAAAGAAAGGATGCAAATATGGATGTGTGCCAGCACATCCATTCAAGTAATCACTTTCTAAAGCAACTTAACATGACTTTTGGTGAATGATGGTCGTATTAAACTTTAAAGCAGGTGCAGATCTCCTTATCATCATTGAGCAAGGGATGTGGAGTGACAATTCAATATATGGTGTTATATATTATTTATAATTCACAAATGGCTTTGAAATTTTGACTTTACCCATTCTATCCGTTCCTATCAGTTTCCATTACAGCTGATATCTAAAGGACAGATGGGTTACCTCAGTAAAAAAGTAACATGTTCCTACAACTAGCTTTGATGATGTCACCAATTTAGCAGACAAATATGTACCTTTTTATTTCTCAAGGTCAAACCAAAGAGCTCTATGTCTTGCTGTTGGATATTAATGATGCCTTTATTTTAAAACCTTTAATTAGCTCTTAATCTATACTTTTTCTAGCTTTTTATTTTTTCTTCTTCTCAAACCTCTAAAATTTGGATTCATCCCATTCTGACCCAAGTTTACAAATACTACACTGAGTTGTGGAAAGATGGGGGCAGCAATTTAAGATGATGTGGGTCATGGCAGGAAACTGAAGGCTCACTCTAGAGAAATAACCAAGAGAGTTGAATGGAGTATATGCAATGTCAGAGACAGAGTTAATGGAAATCAACAAGAAGGTGAAACACATGTGGGCAAGCAACAGAGGTATCTCTTAACACTTCTGGGCCTAAAGGAGCAAGGGAATGGATTGTGTTATGGGTTGAACTGTGTCCCTCCAAAAAGTGTATGTTGAAGTCCTAACCTCCAGTACCTCAGAATATGACCTAATTTCAAAATAGTGTCATTGCAGATATAATTAGTTAAGATAGGTCATAATGGAGTAGGGAGAGCCCTTAATCTAACGTGACTGAGGTCCTTATAAAAAGATGGCCACGTGAAGACAGAGAGATACAAGGGGGTAGAGACAGTGGGAGAACACCATGTGACAATGGAGGCAGAGGTTGGAGTGATGCATCTACAAGCCAAGGAATAACATGGATTGCCTGGAGCTGCCAGAATTTGGAAGATGCAAGAAAGGATTCTTTCCCTCAGATTTCAGAGGTAGCATGGCCCTTGATGTCAGACTCCTAGCCTCCAGATCTGTGAGACAATACACTTCTGCATTAAGCAGACCAAATTATGGTACTTTGTTATGGCAGCCCGAGGAAACTAATAGTTTGGTTACTGTAACTCAGTTGCAGTATACCTCTGTGAGGGAAGGAGGCTTCTGACAGGAGCAATGGCTTATTATAGAGGAGCACATGGCCCAGCAGGGCAGAAAGAAGGATAATAAATACTCCAATCTATCTCATCATCACTTTCTCACCTCCTGTCAGTGGCTCTCACTGGATAAAATGAATAGGAAGTCAGAGCAAGGATATCTAGCTGATGTAGGCTAACAGGGCAGTTTCGCAGGGCCCAAATATGGATGGAGAAGGGTCTGGAGAAAGTTATATTTAAAAGTATGGTAAATAGATGGCGCCTAGATGGAGTAGTGTTATCAATAACACGAAAACACAGGAACAAACAAAAAAAAACCATGAATATTTTAGCATTTTTTCACATATACCTTGCTTTCCTTAAACTATGTGTGTTAATATAAACCATATGTCAGCCACTGCTGTGGGTACTGGAATGCAAAGATAAACAAGACGGTCAAGGCCCTTGTCATCATGAAACTTTTAGTCTAGTGAGAAATGGCATTAGACAAATAATTATACTGCTGATTAGTTGAAATTATTATCAGTGCCATGAAAGAGGATTTCAGAGAATTATGAAGGCTCATGGATAGGTCTGTAGATTTAAGAATCTGTAACATCGCCAACAACAGGTTTCTTCAACATGACTTTATTTAAAAGATAAATAATATATAATAGAGTGATTAAGAGGATAAGCTTTGGAGTCAGCCCCATGGCCAAGTGGTTAAGTTCACACACTCCGTTTCAGTGGCCCGGGATTTGGCTAGTTTGGATCCTGGGTGCAGACATGGCACCACTCATCAGGCAATGCTGAGGTGGCATCCCACATGCCACAGCCAGAAGGACCTACAACTAGAATATACAACTATGTACCAGGGAGCTTTGGGGAGAATAATAAGAAGAAAAAGGATTGTCAACAGATGTTAGGTCAGATGCCAATCTTTAAAAAAAGAAGAGAGAGAAAGAGCATAAACTTTAAGTCAGAAGAGTATAGAGAAGCAAGAACTTTTCCTCCAACGTTTAGGTCCTTCAGGCAGGTCTAAGCATTAAATTGATGTGAAACAGAGTAACAGGAGAAAATGAAATGAAGTTTAATAACATATATACATACAAGAAATCCAGGAAACCTGAGTAACTCACCAAAATGGTGGAAGCCACTACCTTAAATACCATCTTCAGCTAAGGACAAAGGAGTATGTTGGGTTAGTGGTTTGGGACTTCAAACAAGAGGAGGGCAATTTACATGGAGATGGAAAAGCAAATGTTTGATAAATAAATGTTGACCATGCCTTGCAGAGACAATGGGACATGGAAAGGACTTTGATTGAAAGACCTTATTAAATTCCTCCCTTTCTGTCACATCTAGTTTATATTATACTAGTTATCTTATGGTATTTGCTCCTTCTTGGAACAGGCCTCCTACCTTAAATTATTTTAGGCAGTTTTGGGGATGGTCAAAGTTTCTTCTTGAGTCTTTTGCTCTTAAAAATAATCAGGCCAAAGAAATATATTTTGTGGTGGCAAATACAGATCCCCTGCAAGAGCGTAGAAGTTAAGTCAGATAGACATGAATTTGAATCCAGGTTCTCCCATGTACTTGCTTGGTGACTTTTCCCAACCTTTTGACCTCAATTATTTTCCTGCTGTGGAAGTGGGAAAAAAACCTGCACCAAAATTTGGTTGAAAAATATTGGATAATAGCTGTTGAACGTGCAGCACATGTTGTTACAAAGTAAATGCTTATTAAAGGGCAGAAAAGAAATAACCCTTTATTGGAATTTCCAGAAGAGCTGGTTGCTTTGTTGTCTAGACACGATGGTTCTGGCCCAGAACTATAAGTAAGACCCAAAGGAAGGAGGAAAATGGAGTGCAGCCCATAAAAATGCGAGAGAAAAAAAGAAACACCTTTCAGAGGTTATGACTCATAAGAAAATCAATCAAGAGCTCTCAAATGGTTATCATTTTTCTGATCTATTGTGTGTAGAACAGAAAAGAGATTTGGAGTGAGGAAACTTGATTTTAAATCAGCATTTACAACTTCTACCTAAGTGAATTTATGCTATCACGGACCTCTGTGAGCCTCAATGTCCTCAGTTGTAGGGTGTGGTCAATAATAAATGGATGAATTGCATAGAACTTGAACTGTGGTAGGTAGGGAACAAATGAAGCCTCATCGTGTTGAACAGTAAGAGTAAGTAACTCATGTTACTGTCAAATAGGGAGCCTGTTTTCTTCTCACATCTAAACAAGGAAGTTAATCTCGGTGCAACCGAAATGGAAGTAAGCACTCTGGTCACAGACTGTCCCCTGGGCCTTTTACGGCTCGGTTCAGCAGTCTATGTTCTCCTTTTCTCCCTTGCAACCTAGAATCTTCTTCCCAATTTTTTCAGCACACTGACTCCACCTATTATCATTTCAGACTTTCTTTTGCCACAACCTTGTCCCATGTGGCTGTGCATTGGACGTGGTGCCACCAGTGCCCGCTTTCTTGCTGGTCCCAAAGGAAAAGCTGCATGTTACTGTGCTGCTGTGTGCCCCCTTCTTTATTACAGTAGGAAAACAGAATGACAATAACACTTGGAAAAAATTATTATAGACTCTGAAAGGTGACATGTTAAAAAATTCATAAAGTCTTGGTTCCTAGGATGGATATTGTTCCTAAGTCTATTCTCAGGATTCTCTATTGTGATGCTTTTCTCTGTTTTTAATTTTGAGGTTGGTACTTATTCAACCCTCGCATCAATTCACCCTTACACAGATGAAAGACTCATGGACCCGACCTTCATGTGTGCTCCTTCCAACCAGACCAAAGAGGAAGATAAGGATAATCCAGATTCCAGCTAAAAAGTATGTGTCTTTGAGGTCCTCAGGATTTTCTGAGTCTTTTATGGGGACATGCATCATTTTTGGCATGTCATGAAAGATAGATTTTCTAGATTTTTGAAGTACTTAGGAAGAGAAAAATATCTTTCGTGATTTTATTGGTAAAGTATTTTCTAAATGAATTTAAGTAATAAAAAAATTAGCAGACTATAACATTTCCACCAATCGCGACAATATTGCACACACACATGCACACACACAAACATTCTAATAAAAGTTAAGAGCAAAGTCAGGGAAATTAAAGAAGATCAGCAGGACCTAAATAGCATGTGAAGTAAATGTACATATTAAACACACAGACATTTCTTCCTTTTACCCAAGTGTGACTGGACAGAATTGACAACATTCATCAATTCTATGGAGGAAGTCATAAGTTCATTTCAGAATCACACTCAGTAATATTTATTAGCTTGCAGAGCATTATAATGTTGGTGTAAAACACAGAGAGAGAGAGAGAGATCTTCTCAGTTCTCACGCTAGTGTGCGAGTGCAGTTATTCTCAACTTTTCTGTCATCGGCTCGTACATCTGATCTGCATTTACTTCCCCCTCAACAACTGTTATTTCAAGGTTCTTCTCACTGGGCAAATCTTAGGAGCTCCTTTCAAATATTAATTTTGAAAGACCTTTTTCTGTCTGAGTACACCTGTTACAAAAACTTAGACTAGGCTAGTGTTAGTTGACTCAGCTAGTGTTGCTTGACTCTGGATCTGACAAAGGAATATACAAGGAGCTACAAGGAAAATAAGAAAACCGTGTATGTTTTTAGCTTTCACCAATAGCTGTTCCCCTTTCTGTCTAGTTTGCAAGAACTAATTTAAGGCCCCTTGGCAGATAATACATAATAAAATAAAGCCAAGAGTCAAGAAATAAGTTCACGACAAGAGCATGGTATAATAAAAATAAAGCCAATTACATAACTACAAGAAAGGGTATAAATATGCCAATTTGAACAGTAGCCAGTGTAAGTAATATATAGCCTCAATAACCTAATACAAATGAGACAAAATCGATATTGCTGAAATCAACATATATTATAAAAATAATCAGATTTTATTATTAATCCTAATAACTACTATATATTTATTTGGAATTTTAGTGCACTGTGTTTAATAAAATATCAGAGATTTCATGAATTTTATGAAGCATTTCATCATGTTAATGTTACATCCCGTTCATATAATTTGAAATAATTACCAAATATATCCAAACTACATTTATGTGAATAAATCCATCAGCTTTGTGGGCCTGAAAGCTTTGCCACATTTTCTGCCACTTTTGAAATGTTCACTTTCTTATTTGACTTGTTAATTCATTGGAAATATCTTTCAGGACATGAAAGCTGAAACACACAGTTTTTCCTGTCCTTTTAATAACTATATTCTATCCAATCCATTTACTTGCAAAGCATTATGCACGGTGATTTTTCTTTTCTTTGACCACTAATCCAACTTTAGCACAGATTCTTTCTTCCAGTCGTTTGAGTTACTTCAATAATCTCTTAACTTCATTTCCTGTGTTCAGAACCAGCTATTAAAATCCAAACTTCATATGGTCACCATATTTATCTTTGACTATGTCACTCTCTTTTCAAACACCATAAAAACATCTCCCTACCTGGAGAATGGCATCTAATCTCGTTAGAATACAATCAAGAATGCGATTTGATACTGATGTCTATTGCCACTAACATTCTTAAAATTTCCTCCGCAAACACTCAGTTAAGGCCTAACACCTGTAGCAAGACATCTAGTATTGTGTTAAAATTTTAGACCTGCCACTTGGTCTTCAGTCTTGTCAAGTACTCCCATTTCCTTCATAAAGTGTAGAGAATCATTTCTATTTTTCTTCTTGTGAAAATTAAGGGAGACAAATATGATTAATGTCCAATAAGTGTTAGTTTCAGTCACTGTTCAACCATTTATTCTCCAGGCTTCTATTCATGATGTTTTATCTAGTTTCAATATCTTCCTATATTCCTTCCTGCCACCATCTTATACACTATTTAAGACTCAAATCTGGTTCTTCCTACTCAAAGAAGACTATCTCGATATTAACACTCTGAATTCATTCTTTAATTTTTCTAGAATTTTGTTCATGTGATTGGTTCTCAAATATGCTTGTGTAGCAGTAGCTCTTAAGGAGGTGATTTACTTTTCTTTAACTCAGCTTTGCATTACTTCACATGTCCTATGCCCAAGGATGGAAAAAGAGAGTAAGCTCTGTGCATGGCATTCTCTGTACTTGGCTTATAGTAAGTATTTAGCAAACATCACTCTGTTTTTCTTGCCCCTGTTCATACAGCTGTCATTTTTTAAAAACTTTAAATCTTTATTGATTAACTATTTCTTCAGCTATCTATTGTGTGGAAAATGCATCTTAAACAAAGCAAAAGATCTATAAATGATACCACAGAGACACTTAACCCCCATTGCTGACAGGGCTGCCTATTGAGTTCAGTGTTATAGCTGACACTTCTTTTTCCATTTTCTGTTACAGAATTTCTGTCAACATGGGGACATTAGGAAGTGATGGATTTTAAACTCTCCCTCACAGGAATCTGGGTTATGTGCTGCACATTCATCATTCACGAGCTATTAGTTCTCAGAGTCTTCGATGGTGGAATAAAGTACATGGGATCTGCTATTAAATTATCTGATAATATGAAAGCAAAGTAGGGAATGGAAGAAAGTTTAAAACATATGAAGTAGTCTCTGGATACAACTAAAAACAAAACGATGCATCATCCAGTGACAACTTTTAAAGTATGACTTGGTATAATGGACCTGTATTCATCATGTTAATTTTAGCTTACAGAAGAATGACTGAAAAGATATGCATGGATTTCATCAAAGCTCATAGAATTTAACTATTTCTGAAGTAGATATTTTATGGGAAAATAAGTGACTAATTGTACATTTTAACAAGTTGATAAATCTATATAGCCTATTTTGCCTTGTAAAAATCCTCTGAACTAAAAGTTTCATTCTTGGAGTGAACATCTCTATCAACATTTGATGTTCTTTGACAAGAAGATATTTGTGTGTGTGTTGTAGAGAAAATGATGGTTGTTTACAACATGATGTCACGAAAATTTGAACTTGTCATCATTCTTATCAATATATGCATTTCCCTTTTCTTAAATCCACAGATTGCTCTTTCCAAATTCCATACTGAGAAACAAATTTGTGATATAACTTCTCAAAAGCCTGCCTTCTTGTAATTTCAGAGGATTACAGGAGAAAAACAAAAACGAAAACCAGTTAACCCATATCCCAGTGAGGATGCTGGATTCATATAATTCAAATGAGATAGTATACTCAATAAAAGAACCTAATTGGGCATTTATTGATGCCAAAGAGAGTAGGTACATCTGAAGAAATGATAGTAGCACTAACAAGTCAAAACATATGCCTGTTGAAGTTACACTTTTTATACAAAAGAAATGGATACAGGGGCCAGCCTAGTGGTCTAGTGGTTAAATTTGGCACACTCCACTTCAGTGGCCCAGGTTTGTTTCCCAGGTGTGGACCTACACCACTCATCAGTGGCCATGCTGTGGTGGCAATCCACATACAAAACAGAGGAAGATTGGCAACAGATGTTAGTTCAGGGAGAATCTTCCTCAGCAAAAAAGAAAAAGAAAGAAAGAAAAAGAAATGGTACAAAAGGAATATTTTTACAAAAGGAATGTATAGAGGAGTTATGCTTCTTGGAATATGGGGTAGATATACTTTTCCCTGTTCATCCTAAGTTCAACTAAAAACTCTGGACATTATATACAAAGCAAATATAATAGCAACACTCTGAAAGGAGGAGAGAAGAAAGCAGACAGTTAGGTACCTCAGGACCCAAGCAATGACATAGTGGTAAATAAACCGGATTTTAATTTGCTTCATGTATCTAAGTTTTGGGACTGAAGAAGCCAGTCTTCCAAAATGCCAACAGGTGGAGACAAAAAGAAAAAAAGAAAACAAACAAGAAACAAAAGGCTCTTCACTCTAGACAAAGGAACAGGAGAAAGGGATCTTGGACAGAAAGAAAACTTTTAGAAAACAGTTGCTCTACTCTAGCCAAACAGCACAGAAAAGCTTGTAGCCCAAATCTCCACCCACTACAGAAAAGGCCAAGTGGGGAGCTAGACTTTCATCCTCTCCAGGATGTAATGAAGTGTGACCACTCACCCACCCACCTGGGTGGTGTCAGCAATGGAGTCAAGACATTCAACCCTGCTGGACAGTGGTAAGGAATTCAAACAAATGAAAATGAACAAATAAAAAAAAGGTAAGTCTCAGCAAAGAAATACAAGATATAAAGAAAAAGCAAATGGAAAATGTAAAACTAAAAGTACAATAATCAAAATAAAAAACTCAATGGTTGGGGACAAAAGCTTAGTAGAGGGGACAGAGGAAACAATCAGTGAAGTTGAAGATTGAAAAATAGAAATCACTCAATATAAACAACAAGGAGGCTATGGACTTAAAAAAAATGTTTTTTAAAAAGATTAGGGCATCATCAGTGACCTGCTGGACTATAGGAAAAGATCTAACATTCCTGTCATTGGATTCCCAGAGGTAAAGGATAAGGAGGATTGGGTTGAAACGATACTCAAACAAATAGTGCCTGAAACTTTCCAAATTTGGCAAGAGACATCAAGAATCAAGAGCAAAGAAATCCACACCAAGAAACATCACAAACTTATTAATAACAAAAACAAAGAAAAATTGTGACAGCAACAAGAAACACCTAAGACCTTACTGATAGGGAAAAAACAATTCAAATGATGGAGGGTTTTTCATCAGAAATAATAGAGGCTGGAAGGAAGAGGTACAACATTTTACAAATGCCGAAAGAAAGAACTGTCAACTAAAAAGCCTACGTCCAGCAGAAGCATCCTCTAGGAACAAAGGAGAAATGAAGACACTAGGAAATGTAGAAAAACAAAGAGCGTTTGGCACTAGCAGATGGACACTAAAAGGATGGGCACAGGAAGTTCTCTAAACATAAGGGAAATAAACAAAGAAAAAACCCCAGAATATCAGAAAGGAAGAAAGAACTTTGTAAGCAAAAATATCTTATACATGCAATTGATATTTCTTCCCCTTGTGACTTTTCTAAATTACTATTGTTACTTTATTTATTTATTTCTTTATTTGGTGAGGAAGATTGGCCCTGAGCCAACATCTGTCTCTCATCTTCTTCTTTTCACTTAAGGAAGATTGTCACTGAGCTAACATCTGTGCCAGTCTTCCTCTATATGTGGGATGCTGACACAACGTGGCTTGATGAGCAGTGTGTATGTCTGTGCCCCAGATCTGAATCCGTGAACCCCCGAACACCAAAGCAGAGCACATGAACTTAACCACTATGCCATTGGGCTGGCCCCCTTTCTAAATTATTTTTGGCGATTGAAAAAACATTTATAATATTCTCTGAAGTGGTTCTAAATGTATGTGGAGGAAGTATTTAAGAAAATTCTGTTATAAACAGGCATGGTAAACAGACATAAAGGAAGGAAAGTTTTGTACACTTCACTGGAATTGATAAAACGATGACACCAGTAGACTATGATAAAATATATGTGTGTATCATGTGATACCTTCAGCAACCACTGAGAAAGCTATACTAAGAGAGACACTCATAAACATTATAGAGACATCAAAATGGACTTTTAAAAATTGTCCAAGTAACCCATTATAAAATAGGAAAAATAAAAAACAGAAGGAACCAATAGAATCCAAAAATAAAATGACAGACTTAAGCCCTCCATATCAATGATTAGATTAAATTAAAATGGTCTAAATATACCAATTAAAAGATAAAGATTGGCAGAGTGGATTAACATACAAAACCCAACTATCTGCTGTGTAGAAGAAACTTACTTCATATGTAACATAATAGGCAGTTTGAAAGTACAAGGATGAAAAGAGAGAGATCATTCAAACATTAATCCAATGAAAACAGGAGTGAGTTTATTAATACGTGATAAAGTAGACTTCGGAACAAAGAAAATTATCAGAGATGGAGAGTGACATCATGTAATGAGCAATGGGTCAATCCACCAAGAAGGCATAGCAATCCTAAATGGGTGTGCAGCAAACAGCAGAGCGGCAAAATAGGTGAAGCAAAAACTGATAGAACTGAAAGGAGAAATAGACAAATCCATAATTACAGTTCGAGATTTCAATAGCCCAAACTCAACAAACAATAAAACAACTAGACAGAAAAGCAGCAAAGTTGTAAAACAATTCAACAACATCATCAACCAACAGGATCGAATTGACATTCATAAAACACTCCAGCCAAAAGAAGAACACACAGTCTTTTGAAGTTCCCAGAGAACATATACCAAGGTAGATCTTATTAAGAGCCATAAGATAAATCACAACAAACATAAAAGAATTGAAATCATGTGGTGTATATTCTTGAATCACAATGGAATCGACCTAGAAGTCAGTTACACAAAGATAACAGGAAAACATCCAAACACTTTTTAAACACTTTTAAAGTATTCTTGTGTGAAAGCAGAAGCCTTAAAGGAAATTTAAAAAGTACATTGGACTGAATGAAATTGAAAATGCAACATTCAAATGTGTGAGACACAGCTAAAGCCCTGCTGAGAGGGAAATTTATAGTATTAAATTCATACATTAGGAAAGAGGAACAGTCTCAAATCAACCTAGCTTACACCTTAAGATCCAAGAAAAAGAAGAGCAAATAAACACAAACTCAAATAGAGGAATACTAAAATAAAGATAAGATCCAAACTCAATAATATTCAGTGCAGAAAAACAATAGAGAAAATCAAAATAAAGATAAAATCCAAACTCAATAATATTCAGTGCAGAAAAACAATAGAGAAAATCAATAAAACAAAGAGCTGATTCTTTTAAAAAAATTAACAAAATTTCAAATCTTAGGGCCCAGCCCAGTAGCATAGTGGTTAAGTTGGCACACTTCGCTTCAGCAGCCCAGGGTTTACAGATTTGGATCCCGGGTGCAGATCTAGTGTGGCTCATCAAGCCACACTGTGGCAGTATCCCACATACAATAGAGGAAGATTGGCAAGAGATATTAGCTCAGGTCCAATCTTCCTGACACACGAAATACATACACAAAAAAATGTCAAATCTTCAACAGGTATGATAAAAAGGAAAAAAAAGAAAAGATACAAATTAGCAATACCTGGATTAACAGGGGATATCAGTACTGATCCTGCAGACCACAAAAGGATAAGAAGGAATGCTCTGAGAACTCTATTCACATTAATTTGACAATGTAGGTAAAATGAACCAATTCCTGAAAAAATACAAACTACCATAACTCACTCAATATGATATAAATAATTTAAATAGCCCTATATCTATTAAGGAAATTGAATTTAAAACTAAAATCTCCCAAAATAGAAATCTCTGC
Organism: Equus quagga; assembly: GCF_021613505.1. NCBI lineage: Eukaryota > Metazoa > Chordata > Mammalia > Perissodactyla > Equidae > Equus > Equus quagga. The sequence goes on along the minus strand of NC_060279.1, from coordinate 57,831,175 downwards.
ACACACATGGTTTCACTGGAGAATTCTAACAAATGTTAAAAAAATTACCACCAATTCAGAAAATACAAGAGAACAATTCGCAATTCATTTTATGAAGCCAGTGTTACTCTAAGAAAAGATCCAGACAAACACAGTACAAAATAAGAAACTTATAAACCAATGTCCCTCAATAATATAGATGGAAAAATCCTTAACAGTTAGAAAATAGAATTCAGAAATATGGGAAAAGATTTATACACAATGATCAAGTGAGATTTCTTCTTGTGATGCAAGTCTGCTTCAGCGTTCAAAAATCAGTCAAAATAATCCACCATGTTAACAATCTAAAAAAGAAAAATTACATGATCATATTAAACAATTTAGGAAAAACATTTGACAAAATTCAACACCCATTCATAACAAAAATCTCAGAAAATTAGAGGGGGAAGTTTTTCAACTTGATAAATAAACTCTGCAAAAATCTTTCAACTATCATCCTACCTAATGATGTTCAAGAATAAGGCCAGGATGTCTTCTCTAAGCATTCCTATTTAGCATAGTGCTACAAGTTTTAGCCTGTGCAATAAACAAGAAATGGAAATAAGTTATGCTAATTAGAAAAAAGGAAGAAATCTGGTTTTATTTGCAGATGACATGACTGTCTGCATAGAACATCCCAAGGAATCTCCAAAAAATTCTTTAGAAATAATAGTAAGGTCAGTAAGGTAACAGGATACAAGATAAACATACAGATATCAGTCGTATTTCTATAGCAATGGAGATGTATATACTGTATTTAAAAACACAATACTATTTATAATCACTCAAAAAATGAAATATGTAGATGTAAATCTATCAAAACATGTACAAGACTTTCTTATTGAAAAATACAAAATGCTGAGGCTGGCCCCGTGGCCGAGTGGTTAAGTTCGCGCGCTCTGCTGCAGGCGGCCCAGTGTTTCGTTGGTTCGAATCCTGGGCGTGGACATGGCACTGCTCATCAGACCACGCTGAGGCAGCGTCCCACATGCCACAACTAGAAGAACCCACAATGAAGAATACACAACTATGTACCGGGGGGCTTTGGGGAGAAAAAGGAAAAAATAAGATCTTTAAAAAAAAAAAATACAAAATGCTAATGAAAGAAGTTAAAGGAGATCTAAGTAAATAGAGAAGTATACAATGTTAATGAGTTGGAAGACTCAGCAGTTAAGATGTCATTTCTCCCCAAATTGATACACAAGTTAAGCGAAATTTCTATCAATACTCCAGCAAAATTTTTGTAGATATAGCTGATGTTATTTAAAAATTTATATGAAAAGGCAAAGGAATTAGAATAGCTATAACAAGTTTGAAAAAGACAAAGTGGGAGGAAACAGTCTACTTGATTTCAATATTTATCATGTAACTATAGTAATCAAGACTATGTGTTATTGTTGGAAGGATAGACACATAGATCAACAGAACAGAATAAAGAACCAAGAAATAGACCTACACAGATATGCTCATGTGATTTTTGACAAAGTTGCAAAGAAATTCAGTGGAGGAAAGATAACCCCTTCAACAAATCATGCTGGAACAATTGGTTATTCATAGGCAAAATAATGAAGCTTAGCCTAAATCTCATACATTATACAAAAATTAAGTCAAAATGATTATGGACTAACTGTAAAAATATAAACTTTGTTTTGAAAAATTGGAGAAATTCTTCAGCATCGATGGTTAGGCAAAGATTTCAGTCCATGTCTCCTAAAGGTCTTATACCCAAAATATGAAAAGAACTCTTAAAACTCAACAGTAAGAAGACAAGCAACCCAATTAAAAAATGGCCAAAAGGTATGAAAAGACATCTCATCAAAGAAGATACACAGATTCTGAATAAGTGTATGAAAAAGTGCTCAACATCATGTGTCATTACAAAATTGCAAATTAAAAAAATGAGTTACCACTACACACATATTAGCACAGCTATTAGCCAAAAAACTGACAACAGCAAATACTGGTGGCGGTACTGAGCAACAGGAATACTCACTCATTGCTGGTGGAACGCACAATGGTATAGCCACTTTGGAAGACAGTTTGGCAGTTTCTTATAAAGCTAAACATGGTCTTACCATAAGATCTAGCAACCATGGTATTTACCCAAATGAGTTGAAATGTTATGTTCATGCAAACATTTGTCACTGCTTTGTTTATGATTACCCTAAACTGGAAACAGTCAAAATATTCTTCAATAGGTCAATGGATAAACAAACTGTGATACATACATCCACTGGAATATTATTCCAGGAAATTTAAATAAACATTACAAAGTAAAAGTAAAAAGAAGTAAATATTACTAAGTAAAAGTAGTATTACTAAGTGAGAAAGCAGAAGGACAATGAAACTGTTCTGTATGATTCTGTATTGGATACATGTCATTATATGTTTGCTAAATTCTATAGAATGTACAACAAAAAGAGTGACTCAATGTAAACTATGGACTTTAGTTAATAATGTATTGATATTGGCTCATCAACTTTAACAAATGTACCACACTAACTCAAGATATTAGTAATGGGGGAAACTGTGTGAGAAGGAATATGTAGAACTCTTTGTACTATCTGCTAATTTTTCTGTAAACTCCTCTAAAAATTAAATATTAATTAAAATGCAAGTCTCATTAGTTATCATTGCATTCCTGAGAAGCAGTAGTCAAAAGTAGAAGAGAGTCGCAGGGTAAATCTTCCACGTAGTAAGAACTAGGCTGCAGTAAGGCAGAATCAATATTATGCAAGGGAGGAGAAAAGGGAGCTGGATTTCTAAGTAAAGATATTGAATACTTGTCAGGGGCTCTCTGTTACTTTGCTAATTTGCAACAAAAGATAACATAAATGGAGAATGCCTCCTTGTTTAAGATATTAACTAAAAATTAATTAACTTCTCTTGACTAGCTCATAAACAATGACCTACACCTACACAACTGATTTAAGAACTTCGAGAAAAAAAGACCATATATGCTGGTGGTGCAAGTTAGAGGATGAAAGACTTAAATGCTAGTCAGCATACTTATAGTCTAGCATCATATTCATCTATGAGGCCTCTTAAGTCATTTGAAGTTTTGGGATTATAAAACAAAAGGTTTGTATAGAATGTATATTTTGCAAATGTTTTAGCACTAAAGATCTTTTTTATTACCTTTTTATAAACCCATGTTTTGTTTTTATCTAGCAAATGAACTATATTTTAAATCAATGTCTATTTCCTTCATTCTCTTATTTTTCAAAAGCATGTACATACATAATTCAGAACGTTTAATCATCTTGGGATAGATAACCAGAGTTTCCATATTGAATTAATATAATTTCTTCCCCCAAATTTGAAAGATGCTATTTTATTTAACCTACGTAAATATATTGAGATTTTTAAAAGTCCTCTAGACTTTTAAAAATACTGACAATTTGTCCTGGGGATTGCACTTACTTTATTGGATTTTTAAGACAATCAATGAACAATTGCCAACTTTGCAAACAATTTAACAGAGTCACTGAAGCCCACAGGAATTTTGAATGTGGAGAATTTTATCGTCATCACCAATACCACCATAGTGATTGTCATCCTCCTCCTTCTCCTCATCGTTTGTTTTCCTCTAGTTTTGTTTCATGCACTTAGACACAGAAGAAGTTGCACATAGCTACACATACTGTTTTGTCTATACTGGAACAAGATCTCTTTTCCTTCTACACTTGGTTTTATGTTTACTTCTTTAAGACTAAGCTAAAAGAGTCACTGCCTTTGAATAATTTTGTCCTGCTCCTCCTAAATACTCCCAGAACACCCCAAGCTTTTCTTTCTCACATCTTTCAATGGTTTAATTCAAGAAGTACGTGTGAGTACTAACTAACTGTCAAACTTGTGCTAGGCACTGAGACAATAGCGATACTCTTAGGATCATATATATGCTTTCAAGAGTTCATGGTCCAATACTAGTATCTCATGCACATAAGTACTTTGTTGTTCCCCAAATGACCTGTTCTCACAACTGGAATCAGAATATTACTTGTTTTTTGCCTCTGTAGCTCACTGTCTTCCTCCTGTGTTTACCATTTAATAGATGCTCAGAAACGCTTTTTTATTGAGAGTAATGGAAAATACACTTTCCTTTAAGAATGTAAGAGAAAGTAGTTTCTTATGCTTAGGTTCAGAACACTCTATGCCTCTCCCTTATATAGCTGTTCCAGAGAGAAATATCCTGGGTATCATCCCATGCTGAATGTTTGTCCTCAACTCCTCACTAAAGACATTTCTTCCATTTGTTTGCATTTCCCTTGTTTTTGCTATTAAAAGTACAACCTCTGGGGTCTACTTGAGATTAGCAGGGGCTCCTTGTCCAGCTTTTGATTGTGAAATGCGGCTTTTGTTTCCAGCCTTTCCTTGTCTGATTTCCTCCTGTGATTTTACCTCTTGGCTTTTTAAATTAAAGTGCTAGTCCCCGGGGTTGTCTCTCTTGCCTGGAGCTGTCATTCTGTCCAAAGATAACCACACTGTATTTACCATCACACAAAAAAAGAGAAAATAACATGAGAATCAGAGAATGTTTGACCTATTAGTGATAGTGTCTTTTCATTATAAAATAATAAACTGTTTAACTGATAGATTGTGCCAGAGATTTTACAGTTTATAAATCCATTTCCCTATCTCTGCTTTCAGTTCATTTTGCTGAGATTTCAAGAATAAAAGGACATTTTACTCAACAGAGAGAGATTAACTCTTGGTTAAAATGGAAGCTCTGAACTGACCCAAAAAAATCTGTGTATGATTGGATCTATATTTTTTATTTATTTATTTATTTTGGTAAGGAAGATTGGCCCTGAGCTAACATCTGTGCCAATTCTTCCCTATTTTTTGTATGTGGGACACCATCACAGCATGGCTTGATGAGTGGAGTTTAGGTTCACACCTGGGATCTGACCCCACGAACCCTGGGCCACTGAAGTGGAGCATGCGAATTTAACTACTATACCACTGGGCTGACCCCTGCATCTATACTTTTTAAGAGAAATAGTTTTAAAAAAAAAAGAACAGATGACAAAAATGTATGTTTATTTTTGAACTCTGTTTTGTCAAAGCTCTAATATGTTAAAATAAAGGGCATATTTTATGAACTGTGACAATATATAGAAACTAATTGTAATTGTAGATTCTCAGGGGGTAAAAAACTAAATGAAAATCTACTTGTAGAAAATAAAATAAATTTCTCCAATTACATTTCTTTGATTTAATTGAATGCAGAAGTGTGCTAGGTATAGTTAGAAGTATTTTAATTTCAAACAAAGGGCCAAAAACATTTTTACATGTAGTCATTTGATATCTGCATGCTTCTTTTGTTTAATTTCACATTCCAAACATTTCTGAATGCATACCAAGGCACATTGCCAAATGACAGGCTTAAAGGATAGAGCTATAATCTATATAATACATTAGGATAATAATGTCTAAGAAAATATATTGCAATTGAGATAATAGAAGCATAGGGAGATACTGCTAACAAGTCTGATTATGAAGATAGAAAACTCACAAATAACCCGAAGGATATTATTTGTCTTTCATGAGCCAAAGAAATACTTAGAAAAGAATATCTTTACTTGTTTCTGAAACCACTCTCATGTGCGTTGTCTCAACTCTAATCGAGGCCAATATTGGGTTTATTTAACAGTGGTTATATTCACTATTAACTAACACTGTAACAGTACAATAGTGCACTTAGCAATAGTTAGAGTACTGAGTATTTAGGATTTAGGATGACAAAACCAGGACACTTTTTGGAGTGAAAAGTTTTAGTATTGATGAGTATTTATAATTACATAGGGATAAAGACTAACATGAGGAATATTCCAGGCAAGGATGAATGGTCATGCTAGGCTACTGTGATAGCTAACAGAAATAAAAGATATCGCCAAAATTAGTAATAAATTAGCATTACCAGGAACTATAATGCATTATGTAAGTGACGCTTCTTTAATGGATACAATTTCAGTAATTTATCCCAACACCTATTAGGCAAAACACCTGGATGATATTACTATTGGCTAAAGATTGTACCTAACAAAGGAATATACACCCAAAATGACCCTGAACATGAATGATGAGTTGTGTTTGTGCATATGTGTGTATGTGCTTGTATGTGTGTGTGTGTGTGTCCCATGACACCTGAGTTAGGGAAGAATGGAAGAATATTATTTCTCCAACCCTATTTCAATACTAAATTAAGAAATATAGAAACTCAGTGCTATTTTTCCTATTGCCACCAAAATAGTGCCAGACTTGAAGACATTAGACATTCTAAGCAGACTAATTTAAACCTGGCAATAGCATAGCCACCACCACTATCATTTCCAATATAACTACTTGTGCCACAATTCTATACTTCATATTGTGTTGATGCTTGTAGTAGTATGCTACTTTAATCAAGATAATTCTGTGTCCCTCAGGATCTTGTCATTTCATAAGACAGTCATGTTGAGAGTGGTAAGCAAAAGGAAGACATGAGGTACTGCATCATGGCTATCTCGTAAACTTGGGCTTTGAAGGTTGAGACCCGGTTTTTAGTCCTGACTTTGTTCCATGTTAGTTGTGTGAACTTGGGAAAGACACTTAACCTACTTGGGATATAGCAGTCCTTGCAAAATGGAGATGATACTAACCAATCTCAGTAGACTGTCTAAAGGATAACATAAGATAAAATATATAGCTTATAGTATGTTAGGCCTGGTAAGTTTCCATACATGCTAGATAGTGTAAATACTATTTTATTGGTGGGGCTTATGGCCAGGGTGGTCACTGGCCATTCTCTACTTCCCTACTTTCTTCCCCAACTTCATACATACCTATAACAGGAATACAATGTAACATCAGCGCTTCAAGAAATCAGTTATTGTGGCAATGTAGAAGAACAAGGGCTTTTGCAATCATCAGCCATGGATCGGAATCTTTGCCGGGTGTCCCTGTGATGTAAGTATGTTTGTCTACTCTCATCCCAGCCTACTCAGACACCTATAGCCAGCACCTAATCAGAACAAGCTCTCGGCAGTACAGCCTTATTGATGACCTAATTCTTATACACGGGGATACTCTCAAATTGCATTTGTGTTTATACCTTGATACTATATCCTTCGAATTCTATAACGACTTTCTTCTCTCATAAATGGTATCGGTATTATTGTTAGCAAATTAAGGGCTAATATTCCACATGGAAATAACCAGAACACAACACAGGGTCCTACAATATTTATATCATGTGTTTTGAATCAATTTTGATACATGTGGATTTCAAGGCAACATTCTATGACTACCTATCTTCAAAAAATGAGAGTCAAGTTGGAGGTGCAAGTCAAAAGATCTACTTTGGACCATGATATTGGGAAGGTGTTTTCTTGTGTTTTCACTTTCTCAGCCCAGTTTCTCTCATATAGGAGTCAGTCTTTCATTCTTTTTTTCCCTTTCCCCGCAATGTTCAATGAAACAGGTATGGTATCTTAGGCTTTTAGGAGAAATTCTTTTTATCTTTGTCTTTTCAACTAAATATGAGTATTAGCTTGATGAATAACTGTTTGGCAGCGGTTAGCCACATAGAACTTCTAACCTCAGCCAAAAAAGCCCCTATGTGATGCTACCCAACTCACCATCAATTTATTACTTTGGTTTTGGAGTAATTCCCCCTTTTATCATTTTGATTTTATGCTCTTAAAATGCATGGCCTTAGGAATTACATAGACCTATTTCTGATTTCTATCTATGAACTGTATGCAACAACCATTCCCTAATTGGTTAATATGTATCATTTATGAAGGTAGATATTGGGTTTGTCATATTCAACAAGGCATTATTCCTGCCTCCAATGAGATTAATGCCTAGTGGGTTAAATTGAGAAATGAACAAACTGTTATTATTACGTTTTATAAATTCTAAGACAAGATTGCAAGGTGTTATGGAAATACAGAGTTTGGACATCTATGTTGTATTGGATGGTGGTGGTTATGGATGGCTATCCTAAGAGATACTATTTAAATTTCATTTTGAAGGATATGTAAAAAGAACCTACAAGGAGAAAGAGTGTCAAGAAACTCACTCTAGGCAAAAAGAATGATTTTTCCTACCTGAGTGACATCCGGCATGTTTCCTAACTTCCCTGGGCTTCATTCACATGGGAAATACAGCATCTAGCTCACACTATTTTGCTTAGATTTGAGTAGAATATAAAGTTCCTGGTTCTGTAGATGAAATCTGGAATTGGATCAAAAAATGCCAGATGCTTTCTCTCCTTTCTTTTTGTGACAAATTGTTTTTGCATTGTGTCTGACCGTTGACCATTGATAATCCCTATAATACCTATTTTAGACTCTTAAATCTTGTGCCAGCATATTTTCCCCAGGACAAGAGAGAGACATTTAGTGCGAGATTTAAGGAACTTTGGGAATTAACTAAGAGTAATAGGTGTAAGCCAAATGTCTATTACAATTTCATTGCTGAGATTTGAAATTTAATATGCTCGAAAATTTCTCAAAGGCGTCAAATAGCCAACATTTCCAGAGACAAATACATTTTTTACTTCTTTCTACATTCAGTGAAATCTATGGCCTGGTACTTTTCTTAGTTCATAATTTAGATGTCAATCTTTACTACTCTAAAATAGTGGCCCTGGAGTTTTAGCTCTACTTAAGACCAGCTTCCAAATATAATAAAAAACAGCTATGAAATCAGAAACCTCTTAGTAATTCTACTGGCTCACAGCAGGACCACTTGAAAAGTCACTCAATATAGGAAAGAAAGAGAATGTGCAAGGTTCAGAAAGCAGTGCCAAAAATGAAGTGGAAATGGTTGGAAATATTATTTTATACCGCTTCATCCTTAACCCTTTTGTGACATTTCACTGAAAAGTTGTCTTTGAAGCTCCGAGTTATATTACATAGAGTACTGCAACTAACTTTCAGAATGTTTCTCTTAAGTGAGTGACTTTCTACTGATTCATGGCAATGACCTAGAACAAAGATCTGCCCACATGAGTGTGGTCAATTAGACATAATCTGCCTCTTCCCACTTTGAATCCTGAGCTTTGGAGATGATCTAGTTTCACCTCATCATTTCACTCGCAAAACGTGGTGATATGGTACATCCATCAAGCCACTACTGTGTCCTTCACTATCCTGTCATTTTCAGAAGGTGATCACATGGGGAGAAGACCGAAGCCATGAGGCAGGGCAAGTGGACACTCACACAACCCCTCCAGTTCTTAGGAGCAGAATCTAAAAAGGAATGAATCAAAGTCCAGCACCCTTTTCCTTCGCAATGATAATTTTCACACAGTTGAGCAGATAACGTCAGTTCAAATCAGTAAATGATGAATGTGCCTCTTTTATGATATATTTTATAAGAAATACTAATGAATTGGCTGCATTTAAGGATGACTACTTGTTCCACATAGTTCTTAATTATTCATTAACATTAAAATAATATACTTTGTTATTTCTGCTGAAAAAAATATCTAAAATTTATATCAAGATTCCATGCTTTCTTATATTTTAGAGAAGCAGGAAAAAAAGAATGTGGACTTGGAGTTAGAAAACTTTGTGTAAGTCCCAACTTGCACTTGACTATTTTATTGGCCTTCAGTAAATCATAATTTCTTGCAATTTTACCTTTAAAATGTGTAGACCAGAGCAGAAATGCCTATTTTCCAGGAATTTTGCTTCCATTGATGAAAAATAAATACTATTAATAAAGGAATTTTGTTTATATTTCAGTCATAATTGTGACAATTAATTACTACCCTATTCTGTAGTAAGTTCTTGGCCTGAGAACCTACTGAGGCACAATGATTAATTTTTCCCTACATTATTTAACTCCAAATATGCTATCTACCTCTCTGAGTTTTCTTTTTATTCTTTTTTTGCGGGGGAGGGGCTGTCTTTGTTTGCTTATTTGTTTTATTTATTTTATATCGATTTTTTTCTGCCTCTTTCCTTTGGCCAGGTTCCTTATGTCTAGTTTGCTGTTGAGCCCAGTGTTTTTGTTTTTGAAGGTCTTTTTCCCTCTTTCTAATGTCCTGTTTGTTGAATGATCAAGAAATCTTTTAGACATTTCTCAAATAGGACTAAGTAGCTCCTAGATAAAATCCTGGATGTCTTTCTTATCAGTAATTGATGCACTTTGCTGCATCTATAGCTGTTTGAGCAAACCATAGATCTGGATTTTGGACTTTTTTGCTCCTTCAGCATATAAAATTGGCGACTAGAATTGAGTATTAGAAATTCTGAACATGAATAAGACATAGTTCTTACCCCCCAAAGCTCACAGTCCAGTGAGGAAGAAAGACGCTTACGTTTAGTTAGTAAGGACTTCAATAGAGTAAGTTCTCAAGGCTCTGAGTCCTCAGGGTAGAGACGTCTAACACTTAGAGAGGTTGCAGAGAGTGATTTGGTAGAGCAGACATCTAAGCTGACAAATGGAAGAGAAGGGATTAATCAAAAGGAGAAAGGCCTCTTAGGTAGAGGAGGCAACATAGGAGCACATTTCTTCCTGTACAACAAGCTGTTTCATGTGTATAGAGGGCATAGTGCAAGAAAGGGTCATTTTTGGTAGTGGGTGGGTAAAATAGGTCTATATCTTGATGAACCTTGTAAAATATAGTGAAAAATTTGCTCTTATCCCAAGGATAATCTGCCCGGTAAATCACCTTGAGATAAGTGAAGAGTTTCTGGTTTTGCCCTGCCCCCATTTGAGTGTTCATGTTGATCTGCCATTAATAAAACAATTGAGAACACGGATGAGGCTGAAGTGAATGTGTGTGTGGGGTGTGTGTGTGGGGGGGCAGTGAAAATATAGTCTATGAGGAGTCAGTGGATCACCAAAATGGTGAATAGCCCAAAGTCTCAAAAATATTACATTAATCTAGCAAGAGACATACTCTGTTGAGGTTTTACATAAAAAAGTTATGCATTTAGTCCGTGAGCTTGAGAACGTCTTGGGCAGGCAGTACCTGTCTGTTGTTTTCCTTTTGGAATGACCTTTTTTGGCCAGAAAACTTATGAATATGCTATGTTGCATTTCCTCCATATTACCATCACTGAATGATGTCACCATCAGTCACTCTCTTGATGAATTAACACAGGGCTAGAATCACTATTAACTGTGGAAGCTTGAATCCCCCATGGATCTCACTTCTCCTTGATATTTCCGCAAAGGACCACAACCAGACAGAGGGAGAAGATAGATTTCATGGATCAGGAGACAAGGGAAGGACAATATATTCTCAACCAGAGGGCCTTGAGCATAGGCTGTTACTAACACAGTTATGGACAGTCATCTTGGCAGACCTATGTATGTGAGTAATTACCTCAAACATTCATGGCATACAAGAATGGCAAATAAAACAAGGATTGGAAGAGCTTGGTACAGGAGAGGGGAAGATTTTATGTTGTCTATTTAAGTTTTTTAGAATAATCGAAAATAAGCAGATTTTTTTTCTTACAACTTTTCCAAGAAAGTTATTGTGTGTCACTGTATGCAGATTGTAGTTTAGTTACTAAATTGTGATTGACACTTTTGGCAGGGGGTTGGAGGTTACATTTAAGCTATACTGGTGACGAGAGAGGCTAGAGATAGGATCCTAAGATAATGCAGTTTAACTAATGGATTTATCACGTACTGTAGAAACACTTTCAAAAGATAGAAAATAAAATCTATAGCTATTAATACCAACCAAATTGAAGTTACTGCAAGATGGAAATCAAATTTGTGAACCGTAAGTGGTTGAGATCATTATTTAAAAGTTTTTAAAAGTTTACAGTTTGATGAATTATGTAGCCTACTTTCAAATGAAAATATAAAAAATATTGAACACTTACAATGATATTTATTTTGGAAGTTTCTTTCAGAGGATATGCACACACACACACATGCATGACACAGTACCTTTCCACAAAGATTCATTCAGGACATGAAGTATAAATATAGGACATGCTGAATGACAGTACTTAAATAATATAAACATATCACAAATTGTTATTATATAGCTTGCAAAAGTAAGTGACATATAAAGTAATGTCACACAGAAAGATATCATCTGGGGCTGGCCTGGTGGTGTTGTGGTTAAGTTCACACTCTCTGCTTCAGCAGCCTGGCTGCTCATCAAGCAATGCTGTGGCAGCATCCCACATAAAATAGAGGACGATTCTTACAGATGTTAGCTCAGTGACAATCTTCCTCAAGCAAAAAGAAGAAGATCGGCAATGAGTATTAGCTCAGCGCCAATCTTACTCATAAAAAAAGAAAAGAAAAGAAAGACATCATCTGAACCCAGAAGAGAACTTGATATAAATTGCCTCTGACACAATATACAGATTTAAATATTTATAGGTTCCAACTGACTGTAACCATGTCCTCAGAGGTTTCCAAAGGATTACCACATTCTTTGTAATTATCTATTAATCTATTAATTTTTACACTGGATTTTGGCTCCTTGAGGGCAAGGATTGTATCTTTATGACTCTAAATGTTCCAAATTCTTAAGCTTGTACTGGACATATAAAAGGCCCTAGAGAGATAATGTGATAAATGAATGAATGACTGTGTCTCATGCAGGCAGAGAAAGGTGAATCATCTTATAGCAGTTGCTAATTGCCTTTGTCCAAGAGCATACAAAATACAGCATCAAATAATGACAGAGGCCTGGGTAACATGCTTACTGTGCAGTTCTGAGAAGGGCATTCCAGGTGAGGAAAATAGCATGAAGAAGCCATGGCTCTGAAAAAGATGGATATAAGTATTGATTGAAGAAGTAGTAGATATCATAGTTCCACTCATCTTTAAATGGTTAAACATGGAATATTTTGGAGCTCTGGAATATCTCAGATTCTTGCATAGTGTAGATAGTAGAGAATCCTAATCTGTTCAGCAGAGCAGGACATATAAGCTTAATGGTTCCACTGTGGCATCAGGAAATAAACAGTTTTCAAGGTCTCCATCTCGGAACTGACAATCCTTGGGTTGCGACAAGCCTGAGTTAAAGCATATAGCATTTCCAGGAGATCCAAAGGCAGCCTAGTGTGTTAAAAAGAGCATTAGATTGAGTGAGGAGATAGGATTTCTAGATTTGATTCTGCCTTTAGCAAACTGTGTGACTCAGTTTCCTTGCTTATAAAATGGGATGTGGTAGGTCCCCCTATCCCTTTTAGATATATCACAAATTGCTCCATGATTCTGTGAACTAAGGTGACTCCTGTGGTCATGGCAGAGGGGGTAAGTGAAACTCCATGAGGTAGACTTTTCTCCTTTCTTCTGGAAGCACTTTCATGTCATCAAACAGTAGAAATAATTGCCAGGTGAAAGTGTGGTAAACTGGTTAATGGCATTGATTTTGGAGTAAAAAGAATCTGGGTTCCAGGCTCAAAGACTGCGACCACTCTTAGCAGCTGTCAAATCTTCCGCAAAGTAAAGATAGAAAAATCTACCTCTCAGGGCTTTCTGAGTGTTAAATGGGTTCATAACGTAAAGTGCCTGTCACAGCCTGGAGACACAGGGAGGGCACTGACAACACTGCTTAACTTATTCTCCCTAGAGATGACCACTCTTCTCTCATCCTGCATTTCCCTAGTCATCTCGTAACTGTTTCTAGGATGAAAAATACCTAATTTTTATCCTCTTCAAACATGAGAAGAAAATGTTACAAAGTGAGTGGGGTTGGAACAGGAAAGTTATTTTCTTGCTGGAAGCAGTCATATTATGAATTCAGAAGATGAGACTCATTTCTTGGAATGCAAGATTTGAGATTCCCTTTGTCTTTGCCTTTGTCTATAAAGGAACTGTTATAGGGAACAGATGGCAGAAAAAGATGACTTTTTGATGATGCTGAGACAAACCAACCAACCAACCTGAGCTCAGACACAAACTCTTAATATTATAACCATCCTTCCTTTGTTACTATTGACAGAGACGTGTGAGTCCACCTCTTATGGTCTCTTTCTCCCACCTCTATTCATTTGTTCTGATGACCTCCGCTACTCAATCAACCCCCAACCATTTCACATTACAAACTAGAACAACATTCAATCTCCTCCCCATAAACCAGAAACCTTTGCCTAACGTGCCCTTGGCTTCTTGAGCCCATCTCTACCGTTTTCCCCTTTGCTGCCCCACCTCAGCCTCACTGATCTCTGAAGCTGGTCCTCTAATATAACTAAGGCAGATCTTATCTAAGGGCCCTTGTAGTTGTGCCTCCAGACTGGAAGATTTCTCTCAGACGTCTGCTTATCATTCGAGTTGCAGCTCAGAAGCCATTCTGTGAAGATGCCTTCCCTGGCTTTCTTCTCTAAAGCAGCCCCACATTCAGACGTTTTCTGTGTTCATGAACCTATTGTATGTGGTTCATAACGCTTTCTATTTTCTGAAGATGATTTGGCTGATTGATCCATTGGTTTGTTTATTGCTAGTTTACTCCCTGTCTTTCCCACCAGATGGCAAGCTCTCTGAAGACAGGAGCCTTGTCTACTTGGTTTACTGCTATGTTGGAGGTGTCTAGAACAGTGTTCAGCACTTGGTATGTATTCAGTTAATATTTGCTGAATAAATACATGAATGGATGGATGTTAATGTTAACAATGTCCTGCCTTGTTTGAGGAGTGGAGAACTCATCCCCTTTTAACCTAGCCTTGGGTCCACTTAGGGACATCTGAGAAACAAAAGTTAGTCACTTTGCTTAAAATAGCATTATTTGTGGAGATTTTTAAACAGATGCTAGCACTCCATACACCAATTAAATCAGAATCTCTGTATGTGGGGCTCAAGTGTTGATTAAAAACAAACAAAATAAGCAAACACAATATACTCTCTGGTGCTTTTAACATGCGACTAGATTTGACAACTACTGGCATACCTTTTACTCATCCCAAAAAGAGCGATAAAGTAATCTGCTTTTAAGAGTCCATGAAATGTTTGGAAATAAAGTTTTAAAGTTGGCAATTTGTGTTACAGGGAAATCTACAAAGAATAACAGACTGGAAAGAATAGATTAGTGGTTGCCAGAGATGGTGGGTGGAGGATCAGTGCAATGAGTGAAGGTGATTAAATGGTACAAACTTCCAGCTATAAAATAAATAAGTCCTGGGAATGTTATGTACAGCATGGTTACTATAGTTGATAATACTGTATTGTATATTTGAAAGTCACCAAGGGAATAGATCTTAAAAGTTCTCATCACAAGGGGACAAAAAAGAATAACATATTGGAGAAGACACAGTTCTTAACTAAAACAAGAGAAAATAGAGTCAGAAATTCGACCTCAGTTGGATTGGACTGTCCACTACAGATATCCTGTCCTTGATTTCATTGCACCATTCATTAAACCTCTGGATCTTTTGCAGCTGGTCAATGTCCCGTGATCTCTGTACTGTTTGCTCTACTTCCGTCTTTCTCTAAGGATTGCTAGGAGTTCCTTTACTAAGCATTGGTATAATAGTTAGAGCTCCTTGGATGACTGTGGCATCGTGCTCTGACATATTTCAGGCAGATAAACATTGACATGATTTGAATGGGAGTTATGTGGCATTGTTGAAAGAGCCTAGATGTTTGAAGCAGCTGTGGCAGAGACTAATGAAAGATAAAGTGCAACTGAGTTTAAGAAATGCATTTATGCAGAGATTGGAAGATGTGCTCTTATTATCTCAATATCAGGTTCTCCCATAAAGTTCCCAAGCATGTGAATCCCGTTCTACATAAATCTACACATTGCTTTATATTGACTTTTGAAGGCGGCATCAGTTACATTTACATATTAATCAATCCACATGCAACGGGCCACTGTAATTACCAAACATTTGGAATCCAAATTTTGCTGATTAGAATTCTGAAATGACGATTTATTAGAAGAGCATAATGATTCCAAACGATTTCCTCAGGAGAATCCTCCCATTATTAATTATTAGCAAAACCTGCTCCCTAAGAGCTCCCCAGAGGAGATTGGAAAGAAAAAAAAAATCAAAAACTACACAAAGAGGCAGAGAAAGATATACTGATGTTGGAAAGAAAAAAAAAATCAAAAACTACACAAAGAGGCAGAGAAAGATATACTGATGTAATTGTAGATAATGTGCTATGCATGATGAGCAGAGTAGTTTTTATATCTCTTATTAAACAAGAAAAGCACTAATTTAATTTTAAATGTCTGTGAGAAAAATTATAAAGCAGAAAACTACAAACAGATACTGCCAGGCATGAGACCTTGTTTCTTTGGTAACATGAACCTGTTTAGAGGCTACTTTATCTATGACCCTGCCATGAATTTTCCCCAGTAGTCCTTCAACCGTGCTACTTGAACTTAGATAGAGACTATTAATTTGTCTCTGCCCTCCTCTGAAAAGACACACTGCATAGGGGCTTTGATCTGATCACACAGGGAGATCTCCTTATGGTCCATCCATTACGGGCTTGGAATCAGAGCAAAGACTCATATGATTACAGACGTCATTGTTAATTGAGCACTAATGTCAGTGTTCATTAGGAACAAAGAGACATGTGGCTTTGCAGCCAGGGCTTATTTTTCTCATCAACTGCATAATATTAAGTGGTACCTATGATACCAAAACCGCCGTGTAACATCGTGGAAAGGAGTATATTGCATTCTAGTGTGGTTATGTTCTTTCAAAGTAATGTAAAATTACTAGAAGTCTGTCTGGTATTATTAAGTAGCCATTTGAATATAATTAGTTTAGGACCATGCCTTTTGCACGAAGGACACATGCAATAAACACGATTCAAAACACAGTTAGTGATTTGTAACTTTTTCTCTCACTCATGATCATGGGCTAGTTTTCTTGGTTTTTGAGAATGTCATGCACATGTGCCTCCCGCATCCCCAATTCACCCTCCAAAGTTCTTGTGACAGATTTCTAAGCCTGTCTCTTCCAACTATACCTATTCCTCCTATTCCTGCCACTTACCCTCATCCTGAATACCAACGGCAGAGATGAGTTATCAGCTGCTTTGAAGCATTGTCCCGCAAGCCTGTGATTTGGCAAATTTGAAGGAAGTACTCTTTCTGATGACAGCAATAAGTGGTACAGACTTCTAAGTATAGGGATGTGCCTCAGCTATCAGGTGAAATTCATCTCCCCTGGAACAATTTAGGGCCGGATTGTGATGAGCTCTTTGTAAAATGCTTTTATGTTGAATGATTTAGTTTGGGTTATAGAAACGAAAACAAATATTACATCCTGTTCTGAACTCAGCTTGAAGTCACAGGAATGACATGAATAGGGTCTGGGGTGGCAGGTGGGAGGGAGGAAGTGGGGCTTAAAGATCCCTTGCTCTGGAGGGAAAAAGATGTCAAGAACGACTTTTTCTGGGAAGGGACATAAAACTAGATGACTTTGAAGATTGTCTTTGAATGCCTGAGTAGTAAAAATGGGGAAAGAAACCCTTTCTTGTAACTCAGCTTGAATCATGATTACAAGTAGACAACTTTTCTAAAGGGACAAATTAGGCTGGCTAAAAGCTTGGGGTGAGGTTTAGGGGTGAATTGAGTGAACCATGATAAGTCAGAAAAGGAGTAGAAATGGGTGACTGTGCTGAATTTCTAAGCCTGCAGAAGCAGTTTTAGGAGTGGTTGCCTACCCTCATCCTCCAAAGGAAGGCCAGGAATTAGATGTAGAAAAATAGCAGGTAGTCCATAGATCACTAATTTCTGGCTTATCTGAATTAATTGAAGAGATTGGATATCAAGTGGGATCATTGGAATTAGAGAAGAGAAGGAAAGGAAAAAGAAAAGAAAACAGAAGAGAGGAGAGGAAAAAACAACCAAAGCTTTTCTTCTTTAGCCTGAAATATAGATGCTCTCTATATGCACTGTTCCGATAAACCTTTCTTAATATCGCCAGCTCTGCACATTTAAGTGACACTGTTTTGGCCACCATGCATGTTGCCCAATGTGTTCAATCCACCATATGAAAGGGAAATCTAGTCAGCTCTGACTCTAGGAACTTAGATCTCAGAGGTGAGGTCTGGGCTACAGTCATCAGTGGGTGTACGGATGCTATTTGATAACATCAGTTTGAGTAAGAGTTTTAGAAAGTAAAATTGAAAGGAGGGATCACAGTGAATGCTGTGAAAGGAGAACATTTAAAGGATATGTGTGAGGAGATGATCTGGGAAGGAGCTAGAGATAAAGAAGGTGGCGATGCAAGAGGAAAACTAGAAACATGTAGAATACAAAGGGCAGAAACTAAGTCAACTCTATCTGAGACAAGAGGTTAAATACATTGAGGGCGGACAAATACTAACTGACGGTTTTAAAAAATTATTTTATTGAGGTCATATTGGCTTATAACATTGTGTAAATTCCAGGTGTACATTATTACATTTCAGTTTCTGGGTAGACTGCATTGTGTTCACCACCAATAGCCTAGTTTTTATCTGTCACCAAACACATGTGCCACTTTATGCCTTTTTCCCTCTCCTCCCTTCCCCTCTGGTAACCACCAATCTGTTCTCCTTATCTGTGTGTTTGTGTATTTATCTTTCGCATATGAGTGAAGTCATATGGTATTTGTCTTTCTCTGTCTGACTTATTTCACTTAGCATGATACTCCCAAGGTCCATCCTTGTGGTTGCTAATGGGATGGTTTTGTCTTTTTTTATGGCTGAGTAGTATTCCATTGTATATATATACCACATATGCTTTATCCATTTTTCCATTGATAGGCATTTGGGTTGCTTCCACATCCTGCCTATTATCAATAATGCTGCAATGAACATAGGAGTGCATACGTCTTTTTGAATTGTTGATTTCATGTTCTTTGGATAAATACTGAGAAGTAGAATAGATGGATCATATGGTATTTCTATTTTTAATTTTTTGAGAAATCTTATTACTCTCTTCCATAGGGACTGCATCAGCTTGCATTGCAACTAGCAGTGTATGAGGGTTCCCTTTTCTCCACACCCTCTCCAACATTTGTGATTTCTTGTCTTGGTAATTATAGCCATTCTGATGGGTGCAAGGTGATAGCTCATTGTAGCTTTGATTTTCAATTCTCTAATCATTAGTGATGTTGAGCATCTTTTCATTTTTCTGTTGGCCATCTGTATAGCTCTTGTGGAAAAATGTCTGTTCATATCCTTTGCCCATTTTTTGACTGAGCTGTTCATTTTTTTGTTGTTGAGTAGTGTGAGTTCTTTATATATTTTGGAAATTAACCCCTTGTCAGATATATGATTTGCAAATATTCTCTCCAAGTTGGTGGGTTGTCTTTTCATTTTGTTGATGGTTTCCTTTGCTGTGCAGAAGCTTTTTAGTCTGGTGTATTCCTACCTGTTTATTTTTTCTTTTGTTTCCCTTGCCTGAGTAGACATGGTATTCAAAAAGATACTACTAAGACTGATGTCAAAGAGAGTACTACCTGTGTTTTCCTCTAGGAGTTTTATGGTTTCAGGTCTTACAATCAAGTCTTCGATCTATTTTTAATTAATTTTTGTGTGTGGTGTAAGATAATGGTCTGCTTTCATTCTTCTGCACATGGCTGTGTTGTTTTCCCAGCACCATGTATCGCAGAGACTTTCCCTTCTCTATTGTATGTTCTTGGCTCCTTTGTCAAAGATTGGCTCTCCCCAGATGTCCATGTTTTTTTCTGTGTTCTTACTTCTTTTCTGTTGATCTGTGTGTCTGTTTTTCTGCCAGTACCATGCTGCTTTGAGTACTGTCACTCTGTGTTATATTTTAAAATCAGGGAGTATGATACTTCCAATTTTGTTCTTTTTTCTCAGGATTGCTTTGCCTATGTGGAATCTTTTGTTGTTCCATATAAATTTTAAGATTCTTTCTTCTATCTCCATGAAGAATGTCATTGAGATTCTGATTGTGGTTGCACTGAATCTGTAGATTGCCTTAGGTAATATGGACATTTTAACTACATTTATTCTTCACTAACTGTATTTTATAATATGGTACCATTGTGGATTTCTTGTTCTTGGACCTTAGTTTATCTCTATAAATAGAGGAATTGACTCTTTTCAAGATGGAGAAATTCATAAAAGTGAATAAAAATGTAGAACTTTAGTTCAGTTAAAACAATTTTAACATCAAATATAATTTCATTGATATTCAAAAGTTTTTCAAAACGTGACATTGAACTAGGATATTTGAATATGTGACTCCTTGATATTATGTTAATAATGACAATCATAAAATTATTTCTATTTGCCATATTTTATTTGGCATTAAACTGACATTGAGAGAATTTTCACTTATTGAGAAGGTCCTAGATGCTGGGCTTTGTATATGCACCACTCACGCATAGAAGCTAATGGCTAAAAGTGAGGGAGCTGTAGATTAACTTGGTGGTTTAAACCCTGACTCCACCAAACACTAACTGTGTTACCTTGAGGTGTTCTCTAAGGAATGATGAGAAGAAGAAGGTCTGGTAAAGCAGACAAAAAGGGAGCAAAAGCACAGAGTTGATAGAGTTTTTGTGCAGATTAAAGCGCATGATGCATGGAAAATACTCAAAACAGTCCTGACATGTGGGAAGCACTCAGTATATGTTGGCATCATTATTATGATTATTCAGTTATTGTAACAGTTTCATAACAATTCTCTCACTATTCACATTCTATAGAGAAGAAAACTGGAGTTAGAGAGAAAAAGATACCCATGTAAAGTAAACACGGCTAAGATGTGGTTACAGCAGGACTAGAATCTTAATCTCTCTGAGTCTGAAATCCATTCATCTCCTAAAACACTGGAAGTTTCCAAACTCTTTTCTGAGGTTCCCTAAAGTTCTCAGAATTAATCTGAAGGGTCCACTGTATGTGGGATTCAGGAGGAGTTAGATGGGAGAATTTAAGAGAACTGAGAGAAAAAGGCTCTTGTGTCACTTATTTGAAGCTTCCATTTTCTCTGTTATGTAAATTTTGTTCCAATGTAAGATTTCCCAAGGAAAGCACTTTGCTGCTAAGAATAATAACAGTATGATCTTGGAAACATAATAAGCTATACACTCAAGGCCTTTTCCTATCTCCCGCCATAATAATCCAGAGTTCAATTTCACCATATTGACAAATTATCAGTGGGCTGTTGAATAGTGTCAAGGTTCTCAGATTAAGACCTACAATTCCATACTCTCTGGGGTACTTTATGACTTCTGTTAAGGAAGAAGACAACTCTCAGCTTTTAAGCGTCTTGTTTTTAAGTATATTCTGTGTCCTAGTTTAGACTCTGGGAGT
The DNA here is from genome assembly GCF_021613505.1 of Equus quagga. Classification (NCBI taxonomy): domain Eukaryota; kingdom Metazoa; phylum Chordata; class Mammalia; order Perissodactyla; family Equidae; genus Equus; species Equus quagga. The sequence goes on along the minus strand of NC_060279.1, from coordinate 57,809,947 downwards.
CTAAGCAAAGTGAACTCTTGCGATAATTCAGCCAAACAGTGACTTCCTTTGATTTCACCCTGATACCAATTAACCAGTCTGAAAATGATATTGAGTTGTTTTTGCAAAGCTTCTGAGAAAAAATACAATTAGACTAGATATAGCCCTATAGTTTCAATCTCTTTTAACAAGAAATGAGAAACTATTAAACAAATTAGTGTGCTGCTCCTTTGTTCTCTTGAGTATAATATTCCTTTCACAGTAAGCCTTTTTGTAATATATTTTATGTAAAACATCCTCTGCTGCCCAGTGAGGAAGTTATTTAAGTGATTAAATAGAGTTATTAAGAACTGCCTTTCAGAAAATTTGCAAAGTCACTTAGCCAAAGCATGCACAGAAGAAGAAATCTTGACCTGAACTGACTACAGAACCAAAGATTCTCCTCCCCATGGAAGCAAAGGACTGGGACCTGACTGGAACTTAAAAGTTGGACTCTTATCAGAAGTAAGGGGTCTGTCATTCAGGAAGATCTGGTGTTAAAATTCCTTCTCCATCTTAGCATAAAAGTTTAAAACATCATAAATGTTTAGCACCTTACCATAAATGCTTGAAGCCCACCAATCAAAACCTGTCCCTCCAGTGTTTCCATGTGCCAGCTCGTTCTCCCAAAACTCTTAAATTTCTCCCCAAATCCTGAATCGGGGAGACAGATCTGAGGGCACATGCCCTGTGTCTCCCTGCAGATGGATCTCACAGAATAAAGTTGATTTATTTTCCCAAAGGCTGATACTGTAATTAATTGGCTTGTATATGTGCCCCAGGCAAGAGAATCCCAATTTTGTGCAGTAACAGCACTTTAGGAAGACAGACAAGTCAAGAGGCCATCACAAAATACTATGATAAAGGACATAGAAATATTTACAAAGCTTTGTTGAAATAGAGAGGAAAGAAGTAACCATGTGGGTACCCAAGAATGCTCTTCAGAAAAGGTGGCACATTTGAAATAGGTCTGAAGTTGTAAGCAAATATTTTCCAGAAGAGAAGAAAAGGGAGGGAATTCCAGATGGAAGGAATGGCATATGCAAAACCAAGGATGTATGTGTTAGGGTATTTTGCTGGAGAACACATGAGCAATTCTAGAAGGGGAGCAGAGTGTGCCTGAGGGGAGGTATTGCAGGAGATCAAGCTGAAAATGGAGCTTGGAATCAGATTTTGAAGAGTCTTAAATGTCGGGCTGAGATCTTTGTACTTCCTTCTGTAAGTAGTAGACAACCATCCTAGGTTTCAAGAAAGAGCCTGCCATGATTAGACTGATTTGATAAGATAAATCTGGCTCTGTGTAGAGGAAAGACCAGAGTGGAAAGACACAAGAAGGAAGAGAAAAATGATCAAGTTCTCCTCTTCAGAGCCATATTTATTGACTGAAATATTGATTTATCTCCTTGAGCCCTGTCTTGTAGCTTTGAACACTCCTCATATTACTTTAAATGTGTGTGCTGCTTTGAAAAGGAAAGGCTTTTAGCCAGCTTGTTAGGTTTCTCAATAAAATAAAACCTAATTTGTAAGAACAAACAATCTTTAAAATACTTGAAACTGCAAGTACTTTGATGAGCCTGATGGATAAATTCATAAGCAATATACAGGACACAAAAATTATTAATATCCACAGAGGAGTTTTACAAGCACACTGTTTCACACTTTAAAAATTGATCTGTGTGGGAGCCCTAATATAATTTAGCAGCAACGCAAAGTTATTTATGCAGTACTATGGACCAAGGCTTCTCCTAAGTTAATGGTCAAAGATGGGCAAGAGTGTTAAAAACAGGCTTCATACTTATAAATTAGAGAACTCATCATAAATTATGCAGCTTTGCCTCTAAAATATAAGGAATTCACATACTGTGAGGAACTATGAGCATATTTTTATTGTGGACCAGCAAGAAGATTTGTGGGTGTTACTACCTCTCCAAGGCTGACTATTTATCTGAATCCACCGTCTCCTGTCCCTTTAGGTTTTATGGGCATGGGGCTTTATTAGCTTAGCTTTCTTCTCCCTTCTAGCATTTGTTTGTCTGCTGCAGCAGAATTCTTGCTCTGATCAACCATAGTGTGAAGGGCTTTTATTTGCTGTCACTAAAATCATCCAATGGCATATCGATAACTTTTGTATGTCGTTTCATGTATTGAATGAAATATCTCACTTCTTCAGTGTTGACCCCTTGACTATCTACTCCATCTGCTCTATCCATTTTAAGCTCTTGATACCTCCAGCTTGGGCTCCCTAGATGGCCTCTTATATTCATTCTCATCCTCTTTAATGACTTTTCCTCACCACAAAGAAAAGTGATGATTTCAAAATGAAAATTTAACTGTTAAAAATTATTGGATGTCTTCTCATCACTCATGTAAAAAAGACAAAATTCCTTACCTTGGGCTTCCTTATCTTGCATATATATCTCTCGAGTCTCATGTTAGACCACTTTATCCTTTCTTGCCCATGATCCAGTTACTGGGATCTTCCTTTTCTCCCATGCTAATTTCTGTCACAGGGCCTTTGCACATCCCATTTTCTGTGCTTAATATTCTTTCTTTGTTTATTTGCCTAGACAAATCTTACTCATTCTTTAGATATCAGATGAAATACTATTTTTTCACTAAAAGTTCTCTATAATCCCCTGCAGTTGTTCAAAGCTTCCCTTTACAGATTATCCTGACCATAAGAGCTTCTTTTTAGATGAAACAAGTTGTAATTTCTTGGAATTCTATTATTTGGGAAATGTCTCTTTTTCCCACTAGACAATAAGTTTCACAAAGGTAAGGAGGGGAGTATGTTTTTGCTCTCGTTATTTTTTTCCATTCACCTACTCGGTGGCTAGCACAGTCTCTGGCATAAATTAAACACTTATTAAATCATCTCTGAAGTTTTTAAAAGTAAATAAACAAATGACTGCAGGGCTACTGGATTTGAAGTCTTGACTGTATTCTGGGTTTATAATTTACCAGTTGTGTGACTTTGATGAAGTAAGTGATCTTCTCTGATTCTCACTATCCTTACATGCAAAATGGGAATATAATATTGGTATTTAGTGTAAAAGACTTCCAGCAAGTCAGAGGAAACAAATAAGGGGGAGGGGAGACCAACAACCCAATGCCTGCAACACAGTGGTTACTCAGGATCACAGTTTTGGCTCCCCAGAAGCAGATGATGAGATGTAGCCTGGGGTGCAAGATGTTTCTTCAGGATTGAAGGGGAGCAGAATTTGCCACCCCAAAATATGCATTTTTGGCATAAGGATTATTTGAGGCTGGCTATTTTTTTAAGATACAGCCAATGTGAGAGAAAACCCAGTAGAAGTTACCCTTTTGTAAGACACATTTACATTTATAAGGAAATCACCATTAGTAAAGCTGTCTCCCTCTCTAGACCAGGAAGAAGAGCATGACTAAATCTCTAGAAACTCTTATCAATGGAGAAGGCAATGACTTAAATCTGCATAACAATCTTGCCCTTGTTTATTGTGCTTTGCCTGATAACCTTCCATAACTGTGTCACTCCTCCCACCGCACCCTGCCCTCAGTCTCTTCTTTTGTCTTTGGCTGAAGATGGTATTTAAGGTCATGACTTGGGCCATTCCAGGAAGTTAAGCAGTTTTCCCAAGCATCTGCCATCTATACAGGAGGTATACTTGTTATTAAAATTCTGTTTGTTTTTCTCCTGTTAATCTGTCTTTTTATTACAATGGGGTCTTAGCCAAGAACCTAGAAGGGTAGAGGGAAAATTATTTTTTCTCCCATACAGGATCATTACATGTGAAAGGAAGGAGAAGGAAGCAGGATTGAGCAGAGGGAGAAGTTGAACTGTAATTCAAACCCAGCAAAACCTTATCCAACTCATTGCTGTCTTGCAACAAACTAAAATGGCTTGACTCTTATAGTATGTTCCACTTGGTCCCTGGACTCAGGCAGCCTGTGAACAGAGTGAGTTCAGTGAAGCAGCTCCGTGGAGCTGAGGCTCACCCTCATGGAGCTGACCACACTCCCAGCCTCTGGGCAGCAAGTCTGTCCTAGCTGCCTACTTTTTCTCCTGGCACATTTTTAGATGAAGTTAAAATGTCTTGGTGTGCACAGGAAGCAGCAAAAGAGTTTACTGAGGGAGGTAATGCCTGTAGGCAGAATGAACTGTCCAGTCTACTCTTAGGGAGGAGCTCCCTGTGGTAAGGACACAGAAGCTAGGCTGCCCCAAGGAAGATGTTGGTTTGGGAGATGGAGGAGACAATCTAGGCCATGGCATTGAGAGTGCTTTGCTGTATGAGCTGGACTCAGAGTCACTATCCCAGACTAGATGCCCAAGCCTGGGAGGATGCCATTACAGACTGCAGTGGAGGGGCAGTAGATGGAGGGACCACTCAGGGATGTACTTCCAAGAGACACGCAGGACAGAGCCTCTTGATTGTTATCATCTGATTCAGGGTCCAATTTCAGTCTTTTCACACTGTGGCCACTCTCTGAGCTCTCATGCTTCAGAGCTCCTGGCAACAGCTGTGCCTGGGAGAACTTGTTCTTGGTTCCTCTAGGTTTCACAGCCAGTTATTTCTCCACTTCTTTCTTGTTTTCTGGAGAAATCCCAACCTCATTGAGATTGCTTTTGTATTCCTTCATTTCTTTCAGTTCTTCTCTTTGTTGCTTTTCTGTTAGTTTCTGATTCCTCATCAAGGAAATTGTTCTTATCTTCATCTAAGCCTCTCACCATTTTTTTTGAATTTGAACTGTGCCTCCTACTCTTGCTGCTTCCTGTCTCTCTGTCCATATAGCTTTTCACATAGAAACTATAGGGGAGGAGGACAATTCCTCTACCATCTAGGTTCTTCCGGGTGGTCTAAGAATTAAGGTGGCTTGAAACAGAATAACAGGAGAAAATAAAACAAAGTTTAGTAACATGTATACATGGGAGAAACACAGGAAAATCGAGTAACTTGCCAGAATGTCCAAAGCCACCACCTTTAGCATTATCTTCAGCTAAAGACAAAGGAAGGTGTTGAGGGTAGTGGTTTGGGACTTCAAAGGGGTGGAAGACAATTTACATGGAGATGGAAATGCGGATGCTTGCTGAACAAGTGTTTGCTGGGCCACCTATAGGCAATGTGACTGGAGGGACAGAACTTTGATAAAAATGGGCTTGTGGGTGCCTTTTTATCACATTTATTTTACATTATACTTACATTATCTTATGATATTAGCTCCTTCCTGGAGCAGGCCTTTTATCTTAAATTCTTTTAGCCATTTAGGGGTAGGTTTTCTTCCAGAGTCTTTTGTTCTTAAAAATAATCAAGGCAAAGAGACACATTTTGGAGTGGCCAATTCCTATCCCCCACAAAACCAAGAGTCATAAACCTCCTCTGGACATTTTTCTGGATCTTCAGGTTTTCAAACTTTCTTTCTTTCTTCTTGCCTGCTTTTGTCCCACCTATACTACCACTCTGTGCTTTCATTCAAGGGGGGCAGTTAGTCAGTCCATCAGTCACTCTTTCATGAAATGCCCAAACCCTGCATTTCACAAGGGTTCAAAATGAGCAGCCAAGAGTACTGATATTAAACCTTTCCTGATCAATGACAGAGGACACAGGAGACACTGAAAGAAGTGATAGATGCCAAGAAGAGGGAATTAGAGAGAGAAGTGCCAATTAATCTCAGGCTGGAGATCACACAGCATAGCAGGAAGTGAATGAGTCTGCTTTCGAGGAGACCAGGAAATAAACTCGACTTTACCACTACAAGTGATTATTTACATTTGTCAAGCACTTTTTACTTGTCTGTGTTTCAGAAATTTGAATAATGTGTAAATGAACTTGTTTAAAAGGAAAGAGAAAAAAAAAACCAACAAAGCCCATGCTGATTTAAATTAATTTCACTATATGATTATTTATGCAATAAACATAAGACTAGTTAAAAAATTCATAGACTTATCATTAGTAAACAGCTATAAAACAAAAAAATTCATAATTAAATATATAAAACCCCCCTGCACATTAATAAAATTCACAATGACAAGCACGGATTTTTCTTGACAGGAGATCTTGTTTGGCTGAAATAAAGCCCCTGCTTGGCATGTGATTGCTACGGCACAGGTTCTTTTGCAAGTGAAATGTCAATTCTACCATGTACGCTGTGGGAATCAAAACTGTGATCATTTTTCTCTATTCAAATTGTTATAAAACGATTGTTCCTATAGTGCGGTGTGATGTAATTTAACCTTCATTTGGCATATGCATGTCACTCATGCAGTAGAATTGCTGCAATTCGTTCTTCATTACTGCCTAATAATTAAAACCATACTATTTGTTACTGAAAATTTTACAAGCAAGAATACAAATGTGAGTCCTGAAATCTCATGGAAACTTTTTTTTTATAAACTGCTCATCCAGATTATCCATAATATACAGACAGTAATATTTCTTTAAATTTTTGGTATATATTGCTGGTGATGTCCAATGTTACTTTCCTCTTCAATTGAAGTTACAGAATCATACTTTTCAACTGGGTACGTTGCTGCTCACATAATACAGTGTATTTCCCAATGTTTGTTGAAGCTAGATGAGGCCGTGTGCCACCAAGAGAAATATCACTGTAAGTTTAATGAGGTAGAGCCATCAAGGATATTCAAAGAGAAGATGATGTGTCTTTCTTTTCCTGCTTTCTCCACTCTGCCACCTAGAGTATGGAACTGATGGATGAATTTGGATTGTGAGGGCAAGAGGCATCAATGGAGATGTTGGAGTAGAAAGCTGAGATGCTCATGAACTCATGACCATGGGCAGCCAGACAACTCTTGGCTTTCATTTATATGACAGACAAACACAATTTCATTTTTCAATTCGCCATGAGACTCATAGTCCTGACATAAAATTATGAACTAGACTTGTTCAACTTTCATCACATTATCCATAAAATTCCTCAAGATATGTGTTCTCTTCATACATTCACATGGAATATAGACAAGAACCTATGCCATAGAGACAGGTTCAAAAGCTGGGCTCAACCATCTATTAGCTGTGTGACTTTGAGAAAGCTGATTAATTTCTCTAAGCATTGGTCTCCTGATTTATAAAATGGTGATGAAAATATCATAGTGACACCGTGAGGATTTAATGTGATCGTGCACATAAAGTGGTTATCACACCGGTCAGCAAAACTAAGTAAATAATGACTTGAAATTGGTGATGATATTGATGACAATGGTGAGGATCTCGGCCTAAATAGCGACAGTGGCCTCTCATTGCACTTCCATCCAACCCAAAGATAGATAAAATATTAAAGAAACAAAGTTTACAATCTTTCTGAAGATTTCTAAGAGATGCCGGAAAAACTCTACACGTAGCTCAACAATAAGCAGTTTGAGGCTTTATTGAATTTTAATACAAAACTATAATCTTTCCAAATTATACAAGAGAGGATGCAAATTCCTCTTTCAGATGATGATTTTTCGCGTACAATTTCCCCCCTGAGAGCACGTGTGTTATGAAGCCATCCAATTCATATGTTGCCGATGGCCTGGCATGTCCTTAACAAGCACATGAGCCCCTCGCAGTGCACCTTGAGGAATTTAGCATATGGTCGTCAACATCTCTGGATTGTCCAGAGTGCAATTCGACATGAATTTCTGTTAAACTGCAACTGATTAAACATTACATGGCATAATATTACATCTGATGGAATTAGGATGTTGTTTCATTTTAAGTATTTGTGTCTGTCCTTGATCACCACATGACAATTTCCCCCCTCAAAAAAAAATACATGTCAGTCATTCCTAATGACATAGCAGGTTTGGGAAGACAAACAGACTTCATTAGGCTTCCAATACACATCTGGAAGAGAAAACACGTTGCAAAAATCTATTGAATTTCAGGATTTTGCCGTCTTGGTAGCAAATGAACATTGTAGCGTAGACTCACTCAAAGTATTTACAACTTAATGTACAGAGATGAAAGGACTCCAGCTATTACCTCAAAACATGCATGTGATGAATTAATCATTTCTACAGTTATAAAATTTTTAAATTGGAGGTGAAGAGAACAAGTAGGTTTTACATGTCTTAATGTGCCAAAGGCAATGATAAGTTATTTACAAATAAAGTATTGCCTCTTTTACTATTGAAATAATTGTGAGAGGCGTTATTTTGCCAGCTGTGTTAGAAAGTTTCTTCAAGGCTCATTGCTAGTAATTGACTGCAATCTCACAACCAATAAATGATGTAGGCAGAATTCAAAAGTGTGCTTATTTAAATTCAAAGATTTTATTTCATGTATATCACACTGTAAGTAGCAACGAAGAGATATGACAGATTAAATTGAAGTTTCGTATTTATTATATTCTAATGCAAAATTGTTGTTAAAGTAATAGAGAGGTAGATGGCTCTAAAGGACCAGTCGTGTTGTAATTAATGGTTTATTAAACATTGTCTGAGACATTTTGGGATTGTGATTCCCAAAACAATCTTTGAGTGATGTTATCATGCTACTCAGTTTATAGATGAAGAAACTGAGATCACATCCTGGTGGTAGCCAGCACATCTATTAGCAAATCTGTCAACCTTCTAAAAGTTTCAGGACTAAGTATTCCGTATGCTAGGAAATTGATCTCAGGAGATAATGTGGGACAGGTTTTCACCATCTCTTGTCCTCATATGCCTCTCTCTCCTATCCTCTGATGCCTCAAAAGCATATGCCCAGGTAGCCCATGGTCCCAGAAAGATGAAGCAGAACAGCAGCCAAACTTCATCGTGGAGACTGACCCAGCCAACCCTAGTCCAAAGCAGCTGACCTGCCAGCCCTAACTAGATTCTAGCAGAAAAGGGAGTGGAAAGAAAGGACTATGTGTTAAGGCACTGTAATGAGTATGTTTATAAGTGTGTGTGTGGGTATGTGTGTGTGTGTGTGTGTATATATGCATATAGATTTCCAGCACTGGGCTAGAATTCCCTACAGTCAAAGAAATTTTAGTATTTTGTGGGGAGAGGATACAGAATCTAATATTGTCCCTTTTAAGAGGAAATATCTTTCTGGAAATAGAGATGAATTTAGTCTTATGAGAACAAGGCACATCCTGAAACCAAGGCATTGAGTTGTCACAAGGAGCCTTGAGAAATCTCCCATTATTCCATTTACTAAGGGGAAGCCAAAGGCTACACAGTTCAGGCCATGGCACTCAATTCATTTAAAATAATGTAATCACCTTTTCTTACAAAATGCATTTAATCTCATTGTGAGTCAAGCAAAATCAAAAGTTGTTTTGTTGTTATATTGCCTAATTACCCACTCCTCTTTTGCTTTTCATGTTTTTAAAACACGTTTATACACACACCTAAAATAATCAATAATAATAATTAAAAAAAAGCCTGATCCTCTGTAGTAGTCAAAAAGACTCGATTAAAAACAGTGGTCTTTTAAGTCTCCTGCAAGCTTCTCTTGTTGTTGAAAGGCTTGGAGAAAAAGGTATTTTAATTTCTTTTCCCCTCAGCAAAGGAATTCGAATAATTCATATAGTTGTTGTGTGTTGAGTGCCTTTTTTTGTTTTGGTCCCTTTTCTTTGTGCTGGCAAAGGTGCAGAGACTGTTAGGTGTTCTTGGCCTCTTTATTTTGTAGCTTTGTGTGTGAGCCTTGTCAGCAACAGCGATCCAAGTCTTGGATTTTACAACTTCAAGGAATGAGTTGATTTAGTACGTGGAGAAAAGGAAATTTCACAAATGTGCGTGCTTGCATCAGTGGAATTGAGTGTCCAGTCATTCAACACCCCAAATACGGAATATAAGATCCCTGTAAACTCCTTAGATGGACCAATCAATGGATTGATTCATTTTTATATTTGTTGGGCCAGTCTTTCTCAAACATTACTCATGTGTCAACAGAGGAGCCTGTAAAAACACCGACTCTGATTCAATAGATCCAGTCTGGGACCCGAGGTTCCGCATTTCTAACACTTTCTGAAACGATATCAATGCTGCCTGTCCACTGACCACACTTCAATAGCATGACTTGAGGCCACCACCGCCCTTGAGAATTCAAGAAGTGGTTACATCTTAGAGTTTCTGCTGGTCGCTGCTGTTATTCACTATTGTATTTCAGCAAGAGATATTTATTGGGCTGCTACTACAGACCAAGAACAATCCTGCACAGAAGTGCAGTAAGGAAACAAAATCCCTGTCCTCTCAATAATTCTATTCTTTTGGGGACCACGGAGAGATAAAACAAACAAGTGTGGTAGGCAGAATAATGCTCACCCTGATTAATGCCCACGTTTTAATCCCTGGAATCTGGGAAAATGTTGAGCTGTATGGTAAAGGAGAATCAGTTACATAAGGAATTAAATTAATCAACTGAGTTTAAGATTGACAGACCATCCTGGATTTTCTGGGTGTGCCCAAGGTCATCACAAAGGTCTTTAAATGTGGAAAAAGAAAGCAGAACTGTCAGAGTCAGAACGGTGCCATGTGTAAAAGTCTCAAGCAGCCATTGCTGCCTCTGAAGGTGAAAGTGGGCCATGATCATGCCAAGGAATCAAGCAGTCTTGAGAAACTGGAAAAGGTAAGGAAACAGATTTCCTCCTAGGGCCTCCAGAAAAGAATTCTAGGCCTGCCAACACCTTGATTTTAGCATGAGACTCATGTCAGATTTCTGGCCTAAGACTTGTAAGATAATAAACTTGTGTTTTTTTAAGCCACTAAGTTTCTGGTAACTTGTCACAGAAGTCATAGAAAACTAACACAACAAATAAACAGCCAGTTAAATAATATGTTCTTTGTTGGTAAGTATTCTAAGGAGGAAAACAACAGTTAAGCAGGGTAGAGTAGAAGGAAGTTTGGGGTTGCAATCTTATATAGGGCTCTCTGGAGAGTCATAATAAATAATATATGCTTTGATGATAAGTAGAATGAGGGAAAAAGAGTTAATCAGGGTAAACGGGAAGAAAATGGATATGTGTAGGGGGTGGCTATTAATTTTACATAGGGTTTTTGGAAATTGTCTCTAATAGGATGACATTTGGGCTGAAACCTCAAAGATGCGAGAGGGTCATGCAGCTACATGGAAGAGGGGCTATCCAGGCAGAGTTGAAGGCTTTGGCCTGCACAGCGTGGGAAAACATTACAAAGTTTTTAGGTATGGAGTAATAAATTCCGAACTAAGGCTCAATGAGATTACTCTGGATATTTGTTAAAAATAAATAGCGAGGTGGTAAATTTGGAAAAAAGGAAAATCAGTTGAGAGGTAATTGCAGTAATCCAAGTGAGAGAAGAGTGAACTAGGATCAAAGTGCTGGTTGGGGTAATGCTCAGATTCAGGATCCAATTCACAAAATGTGAGCCAAGGAGAGTTGCCATTTACAGAACTGAAACATACGGGAGGACCAGACTTGGGGACAAGGCTAACCATTAGTTTTATTTAAATTTGCTTAGTTTTAAAAGTCTATGAAAAAGGCAAGTGAAGATGCTCAATAAATGGTTGGACATATCCTTCTGGATTTCAGGAGGGATGCTGGTGCCGGAGAGAGAAATTTGTGCATCATTAGTGTAGTGCTTTGTTTTTTTTAAATACAAGATTGGTGAGATCAGCTAGAAGCGGATAATTAATATGGCTAGAGAAGGGAAGGGGAGGGGAGAGGAGGAAAGAAGAAGGAAGGGAAGAAATGTGAGGACAGACATGGTACGGTAGAGGAGATGCGATTTTTGCTAACACTTAAATTTTCTTCCACTGCACTAAGGATCACTAAAGTTTTCCTGTCTTCTTTGTAGTTAATTTGGATCACTTGACTAAATTTGGCCAATGAAATGTGGCTGAAAGTGTTTTATGCCACTTACCACCTAGACCGTAAAACCCAAAGTAACCTTCTAGACTTTTCTCCTTCCATGTTCACTACATTCTGACTCAATGGACCATGACAAGCACCTCTTTTATTGCATGAAACTTTTATATTTTGAGATATTCTTTTTATTTTTACAGTAGTCAGCTTACATTGAATAATACATTGTCCCTCATAGCCTTCTAGATATTCAACAAGCATGGAAGAAGGAGGGGTTTAAAGGTTTCAGGGGAAGAGACCCCTTCCCAGGAAAAGGAAGGGCTGATCAAAGGGCAGCATAGGGAGGGTCTGGGGAACTTAATGCTCTTGAGTTTTGGTCAAGCAAGACGTGTCTGATGAAGAAGACGCCAAGATCTAAGTCCGGTGGGTGAAGATGGTGCCAAGTCATGGAGAATCTTGATTGTCAAAAGAAGTAAGGCATTTGGGGACATATCTGTTTTTGAAAAGGCAAGGAAAAGACTATGTCTAATGTATAGAAAGATTAGCTTGGCATCAGCTTGAAAGAGAGATCAAAAGAAATAAATCAAAAAAGAACCAAACCATGGAAATAATCAAGGAAAACGTTAACAAATCAGGTGATGAGAAGTGGGAATGATATGATGATAACAATGGTTGACATCTATCGAATGTCTACTGTGTGACTGGTTTGGTTCTCAGCACTTCAAAAGTTTTATTTCATCCTCACAGCATACCAATGCAGTTAATCCTAATCCTAGTATTTCCAATTAGATAATGTGTTTTAAAAACAATATTCTGAAATTTTCCTTGAGATGAAAGAGCAAAATTCAAGCATTGGTCATTGACATTGACAGCTTTTGAAAAATTTGATTAAAGAAAACCAAATCATTGATGCTTACTCAATTTTGTGGTATCTATCTATCTATGAGTAATACATATTACATATTATATATTAATATAGCATAATATGTTATATATACATATAATATATAATTAAGATCATACAAGTCATCTTGTAATTATTTATTTCATTTAATTCTCCTACAGATATTTCCCCATCCCCAACTCATAAATGAGAAAAATGAGAAGTTTAGCAAAGCTAAAAAATTTGTCTAAAGGTATATGGTGAGACAAGGCCAGAATGAGAAGTATTTGAAATCAAGCTTTCTTAGGCAATGCTCAGTGTTCTATTAACAAAAAAGAAAAAGGGGAACAATGAGAGATGGGTGTTGGGTGAAGTGGTAAGGCAAAAACAGATTTCAAGAAATATTTTATATTATAAAAATGTTTTTGTATATTTAAAAACAAATATTTCAATTATACATGTTGTTTTGTTTTCTTATTTAAAAGACCCCTGTTTACATTTTTGTGTGGGAGTTTTTGAGCCACATAAGGGAAATAGTATAAAGATATTTTAAAATACATATATACTTGTCAATCACAGTAAGCAAATAACAATACTTTCCACAATTTCCTTTAATAAATCTCATAGAGATCCCATTCTGCTCCTTCTTCAGAGAAAGGTGAAACTTTGAGGAAGCTTTCAGCCATTAAGATTATGGCCTAAGTTATACCATCACAAGTTAATTATTTTAAACCAATGGTATGTATACAATAGGGCAGAGTCAGTTACCAATGTAATAATATCAGTCGCCCATAAAGTTGCAAATGATGTACTTTCTTGAAGGGAAAACAACAGGAGAGGAATTAAATACAGAATGTGAGAAAATAGATATCACTTACAGGTTTGGCAATTCCCTAGTGATTAGAAAGCCACGCTGTTACACTGTTAGTAGATGTTGAAATTTCTAACTGTAGAATTTATTTCCTTGCAGAGTTATTGTCAATTTTGTTAACATTTATAGGAGTTATTACTCATGTGAAACTCATCATGTCTGAAAAGGCAGAAATAATTATTAGGAATTTCTGGAAAAGGTAAGCAGAATTTCTCTTCTGTCTCAGAAATCTACAGTTCTATAAGTGGAGTGGCTTCATCAACTTCATAGGCCTTATGATGTTTTATTACACTGATGCTTTAACTTTAAAGTTTTGCCTAAAAAGACAGGAAAATATAGAATCAAAGGAAGATTGGGGACACTATTTTTCAACCATGAAGCTTATGTCTGGAAGTTTTTTCCTTTAAAAACTAAGGTAATATTAGAAATTAGGGTCAGCATCCTGGTGGAGTGAGCTCTTCCCTTGGACACTCCCCTCTAAAATACAACCAAAAGGACATTCAAACACCAGCAGATGACATACACACCACACAAAAGACTCCTGAAAGACCCAAGCAGCTGTACATCTGAAGGTGGTGGTGGGGCTAGATCCTCCTGAGGAAGTGGAAGCTGATCAGTAGGAGCTCCATGGATAGTGAGGGGCCATGGCTGGGGAGGTGAGCAGATGAAGAGAGGTACCCTGTCTCCACCCAGCACTGCAGCCCCACATTCCAGCCCTGTGATTGCTGGGAGCACAGCACAGTGAGAGAGGGGCAAGCTGGGGGAGGTGTGCAGCTGAGGAGAGGCACTGCCCAGCGCTCAAGCCCCATGATCACCTGAAGCATGGCACAGAGAGAGAAGCGGTGGCTGGTGGATCTCTGTGAGCACCCAGAGCACCACACAGAGAGAGAGAAAGTAGTTGGGGGAGGCATGTAGGTCTAAGAAAGTGCCCCTTCCCAAACCTGGCACTCCAGTCCTGCAATTGGCAAGAGCTCCACACAGAGAAAGAAGCAGAGGCTGGGGGAAGCACAGGTGAAGGAGAGCACCCCTCTCCATGCCCAGTGCACCAGATCTGCAATTGACCAGAGTGTTGCACAGTGAGAAAAGCAGTCAGTGGCCAGAGCTGGGGAGCCCTTGGTCATGCTGGGCCCAGAATTCACAGTGCCTGATCTCCAACCAGTGGAGGCACATAGTAGTGGTGACCAGATAATAACACCATGTGGAGACAAAAATCCACACCATCAATTGGTATGAGAAAGTATATTAAATCCACAGCCCAGAAGGAAAATGCCAAGTACCCATAAACCAACCCTTAGGACACAGAAATCCACAACCTAAATGACAAAGAATTCACAATAGCTATCATAAAGAAACTCAATGAGTTATAAGAAAACACAGAAATACAAATTAACGAATTCAGGAACTTCTTCACAAAGAGATCGAAACTTTAAAGAAGAACCATTCAGAATTGTTGGAGATGAAAAACATAACGGATGAGATAAAAAAAAAAAATCTGGACTCCCTAAACAACAAAGTTGACAACATGGAAGACCAGATTAAAATTTAGAAGACAATACAATAGAAATGCTTCAGAAAGAGAAGAGAAAACTAAGACTAAAAATAAATGAAGAACCTTTCAGAGAAATATCTGACTCAATTAGGAAACACAACAAAAAGATTATAGGTATTCCAAATGGTGAAGAGAAGGAGAATGGAGCAGAAAGTTTGTCCAAAGAAATAATAGCAGAGAATTTCCCAAACCTGGGGTGGGAGATGGAACTCCATGTGAAAGAGGCTACCAGAACTTCCAATTTTATTAATGTAAAAAGATTTACTGCAAGACATATAGTAGTAAAGCTGGCAAACGTCAATGACAAAGAAAAAATATTATGAGCAGCAAGGCAGAAGAAAATAACTTACAAAGGAACCCCTATCAGGCATTCAGAGGATTCCTCAGCAGAAACCTTACAGGCTAGGAGAGAATGGAATGATATATTAAATCCTGAAAGAAAACACTTCAGCCGAAAATACTCTATCCAGTGAAAATCTCCTTCAGATATGATGCATAAATAAAACCTTTCCCAGATAAACAAAATCTAAGGGAGCTCATTGTCACAGACCCCCCTACAAGAAATCCTCAAGAAGGCTCTCATACCTGAAAGGAAAAAACAAAACAAAACAGGAAAAGGGCAAGAAAGCCCTGAGCAAGGTGATGAATAAGAATTCAATAATCAGAAAACAGCAGCTCTCTATCAGATCAGGTTAGTAAACACTTAAGTTTAACATCAAGGGTAGGGAAAAGGAAAATACCAAAACAAAAATGATCTCATCATTTTAACCACAAAATCACAACACGAGATGGAAAAAGATATGACAAAAATAACTTAGAAGGGGAAGAGGAAAGGGGCGGAATCATAATAATCTAAGAAAATAAGAGGCAATCAGAAAATGGACTATCTCATCTACAAGACTTTTTGTACGAGCTTAATGGTAACCACTAAACAAACAATTAGAAGAGAGACATATATGATAAACAAGGAGAAAATGAAGAAAGCCAACATAGAAAACTACCTAATCAAATCGGTAGTCCAACATACATGGAACAAGAAACAAAGCAAATGCAGAAGAACCAGAAAATGTGTGAGAAGATGGCGGTATTGAGCCCACATCTATCAGTCATCACTCTAAACGTAAATGGACTGAATTCTCCAATCAAAAGACACAGAGTGGTAGGATGGATTAATGAGCAAGACTCAACAATATGCTGCCTCCAAGGAACATTATCTCTGCTTTAAAAACAAACATAGGCTTAGAGTGAAGAGATGGAAGACGATACTCCAAGCTAGTGGCAAACAAAAGAAAGCAAGCATTGCCATACTTATATCAGACAAAGTAGACTTCAACATAAAACAGGTAAAAAGAGACATAGAGGGGCAGTATATAATGATAAAAGGAACTCTCTATCAAGAAGACATAACACTTATAAACATATATGCACCCAGCACAGGAGCACCACAGTACATAAAGCAACTATTAACAAACCTAAAAGGAGATATTACCAACAACATAATAGTCGGGGACCTCAACATCCCACTTACTTCAAAGGATACATCATCCAGACAAAAAGTCAAAAGGAGATACTGGAATTAAATGAAAACTAGACCAGATGAACTTAATAGATAGATATAGAGAACACTCCATCTAAAAACAGCAGAATATACATTGTTCTAAAGCACCCATGGAACTTTCTAAAAGATAGACCATATATTGGGAAATAAGGCAAACCTAAATAAATTTAAGAATATTGAAATCATATCTACTATCTTCTCCAACCATGCTATGAAACTAGAAATCAACTACGCGAAAAAAGCGGGGAAACGGACAAAAATGTGGAGACTAAGCAACATGCTACCGAACAACAAATGAGTCCTTGAAATATAAATGGAGAAATCTAAAAATATTTGTGGACAAATGAGAATGACAACACACCATACCAACTCATATGGGATGCAGCAAAAGTGGTCTTAAGAGTGCAATTTATAGCAATACAGGCCCACGTTAACAAAGAAGAAAAATCTCAAGTAAACAATCTTAAACTACACCTAACAGAATAAGAAAAAGAACAAACAAAGCCAAAACTCAGCAGAAGTTGGGAAATAATAAAAATTAGAGCAGAAAAAAATGAAATTGAAACAAAAAAGACTGTAGAAAGGATCAATGAAACAAGGATCTGGTTCTTTGAGAAGATAAAGAAAACTGACAAACCTTTAACTAGACTCACTAAGAAAAAAAGAGAGAAGACTCAAATAACTAAAATTAGAAATGAAAGAGAGAAATTATAAGGGATACCACAGAAACACAAAGGACTATAAAAGAATATTATGAAAAACCATATGCCAAGGAACTGGACAATCAGGAGGAAATGGATAAGTTCTTAGACTGTTACAAACTCCCAAAACTGAATCAAGAAGAAATAGAGAATCTGAATAGACCAATCACAAGTAAAGAGATTGAAACAGTAATCAAAAACCTCCCCCAAAATAAAAATCCAGGATCAGACGGCTTCTCTGGAATTCTCTGGAGAATTCTACCAGACATCAAAGAAGATTTATTTCCTATCCTTCTCAAACTATTGCAAAAAGTTGAGGAAGATGAAAATATTCCTAACACATTCTACAGGGCCAACATCACCCTGATACCAAAGCCAGACAAGGGCAACACAAAGGAGAAAAATTACAGGCCAATATCCCTGATGACCATAGATGCAAAAATCCTCAACAAAATATTGGCAAATCAAATACAGCAATACATTGAAAAGATCATACACCATGATCAAGTGGGACTCATACCAGGGATGGCTCAACATCCACAAATCAATCAATGTGATACACCACATTAAAAAATGAGGAACAAAAACCACATGATAATCTCCATAGATGCAGAGAAAGCATTTGATAAGATCCAACATCCACTCATGATAAAAACTATCAATAAAATAGGTATAGGAGGAAAGTACCTCAACATGATAAAGGCCTTATATGACAAATCCACAGCCAACATCATACTCAATGGGCAAAATCTGAAAGCTATCTCTCTAAGAATAGGAACAAGACAAGGGTGCCCACTGTTAGCAATCTTATTCAACACAGTATCAGAGGTTTTGGTCAGAGAAATTAGGCAAGAAAAAGAAATAAAAGGAATTCAAATAGGCACTGAAGCAATGAAACTCTCACTGTTGGTAAACAACTTGATTTTATATATAGAAAACCCTAAAAAATCCACTGGAAAACTATTAGAAATAACAACTACAGAAAAGTTGCAGGGTACAAAGTCAACTTAGAAAAATCAGTAGCATTTCTATACTTTAGTAATGAACTAACAGATCAAGAACTCAAAAATACAATCTCATTTATAATTGCAACAAAAAGAATAAAATATCTAGGAATAAATTTAACCAAAGGGGTGACAGACTTATATAAAGAAAACTATAAGACATTACTGAAAGAAATCGATAATGACGTAAAGAAAAGGAAAGATATTCCATGCAAGTGGATTGGAAAAATAAACATAGTTAAAATGTCCATACTACCTAAAGCAATCTACAGATTCAACACAATCCCAATGACATTCTTCACAGAAATAGAACAAAGAATCTTAAAATTCATATACGGCAACAAAAGACCCAGAATAACCAAAGAAATCCTGAGAAGCAAAAACAAAGCTGGTGACATTGTAATCCCTGACTTCAAAATACATTACAAAGCTATAGTAATCCAAACAACATGGTACTGGTACAGGAACAGACACACACATCAATGGAACAGAATTGAAAGGCAGAAATAAAACTACACATCTATGGACAGCTAGTCTTCAACAAAGGAGCCAAGAACATACCATGGAGAAAGGAAAGCCTCTTAAATACATGGTGCTGGGAAAACTGGATAACCACATGCAGAAGAAGGAAAGTAGACCATTATCTTTCCCCACACAAAAAAATAGAGTCAAAATGGACCAATGTCTTGAAGGTAAGACCTGAAACCATAAAACTTGTGGAAGAAAATACAAGCAGTACACTCTTTGACATCAGACTTAAAAGATCTTTTCAAATACCATGTCTACTCAGACAATGGAAACAATAGAAAAAATAAACAAGTGGGACTTCATCAGACTAAAGAGCTTCTGGAAGGCAAAGGAAACCAAGATCAAAATGAAAAAAAAAACCACCATTGGGAGAAAATATTTTCAAATCATATCTCTGATAAGGGGTTAATCTCCATAATATATAAAGAACTCACACAAATGAACTACAAGAAAACAAACAGCCCAATCAAAAAGTAGGCAGAGGATATGAACAAACATTTTTCCAAAGAAGATATAGAGATGGACAATAGGCACATGAAAAGATGCTCAACATCACTAATCATCAGGGAAATGCAAATCAAAACTACAGTTAGATATCATCCTATTCCCATTAGCATGACTATAATCATCAAGGCAAAAAGCAACAAATGTCGGAGAGGTTCTGGAGAAAAGGAAACCCTCATCCACTGCTGGTGGGAATGCAAACTGGTGCAGCCACTGTGGAAAACAGTATGGAGATTTCTCAAAAAATTAAAAATACCATATGACCCAGCTATCCCACTACTGGTATTTATCCAAAGAACTTGAAATCAACCATACAAAGAAAATTAAGCACCCCTATGTTCATTGCAGCATTATTTACAATAGCCAAGACGTGGAAACAACCCAAGTGCCCATCAACTAATGATTGGATAAAGAAGATGTGGTATATATATGTACAGTGAAATACTACTCAGCCATAAAAAAAGACAAAATCGTCCCATTCACAACCACATGGATGGACCTCGAAGGCATTATGTTAAGCGAAATAAGCCAGACAGAAAAAGACAAACACTGTACGATTTCATGCATATGTGGACTATGGACATATGAGAACAAATGTTTTTACAGACAAAGAGAATAAATTAGTGGTTACTAGGGGAAGAGGGGTCGAGGGTGGCACAAGGGGTGAAGGAGCACACTTATATGCTGTGTGCCAAATAATAATGTACAACTAAAATTTCACAGCATTATAAGCTATTATGATGACAATAAAAAAAGAAAAAGAAATCAAGGTAACAGATTTTGGAGGCTGGTCCACTTTATTACAAGACCAATATTCTATTTTGAAAACAGGGGTTAATATGGCTTTATTCTCAATCTTTAAATTTAGCCACCTAGACATCCAGGACAAACCACCCTCTCTTTTCTTTACATTTCTACACTTTAGCGTGTCATCAATGATTTTGTCTTTTGATTTTCTTTGTGAGTTAGGAGCGTCTTCCCGTGTAGTCATCCTCGAGGCCAAGGATGACAACTTATCCTATTTCTGTTTCTCTACTACAATACCAGTCATGCACGCCATTCCTCTTAATTAATATGTTCCCTCCTTCCTCATGGGTTCTTGAAGTCCTCAGACTCAACCTCAATTTGCATAGTCAGCAGCACATACTCTGCCACTGATCACAGACTTATTTTTTCCTGATTATATTAAAGTTCTGTACTTCCCAAATTACCTCCTCTCCCAAGCTTATCATAATTCCCTTTCTTCCCATGCATTTGAGCCTTTTCATTGATCTTGGTTTGTTTTCGCTATTTGATGGCAAAAGAAAATAAATTACTTACTTATCAATTAAACGTATATTTTGTCAAACACCGATACTTTAGTTGCCACAGGTTTAACTGCAAATTTTCTACTCAGGTCTCAAAATCTCATGTTATCAAGTTCAGACAAACTCTAACTTCCTAAAAACATACCTTTTCATTTATGTATTTTAGTCAATGGTGCACACAATGTGTCAGTATAAATGAATGTACCTAGAGGCTTTAATATATTCCCTATTGACACTAAACTTAGCAACGTCTTGACACTGAAACTTAGCAATGTCTTGTTTGTGATCTCTCCTGATTTTGACACAAGGCTTGTTATATGTTCAATACAGTTGTAGATGTACAAATTATAGGGGCTTATGAAAAATCAATTTACACAAATTGACTCTACACAGCAGAAAACCCTCTTTTTCACTACATGAGTTATTCTATAATGCATATGCGTGTACAAAGACATCTAAAGGTTTTTTTTTCCCCCAACCCCACTTTTCAAGGCACTCAACCGTTACACTCTGAGACAGCTAAGCTCCCGGCTTCTTGGGTCTACACAGGTATCATATTTGTAACTATTAATATGCAGACAGGAGATGATTAAACGCAGGCATGATTAAATGTGACACCTCGTAATAAATGAGAACGAAAAAGTGAATTTGTAACCATAAATCATGTATTAAAATTTATGTCACAGGCTTACATTGATGAAGACAACGTAGAAATAAGAAAATATGAGATAGACCTCTTTAAAAAATTATAATGAAAGACATTTAAAGTTTATGATTTTTTCAACTCTTTATCTTAGGTAGAAAATTTGACTTCTTACCCCTGAAGACAGAATGCTTAAACTTTGTGGTTTAGAATAAGACATTGGACTGTTATAAGTTTCATTATAATGCTAATTTTTAACTTTAGCATTTTAAATATCAGTGTATTTATGCATCCAAGACAATAAGCTGCTACCATCTTCTCAGAAAAAAAGAAATAAAAAGTGTATTTTAAAAGACACAAAATAATCGAAGTTTAGTCTTACCATATACTTTACCCAGAATGAATTTGACTATGCTATTGTATGCCCTGTTGCGTAAAGTTTTACAGCAATTATAAAACTTTTAACCATAAAATTTTAAACTTGAAGAGCAGAACCTCACAAAATAAATGATGTGACTTTGATTACAGAAATTAAATACCAAACTGAAAATTTCCAGGAATCCAAAATACACCCAGAAACCCCATTTAGAAAGCTAGGACATTCAGGGCACTGTTATAAAATAACAGGACTTATATTTCAATAAACCAGCCATAATTTGAATTTTAGACAGACATTGTTCCTTCAAATGTACCCATTTGGCAAGATATAAAATTATTCTAGTGCTATTGCAACAATTTAGAGAATCAGTCATATATGCAATATCTGAGTTATGTTAAAAAATGAATTTCAGAAAAAATAATTGCCTTGTGACTTTTAGGAAAGTAAAGAAATTACTACCATCATTCATTAGTACCTGGCCAAATCTTCATTTTTTTCCCACATTCCCTGCATTCAAGGCTTGTCTTGTGCAATGGAGTAAATTTGAGTACCTTTCAAGGACCTTTCATAACACACCGTGATTTTCTAAATTCATATTTATTATCTACTGTTATGAGTTGACTTTTGTCCCCCCAAAATAGGTATGTTGGAGTCCCAACACCCAGTACATCAGAATGTGACCTTATTTGGAGTAAAGTATTTACAGAAGTAATCTAGTCAAAATGAAGTCATTAGGATAGGCTTTAATCCAATATGACTGATGTTCTTATTAAGGGGAAATTTGGATATAGAGACAGACACATGTAGAGGGAAGATGATGTGAAGAGACACAGAGAGAAGACAGCCATCTACAAGCCAGCTATCTACAAGCCAAGGAGAGAGGCCTGGACCAGATCCTTCCCTCCCAGCCCTCAGAAGGAACCAACCCTGCTGACACCTTGATACTGCACCTCTAGCCTCCAGAACTTTGAGAAAATGAATTTCTGTTGTTTAAGCTGTCCAGTTTATGGCACTCTGTAATAGCAGTGCTAGCAAACTAATAAACCTACTATCAGGCAATTATGAATTCTCTTGTCTGTATTTTGCTGAAATAAGTCACAAGTTTAAATGATATCTCTCTGTTTACTTGTGATCACTCTGTGTTATGAAAGCTCCTTGGAAGGACCCCAAAGCTACCCACTAGATCTAATACCACTCTACTAGGGAAATAGTAGATGCTCAAGAAATACCCATTAAAGCCAAATGTTAACTAAATACCATGACCTTTGAAAGTCAAATGAATACTATGGAACACACAGTGTCAAGTCCAATCTACTCTAACCAACTCTCTAGAGATTTAGGGGTTAGGAAACAGGGGAATGGGGTCAACTATAACTCCCTCTTTATTCCTCAGCTCCTGCTTCTGCTAATTTGATAGATGGCTTGCCTTGTTGTCTCCATAGTTAGATCCTCTTCTTCTTGGCATTGCCAAAAAATATCATCTCTTTTCCTAGAATTTTCCCCATGATATCACTAGATAAGGTAATCTTAGAGTCTGAAATGAAAGAAGAATTATGTTATAACACCCAGCCACCATAGAGTAAATAGCCCAGAACTGAGTATCAGGCATTCCAGAATTTAGTAGACTTTTGTTCATTTTGGCCAAGCAGATTTCTTAATTTGCCCCCCTCATTTTTTTAAAATAGGTTTTAGGCCTCCACCATCTTGTTTGCCCCTTAATTTCTCTATGATTCTATGGCTTTTCCTTTTCCCTTTGGTCCTCTTGCTGTGGACTGAGTTGTGTCCCCTCCCCAAAATTCATATGCTGAAGCCCTAACCCCCAAAGTGATGCTACTTGGAGATGGGGCTTTGGGCAAGTAACCAGGTTTAGATGAGACCATGAAGGTGGGCCCTCCTGATGGAATTAGTGTCCTTCTAAGAAGAGACACCAGAGAGCTGGCTCTCTCTTTCCCCCTCCTTGTGCACACACATCTAGGAAAGGCCAAGAGAGCACACGGTGAGATAGCAGCCATCTACAAGCTAGGAAGTGCTCTCACCAGAACTTGACCATTCTGGCACCCTGACCTTAGATTTTCAGCCTCCAAAACTGTAAGAGAATAAATGTCTGTAGTTTAAACCTCTCAGTCTATTATATGTTGTTACGGCAGTCTGAAATGTCTGAGACAACTCTCTTCTGGGTTTACTGGAAATTCCGTCCCCTTTCCTTCATTTTGCTAAGAAACTCAGCTCTGTACCCATCCTTATACCTGCCTATGCAGATCCAGAGGGTCCATAAGGAGCTAACCAATGGCCACCCATTTTTGATGTTATCTCATAGTCACACAGAAAAAAGAAAATCACAAAGACTTGTAAATTTCTGTATTCACCTATAATTTTCTTCACGAAAGGTGACTTGCAAGCAGCATTAAACATTATGTTTATTTTTTAATGATATAAATCCTGCTATTGTGCTTAGGAGTCAGGAGTGGCTAGAGGTAATTTGGCTTTTCAATAAAAACTTTGTATGTTTGTTTAACAAATTGATACAATGTACTACCTGAATGAATGAATTAGTAAATAAAGAATAATAATGATAAAAGAATATAGATAACTAAATCAGACAGACCTGAAGTCAAATTCTAAACATAATAATTATCCCCTTTGAGACCTTTGGAATAACTTTCCTCAACCATTTTTCTCATTTGTAAAATTAAGTTAAAATGTTTCTCTCAAAGAGTTGCCAGGAATTAAATAAGATATCACATCTAACTTTGTTGCCTGGCTAGTTATAGATGCTCAAAAACAAACACAAAAGGGTTGTTACCTTCTCATGAACGTCTGATCCTTACTATCCTCATTTAGCTTTACTTATAGTGCTAATGACTTAAAATAACGTACATTCACTCGTATATACATATATGTGTGTATATATGCAGTATTTTCTCTCTCTATTTTTGTGGAGCAAAATTATATTAACATAAGAGAGATGAAGAAAACTTTAAAAATAATTCAGAATCATGGACTCATGCTCTGGACTTGTGTGAAGGCGTGGGTGAGCGCACGTGCATGGGGAGGTTTGTGAAATTAAAAAAATAAGAAGGTGCCCTTACTCTACTGTGCTTACATCTATACTTTCAAAAACATGACGCCAAAGGTGATATTAGTTGAGCAAAACAACATGATTTCAGCCACTCGGGAAGCTAGTTGACAATAAATACTGTCCCTTGAGGCAAGGTTCTTCCCGGCAGCATCGTTCACTACAATATTTGTTCGAAACCGAGCAGTGATTTGTAAGATCTGTCCCTTCAGGAAAAAAGTGATATTGATGCCATGTAGCTAATGCAGAACCCAAACCAAAACCAAAAACAACCAAAAACCTTCAAAGCAGCAAAATGATGAACAAATCGCTGCTTTCCAGTTTTCCTTTGAGTGAAAGATTCATTTTGTAGCATCAAAGTAATCCCCAGTGCAAGCCAGCTGAACTATAATAGGAAAAAAAAAAAAAAAAAGAAAAAAAGAAGAGTAAGTTTTCATAGAAAGGGCTCTGGAGGCTTAATGAGCATTTATTATTCTTTTTCAGCATTTTGAGTTCAACACAGAACTTCACTAAGCCGCTGTGCCTGGTCTCCTGGTAGGCAGTGAAGGATCTGTGTCCAACAGTGTTTTCTGGGCATCTACTGTATACCATACCCCTCTGGCACCTTGTTGTTGTTATTATTACCCTTAGGTTGCAGAACAGAGACAAAGGGTCAGATAATTCAAATGCTTTTCCCATGGTAAAATCCCTCATAAGCAGCAGAACTTGATCCAGAAGCTCATGAATGTGTTGCAAGGACAGACGGAAGCAGTCAAGGCTTATTTAAGGATACAGGAGCCAAAGGAGGAAGAATAAAAATTGTGTGTTCTCGGGGTCTTTTAGAGAACGTTTTTTTTTTTTAATTCAGAGGAAATTTTTTTCTTAAGATTTTATTTTTTTCCTTTTTCTCCCCAAAGCCCCCCGGTACATAGTTGTATATTCTTCGTTGTGGGTCCTTTTAGTTGTGGCATGTGGGATGCTGCCTCAGCATGGTTTGATGAGCAGTGCCATGTCCGCGTTCAGGATTCGAACCAATGAAACACTGGGCCGCCTGCAGCAGAGCACGAGAACTTAACTGCTCGGCCACGGGGCTAGCCCCTAGAGAACATTCTTTAAGATGCCACAGCAAGTTTCCATTGCCATACTTGCTCCACAAGAGGTAAAGCAAGCAGTGGAATGGGTGAGAGTAGAGAGACTGCCTGTGTTCAAAGCTCAGCTCGTTCATGAATCCATTTAAATTGGAGGAGCATGTTCAATCTGCTTATACTTCTATTTCACTGCATGTACAATTATAATGATGAGATAATAATGCATGCTTCATGGGAATGTGATGCAGATGAACAGAGTTAACATATGTTCAGGAGAGTGCCTGGCTATCCTAAGTTCCCCACACTCGTTAGCTGTCAGTAGTATTGTTTTTTGAGTCTTCCCTGTCACAGCTATCTCATGGTTTTGGCTTATTTATGGGTTCCACTCTCTTATAGCTTTTGCTTACTTCCTTCACCCCATATGTCTCTCAGCTGCTGTAGACACAAAAATATCTCTCTGTGTGCCTCATATTCAAATTCCTCAAGGAAGTGGATATGATCGGACTGGTTAGTCCCTATCTGATATAGACTCTCTCTTTAGAGCAGGCCACTTTACTTCTATAAAACTCCATTGGAGGCTCAGATACCAATCACAGGTTAATCAGCTCCCACCAGGATTGTGCTCTCTTATGTAATAAAACACGGCAAAATATAGGTACGTCAAGCCAGCAGCAGCTTTTTTTCTTTAATATGTAGCTTGAGCTTTGATACATCTCCAGTGTCTCCTGCCCCCCTCTATCCTTGCCCTATGGAGCACGCTGCAATTAATATTCTCTCCTGATGCACATCAAAGAGGAGCCAAACAGCTCTCTCATACTTCAAACCCAAGATTAAATGGAAAATTTCTAATATTAAGAGGAAAAGACAGTAAGCCAGCAGATACTACATTTCCAAGGCAAGTAGTGAGATACATACTTGCAGATTAGTGATTGGATTTATCCCATATGGTATTTTTTCTGGAGCAAAGCCTGTAGTGATGGTGATTTTATGTATCAGGGTCATCGATACATTCAGCTTGCTTTTTGCAGTCTAGATGCTCGTGATGACAAAACAAAGACGTGTCTGATTTCTCTTAACAAGCTGAGAAGGCATTTCTCAAATCTCCTTGCAAACATATAGTCTCAATCTAACCCATAAATTAAACGCAATTCCTAGCCAAGCCTTGGCTGCCTACCTTCTCACAGATGCTGTGAGCTTGCGGTTCCATCTCGTGGTACTTTACCTACAGCTTCCTGAGCCACTCTGCAGGTTCCACGGGAAATAATTATATGTATGCCCTACCTACCAGGTATGTCTTTTTTCACCCTCTGGGAGCTCTGATATTCTTTTTTTTTTTTTTCTACTTATACTTAAAGGAATTAACTGACCAATTGCATAAATTGGAGACAAAATTGTAACAACAGCCAGTTAAGCCGTATGATTCAATCAGAAGCATTTTCAAAGTAAGAGTAAATTTTTTCTTCAAGTGACTTAAACAAAAAGCAATTCTTTTTCTGACTTAACAAGAAGCCTGTTGGTAGATGATTGCTGACAGCAGCTGAGTGGTTTATTAATGTACAGGCTGGCAATTCTGATTCTCTTGGTCCACATTTATGTTTGTAATTCATAATCACAATATGACTGTTATAGTTGAAGTTCAAAGCTAAAAACACTGAGAGGATGGTTTAGGGAAAGAAGATGGCTTTCCAGAAACCCCAGCTGACTTCTTACAGCTCATTGGCCAGGATGGCGTCCCATGGCCTCTCTGACATCTATGAGGGAAGCTGGGTAAGTTAAAATCTCTGCTAGGGCTCAGTATATCATTGGTTTGAACCAAATAGGTTTCTCTTTTCAAGAAAGAAGACAATATTAATTGGTGATTAGGCAGCTGACAATGTCTGCTATATTATGGTGGTAGAATTTTATGTAAGAAGAACTCGGATTTGGCAAAAGTTTGCTGCTTTTTTGGCTGGTTGTGGACCTGATAGAGAAGGGACTAGAAACCTCAGCAGATAAAATCTGCAATGGGTAGCCCTGTAAATGGTTTAGGAGAACATAGGCTGGCACTCTAAGGAGAGGAGGGAAAGTAGGAATTAGTGGAATAACTTGAGTGATTGCAATTCTCAAATGCTTCTGCTCAAAATTCCACCTTAAAATTTGGGAAGATGCCAATCCAATGCTTCTATCTGTTCTGCTGATATAGCAGCTGCAAAGCTCTCTTCTCTGGTGGTGCTTTCACTGGATCTGTTCACTGACGTTTTCACTGGGTCTGGCAATATTGCTGAAACAAAGGCTTCCTCCAAAAAAGGGACGCTGTGAAAACAGCCATGAAGACCAAATCTTTTATGCTGCTGATATTTTCTTCAATTTGAAGAAATTAGCACTTATTTAGCACCCAAGGGGTCTTAGTCTAGGCTACTATCACAGAATATGATAGACTGGGTGGCTTATAAAGAACAGAAATTTATTTCTTACAGTTCTGGAGGCTGGAAAGTCCAAGATCAAGGTGCTGGCAGATTCCGTGTCTGGTTAAGACCTGCTTCCTGGTTCATAGACAGCCATTTTCTCACGTGTCCTCACACAGCAGAAAGGGAAAGGGAGCCCTCTAACGTATCTTTGATATGGGCAGTAATCCCATTCATGAGGGCTCCACCCTCATGACCTAATCACCTTCTGAAGTCCCCACCTCCTAATACCATCACATTGCAGATTAGGTTTCAACATACGAATTTTGTGGGGATACAAACATTCAGTCCATAGCACAAGGTATACCAGACTCTGTGCTACACACTATATAAAGTCTTATGGGTATTATATCCTCAGGCAAGAGTTCCTCCAGAACTCTCTGAATCCAAAGCACGTTCTCTTTCTATTTGACAATGAGATTTTAAAACTATATTCTACACACACACAAATATACATTAATGTAACTATTTATAGCCAGGTTTTATCCTCATCTTAATTTTAAACTCCTTGATGACAGAGAAGAGCTCTGTTTATGTTCTTATTTCTCAAAATACCTAACAACATGCACAATGAATGAACAGTCTCAATAAATAATTCAGTTCTAGTGTGTTCCAATGTGTATTGTAAAGGATCCATACTCTCTCTGGTTAGACGAGTATGTTCAGTTTGTAAAACTTCATGGTACTTTGTACTTATGGCCTGTGTATATAAAATATGTTTATTACACGTCAATAAATAATTTTAAAGGTATTCACTTTCTGACGTTATTTGCATATTAACAATAAGAATGTAAGACACCACACAAAAAGACCAATTTCATGTTAAGAAACAAACTTCATATCTGCAATGACATGTGTAGAGAAAATGACATTAACTGTGAAGTTCTTAAAATAACAGGCTATGAAGCATAACCAAATCTGTAAAGTTGGGGGAAATTTACATTCTATAAAACTGTTGAAGTTGTTTTTGCCATAAATATCTATGAATATCTTCTGTAAGACTGATATAAATGTGTCAATTTGTCTATTTTGGATTTATATGCCACATATTCCCTTGGAGAACTTAAAAAAGTTTACAATCTTAACAATACATCTCTAAGAATGGAAATTTTAATTAGCTTGTGCATTACATCAGAAGATTTCAATTTTTTTGACCATGACCCACAGTAAGAAAACATTTTACACCCAAACCCAACATATACATGCACACACAATAAAAGAAAATGTTTTACAAAAATAGGAGTTATTACTATGTTACATACTTTTTATTTCATTTCTTCTACTTGTTTCACTCCTTTTCTCTTTTCTTTTTAATTCCTTTCTTTATTTTATAAGAATGCTTGTCCAAAACCACAAAATTAACTCCATGGCTCACAGGCTCAAAAGTTGGTAAACATCGTTCTCTAAATGGCCAGAGAATAAATATTCCGGGCTTTGTGAGCCATACAAATCTTCGTCATAACTACTCGACTTTGCGGCAATGATTCAATTCTACCATTGTAGTGTGAAACCAGCCATAAGTAATATGTGAACAGTTGGGCATATTTATGTTCCAATAAAACTGTATTTACAAAAGCAGACTGTTGTCCAGATTTGGCCCACAAACAGTAGTTTTCCAACTGTGGGATTGTAGTGACTAAGCAATCATAAGGCTCAGTTTGAAAAATATTGCTCAGAAAGTAGTTAGTCTCAAACATTTGGTCTCAGGACCTCTTTCTACTCTTAAAATTATTGAAGCAAAGGAACAGATTTTTTTATGTGCATTATATCCATCAGTATTTATCATATTAGAAATGAAAGCTCAAAAATTTTGAAATACATTTATTAATTTCAAAATAATAATTAAATTTCATGTTAATGGAAATGAGATATACTTATGAAAAAAATCATTGTTTCACAAAACAAAAAATAATTACTGATAAGAGTGGTATGCTTTTAAATTTTAATGTCTCTTTAATATCTGGATTAAAAGGATAGAGCTGAATTCTCATTTCTATTTGTGCATTTAATGTAGGGAAGCACGGCACATTATTTTGATTAGATTATATGAAGAGAATCCAGCCTCACGCTGATTTGTATTGAAAAAGGGAAGGGTATTTTAAAGCCTTATCAGGTAATTATGGGTATTCTTTTTTGATAGTACACCAAAACTCAATAAGTGGTAGTTTCTCACATGTTAGTTGCAAGTTAGATTCGGAGAAAACCAACCGTTACCAATGAACACTTGTTAATAGGATCACTGATGTCTCCAGAAAAGTTTCTAAATGTTGGGAAGCTGTCAGACTTGTGGTAGTGGGCACACATTTTCCAAAGTCTAATATTTGATTGAAACTTCAGTTTTTTCTTTGGTGACACATACTGTCAATTATTTTCCTTGGAGTGACAGGATCACTTTGTTAACTTTTGAGAAAAGATCTGCCAAATACCCAAGTCTGAATAACCATAATTTATTTACATGTAGTGAAGAATTCAACCTTGCCCCAAAAGAGGTCTGACCCATGTCCTCAGGTTCTTGGAGGTAATCTCCAAGAGTGGAATGTCATGCCTATATGAGTGTCCTTATTTACCCTGAGGCCTTGGGACCGTGCCAGATAATAAGAATGTGATTTATGGTTGGGGCTTTGGGCCACACCAACAATATGGTTTAGCGGGCTTTGGGTCAGGTCGTATCTACTTGACGTTCAGAGGGCTGGCGACTGAGTTTATCCATGTGGGCAACCAACCAGGTTTGCATGACCAAGCCTCAGTAAAGACTGGACACTAAGGCTAGGGTGAGTTTCCCTGGTTGGAAACATTCCACACATTGATGCCAGAAAGTAATCCTGTCCTTGACTCCATGGAGAGAAGACATTGGACGCCTTGTGTATAGAATTTTCCTGGACTTGTTGTATGCACCTCTTGGCTGATTTTAATCTGTATCCTTTAGTTTTAATAAACTATAATCATAACAACTTTAAGTGAGTTATTTGAGTCCTAGCAAATTATTGAACCTAAGGGTGGTCTTGGGGTTTTCTGAACTTGAAATTTGTCTCGGGAAGCCGGGTTGTTTTGTGAACATTGTTCTCTCTAATTCACAATTTCTTAGTCATTCTTTCAAGTAAAAACAGTCACTGTTCCATGACAAAAACAGCTAGTTCAGTTCACAGATGATTGCATAAGTGTTTTTCCTTGGGGCAATCATCATACTACAGCATGCAGCAAAAGCACTGTATATATCACACAATACACTAAAAACGACCTATGTTTAGTGCCATTCTTAAGTGAAACTGGCCTTTTAAACCATAGATGCATGACAATGAAGAATATTTTGACAGCTAGTATAGCTTAATGTTACAGTCTTTGTGGTGCTAAGGCCCCAGTAGTATTATCTACTATTGCTTTTGTACCATCAATGTAAGTGTCAATACAGTAAAAAGAGAGAATAACATCTTAATTTTATTATGAATATAATTATGAACTCACAGACCCTCTAAAGTGATGTCAGGGAATCCCAGGGATCTGTATAATTTACTTTGAAAACTATTTCTATAAAAATAACTCTAGACATATCATATCTTTCACATATCTCAAGAATTCTCTACTTAATAGCCAATATTCCTCTTAGTTACAACAGAGATACTTAATTGCAAGCTTAACTGGAAACATTTCCAATAATTTAATGTTTTTGGACTTCTTCATAGTTGGCCATTGTTTTTCATGTTAATATCTTCCATTTCCTGGGATTTTCTCACCTCTCTCAAGACTTTGCTGCTCTGCTTACAATATTCTTCTCTTCCTTTCCACAGCACTGTGTGTTCATCCATATATGATCTCACATTTAACACACTCATTCATACTTTAACACACTTCACATGCCATATTCCTCCATTCTTTATGTCCCCTCTTCATCCTTTAAGTCACTTCTTTAAATATCTCCTCCTCAAAGAGGCCTTCTTTGATGACCATATTCCCCTTTTCTTTTATTTATTGTTGTATTTTCCATGGCTTAGCCTAAGTTCTGGTAGGTAGGGTGCATAAAATCCAATGAGCTGAAAAAAACTAATGATTGAATATAAAGAACCTGATAAATTCAGTTGCCAGCTATCATTTTGCAGCCAGGTGAAGTGTTCTAAGATCCAGAATACCACCCTCTGATTGAAGCTGTATGTCTTCACTTATTTATGCATAGATAGATAGATAATAGACAGCTAAAACATACATAAAGTCACTGGCTGGTGCAAAATGAGCATTCATTACAACTCACTGAATACATGCATAAAGAAATCAGCCATATATTAAAGGATATTCAGCTTTATGCTTCAGTAATCAAAGATGCTTCTAGAACATTCTCAGATGTTTCTTGATGTTCTGCCTTATAGAATCACATTATTCATAACACATTTTTCCCTTTAAAATAATTAAGTAATTGGGGTTCTACCTTTTTTTGTAGACTATAGACTTCCTTGACCCAGAGAATTAACTTCTAGTCAGTTAGCCAGGTTCTTGCCTTCAATCTTTCTTTATTGGGATGGGTATGAGGGGTAGGAAGTATGAGAAAGTGTGGATTATTGGAGTTAAGGAACAAATGAATAGGGCAGTAAAACATCAGACCATCAAATCTGTGAAAATGAAAGCAAAAATCAATGGGGGGGGGGCTGGCCCCGTGGCCGAGTGGTTAAGTCTGTGCGCTCCGCTGCAGGTGGCCCAGTGTTTCGTTGGTTCGAATCCTGGGCACGGACATGGCACTGCTTATCAAACCACGCTGAGGCAGTGTCCCACATGCTACAACTAGAAGGACCCACAACGAAGAATATACAACTATGTACTGGGGGGCTTTGGGGAGAAAAAGGAAAAAATAAAAAAATCTTTAAAAAAAAAATCAATAGGGGGAATCACAGAGTATATAAAGGTGGAGATATCTGTGCAGATGATCTTATCCAAGTCCCTAATTTTATAGCTAGGGACACTGAAAGAGCTCAAGAGAAAGTAAGTGCACCCAGAAAGAGCTAGAATCAATTTTGTGTGTGTGTGTGTGAGGAAGATTGGCCCTGAGCTAACATTTGTGGCCAATCTTCCTCTTTTTGCTTGAGGAAGGTTGTCGCTGAGCTAACATCTGTGCCAATTTTCTTCTATTTTATGTGGGACGCCACGACAGTGTTGTTTGATGAGTGGTGCTGGGTCTGCGCCTGGGACCTGAACCTGCAAACCCCAGGCCACTGAAGTGGAGTACTTGAACTTAAATACTACAACACCAGGCTGGCCCCTTGAACCAATTTTCTTGACACCTAGTTAGGGCTAGTGTTAAGTATTAACAGTCTGTCCTGCATTTGTTATATCAATTGCATTTTTACATTAATTTTTGTACCTTTGTGTAATAGATTTTTCTGAGGCCCTGAATCCCAGGCACCTTGGGAGGAAGCTACAAAGTAGCAGATAAAGACATCTGCTCTCCATCTTCTAAATTTCCCCCTAAACTGACTGCAGTGGAGAGATTCATCCTTGCACACGACTGGGATGAGACAAAAGGCTGCCATGGGCCCTTTTTTTCCAGATGAGGAAGAAGCTGGAGAATCAGGTTCGGATGCTATACAGTATGCAAGGTGATTAATACTTGAAGTCTGGGCTCCTCTGACAGCTCTCCATTTTCTCTTGGGGATGTCTTGCCATGAAAATAAAATAGAGATTTCCTGTTACAAAACAGAGGGAGAGAGGGAAAGGTAAGAGGGATTTACAAGAATCTTGGATAAAGCTAGAAGTGCTTTTCTCTACTCCAATTTTCATGTACAGACACGTAACCTAAAACCTCAACATTATACAGGCAAACGAGCCCCCAAATTTGTTCATTCCCAGAAGAGAGCACTTCTCACACCTCCCAAGACTCCATGGTCTCTCAATGTATGATCATTTTCTTTCTTCTGCTGAAGAAGAGCATTTTTCAACTTCTTTTCTACTTTGTATGTCTCCAAATGCTTCTGCTGGCTAGAAAAGGCAGAGCCCTTCATTTTGGACAAGAATATTCTAAGTTTAAGTAAAACTTTTTATTCCTATCTCAGTTTGAAAACTTTTAAAAATACATAAAGATATTTGAATTGTAATCTACATACTCCTGATTTGAACATTTTTGTCCTGATTATATATATTATGGGACTTAGTTATGGACAAAAAAAGGAAAATACTCTGGCCTGTTTGCAACATTTTATTTCTCTTTCCCACACTGTTTCTTCTATTGTTCTCTCTCTCTCTTTCAGTTCAACTTTGCATCTCTGTTTCCTGTTGGTTTTACCCATTTGTGACACTTCTCACCTTCAGCAGACTTTCTCAGTAACACCTGGATACCCTGAGTTTCACCTCCTTGAAAACAAACAGAAACTTAACACAACTTTCAAGTCCTGCTTCTTGACTTCACTATAAACTCCAGGGGATTCATTTGTCTCCACTAAGAAGGAATCATGTAAATGATCCTCAGATCTAAGAAAACCAGTGCTAGAAGTAAATGCTCCAGATTGACATGGGAAGTCTCTCTCTTTTTCTTACTTAGTTCTCTCCATGTAAAATACTTCTCACTCTACAATTTCTCCTTGGGTGGTAAACACTCTTTCTATGAATTGTGAGAATTGAGGATATTCAACATAAATATACACAAATAGCCTTATAAAACTAATGTGTAGAAAGATATTTATTTTATTTATGCCCTTTTTGAGACTATTGCATAGTCCATCCTAGTTATCATATGTGAGGAGTCACAATAAATCAAATGGTTTTGCTAATTGTTAACAGTATTTTATTTTTCTCTCTGTTGGCAATGTGAATTATTCTTGTAAATTTGCTGTTACAGTACATAACTTATTAAGAATTTGAAGAAGGTTAGTATTCCAGCCAAATATATCTATAACTCATTACTACCTATGTTCTTAAGTTTTTGTTACATGAACGTTCATGTCTGGTTGTTGTTGTCGGAAACCGTGTGTGACCTGAGGGTACTGTCCATGGTGCTGCTGTTGAGAGTGGGAAGTCCCAAGACTGAAGGCAATATGGTAGTGTGTGCTTGTGTTTGTGTGTGTAATATATATATATATTATATTCCCCCACCTCCCCAAGAACGCCTGATGCAGCAAAAGAAGAAATTAGGTTATGGATGAAGATGCGCAAAAACAGTGGTAGAAAGACATTCTGAATACCATGTTTGAAAGATGGAGTGTCATCTTCCTTCCAATCCAGTTGCAGGATTTGCTGAGAAGCAGGAGAGACCGAAGTGGAAGAAATAATACAGGGACAGTGGTTCAGAACTAAATCTGTGAACAGCACCAGAGGGCTAGGGTTTTCCCTTTTTATGTATGGCATGAAAGGAGGCCCAGAGTATTATGTAGGACAGCCGAAAGCCACCCAATCTGCCTGGACAAATATATCTGTGAAAGGGTGTCTGTGACAAACTGTCAAGGAAATGTTAAAAGTATCTCTGGTTTCAAAGAGCTTATAGTTAACAAAACAGAAAGGAATAAGTTTATACGGCCTTGCTGTATCTGCCCTTCGCTGAGTGGATTCAGCTTTTTTTTTTTTTTTCGATATTAAGCAGATATTTTATAGGGGCTCCATTTGGCTTAAGATCGTTTCCTTCACTGTTGGCCCATGAATAGACTATGTCACCAAACAGAATCTAAACTAGTCATCTCTAAATGCTGCTCCACTCTGGTGGGATATAATTTTTATCATCCCTGTTAAGGTACTTTGGGGCCTCCCCAAACCTGTCTACCAATCTGAGCCCTGTGTGTCATGTTTTTGGACTGCTGGAAAAGGAGATAACTCCTTCAGCAGGCAGACAATTATGTAATATACAGAAATGGAGCTTTGGGGTGGAGAAATTTCCATAACCATTGAAGTGATCAGAGAGGGAACAATAAACTGAGCTGTTTAGGCTGGATGGTGTGCTGTGTTGGATGATCTATTCCCTGGTCTCCCACCATGCCTGGCCCATTAGCTGTGGCCATGAAAGTATAGGGAGCCCTCAGGAGTTTTATAGCATTGCGTTTATCGCAGCTTATCTTTATGAATTGTACTTCGTTAAAAACAAAAAGAAACAAAATACACTCTAAATGTAAACAAGGTTTATAGTGATTGACTTGGGGTGGTGTTATTATAAATATTTTTACATTTACATATTATCTACTTTCCAGAATTTCTAAAATGAAAATGCATTACTCTAATAATCAAGAGTAAAATGAATAAAATTAAGAATAAAATTACACAAGACAAAACGTCATAAAAAACATTGATTGGTGTCTGAGTAACGTTGTCGCCTCATTCCCCATTCCCAAAACTAATATTCCCACAGAGAGCACTGGTCTGTTCAACTGATTTTCAGTCTTTGACAAAGGCAGTATCTCAACTATTGTAGGGATTTTAAGTTACGTAGCATCTTTGTGCATGTCTCTTAGTTGAATGCCTATTTACTTATTTATTTTTGAGAGGTGTGGCTCACCTTCCCGATGATGTTTGAAAAAATAATACATGGAGGCATAGGGTACATTAACATCAGGCTGTCTGGTGGCTGCCAATGGGCCTCACCAGGACTGTGTGTCTGCAGTATTTGTCCTGAACTTCCCTTTGTAGATCCATCAGTCTACCTTACTTATCAACCCTGTGATGTTTTAGAAAGCTTCTTAAAGTCTTTCAACTTCAACTTTATCATGTAGAATGGGAAAAGTATTTGCAACACATATAGCAAAGAGTTAACACATTATCATAGATAGATAGAGATACACGTGTGTGTGTGTGTGTGTACATATCTATAAAATGGTTTTAAAAGACCTAACACTCACTACCAGAAAAAAGTGAAAACAAAATTATGAATTAGAAATTTACAGAAAAGGAAAAGCAAAGGTCAATAAAGTGAAAGGATGGTAACTTTCCTGGTATTACAGATTTGCACATCAGAAGAATGGCCTTTGTTTAGTCCATATTAGGTAGATCACAAATTTGCCTAACAATTAAATGATTCATTTCTATGATAGGCCTAAAATAATACCTAACCTAAGAAAGTGGTTTGATAAATGATTTATGCCTTTCGGAAGCCCTTGGAAAGTGAAAATATATGGTCCAACTAGTATTTATGGGCCCAGGGACTGGGGTCTGACTCCTGAGAAGAAGAGAATAGGTTGTCAGAGGTGGGCAGAAGGGAGGTGGAATGTACTGTATTCTGCTTTTCAGGACAAGATGCCTGGGGGCTACCAATACTCTGGAACCAAGGCGGAAGTTCAGTTTATACAGTAATTTATCAAAGTACACGCTCATCTTCTAGTACTGCATTAGTAAATACTCGTCTTTTCTTCCACCGCCTTTCTCTTCGTTCTTCATCTTTCTTCCTTCCTCCATCTCTCTCATTATCATCAATATATTCTCATTATAATTACCCTTCATTGAGTACCTTATTCTTTGACTTGTTTTGCATTAGACACTATATGTAGAGACAAACTATATCTATATTCACATATAGACACACTATATCCATATCAATATAGATATAGATATGACAGCTAGTATTCAGAACAATCTTGCAAGGAATATAATAATGTCCTAATTTGGGGGTAGATAATGAAACAGTAATCCAGAGTGGTTGGTCAGTCTTCTGAAGGCACCCAGTGAAAAACATGGTAAAGACATGATTGAAAGTTTAATATTTCTGATACCAACCAAATTATTTTAGGTTGAAGAGAAAAATGTGGCTAAACACAGGGACCCCACATACCTGTAATATGGCAGTGGGACTCATTGCAGAATGCACCCATAGGTGAGCATGGACATTTGGCTACACAGCAGGCTTATTTCAGGAATGAAATGAGTCAAGGGCTGTCCCTGGGGCAGGGGTACCGAATGAGGTGGCCTCTTCTGAGGCAGTGGAGATCTCCGACCTCCACCAGCTGCCGAATTTCTCAACTTCTGGGAGAAGGTGCGATTTTATTATGATCTCTTTCCGGAACTTCCCAAATCTTTGCATTCTTCCTTGGGCATATGTAAACCAATTCTTCAAACCTGTAAGCGGGCTGGGTAAATACTGACAGAGTAGCAGGCAGAAAGCAAAGAAAAGGGGAAAATGTCAATCCCTTACATATGAAAAATAAATTTTAAAAAATCTTTTAAGACGTTCTAAAATGTTGCCATATTAGCAGCTCTCAAAACTGTGAAGTAAAGTTAACCTATGCGTGCAGAGCTGAAAGCATATTTCCTGTGGCGCCTTCCTGCTGCTGTTCAACGGCGGGAGGAAGGGGGAGAAATCATCTAACTCACAAGTTTGCAGTGGGAATTATTTTTAACTTTAAAAAGTGTGTTATTGATAAAATTCTAAGTTTTATTTCATTTTTATGCACACCCCCCCATGTACCCTCTGCTCGAGCCACAGACTATTTCTTACCATTTCCCAAATCTTGCCAGACTCTTTCGTATTCCATGATTTTGCACATGTTGCTTTTTCTAACAGAGATACTCTGAAAAGGAGTTCTGCCTACTCCAAATTTAAAAGGCAGATAAAACGTCACTTGCTCTGTCGGACCTTCCCAAACTACTTCAGGACTTTGGACGTCCTAATTCTCTCTGATTCTACCTCAGCTACAGTATATATATTTTCATCTTTATTATAGATATATTTCGATTAAGTCGCATTCATTAATCTGAGTTTCCTGAGCCAAAGGATCGTATCTCCTACATTATCTGTCTTCTGGAGTTGACAATTAGTGGTGAACTCAATAGATGTACACACACCCACACATAAATATATACTGATAAATGAATTGCAACTCCTCTTCTTGACAGTCCTTTCTTTCTATTCAGGAGACAATCACATTTTATAAGGTTTCTATTCTGTGGTAAGCTCCTGTATAAAAAGTGGGAGGACCCCAAACTAAAGGAAGGACAAATAAGTGATTCTTGTATGTTTGCCATCTCAGAAAGAGTGGACCACTTGCCATCCATGAAGTGTAATAATTCCACCCTGATTCCATACTTTATTTTTATTACCCATAGCTGTGAGTTCTAATTCTACTTCTGGTCTTGTAAGCTATAATAGCCTGGCTGGTTTACCTCACTGGTCTGGCCTTTAATAACTTCATCTATAAATTGGGAATGATCGTACTGATATCACAGAGGTTTAGCGGGGCTTAGTGTGTGCTTGATACATGGCAGGAGTTGAATACGTTGTAGTGAGAAGTGTTGATGGTACATTCAACCTTGATTTCACCAATAAGTCCTGGAATTGGACATCTGCTGATGAATCCACTGATTGGAATACCTGGTGAAGAGATGCATCTTGTACTGCCAATCAAGTGGCACAGTGGCATAATCTAAAGAGCACTGAATTAAGAGTCAAAGGTAGTTGCCTCATCTGATGTGTGGCTATAACCGGCAACATGTGGGGAAGGGTCTTACATAAAGCTTTGCACATATGAGCATTTAGATTCTGGCTCAGCCTTCACAAAAATTACATTTGTGATCTCGGGCAAATGATCTCTTTCTAATGGGTCTATTTCCCCACTTGTTAAACGAGAATCACAATATCTAACTTTCAGCAATTTTTTGGTCATTTAATGATATTATAATCGTGCTGTTTACTGAATGTTTTCTGTATGTCAGGCACTGGGTTAAGCGGTGGGCATGAATCATCTCATTTAATATTACAGAACTTCTATGAAGCAGATGCTACTATCTATTTACACGTGAGAAAATCAAAGCTTCATGGGATGTCAGCACCAGTTTCAAGGAAACACAGCCAGTCCACCTGGATTCAAAACTAACAATTGCAGATGCTAAGCTGATTGTTTCCCTTTAAATTTAGTTTATTTAACATTTAGTTTATTTAAGGGTAAGATATGGAGGTTAAGGGGACAAGCAAAGTCTGTGCTTTCATGAAAGGTGCATTCTAATAGGAAAGAAACAAACAAAACAATATAGTTTCAGCTAGTGATAATAATTTGAAAAAATAAAACAGAATGATGTGATGGCCTGATAAGATAGGAGCAGCCCTTTAGATATCATGGTCAAGGAATTCCTTCCTGAGCTGATAACATTTACTGTGAGACCTAAATAAGGAGAGGACTTCCTATGCCAAAGGGACTCAGTAGCATCTGGGGCATAGTTCAACAAACGTGTGCTGAGTGTAAGCAGGAATCAATCATTGAATCAATCAATTGATCTGTCAATCAGCCAGCCTATCACTGGACTCAGCCCTTCCAGTAATTGGCTATACAACCTAAACAGTGATCCTTAACCCTCACTGCATAGGAGAACTTATAAAAGCA
Source organism: Equus quagga (assembly GCF_021613505.1). NCBI lineage: Eukaryota > Metazoa > Chordata > Mammalia > Perissodactyla > Equidae > Equus > Equus quagga. The sequence continues at coordinate 57,769,401 of NC_060279.1, read as the reverse complement.
CTGATGTGCTCAGGGGTTCTGATTTAATTGGTCTAGGGTGGGCCCACATGTCTTAAGGTTGAAAATCTCCTCAGGGGACTCTAGTAATCAACCCCTGTTAAGAATCACTAATCTAAGGAAAGGTGTTCCTGTTTTTGAGCCTCATTTCCTTCATCTGAAAAATGAGGAGGGAAAAGACTGAGCAGTCTCTAGTATGAAGTAGACCCTTTCCATGCAAAGTGTGAATCTTGAGCCAGCAACATCAGCATCGTTTATTAGAAATTCAGACTTGTGGGTCCCACCCCAGACCTAGTGAAGTAGAATCGGGATTTTGACAAATTCCCCAAGTGATTTCTAAGCACATTGAAGTTTGAGACATGCTAGACAGGATTACGCCAAAAATTAAGCTGCCAGATGACCAATGAGAGGGGAAAAGTCATAAGCAATCATCCTTAAAGTGAGGACAAGCATGGAACAACTCTTTATTGTCAACAGGAATTCTCTTGTGTTAACCCAGAAAGGTTTCCATGAGTTGCTCTGAGAATCAGATAAATCCTTTTTGGGTTTCAGAATTCATTATAAATATCTCCAAGAAAAGCTTGGCATGGATTTTATTTTCATGCTTCAAGATACTGCTTTGAACTTTAACCAAAACTTTCCCAACTTAAAGAATAAGTTATGAATAAGGTCATAAATCTCATTAAAATCTAATATTCAGCAAAGCTGCCTGGTGTGTATACTATGGAAAATTGGATTTTACTGTAACTGGAGCCTTATGTATAATATTGCAAGTTAATTACAGAAGTTAGTTTTCAACATGTAATGATAGCTTATCCAGCTCAGTCTCTGTGCTACCATCGGAATTCAAATGCTCTTAAGAGACCAAATTTAATAACTGTTCACCTATTCAGGTTCACAAGACTAAACATTTCCTGGGTAAATAGTAATTTACGTCTTTTTGGTGCAGAGAAAATTAACAGAGTAATAAAGTCTTCAGACTCACGCACACACAAAAGAAATAGTTCTTACAATGCTATGTGTTAAGTTTGTCTTGGTTTTAAAATTCTCTCATATGGTGTATAGCTGCTGATTTAAAGGTTCGGAAAAATTGCTGTGACTTGGTGACTCAGGTGGGACCCTAGGGTGTCTGTACACCTTTGACTTGCAAACAGTTACTCGATCTGTATTATTTGAGTTGACGTAATCACAGTAATATTCTTGTTTAGCTAGGCTCCAGTCCAAATGTAAAGAGCCAAGTAGCAAACAACTGATTCTGCTTCTTCTGTTTCTGAAGGAAAGTGAACAGTGCTTTCCTCTTATAAAGCAGGACCCATAGGGGCCGGCCCCATGGCATAGTGGTTGAATTTGGTGTGCAGCCCTGGTTTGCTTCCCAGGCATGGACTTACACCACTCGTTGGCGGCCATGTTGTGAGGTGACCCACATACAAAATAGAGGAAAATTGGCACAGATGTTAGCTCAGGGTGAATCTTCCTCAAGCAAAAAGGGGAGGATTGGCAACAGATGTTAGCTCAGGGTGAATGTTTCTCTGCAAACAATACAAAAAACAGTACCTGTAATAACTTGTAATACCACGAACATGCAAAGGAATACAAACATGCAACACACACACCTCTCCATTCTTGCCTCAGTAGAACAGGAGTACCAAAGTGACAGAGCTCTGTATCTCTGTTTTGTTTCCTTTGCTAAATAAGTTTTTGGTTTCTGTTAAATCAATATACTAAAGGATAATTTAATGAAAAGAAGACACAAATTACGTTTTCTTGTCTCTTAGAAAGAAATTAATTCACAGGGCGCTTTATCTTGTTTAGAAGTTGTCTTAACTCAGGAGATATCACTGAATAATCTTTAATGTAGAAAAATAAACTCAGCATAGTGCAGATATACATTTGAATAGCATTGATAAATCAAATTTAAACATCGATACTTGTTAGCAGTCCTTTAAATGTGCTCTCCTGCTGGCTAATGAAAACCGAGGCGAGATTCAGAATCCTCCACCATTATTGATTACCGAGGGCTCTAATTTTCCTCCTGAGATTGCTCTTTGGCCAAGCTTTCACATTCATATTTTGCAACTAAAGAAAGTAATAATTATAAATTAATGATATCAATTCTATTGAAATGCAATTATTACAGTTTCACTGAGAGGAGGGGAAAAAAAAAACAATTTCAGCTTTAGCAAAGTTTCAATCCACATCTTGATTCTACGGAGCCATTTGTATTCATGCCAAAAATGGACTTTGAGTAACAGAATTGTGCACCTGGCTTTTCCAGTTCATCTCACTAGCTTTGCTCACCAGTGGTAGAAATATTAATGGGTTCTTTGTGAAATCATAATGAGAAATTAAGCATTTGCTGTTTTATGTAATAAATAAAGAGGCTGATTTAATAGCATGTCCTTAAGCAATTGTACCAAAAGAAACCAGTAGTGTCCGTGTGTGAGAGAGTGTGTGTGTGTGAGTGTGTGTGTGTTTAAGATAGGCGTCAGCCAGTTTTGACACAAAAGCACAAGCGTCGCTTAGTCTCCTGTTAGAATCCTGGCTCTGCACATCCTGGCTGTGTCCACTCTGAACATCTCTTTCATGGGAAACGCTGTGCGGTTCTTCAATGTTTCCAGATCTTTCACTTGTGCATTCTAAATGGACATTATGAAAAGTCAAAACTATTATTTTCAAATCCAAATATGCATCTGCTGTGCTCTTCAGGTATAAAGTTCCTTCAAGCATTTTCAATCTACAAAGAAGTTCAACCTTATTTAGCCTCAACTCCAAATTTTAAGGATCCTCCAAAGTCGATATGAATATGTTAATTTAGTTTTATCATCATAACCACATAAGTGCTTATAAATATCTGCAAGATCCACGTGTAAGCATACATATTTTAACATTATCGAAAGCTTTATGAAATTGTCGAGTTCTTAGAACTGATTATGGTTTCCAAAGAGCTCTGAAATATGCACAGAAGAAAAACACTGACAATCTATTAGAATCCAACATTCTCCAAACTGCATTTATAATGATACTTAGTGGTAGTTTATGTATTTAATGTAAGATTAATAATTCTATTAAAATGACACTATATATTATTATAGTATTGCACATTGCAAATATTTTATTTGATAGCATTTTTCTGAGTATCACAAATTCTGTATGCCCATTTTAAAATAATTTAGACTTTGGAGATATTCATCATTCCAAGTATATCTCTTTAACAGCTTTTCTCATTGAAATAATCAATGGCTTTGAAAATTAAAAGATATGTGAAAAATCATCCCAGGGGAACTCTTTTGGTTTTGAGCAAACCTAATGAAAATTCAGCTAAGAAAACCCAGCTCATGTATTCCACTTACATTGTGGAGAATTATGACTTTCATAACATATGTTTACACTTTAAAATACCATAGCATACCAATTAGCGAACATCCGTATGAAATGTCCATTTAAAGCAAGATTCTTACAATGTACATAGTCTTGTAACTCCCAAGATGCTGACAACACGATATGCCAGCTGCAGACAGAGAAACTGATGAAACGCAGTCATTCTGAATTTTAATATAATACAAACCATGTCAGCAACATTTTTGAAGAGCAGCTGCCAAGATTTCAATCCAACTGAATGGATAATGTTATTTTTATATTCTGTTCTCCTCTAGAAAATTAGACTTTTCCCTCTTTTACCTTACATTAACTTCGACTTATCAACAACAACAACAAAACTTCTGACTCACTATCATGCAATGAATTATCACTCTAAGACGAAAGACTAATTATAATGATGAAAAATATAGAGACCACAACATTGCCAAGGAAAGAAACTGCGACAACATATTATTTGTTATTTGAAATTTGATATATTCCATTGCAAGGGTAAGGAACATTAAAAAAATATTTTTTCTGTTCAAATTAAAATTGCAAAACATGGCATCTTGCTTACTAGCTTAATCTCTTGTAAACCCAAGTGAAAAGCAAATTTGACAGAATATTTTGTGTTGAGTCAGATATCCATAGTGTTACGCCAGTCTCCTGGGAATGTCTAAAAATGCAAAATAAATGGACTGTGGCATCACAGATCTGGCCAAAATGATCTGCACAACCATCAGGATATCAGGACATGCTGTGGCTCGGGGACTCCACAAACTGATCTGGACTTCCGCCATTCGGCACCCTCCTTCAGCCCACAAGCAGAGCTGACAAGCTCTGCTGGGTGGTGATTATTTATAATGACTTCATCCTTGCCCCTCTACTCCACCCTCCACAAAGCTGTGGCAATGATTTCCCAAAACACATGCAGGTGCGACACACCTGTTTAAAGCTATTCAATAACCTTCATAGACTTTGGAAGAAAATCAGCATCCCTGAGTTCTTCATAATCTGGTCCCTGCCTACCTTTCATCCCCTTTCATGTTGCAGTCCCCTGAACTCACCATAAGGAACCCTTTTCCATTTCTGAAATTCATTCCTTTCTCCTACACCTCTATATCCTTGCACAAACCTCTCTGCTGGAAAAATCCTTTTGTATTGTAAAATTTTTTAATTTTATATTTTCCTGATGTCTCAACATCCCCATAAGCAGGCTGTGAGTGTCCTGCCCAGGCAAGCAGATGAACCAGCGTGATAAGGGTGGTCCCTCTCTGCCACAAGTTCCTCTTCTTGCTCTTCCCTGACTGTGACCCAGAGACACTGAAATGCACCAATGAAATCTCCTATGACTTTTGCTTGTGTAATCCACACTGATCTCCACTAAAGGCCTTTGCCCATGGCTCCCCCCCTGCTTGGTTGAGCCTGCTCCCTTGCACCCCTCTCATATGGCTCCCTGTGTGCTGGGCTGTGCCTCCCTCTTCCAGGACCTGTGAGTGTAATAAATCCTTTGATTTCATATGCCGTGTTGCAGTGATCCTTAAAGACCCTTCAAAGGGGCCTGACTCCCTCTACAGCACATCTTCCCTTCACTGCCTCAACATCCTCTCCTCCCTAAGCCTCTCCTGATTCTCGGGCTGGGTCCATTCTGTGTCCCACAGTTTCTTCCATTAGGGTACTTTTCACATTCTGTTGCTCATCTTGATTACGATGTGAAAATTCTGTGGTTAAGAACATAGGCCAAGGTTTCAAAATGTCTCTTCTGCTTACCAGCCTGGTAGACTTGGAAAAATTATTTAAACTCTCTAAGCCAGACTTTCCTCATCAGGAAAAAAAAAAAAATGAGGTTAAAACTAACTTCCCTCTTGATAGAGTTATTGGTATCAAAGATTGAGATAATCCTGTAAAGCCCATGCCAACTGGCATAGTGAGTAATCTCATAATTTTGGGTCAAGCTATGACCTATTTCAATAAAACTTGCAATTCTGTCTAATATATATTTTTTTAAATCAGATTGTTTCAAGAGATTGCTTTTCCAGAAAATGGCATGAGTTGATAAAAGAAAGCATAATTATATATGGTGGACATACAGACACATACATACACACTCAAACATACACAAAAACAGAAAATGAGGAGTTCCAGCAATGACTAATATGTGAGTCATGTAAACCAAAGCAAATTATTTTACTTTATGGACTTTAATGTTTCTAGTCTGTATAGTGTGGCCGACCTAGTGATAATCTAGCTATGTTTTAACTCTGTCATGAAACCAGAATTATGAATTCAGTGCTGGTATAGGACTTCCAGTTACTGATCCGAAACACTTTCAATGCCTTCCTATTTAATTTGTGATTATTTGAGAAGGGTAAGAATCACTGCTCTTTCTACTCTTGCCATGAGAAAATTTGATTTAAGAAAAGATAAGGCAGGGCCAGCCGGTGGCGCAGCGGTTAAGTTCACACGTTCCCCTTCTCGGTGGCCCCGGGTTCACCAGTTCAGATCGCGGGTACAGACATGCCACCGCTTGGTAAGCCATGCTGTGGTAGGCATCCCATGTATAAAGTAGAGGAAGGTGGGCATGGATGTTAGCTCAGGGCCAGGCTTCCTCAGCAAAAAAGAGGAGGACTGGCAGTAGTTAGCTCAGGGCTAATCTTCCTCGAAAAAAATAAAAAAGAAAGAAAGAAAAGATAAGGCATTCTTTCTGTCCTTAAGAAGGGTATATTTGAGTAGAGTGGCAAAATCTGTGAAAGTTTAATTGTGTTGAGAAAAGCAACGTATTGGGTCTGGAAGCGGGCAGTTTCAAGAATACATGGAATGGTATATCTCAGCAGCTTCCATTCTGGCTGTTTTGCCCTTCAGAAAACTGGTTTTGAATGCAATTGAAGACAACTTAGAATAACAGATTGGGTGTTTTGAAGGACATTTATTGTGCCTGTAGCACTGACAAGGCCATCACAAGGAGCCTTGTATGTTGTTCCAGTTCCAAACACTCTTAAAGAGACTCAGCCTCCTCTCTTTGTCCCCACATGAAGCCTTAAGAAATGAATCACTCCAAATTGCATTTTAAAATGCAGTAAGAGCTTCTGCTGATAGATGTTTTTCCTTTGGAGCCCATAGTCTCTAATTTCACTCTCCGATGTTCGCTTGTACATCAATCACGTACAATGAACAACTCCCACAGGGCTGGCCTTGAGTCTCCTTCAGAGTGTGGGGTTGCTTCTCTGCCTATTCCAAGTTCAAATCAAGCCTTTTAATTGTGAATTAGGTATTTTAAGTTTTTTAATTGAGATATTTTCATTGAACTAACAGAATAAAGGAATAGATCATATTGTACCTCCTTCTCTTTGCAGAATTTGAAGGTGATGGTCATTTCCCTGGTTCAGTTCAATTTGATCTAATCAAACCCTGATTTATTATAATTAGCTACTCTGTTATCAACTGGAAATAACTGAGGAAATAACACACATTACCCACAAACTAAATAAAATACAAATACAATTTGATCACAACATTTTATCTTAATATAAAATTTATATAATTAGTGCTACAAGAAAACATAGGGGTGAGATACTAATGTGAGCTGGCAGTTTCATATATGCAAATGGAGACAAAGCGTGTAGGGTTTGCTTTAGTAAAGCTGCTGTGAACTGGGCTCTGACTGCCTCTTCATCTCCATCTCTGCCTTCGCTTGCAGTCTGTTCTGCTCTTAGCAAACATTTAGAGTTCACTGAAATTGCTGTATTTAATTCATGAAGGCTTATACACGTTTCTCTACCAGAGTACACACTTTCAGGCATCCATTAGACACTCCTATCCAAACTCCAAAACCCAGGTTAGATGTTTTCTTAATTGATGTAGGAGTCTGCCTCCCACTAAACTTGAGAACAAGAGTCATACTTTATTCATTTCTATGATTCTAATACCCAATAGATTGCCTGGGAGAAAGTATGCATGCAATGACAATTTTTAAACAAATGAATAGATGAATGAATGAGTGCCATTGATCGAAAGGAAGAAGGCAAGGACACTCCAGGACAGGAGTAGGAGAGGGGGCGGAAATGGCATGGGAATAGGCTGATCTCCTGTACAGCAATGTGTGGGGACATGATTGAAAGAATTAGTGTACAAGGTTGAAACACAGTGGGTGACAAGTTTGTATGGGTCTTGGATGCAATGAAATTGCATTCAGGATTAATGAATTCAGTGCCGTACAGTCAAAGAAGATTCTCGGGCAGATAAAAGAAATCATAAAACTTCATTTTTGGAGAATTCATTTTTCTGCTTGAATAAAGCCCTTGACCCTACAAAGAAAATCAGCCTTGTTTATTAAAATCTGAAATGGGACAATAGGAAAATGGTAGGGTTGATATCACATGACACTCACCTCAGTCCTGTTGCATATAGATGGTGACTCCTGCTTTAAAGTGGTAATTTATAAAATGTTAACCTTGAGACCTGGATAAGTGAATGTCATTTACAGGGCATCGAGGCTGCACTCTGAAACTCCGTCTTATTATGGTAAATAACAGAGGAATGAAGGAAGCGCAGAAGCATTCGACTACTGGAAGTCAAAGTTCACCAGCAAAATGCCTCCAAGTGTTTGTCACTGCACATTTGCATTTTATATATCATTTTATTTTCCACTGTGCTTTAATAATCATTTTAGCTATTTACCTTTACACATGCAAAATTCACCATTTGCATCTGCAAATATCTGCTCCTAGATACATCTGCCCACCTGCAGCATAATTAACTAACTGAAATTCTTTGACATTATAAGATGTAAACAGTTTCCCAGACTTGATGTTGGTGAGTCTGCAAATATTAAAAGTTAACGCTTGATGCTTTTCCTTTCATTCTTTTTTTTCTTTTCTTCTTTCTTCCTTCCTTCCTCCCTTCCTTCCTGTCTTTCTTTCTTCCTTCCTTCCTCCCTCCCTCCATTCCTTCCTTCCTTCCTTCCTTTCATACATAGCATTATCTCTGCCACTTGGATATTTAAGAACAAATCTTTTGATTGTGGTTATGAATCTGAAAATATTTTGGAAGTGGAACGGGTACTCTTATGTACAACCCAGATGTTTGCCCCAGATCTTTGCCTCCTCAGTAAAGCACTCATTCCACTGGCTGATGACAGTGTTGCTGACTGACCATGTGTAGCTGAGTCCCCTCTGAAGAGTGCTCCTAGTCAACTCACCCAAGTTCATGACATCTTCCTAAAGTCATCCCTTCTTCCCAGGGACATCCTGTATCCAGTGATTGGTAGATGCAGCGGATTAAGGCTTCGCTCTTTGTCTTAGTCAGCTGGGGCTGCTATAACAAAATCCCACACTGGGAAGCCTAAACAATAAACATTTATTTCTCACAGGTCTGAAGGCTGGCAAATCCAAGATCAAGGCGGATTCGGCATCTAGTAAGAACCAGCTTCCTGGTTCACAGTCAACTATCTTCTAGCTGTGTCCTCAGATGGCAGAAAGAGGGCTGGAGTGCTCTCTGGGGCCTCTTTTACAAGGGCACTAATCTCATTCATGAGGACTCCACCCCCATGACCAAATGACCTCCAAAGGCCGCACCACCTAATACCATTACATTGGGGGTTAGGATTTCAACACATCAATTTTGTGGGGACACATTCACTTCATTGTGTTCCTTTTGCCTCAGTTCAGGATAATTGTGCAGGAACACCACAGCTTGAGCTTCCCATAGTATAGACAGAGCCCTTTCTTAATTGGGATTAAACACAACTTCTGGCTCTTCTGACTCCTCACAACGTACTCCCCACATTTGAGAAAAAGTGAGAAAACATTATCTAAAATGTCCTGCATACTAATCTCCATCTCAGAGTCTCTCAGCAGGGGAACTTGACCTTCTCCAGGAAATAAGTAAAAATATGTCAAATCAACCCAAGAGATTTGAATTTCAAAAAATCCTGTCTGCTAACTTAATACATTGAAAATCTCACGGAAATGCTCTCCATCCCTCCCTCCAAAGGGGTCATCAAAATATGCTAAATAGGCATTGTTTGCAGGTTTAAAAGAACTCTGAGGAATACATTATGGCACAGCCATAATGGTCATATCTTTTGTCCCTATACCCACTTTTTGGCATTTATTTTATGAGATATTGAAGAATGTGACAGGTTTTCTCATGCCAAGTTCTTACAGGTTGCGGTATAATCAAAACTCTTAAAATTTACACAACTATCTGAAAGAAACTTTGATAGACATCTTGACAGATTAGACAACTGTATTATATTTTCTCACATCTGTATGTCACTTTATATTTTTCAAAGTACTCTCTCCTCAAGTGATATCAAAGTTGATCCACAACTGTGAGATGGAAGCCAAACGTGTGTCCTTCTCCATTTTACAGATGAGCATAAAAACTTATACAGATAAATTATTTCCCTCAGGAAACTGGGTAAGGAAATGCTAACTGTGGTGATTCAACCCTTTAAGGACACGAATTGATATTTAAATAAATCAAGAAGAATTAAATGAACATAGTCTCAACCGAAGGACTTTTGGTTCCTACTCTTGTGATAACATTTGCCTATTCGACCAGATGCATAATAACCACTTTTGGTTTTCAGGTGGCGCTGTGCCCACCACAAACCTAGCACGAGAGAAAGGCCGTTTCTTATCCTGCAGCCAGGAACTAGAGAGCGCAATAGAGCCCAGGTTCCTTTCGTTATAACTATTTGTATCTCATTAAAATGTGCCAGAGAAGCTAACATTTTTTAAAATGAGTTTCAATAAAGATTGTGCATCACCCCCATCTGTAACTATTTTTGCCTCCAAGGTTTCCAAACCTATGTGGCTGACTCCATCTGGGGAAGGATACAATGTTTCTGCATCATAACTCTCAGTAGCAAGAAAGGCCAGAGCCTTATCTGGGGAAGCCTCACTTCATAGAAAAGCGGGGAGAAATTTATTCTTTTTCTCTAAATTCAGAGAAATCAGACTTAGGCTAATTACCTCCTGTAGTGATCATCAGTATATCTGAAGATATACCAATATTGCTTCAAAAAGTCACTTCTTCATAGAGGTATCAGTATTCACAAATCAAAAAAAAAAAAAAAAAGAAAAGAAAAAGAAGCTGGTTAAGTGTGAAGTGGAGAACTTTATTCCGTCTTATTTTCTGACTTTTTCAAGGTATCCTACATCCTTGGAAACTACTCATCTCCAAATACGGAAGCATAATCGGCAGCCTCTGTCTTCCTACGTACTAGCTTTCCTTTTCCTAATTTGGTTGTTACTTAAATTCTCTAATTATTGAATGCTCATTCTATAACATGGAAACAATAATAGTACACACAGGTTCAGTCAAGAAGAGACAAACCCTCCTAAGTATTTCAAACAGAGGAATTTAATCTAGAGACAAGAGGAGAAGCTGAGAAACTCAGGATTTGCTGAGCATTTGGATTATTTCTCTTTTTTCTATCTATAAAGTATGTTATTCTGTACATGGAGATTCATAAAATATGTTTTCTTCTATTTTGGACTTTTTATTTTAAACTCTCAAGAAGTGTTATTTAGGATTTTTAAAATTGTAAGTTACTTTGTGAGCTTCTGCTGCATAGCAAACAACATAAAATCTCAGTGGCATAGAATAATAGCCATTTCTTTTTCCCTCTAGTCTGAGTGCTGGCCAGGGCTCTGATTCAGGCGGTGGGTCCAATTCATGTCTGCTGCACCTGTCTCATTCTGGGGTCTATATTGCAGAGGCAGCAACTACCTGGCAGCACATTATTCTCATGACAGGGTTAGCAGCAGCCAGCAGAAACTCAGGATGTCTCTTAATGCCTAGACATGGAACCAGCACATTGTCACTTCTACCCTCATTTCACTGGTACAAACAAAGTCACCTGGTTAATCCCAACATCAGTGGGTTGGACAAGTATGCTTCTCCCATGGAGGGAGTGAATATTCGCAGAAGAGTAATCTAGTCTACTACAAAAGAAACAGAAGAAACTCAGGTATTTAAAAAAGGTTGCACATTGAGAAAAAGAAAAACAGATACCAGGAATCACAAAAAAAAATGGAACATATTTTAGTAACTGAAATTTTGTTCAAGATATACTGTAGCTGTAGCTAAAGCACTTCTGTGGGCTACTCAATAGCTGACATTCAGGTAACTGCGCTCTAGGGTTCAGCCATCATCATGGGAGAGCCACTTGTTGTCCCTGCTTGTGGAGTCTCGCTGGTATACATTTCTCGTTACTCTGCTGGTCTCCATCTCGTCATTCTTGTGCATTCTTAGCCTCAATACACTAATGACTTACACAGCCTCTTGGATTTTTACTACCACATGGCTTCTTTTTACTACTTTCTCTCTCTCGGTCATTTTGTTTATTCTCTTGATCCGACTGCCTTAGTTTGTCTGTATGTTTTATATTCAAACTCACTGGAAATGAGAACACTGTTAGTTCAGTTTATCACTGTTATCACTCTTGGGCAAAGCTCAGAGGCTGCTAAGCAGCTGAGAATAATCCACCCTTAGGTCACATGCCTACTTCTGGTCCAATCAGGTGTATCCTGGGAGTTAGTCCATGACATGAGTGAGGTTTACAATACACTGTCAATCATCGTAGGCAACTTATTTTTTGTAGAAGTTTCAAGTGCGTCAACTTCTTTGAGAAGGGAGCTGTGAGCTTGGGAAGGAATTCTGAGACTTCTCAGACAGGAGTGCTTTAACTGACAAGCTCTTTGCCTGGTCTTGTGGTAGAGACAGGGTCTGTTGGAAGGAAGGAGGGAAAAAAGGAAGGCAGGAAGGAAGGAAGGGAATGAGGAGAGAGGAAAGGGAGGAAATCTTGAGTGGCAGAGCTGAAAATGTCTCTCACAATTCTCCTTCCTTACTTAATTCTATGCTACTTCAATCTCTCTCTCTCTCTCTTCCTTTTTCTCCTGAACATAAAGTATGTTTTTTGGGGGAACTTTCCTATATTTGAGCAAGTTCAAGGAAAGAAAGTTTGAACTTCAAAGGATCCAATGTGTTTAGACGAAAATATCATCAATGGAACATGGGGAATCCTCAGCCTAGGGCTTTCTCCAAGCAATGGCCGCCTTCCTGTTATCTGATTTTTCCAACAATTCCTTTTGGTTCTTAGCTGGCAACACACTTATTGCTTCTCTCAGTGACTATTTGACGCTGTAATTCTGAATCTTGTTCCAACATCGCTTTCTCTTTTTCTCTGCATTTTCATAATTCTATAGCTGCTTTTCAAACTTATCCATTTGGCCCTGAAGCAACTAGTAGGCTCCAGATGCTATCTGGTAAGACCTAAGATGAACACCATAAACAAGAATAACAAAAACAGAATTATTGCTATTGAACAGCAAACAAACTGTGAATACTATATTCCATTTATTTGAAGATTCTAGAATTATCTGCAATAAATGAATTGCCAAATTTCAAAGTGCTAAAATATAAGCATATTTAAACCAATATAGAAAAATCTTGTTTATAAAATAGCAAGATTATTCTCAATTGCAATAACAAGGACAATGAGGACTATCCATTATTGGGTGATTTCTATGTACCAGGAACTATGCTTCCCCTTCAGGTACATGACCTCATTCAATCCTCACAGTTAGCCAATGGTGTGTGGTGGTGACGAGAATCTCATTTTAAAGGTACTGTAACTGAAGCAAAGGTAAGTTAAATAGCATGTCGGGTCTACTAGGTGGCAGAGTCAGGAACATATGGATGTTTAATAATCACTTTGATTTAACAGATGATTAATAAGTGAATAGATGAATGCTTGAGTTTAGCTGAAATAGAAGCTTTGAAGAGGCAAGTCCTAGCATGCATAGCTGAGAAAATTCTGGAGGTCATGAATGCCAGGCTAAGAGACCGAATCTTTTATAATTGATAGAGGACATATTTAGAAGACTTTTGAGCAGTAAAGTGCCACCCTCAATGTTTTTTACTGAATAAATCAGGAAGCACGATATTTTATGCCCCGAAACAAAGGTAGACTTGAGGTAGGGGAGTCAGCCAGGAGAGTTTTGCAAAATCTATGTGTGAGTGAAGGGGTTAAATGGTAATGGCAGCAGTGGGCCTAGAAAGAATGGGATTACTGTGAGAAATTCTGTACAGCATCATTCATCTCCAGAACTGGGAAACTGATTAGACACACCAACGAAGGGAGACGAAGGAGTTAACAACGCTAAAATTGCCTCTTGTGTAAAAGGCATTTCAAGATATTCAGTTGCTTTAGGGCCATCATTTTGAACATTAATTGTATTTGTTATGCTGTAAGGCATTTGCTTATCTGGCAAGAAAATATCCAAATGCCTGTAAACTCTTAATTTGGCCTGGAACAACTTATTTTCTTAAAATATATTATCTTTTGGGAAAAATAAGTCTTTTAAATTATACTTTGCATAACATACATATTATTCTGATAATTCTGTATGATTCTGATTATTCAGTTGTTATTTTTACTACTCTCTGCCCTTGATCTAGTGAATTTCCTGACAGAATATACTCAATCCATAATTGTTAAATGAATGAATGAGGAAATCTTATCGTTTCACAAAATAACTCTCTGAATAGGTAAAAACTTGAGTTTCCTTTTATCAGTAAGGAAATAGCTTGAATACATTTCTTTTCCTTCCCTGACCAGCTTATGACTTCCTGGGAATTGAAGCCAGGTTGTTTTCCCTGAGTTAAAGGATCTCATTTAAGCATACTAGGCTGTTTGGTTAACATAAAGGATACTTCCATCAACCCACTAACAAAGATGAATTATATTTATAGAATTCAGGCAGGTAAAATAGGGGAAAAAAACGCCATACTCTCAAGAGTGCAAGTATCCATCTCATGTAGGTGTAAAATTGGCTGCTGCATCTCATGCTTTGTTGCTGGCTGGAATGAGAACAGTGGGAGCTGGGCCCCCCTCGGCTCTGACATGCCGTGGCAGATGTTCACCTGAGTACACTCCAGGTGAGAACCTTAACCACCTGCAGCCTGAGGAAGAGGCAGAGCACCGGCTGAGAATTACAACTGCTTCTCACGTCTGCGTAGACTGTTGCCTACATATCAATTCAGAAGCAGATAAGGAAAACAGAAGCCAGTGTCTAATAAGTAACTGTCCAAATCAAAGAATCTTTTTGGGAAATAATGAAATTCCATAACCCACAGCCTATATTCAGATCCTATGCTTTTAGTTACTGTGCTCTTTGAAATAGGTATTCCACAAAACAGACATCTGTGTTTCTAGAACCCTGGCGATATTGTAGGAAAGGAATAAGAGGCAAGGCCTGAAGACCTGGATTGTAGCATTGATTACTTATGCCATCAACAGCCCTGTGGCCTTACTCATATCTGAATATTTCTGAGCCACAATATCTATATCTGCAAATTGAGGGGAGCAAAACAAGATAATTTCCACTCATTTCACTTCTAAGGTATTTTGATTCTGACTTAGGTATTAACTAATTATTTATTGTACCTTATTGAGTGCTTGGCACTTCACGCAAGAGGGAAAAGGATGCTGGACACAGAGACAGTGTTAATTAATTATATGTTTGTGGAATTAAAATAAATTGAATAAGCATTATAACAAGGTTAGTGGAGGATTAAAGAGGTGTCGCTTCTTTGAATATCCTATTTTTTCCCCTTGCCCCTACCCAGTAGACACACACACACACTCACTCACTCACCATGGCTAGATCCGGGTCAGAAGAGGAACACAACCTTAAAATCAATGATACCACTAGAAAATTATCAAATTGTTTTCTTATTCTATGGTGTAAACAATTACGTATTTATTGTACAACCTGGAGAAATATTAACAAAATCAAGACACAGCAACCACCCACAAGTTGCTTCCAGACAAGAAAGATATAAAAAGATGTGAGCAATGCCAATGGAGAAGATAAGCCATGCAGGTTTAGAAATCAAGTCACTTTTAGAATCGATTTCATTATGTTATCACATCAGAAGAAAGGAGCTCCATTGCTCTGCCACTTATAATTTTCTTTTTGTAGTTAGTTGATATTCAATGGATTCTAATTTACTTGCAAAGTAGTCCACTTGGTCATATTTGCCAGGAGAAGAAATAGAGGAAATCAGAGAATTTTAGTTACTTGTGCTGCTTATACATGACTGAGCTGGACTTCAAACTCTGCCCGTAACCATGCCACACATGGTCTCAGACCCAGCTGGACCAAGAGTTAGCATATTTCACAGAGCACATTTGTCATTACTACTTTAAAATTGGTCTCCAAATACTTAAACATGAAAAAAAACCATGCCATTTGCTGAAATCTTCTAACAGAGGACTAGCACTACCTAGATTTTAGTTGTTGCTTTAGAAAATGTGCTGCAATCAAGGCAATTAAGCAGACAGCCCAAGCCGTGTAACCATCCACCCCGGAGTGCTTCTCCTATCGAGCTTATAATAAAATCAGAATCACTTAACTAAACTCCAGCACGCTTGCACATTTTTAAAGAGAGAAAAGGTAATTAGGCCAACCTTCCTAACAGCCTGTTAGATAAAAGATTTGAGAGTGTAGACCTTCTATATTGTCTTTAGCGCATATCATTTTTTTTCTAATTTACCAACTGGCGAATTGTAAAGAAGAGGAAAAAATGAAAATTTTAATGAACCCAAGCAACACTGGACTTCTGTAAGGTTACATAGGTGGAATATATCAGTTGGTATTAGGCTGAGACACTTTCTGAAACATAGTCCTTTGAATATGCATGAGTTTTGTTCTGGAAGATAAAGGCTTTGTTAGAAACAATATACCTTGAAAATTTGTCTAATTCTGATTCTAATAAACCAAAAAACTTAAGCAATTCGTTTAGGTAAAATGTTAAGTCTGCTGTAAGAAAATCAATGGGAGTTTAAAAGACTTTACCCAAGGTTACCTGTTTCTAAGAACTGCATAATGAATCTCACACTTTGAAAAGAAAACTGTGATTTCTAGATTAAAACTATGCACTGTCTACTTGGCCTGAAACTATGATAAAGGGAATTTGGAATAAAATATAGAAGATCCATGGATAAAAGTGTAGTCAGATAGAACATTATAGGGCAAACAAATATTCTGATTGATGACTTTATTGCTCCACATTTTTTTAATATAAGCATGAGAGCTTTCTTCTCCAGAGTTTCGGTGAACTGTTTTTAAAATAACACTGTAAAAATAATAATAATAATATTCTTACCATAATAATAATTCCTGAATTTATTGAGCATTTACTGTGTGTCTGGCCCTGTGCTCAGATATATAATCACATCAAATCTTATCAATGGCACTATTGAGTGGATATTTCGATTTTGTAGCTTTATAGCTTTGAGACATTAAATTTCCCAAAGTATTCCTGCAAGGAAATAGTGACACCAGCGATTGAGATTCGTTCTGAGCTACTGCAAATACCATGCTGTTATTCACAATACTGCCTATCATAGCCTTATTTTTAGCATGTTTTGGGTTTCCCCGCTGGAAGGAATTGATTTAGTGTTGGCCTCTACCATCAAAGAAAGTTAACTTGCTTTTCTGATCAAATAAGTCGCCTCAAACATAAAAGAATGAGTGAGATAAACAACCACCAAAACTCCCCAACATACCTTCGGCCACTGCCAATTTCCTCAGGGCTCCGAGATGGCAACCTCTTCATCCACTCTGCTGTTGCACTCACTTTAGCGCTTAGATTTTCTTTAACAGGACAATGTGAAAGATGAGACTGAAAATGCAAATCTTTCTGGGTGACATGGGCTCCGGTTTAGCGTTCAGGTCACCTGAGTTCTAATCCCAGAGTAATAAATGTGTGATCCTGAAGGTGTCAATTCTTCATCAGGCTTTCAGTGGTGTTCTGGAGAAGGCTGTTCTAGGCTCGTTAGCACTGACTGTGCGCGTCTCTTCCCAACTCTGCACTCAGCGATGTCATCTCAGTAGTTTAGGATCTGCCAGCATGGGAGTATTTACATCAGAGAAATTTCCAAATGATACATATCAGGCCCACCTTCTCCACAGCAGCCAGTTGGGAAACATTTCCAAGCCCGTCTCTGATCCATTTCCTTTTAGAAGGGGGTTTAGACTACATTAGAGACCGCAATCAATTTACAACTCTAACGTAAACTCAGTTTGACTGGCAGTGGTCACTAGATTCGACAAGAAAGAAATAAGTACAATTATAAAATTCGTCGAGAGGAAATCTCTCTTCTCCATCTCCCAGCAATGAATTTTGCTTCAGACGCCTTCACTGCTCTTAGAACCATGAGGAAGTCGTTATAAAGTGAATGATAGAAGCAAAGTTCTGTGGCAAAAACACTGCCTGCATATGCTGCTAAAATCATTGGCATCGTTTTCCACTGGTGTATACCAAAACTGAGGTTCTGGTCCTGCTTCTTCACCAGGGTGGAAGAAGCTGATGACCTACTGTTCAAACACTTGTGTTTATTTTGTGCTTTAACAAATTTTTCAAATGGTAAAGATGTCGATTATCTATACACTGATACAAAAACCACATCCCATTTTTCAAAAAGGGCACATTAACATCAGAGAAACTTTGGTTCAAATTCTGACTTTTATCACTTACTACTAGTTTGACCTTGGACAAGTGAATTAACATCTATAAACCTCTGCTTATTACTCCTCCATAGCATAAAAATGATTATATTGACTCCCCATGCATTTTGGGAATACTAAATAAGGCAATTCTTGAAGATACTCAGCAATGTCTGCTACACTAAAAATATTTTCCATAATTATTATATTAATTATTTGTTAAGAAGTGATTCTCTTAAACATTTCCTCCAAATTTGTTAGTAGTAAAAGAGGCATTTATGGAAGTAGGAATGGCTTGAGGGAGTTACAACATACATGGCTAGTATTCAATGTCAAGATTTTCCCTGGTCTTATTTTCTCCTGTAATCTCAATGTTACACCAAACCTGTAGTAACATTTTGCTGCCTACAACAATTTGTGTTAACGCTGCATTGGAAGATAAAGGAAGATTGTGTGTGTGTGTTTGTGTGTGTGGCAGAAATGTATAGCAGGAGGTGAGCCAATGACTTTGGTAAAATGAGCAGTTACTTTGAAAATATACTCTCCACACTGAGAGATCCTTAGAAATCTTGATTACTAGGTAGACTTCCAACAGTAAATGGCATGGATTTATGAGCCATTTTAATTGAATATTAAAGCAAATGATGATTCCAGAAAAGTGAAATACTTGGGGTTACCTATGCCACAAACACGTTGGTTAAAAAGCTGTCCACACACAGACATGTTAGAATCCTACAACCAACGCAGCTCAGACCCTACATCATGGGAATAATAGAGCACAGATTCTTTTCAGATCACAGACTTCAACAGTGGGAAAGAAAAAAGAGAAGATGGAGCAATTGAGGACTGACTTCATAATTTTGCCCTGGGTTCATTCACCCTCTTCTTTTCCTTAATAATGTTTGACCATTCGCTATTTTCTTTTTATACCAGTTTCGAGACGGGGCAACAGTTCTTGATTATTTATTTTTCTGAGAAGTGCCAAAGGGACATAATGACCTAGATCACCATAGTGGGGCTGGGTGGAGGGTTGGGTGCTTTCTGACAAGGAAAGAATAATTATGGAAGCTTAATGATTTGTTCAGGTTGTAAATGTGGGCGCTGTACTTTGCTGACCTTGCTATTTTATTTTGGATTTGTGAATAATGAATAATTTGTTTTAGGGCATTCAAAGGGTTTAAATGTCACATCCAAGACTTTGACCCTGTCATTTTTAAGTGCCTGGTTAGGTGGAATAATCATTGCTAAGGCCAATGGGTGTTTTTCTTAAATTAAAAGTTTTTCAGAATATTTTCTAACTTGATAATATTTCCATAATTGTTTAGTGAAAAATATTTTAAAGAATTATTACTTTAATAAATGTTAAAGATGGAATTAAAATGTGTATTCTTATGCAAAATGAATGCTGTGGTAAATTTTGTCTATAAATGTCACTTTTAATGGAGTCTTCTGATGGAAAAAAATGTAGTCATGATTACACAAATACTCTAGTTGCAAAGGTATTACATTTATCCATATTTATTTCATGTCATTGGACTAATATTGTTCCTTGTTTTTAAATTGTTTGTTATTCATTCAGTCCACTTATAGACCAAATTTGAAATGACTCACAGTAAAAAAAAAAAAAAAAACAGTTAATTCAGACCTTTGAAATAATGATAAAAGGGCTAACGGTAGATAGTTGGAGAGTTGGGAAACTGAGGGCAGTAGTTGTACCAGAAACCATTCCTAAAGATGATTTTAACTAAGGAGTTAGCACAAAATGGATGGAAGCCAAGGCAAAAGGAGAAATGTGATAGGTATTATGTTTTCCTCTTGTATTCAAATAGAAAACGAAAAGAAAAAGGCCAGATTATCAAGTAAGAATTTTCCATGTTCTGAGCTCTAAGAGTTTTATTTCACATATTCTTATTTCTGTAGCAGTTAATGTTGACATCCCACCAAGATCCCCTTTACTAGGCTGGTGCACCCATCCCAGAACATTTACAGCTGCATCTTTCTCTGGAGGATTTCCTTTGGCTTATAGGAGCCATGGAGCCCAGGGAGGCATGGGAGGTGTTGTGCCAACTTTTTCCTGGGATAATTCATGAAAACAATGGCCCAGGCGCCTACCTCTTAGTGGGAAATTTTATAGAACAAGCACACTCCAGAGCCCCTTGTGAGACCAGGCTGAGGTCAATCCTCTGCTGAAAATACATTTTTGCATACCTTTTCCCCCTTGTCCAATCCTATTTCCCTTACTTTCTGTACACGTTTCTCTTGAGAATATTCCTCCAATAAATCCTTTGCTCAAGAACCCACCTAAGACAAGACAAAATAAATGTTTAAAAGTAGAAGCAAATCCAGCCAGCCCTGGTGGCCTAGTTCTTAAGTTCAGCACTGTTGGCTTTGGCAGCCCGGGTTCGGTTCCCGGGCATGGACCTCTACCACTCTGCTAGCAGCCATGCTGTGCTGGCAGCCCACATACTAAAAAAAAAAAAAAAAATAGAAGAAGATTGTTACAGATGTTAGCCAGGGCAAATCTTCTTTAGCAAAAAAAAAAAAAACAAACAAAAAAAAACACTAAAATAAATGAAAGTCATTTCCAATAAAACGTTGTTTACAAAATTGAGAGAAGCATTTTCTTTAGTTATTTCTGGATCCTTCTCTTAATAAAATCTAAGGGAATAATATTAATTCATAATCTTTTAAAGGCTTGGTACCAAATATCCATTTTCTTGTTTCTATTTCTCCCTTGGATTTGCCTTACTTCTCTCTCTCTTTTTTTTTTATTATGTGGTCCCCAGATGATATTTTCTGGGTTTGACCAAAGGGAAGATGGATTACTATTTGTCCAGGAGACCATCTGAATATAGAGATCCAACCAAAGTCAAAAAGAACTAGGGTAAGACAATTTGTCAGAGAGTTTGAGGCATGCAGGGGACTGTGAACAGAAAATATGTGTAAGGAGACCTCTAGACCTGCATTTTAATCTCAAGAATCCCTTCCATATGGCTCACAACTTCCATCAAGTAAAGTAATCTCTGTGTATTTCATTTTCTCCATCATTAAGTCAGGTGATAATAACACTCCTCTGCTTGGATTGTAGTAAAGAGTGAAATATAACATAAAGTCTCTCATAGAGTGAGTGATAAAATGGCTGATTGAGAGATATCAGTTTAATTATCTCCTTAAACGCTACCTCTTCAGTAAACACATGTAATATCGAAGAACATGGGGGCGATTGTAAGAAGTGTTTCTGAAATGGAAAAACATATATGTGGGAGATATGTTTTGGAGGAGGGAAAAATAAAACCTGAGCACGTGCATGTGTGTGTGTATGAGAGAGACAGAGAAACAAAGAGAGAGAGAGAGGGAGAGAGAAATTTCATCTAGAATGAGTTCATAACAGTCCTTGATTATATTTGCCTAAGGATTCAGAAATAATAGGAGCAACAAACCCAATAAGTATTATTTAGTAAGAATATGCCACACAAAGTGTAATAGCATTAGGGGAAGAAGGGAGAAGGTCAATTTTCCTCCCAATAAAACATAGCACAAGGGACACAGAAGTTTAACTTATATGGCTCTCTAGAATGCATGTTTATGGTCTTAACAATTAGCTTTTTCCTAAGTCAACAATTAAAACAATTCTCTTCTGTGCTATTTTGAGTGAAATAGTTGGTAAGGTGTTTGTTTAGCTAATGAAACTACTTATATCTAGTTCTAAGTGGAAAGGTTAGGATAAAGAAACCTGAGTAGTTTGATACCAATGGGAAAGCCATTCATTGCTTGGCTTTGAATTTAAGTCACAGCAGTGGCCCAGACAATTGCTATGGATAAAAGCACTTCATAGTCTCACCAATAGCTTATCAAGAGCCCAGAAAGAATTATGAATCCAACACTTCCTGAAGCGTGTCTCATGAGATGCTTTTTAAAAAGAAGACTCCGTGATGAAATACTTGGAAGTATAGAACGCTGTTTATTTGGAGATTTGCAATGCATTCTAAAATGCATGTTAGCATATTTAAAGGCTCTGAAAAAATATCCTGTACTAAGGACAAATTGTAACTGGAGATTTCTTTGTTTGTTTATTTGTTTAGTTTATAGTTCGGGTTAAAAATTGCATATTACCATCAGTCTCAGAATGATAATGATAGCAGATTACCTCCTTCTTCATTATGTGCCCAAGATTTGTGAGAGCTTACTAGTTCCCAATGGGAAGAATTCAACCTGGCTCATTTCAGTCGTGGTATAGAAGGTAGGAGCATGGGTGCTGAAGGGAGGCTTCTTGGAAATAGAGCTTGAAGAGGAGGAAATGGATAAATCCCTGTGTCCCACAGCAGCCACAATATTTGATAGAATCAGACAGCTACTGTCATAAACGCTGGTCGTTTCCTTCCCTGAAGTTTGAAAATTTGTCAACCAACTAGTTAAGTTCTTCCAATTCCGTCCCTCACTCTTTCTAAAGCTATAGTTGCTGCTTTAGCAAAATGAAGGTAGATCAGGTTTTATGCTGTCGTCCTCAAAATTATGTTATGAGGATGCTTGTTGTGTTGGATCAGTACTGCTGAGTGTTGAAATCCTCACTGTGGAACCAGGGGGCTCAGAAAGCCAATGGCAGTTGAGAGTCTATCGGGGAGTAGACGGGGCTGCTTAGTCAAGTCGTGAGGGTTATAGTCTTCAGTAGATGTGAGAGTCTACCAGGTTCTGAAGATCTGAGCATCCCTGTGAGGCTACTCCTTAAGAGCAGGCTCGAGGTGGTGACAGAAGCTGAATGTTTCTTTGCCCTCCATAGTGAAGACCTTTCTGTGGTAATTGGAGGGAAATGCTACCATTGCTCAAAAGGGCTTCCTGCATGAAAGGCTGAACTCTGAATGTTATAGCTCTTTGCACTCCACCCTTTGAGTTCACATATAGAGCAACTTCTTTGAGTGCCAGCCCCAGCTCTAAGAGCACCATCTCAGCCCTCGTGCCAGAATCAGCTATCTCACAGACCCAAAATGGGCTCTCCCCACTGTCACACACACACATACACACATATTTATTGCTCCCTGATGACCAAGTCCTATGAGGTTACAATCATCTTCTTACTTTGTTCTTTGTTTATCATCTAAAATTTGTTTTGACACTTTCATTTTAGGTAAGTGAAGCGAACTAAACTTATACTTAACTGTTGAAGAAAAGCCATGCAATTTTTTATTTGCAAAAACAGGAAGTCTATTTCAAGGTTATTTTCTGTCCTTGCCCATTTGTGAAGCTTGACAACTCCTCTAGCTAAGAGAGAGAAAAAACAATTTAATCTAGCATGCCTTTTTTTAGGACCCTCCACATTAGAGTTTAATTATATTTAAGCTAGAGTTTCCAAAACTTATTTTGGCCTTTTTAATATCCCCTCAAACTGGGGTTCTGTGGAGCGTAATCTTTTTAGTGCTTGACTGCAAGGTGCATTATTTGGTATTTGCATCTTATAAAACTATGTAAAGTAGAAAAATGAGAGCAGATAACTAAACTTTCCCATGCCTCATTTCCCCCATCTCTTAAATTAAATTAGTAGAATCTGTCTTATTTCTTTCTGTCTGTGACCTTGAGGAGTTTCAAATAGAAATGCCCTGTAGAAAAGTTTTTATATTTTGTATATTCAGCTACTGTTTTATGCAGGCAAGGTAGGTTAAAGAAACAGTGTATTTTACTTGTGAAGTTTTCTTTAACCCTTATAAAGTCCTGAATGATGGTTCAGACAGCTTTCCATCAGGATGATTTCCGTCAGGGAAACTGAGGCAGTGGGTATTTGCATGTTCAGCCTAAACTCATAGTCGTTAGAGAATGAATTGATACAAGAAATGTGATCACCTCCTAAGACTATTGGTGCATTCCAAGTGTCAGTGTAATTTGTAGTGTGTCCAAAAATGAAAACAAAACAAAAACCAAACAGATTTATCTAAGAAATCTTTTAAAAGTGTTACTTATGAAGTTTTATCTCCTTCAAGTAGTAGAATTGTGCCCCAAAAGTCCTTTATCCAGATACCTACAAATCTTGGTAAATCTGAATCTTGAAATCACCGTCCTTGTACCTCAAGAATGAAGCCTCATACCACACACATCTGTCTTGCTTAAGAAAAAAATCTGTGTTTCTCTGAGTTTCTGGAAATTGGTGACTCCCTTTTCCTAATTATTTCTCTTTATTGACCCTGCAAACTCTACTCAGAAGCACAGCAGGAACAACTATGTTCCAGGAAAGGCATGAGTAGGCTGGGCTGGGCAGACTATCCAGGCTACAGCCCTGACTTCTCGAGGTTTAGGAATATGCTAGTCCAATTCACAATCTTTAATATGGTGATATTAGATGCCTCTCTCCTCAAGTCTCTGTCTATGTGCTTGATGAGTCTGAGGAGAACCGTGGAAGATCTGAGCAGGGTGCTTTTCTCATACATGTGTTAGCGGCAAAGTGGTTCCAAGTCTTCTAATTAGTTTTTTAAAAAGACCATAGTTTTGTTAGCTAGTAAAAATTAAGCAATAATTTAAGATCCTAGTAAAGATGTTAGGTCCAGCTCAGGGCCTAGAGTGGAGAGGGATAGATTGGGGTGACTGGATTGTGATGAGAAAACCAAGGCAAATAAAACTACACACAGACAGGAAAGATGATGGAGAATAGGTAGCAGCTTATTTTGCAAACACTCCTTTCAACCAGGAGCATATTATTCCATGATTAAGGCATGGATCCAACCTACTGATTGTCCACTCTTGATCAGGAATGATTCAAGTCCTGGGTGGGGGTGAAGTTTGTGCTATCTATAATTATGTAGAGTTTGGGCAGTCAGACATCAATTCTTATCATCATTAAGAGTCATTTTTGTCCCCTGCAATCATTGCAATACCTACAGTTTTAAAATAGTATTTGTGAATAAAGGAACTATTTCTTTCTTTTCATATTAGATTTTTGCTATTAAATGCTTTTATGCTCTGCGAGCCTTGTTGTCGATGAAGAATGAAGGGTAAGGTATTCAAATGATTTATTAAATTAAAGTTTTATTATCCTAAAAGCTTTTTATTTTTCTTTATTGTTGTTTTTCTTGGTTCTTTTGTACTGAGTAGCAAAAGTTATTCCGTGTAATCTAAATGAGGAGTATAAGTTCTTCCATGTGTCTACATAAAATATAGTGAATATCTTATAGATAGCTCACAGATCGTGTATTACAGTTAATAAAATTCCTAGGACACTATAAGTGACTATCATGTCTTTGGACATCTCACTTAATTTTTAGTCTCTATTCTCTTTTTCCTTGTGATGTAACTTTAAGCTCTTAGAATATTCTATTATTTAAGAAACCTATGTTAAAGACTGTCATTTTCCAGCATCTCCAACTTGAAGTTTCTGTTACCATCACGATTTCTTCCTTTTCTAATACAACACAGATAGGTAAGGCTGCATATTAGCAAATTTGGCTCTGAAATAAGGCTCTCCAATGTGTTGTAGTGTCTAGTGTGATGGGACAGCTCCTTGAACACCCGTTTGCCTTCCAATTATTACTTTCCTGTTTATTCCCCAACACTGCCTTGATTACACCTAACATAATGCCACTTGTTGGAACTTGCCTTATTCTGGCCCAACCTCAGTTGCTTTGAACCAGAGTTTAAATTTGAACTTATTCCCATAGACGTGACATTAAAAGTTTCTGGAGTAAGCTCTATACAGCTTCTTTCACCATTCTTTAGCTAAGATTTTAGATCTTATAAGATCTACTTAGATCTTATCCTACACAAATGGGTCTTGTTATAAAGAGTCTGAGCCAGGGAAACAGGTAGAGACAAGACTGTGAACATCTTCATACAATTTGCTACAGGAGCAGCTCATAAAAAGAGGTCATGTGGTTTGGGTGTCATAGTAAATCAAACTACTGCTATGACAAAAAAGGATTGCCAACTATGAAAACAGTTTCAGTAGCACCTACCTTCCAGCATATTTCTCATTCCTCCTGATTTTCTTGGAAAAGGTACTCTACTTTTATAAAACTCTCACCTTTCCCACTCTGTTTTGAGAATCCAGATGCTATGGCTTAATCTTGGAATAATTATCTAGATTTATTTCTCAGAAAGTGGAGTCTTGGTTCCATGAATGGAATAGAGGGGTGCTTACTTTTTAATGATTTTTTCCTCTCATAAAAGAATCATAGCCTGTGCCCACTGTTTTCCAAGGACACCTCCAGACATGATTCTAACCTATCACCCTCACTTCAAAACACACCTCTACTTAATAAGAGTTGATTATAAACTATTTGCATTTGTATAAATACATGTTCCTTGGGTATATCTCTTTAATGAAACAGTAGAATGTTTGAGGGCAAAAGACTGTGGGAGGCACATCTTTATAGTTTTCTACAGCATTACATACATAGTAAGCTCTCATCACATTATTATCCAAATGAATTTAAGGGAAAATTTATTTTTACTTTACATTTCCAAATTAGATTCGAAATTGTCACCTAAACTATACTTCCCGTTGGAAAACATTACATTTTCTTTTCTTTTTCAGAAAACAATTAGTCATTAAGAATATCAAACCCCCAAGGGCAGGAAAAAATTATTTAAACCTCACCACATGTGGCTTGAAACAGGATTTTCTAAGTGGGAGACTAATCAAGCACATTGAATGTTCTAAATGTATTTTCTATTAAACAAGGACTGCTGTAAGGCCAACTGTTTCCCACCCGTGTCTTTAGACTCATTAATTAACTAGCGGCTGTGCGAGATTCACTCTAAAGAAATCAGTTAACTCAGGATAATCCAGAAATGAATTATCTGTTAGGACTAGAGTCTCGTATCTTCACCACATTTCCACATTGTGAAATGGTAGTAGAACTGTAAGGCCAGTGTTTTGTGAAATAAAGGGGATGATACATGACTGAGAATGTTCATCTTTTATGATGCTGACTTCATCTACACAGTTTTTACCTTCTTGATTTAATTCAATCCAATTCTTGGTTCAATCAAATTTTTCAAGTTGTTTATTTAAGTAGATGATTATGTCGTTTAAAATATTGGAATCAACTAGGCAATATGAATTCGAGTGAGTAATTCCAGAGAAAAGACTAATTGTGCATGAGATTGCTTTTATATTTCTTCTTGTGCAATATTTCAGTTCTTATTTAATTCCTCCATCTTTTCCCATTGCAGATCCGTGACTGGATCTGCTAGTGAACATAGCTTCTTACAAAGACATACATATGAAAGCCGATTTTGTGTCATATCAGATCAGAATAGAATATTCAGCAGTAGTCTTTCCCTCACTATCTGGAAGAACTGGAAACTAAGTGACCATGCCACATGTCCATTGACAGAACTGGGAGGCACTGCCCTAGGGAGGACTTTTATTGCTTGCATGACCCCCAAGTCACAGCATCTTTCTTTCTTCATCTTCCATATTATTATAATCTGTAATATTTCTTGAAACTGAGAATATATCCTAAACCAAATTCCTAGTAGGTAGGACTTTGGTAACTGAGATTTTGGTAGCTCTTAATAGAATTCAAAAAGAATGCAACCTGTGGTGGGGGGGTGGTGTGTGTAGAGGTGAGGAGATCAGAGATTGAATACAAGTCCTCCCTATCAGCCATTCCTGGAGTCCAGATGTAAAGCATCTAAGACCTATGTCCCAGAAGTTCTTGTTGGCGTGTTTAGCTGAAATCTCATGATAATGTGGCATGCTTAACTCTGTATCTGGGAACTTACATAGTTGTCAATGGCATAGTTGCCTTTACCAGATTACCACCTTAGAATTTGAATATTATATATCCATAAAAATAAATGTGTTAGCTAGCCTTGAAATCATCCTGTTTCCTTTCCTTGGATCACAATTTCCAGTAATGGGGCCTTTTAAAATCTTACTGTTAGAGATAAAGAAAAATAAAGTCACAAGAGAACATATATATGCAATACCAGATGGGATGCACTTTCCAATATGGTGCTTTCTTCTTGCTCTTTGTCTTCACACTGGCATTGAACTCTCCTAGACATGGAGGTGTGACTCACCATCACTATGTGCTATCTGCCTGAGAAAAGCGTGAGCTGCTTTTACATACATTAACTCATTTGTAAGAGACTATACAAAACATTATATTAGTGCTTTTGCATGTATTACCCCACTTATTTGGAAAAATACAAACCACTTTTATGTGCAAGATTTCCTTAATTGTAGGATATTTTGTTGTCCAGCCTTATCCATTCATTTTATATATGTCTATATCACTCAAAATCTCCTGTTAAGATCAGGAAATGCTACTTTAGAAGGATGAGGAGTAACAATCCAGAGTTAAAATGAGAGAATGGTGGAAAGTATCTGAGATAGAGGAAAGAGTCAGAAAGTTTGAAAATAAGTAGGGGCAAAGAGCTAAGTGGTTTTGGCAGTAGGAGATAATTATTTCCCACTTAATACTTTTCCAAATATGATAGCAAACCTGAGACTAATGCACTTATCAGAATAAAATGTTTCATTTATATAAAGAATCCATGACAATTTATTCTTTATTATTGCTCATCTAAAATATCTAAGAAGAAAGTATCAAAATTATCTAAGAAAATAACATATTCCATATGAATAAGTATAACTCCTGATTTTTTAAATGTATGTACATATCTATATATATTTTTTCTTATTCAAGGATTTTTTTAAGTTTGTCATAGAAATATTTCAATAGCAAGTGTTCTATGTAGGCAGAGTGATAATGTTCCTTTTTTTCCTCCAATCTTTCAATGGTTCCCAACTGAAGGACAGTATTTAAACTTCAAACTCAGGGCTACAGAGTCCTTTATGATCAACTCCTAGGCTATTTATCCAGCCTTACCTTCTGATCCTACTCCTTCTTTGAGATTTCATCTCAAACATTTGTACCCAGCATGCTGAATACATTTCTATTTAACTGAACATACTAAGATCCACTCCCTACCTCCGCACTTTTCAATATTCTTCTCTGTGCCTAAAATAATTTTTCCTTTCTTGTCCAATTACAAAATTCCTATCTATCCTTCAAAACTCAATTCAAATGCTACTTCCATTTTGAATCTACTTGACACCTTCAAGAAGATTGAAGTTCTTCTTCCATGCTCCATTTGTGCAATAGGTCTACTTTCACCAATTACCTGGTGTGCAGTGGTTTTAATATTTGCAAGTCTGTCTTCCAGTGAAACCTAATCCTGAGTCATGTTCACTGACTTCTCATCTTTGCAACTCCAGTGTCTGATACTCTCCCTGGCATATCATGAGTGCTTCATGAATTATTTATTGTCTAAACAAATGAATAATGGATGGATGGGTCATGGCGTTAAATATAGAAAGCATGTGAGTCTTTTTAACAAGAGAGTTTTGTAGAATGTAAGATTACTGAATTTGTTATCAAGAATAGATAGACCTATGGTATAGTTGAAAAATTTCTAAACTTGATCACATTGCAAAATTTATAGATTTCAATGTTATGAGAAAGATAGACAAGGATAAGGAGTATTTTCTCTGTCATAACAATCCCTTGTAATTAAAGTTAATGCTAGATAATTCTATCATCCTAGAAAGATAAGCTATGAGACACTTAAATTTTAATTTTACAGTATTATTGTTATTTCCTATATCTGACCTGACAGCATGTCTTCTCACTAAAAACATTTTTAAAATAGTGTCCTAAGAAGTGTTAAATAACATACGGCTCTTTTCTTGGAATTAGTAATCTATCCTAAAGTATAAATAATACTGAAAATTATGGTAGGAATGTTCATTTCAAATAATGCTAATACACACTGCAATCAAGGTTTTCTTTTCTTTTTTTTCTCATGCATTTTGTTCTCTCAACAATAGTAAAAAATTATTGCCTCTTTGGGAAGAATAAGTGTTCATATTTCCTATGATTCTTAATTAATTTGCTTTGAAAACCTTTTTTTAAACATTCTAGCTGTTTGCAATAATTACACACAGAAAACTGATGTGAAGGTCATTCTCCAACATCTGGATATGGAAACAGAGATTCTTGTTAATTAGGATAACTTATAGATGAAGCAAAATCTACTTTGTAAGCAGGTATTGGATGGCATTGTGGGATCAGGGGAGGGGTGGAGAGGAAAACACAGGGCAGGCTGTAAGAGCATGAGACGAAAAGGGCAGAAGACATCCTAAACCTGAATGGCTTACACAAAAGGGGCAATCTTCAGTACCACGGTTGCAGAAGGCGTGGCAGATGCTTTTTAAAAATGCTATCCTCCCAATGACTCTTTCCTCCAAAAGAAATGAGCTACATCTGCACTGATAATAAGGCATATCGAGGCGCATTTTGGTCTGCTGCAGCCTGTCACACTGATGTGTGGAGATCAGTCAATCCTTTTGCAGAAGATTCAAGGTAACATTAAGTCACTAGTCCTCCTTCCTCAGTCGGTGACTTTGTTCAGGGCCTGAGGCAAGCCCAGATTCCCAGTCACTAACAGAGGTGTTTGTCACTCCTGGGGTGCACGCTGCCTCTAGCCCAGCAGCTGTTGCTTAGTGATAGATCAGTGAAGCAAAACATTATGCAGCGATGAAAAATAGATCTTGAGCCACCATTAGCGTCCTTACCCCTTTGTTCTGCATTAGTGGCAAACCTCTGGGATTCATTTAGCTGTAGTCGTTTGCTACTGAGGGGCAACTGTCTTTCAGACAGTGATGATGGAGTTACCTTTGAAACATGTGCAAATGAGGAGAAATCATTTTCCAATATGCCCTTTTAGGATTGCTTTTGATAAACCTGTACTTGCTCAGAGAAGCTGCCTGGAATGCAGATTATGTTCATCAACAACAAATGAGAAAATTTGACTTTGCTTTTTTTTCTCCCCAGGAAGTTAATTGGTTTATCTTCTGGAATTTCTAATAAGAGTTAGTTCAGGAGATATGGGATCTGGAATAAGACACAAATGCTTGAAGTTTCAAGGGGTATTCTGTCTAGTGATGTCCTAATATATTTTATCACATCTTATTTTATTTTGTTTCAATTTATTTACTTTTGGGGGAAAAAAGTCCCTGTTAAATCTCTTGCAGTCTGTTGAAAATATAAGTTCTGACTGCAGTCTTCCAATTCTCTAAGGTAAATTGTTTGCAAATTGAATAGGAATCGTTCCCCTATGCTCATGCAGCTCCCTCTAAAGCCAATGACTTTGGGACAGTCTTTCATATCTCAATATAAGTAATTTCCATCTCAGCCTTGGAATGACGATCAATATTTTGTGATTTCTTCCACATAATTTAATCCATTAGATTTATTGGCAATGCCAATGCCAAACATCAAACCCTTAATGAAAATGAAGATTAATATTTGGCCAAGTAACCTCAAATCAACAAGTGTCTGAAGCATTTGTGTTGCCTGCATTGAACATTGATTTCTTTCTCCTGAAAAACAATCTCACACAGCGCAGAACGCTTACCTGAATCATATTCCTTTCCACATGAGCAGGAGGAAAGTGCTTTGAAATGAGCATCAGGGGAAGGGTCTCTGCATCTCATCTATGCCTTTGCCTAACAAAGCAAGCCCAGGATAAAGGACACTTTACATTTCACGTGCAGAATCCATTTTTCTCCCCAAACATCTCTTGAGTTAGTTAGAGCAGACATGATTTTGTTTCAACTTGCTATATTGTACTGAAATATTGATATAGTAAACTTTACCAGTTTTAAGTGTACCATTGGATGTATTTTTACAAATGACTACAGTGCTGTAACCACCACCACAACTATGCTGTAGAGATCATTTTCATCACTCCAAAATGTCTCATCTTGACCATTTTGCAACGTGACTCATCCTTCCCACCATCCCCTGGGCCCTGACAAATACTGATCTCCTTTATATCACTGTAGTTTCATCCTCTTTAGAATTTCATACAAATGGAATCATGTAGTATGTAGTGTTTGTGTCTGACTTCATCCACTTCATATAAATACCTTTGATATTAATCCACATAGTTGCATATCTCATTACTTCTTTATTATTGCTGAGCAGTATTGCTCTGCATGGATATAGCACAATATTTTTAGCCATTCACCAGTGGATGAAAATTTGGGTTGTGTCCAGGTTTTAGCTATTATAAAGAAAGCTGCTATGAATATTTAGTACAAGTCTTCATAGGTTTTTATATCTCTTGAGTATCTACTTATGTGTGGAATTGCTGGATCATATGATAAGCGACTGCTTAACTTTATAATGAATGGGCAAACTATATTCCAAAATTGCTGTCCTGTTTTTATTCCCACCAGCCTTGTATGATATGCTCAGTTGCTCCACAGTATGGTCTTGCCAGAACTTGATATTGTAAGTCTTTAATTTTAGACCTTCTAACTGGTATATCTTACTATCTCCTTGTAATCTTTTGTTGCATTTCTCAAGTGACTAATTTTACTTTTCCTTTTTTAATGGGTTCCTTTGCCCTTTGATATATTATTCGGTGGAATGTCTCTTCAAATCTTTTGCCCATTTAAAAGAAATCAGATGTTATGTTGTTACTGAGTTGTAAGAGTTCTTATGAATTCTACATACAAGTTGTTTACCAGATGAATGTCCTGCATTTATTTTCTCCCTGTTTAAGGTTTGCATTTTTTTCATTTTCCTTATAGTATATATTGAAGAAGTAAACTTTTTAATTTTAATGAAGCCTAAGATAACATTTTCTTATATTTCAGGCTTTATTTTCTTATTTTAAAATGTTTTCCCGAAACTAAGATCATTTAAGATTTCTTCTATGTTTTGTTTTTAAAGTTTTATGGTTTTCAGACAAACAATTGGATTTAAGATGCACTTTGAGATAATTTTTACATGGAGGAGTTAAGGGTTGCAATTCAGTTTTTGGATACTGATATCTAAATGTTAGAGCATCATTGTTGAAACAGTTATCCTTTCCCATTGAATTGTCTTTGTACATTTGCTGAAAATCAATTGACTACAAATGTGTCTATTTTTGAACTCCATTCTGTTACATCATCTACATATCTTAATGATAATAATACACTGCTTATACTTCTTTAACTGTATAGTATGTCGTGAAATCAGGTAGTGAAATTCCTGAAATATTAGAATCAGTCTATTAATTTAAGTATGAAAACATTTTGCTGGGCTATTGCAATTCAGTTGACTCTATAGCCAAATTTGGGAAAAATAGACACCTTAAAATATTAAAACTTCTGATAATGAACTTTCTGATTTATTTAGGTCTACTTTAATTTTACTCAGGAATGTTTTGTAATGTTCAGTGTGCAAGTCTTGTATGTTTTTTGGTAAATTTTCCCATAATATTTTGTAAATTTTCAAGCCACTGTAAATGGTATCATTTTCACTTTAATTTCCAATTATTCACTGGTAGTATAATGAAATAGAATTGATTTTTTGTAATTTTTTAAAATCTTTCTTTGTGCAGCCTTACTAAACTCACTCATAAGTTCTAATAAAACTTTTGGATTTCCGAAGATTTTCTGTATAAGCAAACATGTCGTTTGTGAATAAACACAGATTTTATACTTGATTTTGAATCATTGTACTTTTTATGATTTTCTTTTATCTCATGCTTGCTAGGACATTCAGTAACAGAAGCAATAAGAAGGAATGCTCACTGTGCTCCTGATCACAGGAGGAAAGAATGAGGTCTTCCACTATTAAGATAATGCTAGCTGTCAGTTTTCCATGGATACCCTTACTCAAGTTGAAGAATTTTCTCGTTTATTCCTTTGTTGAATTATGTCAAACACCTTTTTTTTTTGCAACAATTGAGATAATCACATTTTTTAGCGTATGAATGTGGTGAATTCCACATTAATCAACTTGTCCCTCCTAGGATAAAACTCAGTGGTTCATGATGTGTTAACTTTTTTATATATTGCTGGATTGGGCTTGCTCATATGTTGCTATGGAGTTGATCTTTCGTATTCATGAGAGATATTGCTACAAAGTTTTCTTGAAATGACTTTGCCTAACCTTGGCATCAGAGTGATGCTGGTGTCATAAAAGGGTTGAGAACTGTTTCTTCTTCTTTTGTATTCTGGAAGAGTTCATATTGAATTGGTCCTAATATTCCTTATATATGTAGTTGAATCTGACAACAAAGCTATCTGGACCACAAGTTTTATTTGTGGGAAAGTTGTGAGAAGAGATTTAATTTATTTAGCAGATATAGGGCTATTTTGGTTATTTCTTCTTGAGTGAGGTTTGGTAGTTGCGTCTTTTAAGAAATTTTCCTTTCATTTAAATTGTTGAATTTATTAGCATGCTTTTATTCATAGTATTCCCCCGTCCTTTTAATACTCATGGGATCTGTGGTCTTGTTTTCCCTTTTATTCCTGACTGGTTATTGTGTCTTCCCTTTTTTATTGACTTGTATTATGGTTCAAAATATGGTCTATCTTGGTGAATGTTCTAAATGCAATTAGAAAAAATGTGAAATTTTCTTTTATGTGGTATGTTTTTTAAATGTCAATTTGACTGATAGAGCTGATCAGATCTTTGAGATCCTTACTGATTTTCTATTTATTTCTTTTCCAAATCATTGAGTGAGGAGAGCTGAGATGTCCCCCCAAAGCTGTGGATTTATCTCTCTCTCTTTTCAGTTCTCTCATATTTTGCTTCCTGTGCTTTGAAGCTCTGTTATGAGATGCATACATATTTAGGTTTGTCCTGATCTCTTGGTGAAAAAAACGTTTTCTTTGATCGTTATGAAATATACTTCCTTATTTATGATAATATTTCTTGTTCTGAAATCAACTTTGATATTAATATAGCCACTCTAGCTTTTTCTTTGTTTCATATGTGTATGGTACAGCTTTTTCATCCTTTTATTTTAAACTTGTTATGTTCAAAGTGGATTAAAGTAGGTGTTTTTGTAGACATGATATGGTTTGGTCTTACTGTTTTATCAAATCTGATTCTTTCTGCCTTTTAAGTTGACCATTTATGCTTAATATCCTTACCAATTGATTTTAAATCTCTCATCTTGCTACTTATTTTTTTTCTTCTTTGTTCTTTCTCTTTTTTGATTCCTTTTTTGACTCCTTCTCCTGTTTGTCCCTTCTTGTCTTTGTTTCCAAAAGAAGGAAAATAAGAGACTATTTTCCTTCCTTCTTGTAAATTAACAGAATATTTATGTATTTATTTATTTATGTATTTATTTATTTATTTGCTGAGGAAGAGTCACACTGAGCTAATATATGCTGCCTAACATCCGTTGCCTATCTTCCTCTTTTTTGGGGGGGGGGGGGGGGGGGCTTGAGGAAGATTAGCCGTGTGCTAACATCTGGGTCAATCTTCCTCTATTTTGTATGTGGGACAGGCTCATCCTCATAATCCAGGATAATCTCCTCATCTCAAATTCCTTAACTTAATTACATCTAAAGAGACCCTACTTAGTCATATAAGGCAACATTCAGAGGTTCAAGAGATTAGGATATGGAATTCTTTTGGAGGACTCATTTTTCAGCCTAGCACAATTGTTTTGCTTTTAAGTTTTGTTTTGTTTGTTTGTTTTTGCCAACATTTCATCTTGCCTGCTGTCACCATTAACGACAGAATAAAATATATTGTCTCTCTGAACAGACATAATGCTCAGTAGATAAATCTCTGGATATTTGCAAAACACAATGTAACAGCTGAAAATATTAATATTTTCCCAATAGACTAGTGTAGGGGAGGAAGACATTTCCTCTTCCCAAATGTGGGTTCGTCTGGCCGGAGAACGAATTAAATTCACAGGAGACAGAATAGCAAGAGAAAATTAAACAAAGCTTTATGAGGAACCATGGCCTGGGGCCTTTCTTCCCGAAGGAAGAAAGGACATCACAGAAGTGGGGTGCACAGAGTGGTTATATACTCCCAAACAGGGTGTTTCATATGTGATGAAATGTCCCTCCCACAACAGTCACAAGATTGCCCTGTCGGCACAGTGCTTGATGGACACAGCAGGTAGTGGTCTGCAATCTCAGTGGGCGTAGCAGGAGGCAAGTCTATTGTCTGGAGCTGGGCGGTCACAGGTGAGCGCAGCAATCAGTTCCCAGCCTAAGGAAACATGCTTAATCCTTAAAGAAATGCCAACGTTGGGAGGGGGAGGGAAGTCAGTTACAGGAGGTTACCAGAGAAGCACAATAAAATGCAGATTTAAGTCCTTGCCTTTGGTATTGATTAAGAGTTTCTAGAGAGAAGGTCTTCTCCTTTCTTCTTCCTGGTACAGAGAGGGAGGCATCTTTAACAGATAGAGATTTACCTTACAAATGTAAATGTGTCCTAACAAAGGGCAAGTTCCATTCCTCAGAGCCTCCTTCCCTGTCCCAGTTTATCAAAAGCAATCAGCCTCAAATAATCCTGATGCCAAAGAGACATATCTTGGGGTGGCCAATTTCAGGTCCCTACACTAGAAAGAAACAAAATTCAAATCTCTTTAGGATCAATTTCCCAGTTTTCTAAATTTCAAGTTTGCTATTTCCTATCTTCGGCTTTCCACATTGTGTGAGGAGGAGCCGAGGCGATAAAGGAAGCTTTTCAATTTAATAACAATGACAATAAGAAAATTCAGAGTTTCTTCTTAAATATAGAAGAGACTATATGAAAGGTAAAAACCCTTGAGTAACAAGACTGTATGTAAAAACCCATGCTGACTTCATAAGTGTTCAGTAAAATGAGAGCCTAGTACAACGTAAACATTTAAAAAACACATGCTGAAGAGAAAAAGGAATGCATCAATGAATGAATGCATGAACAACCAAAGGGAGATATTGCTTTGCATAAAGTAAGAATATCATCTGCCATTCACAGACACATGTGAGTAATTATATAACAAACATCTCTCTAACACTGTGATTCTAGAATGTGATTACAAAATTTTCATGAGAAATTCATGATTTACTTGCAAAATTTTCAAAGTATCTGCAAACAGCCTTCTGATTTACTTTTAAAAAGTGAGCATTCTTGGAGCGAATGAAAATGCTTCCTAAGTAACATTCAGTTTTCTTTCCACAACATTTTAGCCATATACAAAAGTAGGAGCATTCAGAATAAATTTAATAATGCTCACCAAATTTCTAGCATAGTCATTAACTAATTATGCTTTTTGACATTCACAGAGTCTAGGAATCAGGAAAGATGAGCCCAAATATGACAGAACTAGTCAATTCATCCCTATAACTACTGGGTGATGGCAACACCTCCTTGCACTTAGTATAGTTTGGAAATAAGACTTTGTGGTGGATTCTAGTACCTTATCTTTAGGTCCCACATAGCCACATGACCTTGAACCCATTGCTTAGCTTTTTTATCAATCTATATCATGATGAAAATCGAAGCTTTATGTATCTCATAGCGTTGTTTCTAAAACAAGTGGACATTAATGCATAATCTGACTTTGAAGAACTAAGGCTTGATATTTCTATATCCTGGGAATATTGCATAGTACCTGAAAAAAATAGTAGAAATGCAATATATGTTAAATAGGGATATGCCTAAATGATGATACAAATATAAGGTGTGGTTTTCACACATTCCAAAGCAGATCGGGGAAAAAACAAAACAAAAATCATTCATTCTCTGAATTTCTTCCACTGTGGGCAGATATGGGAGCTAGGCTTCAAGAAAAACAAAACAAAACTAAACAAAACACTGATAGATCCAATGGGTTCCCTAGTGTGGAAGTCCATTCAGTGATAAGTAGAGAGAGCAGCAAGAAGCTTCAGCCTCTGATGAGGAAACGTAAATGAGAACTTGGGTGGACCAGATACAGAGACTACAGGGAAAAGGCAGGAGCCCACACTATGAATGGGAGCAAAAGCCAGAAACTAGATGAAAGCTAGTAGAAACAGTAACAGGTCCAAACAATCAAGGATGGACATTGAAGATTGATATAGAATTTAGAGGTTGGCTGTGGCTACTCCATAAGGGCTAGTAGGTATGGTATTCTTGTAATTCTGCTGGGCTGGACTGAAAAATATGGCATCAAGAGGGCTGATATTGTAGGTTAACAATAACCATGAAAATCTGTTTAGCTAGATTAGCCTTTGAAAGATTAGAGTGATTAGGATTTTGGAGAGAATTTGAAGTACTGTATTCCTTTCAAAGCTCAGATAACTACAAGATAAAATGCTTGACAAGGTAATATTACAATAGAAGGTAATACTCTTCCTTAGAGAAGTGTCCTTTTTCTTTTTTTCCCCTATGCAATCTCCTTTACAACTTGAAATAGATCACCCCTCATAGAGACATTTTGAGTGGCAGATTTTGTGGTGCTATTGTAGATATGGAAAGAAAAAACTACTGCCAGTTCCAGTAATGTTTGGTTAGCACACAATGGCCATGCAGGTGAGCAGCGAGTGGGAGATCAATAGGACACCCTGTCATTGCAAAAACTAGGATAAAGGATAAATTTATTTTCTTCACTACATGGATTTCAAGTTCATTTCTCTGTAGGATGTGTTAAAAAAATTTCTGGTGCAATAACTTGCATTGTATGTACGTCCTGAAAGGGAGAAACTTACCAAGAAAATGAACAGTTTCCAAATTTAACAAATGACTGGTTGTGAATGGGCTGCATTTCTAAAGATGAAAATGTCAAAAATTTTAATACTCAATTACTGAAGTACCAGACCATTTTTCATAATTAAAAAAAAATGCTTCATTCCCTGGAAGCATCAAAAACTCATAGAAATATATGTGAAGATATATTTTTGTGTGCATATAAGTATTGTGTATACGTGTGTGTGGATAAACATATTTTATTTAGTCTTCTGTGGTAGATGACCTCAACTATGCTGAAGCTTGTTTATTTTCTCTTATAGATTATTAAGGGAAGGAGAAAAACATTATTGTGATGCTAATTAATGTACTTGGAAGAGGAATTATTATAACATCTAAAAACTTCTATTAAGGTTATTTATATTTTTTACTTGTTAAAAACCATCAACCTTTTGAAAGCCATGTGAAGGACTGCAAAAGTGACCAAGATATATTTGAGAATTTTCCAGGACTTATTGTCTTGGTAGAGTACTCAGGTATGCATGCAAAGCATTTGTATGAAACAAAACACAAGTTAGAGAATTTCACAGCTTATCCAGGGTATGGTCCTTGTAGAATGAGCAAAACGAAATGGTTCCCAACACAGAGATCAAATAGAACTGCGTCTTCAAAATTTGGAAACATTTTTTTTCTGACATGATTCGATGGGAATTATATGATACCACTTATATAATGTTTACCCTGAAATAATCATGAGGACAAAATTAGGCACATCCAGACTGTGGGACATGCTACAAGAAAACTGCCCCAGAATGTTTAAAGTTCTCAATGTTGTGTAAAAACAAACAAAAAATGATGAAGATGGGGTGTTTTTGCTTAAAAGACAAACAAATAGAATGTGTGATCTTTGATTGGATCCTGGATTGGGGAGAAAATAATTTTGGACAATCAGGGAAATTTGGATATAAATTGAATATTAAATAATGATATTAAATCAATTTTAAATTGGTGTGTTACATTCTTAGTTTTGATTCTCCCAAGATGAAAGTCTGAGACAAAAACTTGTGTGTGGATAGTTTATTTTAAAGGTGATCCCAGGAACAGAAATGCAGTGGAGAGAGTGAGAGAGGGCAGCAGACATCTCATATAAATGTGCAGCTTTAATGTAACTGTTAAGTGTAGGCATCTGGGTAATCATTCCTCTAGGAATTCTCTGACAAGCTGCAGAGAGTGCACTCCAGAAATGTAACCAAAAGACAAGGGCCTGGGAGATTTATGCACTGCTTCAGGACTCCTATTGGTTGAGAGTAGCTTCCTATGGGTGTTATGTCATCTACATTTACAAGAACATTTGCTAAGGTAAGTTCTGAAGGGCAAAGTGTTAAGGTATATGACAAGGTGCATGAGATGGTAGGCTTTCAGTGTAAATAAGAGTATCTACCATAGTAGTGACTGAAATAAAAACTGGATTGACAGATGTAATAATATTATTGTAGTAATGTAAGATAAGGCCCTGTTTTTATGAAATAAATATTGAATTATTTAAGGGTGATGTCAAAATGTCTGTCACTCAATATCAAATGGATCTTGGGTGTGTGTGCATATGTGAACGAGTGTGTGTGTGTGCATGTGTATAGAGAGAGGTAAGGGCAAAGAAAGTTAAAGGCAATGCAGTAAAGTCCTTTGCACCATTC
This sequence comes from Equus quagga, assembly GCF_021613505.1. Classification (NCBI taxonomy): domain Eukaryota; kingdom Metazoa; phylum Chordata; class Mammalia; order Perissodactyla; family Equidae; genus Equus; species Equus quagga. The sequence continues at coordinate 57,729,372 of NC_060279.1, read as the reverse complement.
TATCAACTTCAATGTAAGTTTAGAATTTTTGAAGATCAAAAATCGGGAAAAGATAGGATTTTAATAGATGAATTTCAAGTCGGAAAGGGTATTCTTTTTTCAAGAAAACCTGAGAATAAAAGAGTGAAAACATGGGAACTTGAAACTAGAAAAGCATAAAGTTGGATGGATGGAGTGTTTGGAGTTATCAGCTGACATTACAAGAGAATTTCAAAGTGATTTTGTAATTGATAGTAACTACTGGGAGTTATAAAGAAGGACGAGAGAAATGTGTGTAGGGCCCAGGCCCATGGCAGAGTGGTTAAAGTTCCACGCACTCCACTTTGGCAGCCCGGGTTCACAGGTTCGGATACCAGGCATGGACCTACTCCACTCACTAGCCACGCTGGCCATGAAATAAGCCGTGTCTTATTCCAACAGAGGAAGATTGGCACAGATGTTAGCTCAGGACTAGTCTTCCCTAAACAAACAGAGAGGGGGATTGGTAATGAAAGTTAGCTCAGGATGAATCTTCCTCAGCCAAAAAAACAAAAAAAGAAAAGTAAAGAAAAAGAAATGTGTGTATATGATATAGGATGCCCTCTCTCTCTCTCTTTCTCTCTCTCTCTCTCTCTGTGCTGGTGAAAGTCAAAGGTTCATTTGCAGTACTGAAACAATGTAGAGGTTACTGGAATATTAAAGAAGTGAAGACTTAAAGATTTGAACTTGGATAGTATTTAAAAAGACACTGAGATGACTGTTAATAAGGAAATATTATATATAGAGAATCAATGTCTTCTATCTAATTGGATTCCGAGATGGTAAAGGAAAAGGAATCTATGGTAACTAAACTTAGCAAAATTTTAATGTTTATGTCCTCTAATCTCAATTTGGTCGTCAAAAATTGATAAATAAAGGGATAAGGTATACCTCGGATAATAAGGAAAAGTTTTACAGCTTCAACAAACGTAGTAAAGAAGAGGAAAAGAGGGATTTCTCCTGAGAGAAGAAAGTCAATGAGGTGCTGAATTTTATATTGTTTTCAAGGTGATGCCCATTCCTTCTAATTTATTTTAAGATAGGGATTTTTATAAAGCCGTTTGAAAGGGGAACTCTGTGCTAGAATATGAACATGGTATTTAAACTGTATTTCAAATTGACCAAAGGTTTTGGTAGTAACTCAGTCAGGAACTTATTGGATAGCTGGTCTAATGACATGGCAGACTTCAGAAATGTAAGAGGCAGACGTTTATTAATACAGAGCAGAGGCTTCTGGGTTGAAGGGGTTTCTCTATAAGCGGAAACTGAACAAAAATGGGAAGCAAGCCAAGTACAGAAGCAAAAGTACTCGTGGTTAGGGAGAAGGGAGGACAAGTTGGATGGGGTTACGACTTGAGTGGTAGATGTGAATCACAATTGTGTACCTAGGTTTGTGGCAGTTGCTACATGTCATACACACATTAATCACAGCATACCCTCAGGGCTTCTTATCCAGTCAACACATCTGTGGGTTGGGGAGCAGAGATTATCAGGGAGGGCTTGAGGGAAAGGCAAGTGGGAAAGATTTTGTGGGGCTAAAGGCACTTGTGTCAATGTTAATCCAAAAAAAATGGAGCTTATTTAAAACTAAAATGGAGTGTCTCTGATGTTATAGATAGATGGTTTATTCTCGTTACACACAGGAGCAAGCTTTTTATTATCTTGTGGGCAAAATATAGGAGCAAAAGGAGTAAAAATAAGGGAGATTAGTATGAACACACAAGGATCCAACAGGAAAGAGATTGTCTAGCACTGAGGAAGATGACAAATAGGACATTTTCTTCACCACATCTCTTAATCTATGTCATGGGCAGACTTCAGAAGGGTTTATGCCATCAAGCCTGTTCTCTACTGTAGAAAGTTTCACCTAGTTTGACAGCTTTGAAGGTTTGACAGCTTCCTCTATGGAGTAGTGGTTAAGCAAGTAGCTCTTGGAGTCACTACATTTGTGTTTGAATCCTCGATCATCCACTTACCAGTGTTGCGGTATTCGGTAAGTCATTTACCCTCTATAAATCTGCATTTACTAATCTGTAAAGTGGGAATAATAATAGTATCAAAGTAGAGGGCAAACAATTTTATTTATTCCAAAAAACAACCTATGAGGTAGGTATGGTTGTAAAGATAGTTTACATATGAGAAACTCAGATATGAAGAGGTAAGTTACGTTGTCAAAGTTATCAACTTGTAGTTAGCAGAGCTGGAATGGGAAACTAGGTTTGTCTTATTTCAAAATTCACTTTTTAAACTAATATATGGTATCATGTCCTTTTTTTAAAATAAACGCTATGTCAATCAGTGGGGGATTACTTAGGAAAGGGAAAAAAGATTAAAAAGGAGTCAAGCATATCAAGGCAGACAGTACCCATTCAACAACTACATTGGGAAGAAGGTGCCTTGGACAGTACAGGGAAAACATAATAGTCCCATTTCAAGGCAATTTCAATGCAGAAGCAGCTGAACTGGGTTTTCTTAGCCAGATGAGAAAAGAACACATAACCCATCCTCCCCTGCCCCTAATTTCTTGTCCACCAAACCCCTTTTTGATTATTATTTTGCTTCTTACAATAAGCTTGCCAATGGAGAACAATATTGAGTTTTCTAGGTAATTGCATGTCAGCCTAGATAAAACCATAGGTATTCAGTTCCACATATTCATCTCCTCTGAGAGTTCTTGTAAGTGAGAAACACTAAATCCATCCACTCCAAGACACTGCTAGGATAATGTTTCAAAGCCAGAAAGACTTCAGGTCAGGCTCTGGAAGGCAGCAAAACCCACAATTTCACTTCCTTTTGGGAGATTTCTAGGCAACCACACACTAGCTAGATGTACCCGTCCTCATTTACTCTTACAGAAGTTATTATCCCATTTTGCAGCTGAATAAATTACAGCTACAATGAGTAATGGAACTGGCTCAGTGTAAGACAGTTATTCAGTTGCAAGAACTGTGCTTTGATCACACCTCTTTGGACCCCAAAGTCCACCTTATTTCTACTGTGTCATAAAAACACTTCTATGAAGATCCAGGTTCTCAAGGTAACTTCGGAGAGGGCATTTGCTGCTTTCTCTTTTTCACAACAGCAATAATAGCAGATGGAAAGGGCTTAGACGTGGTCTGATTATTTTGTCATAATTAGAGAATATTCATATAAAATATAAATTCTAGCTAAGTTGTCACTTTAGGTTATCAGCTCTCTGACTTGGACATGGGAGGGGACCAATGCCATTCACTCTATGATGCTGTGTCTACATTGATGCTGACTGATCCAAATTAATACGCAGCTGTTTGTTGAGTGATGATTGTGGTAAAAGGTCAGGGCTCACAGCTTTCATGCTAAGTACACTCACCTTCTCACTTTTCTTCTTTCTTTGTCTCTTCCTTCCTCACACATTCATCTCTCTTGAGTCTGCCTTCCTCTACCACCTCCATCAATGCAGTTGTCTCTTGGAACAATGATTCCTTTAGGTTCTCCATGTTTTGGATTCTTCTAAGTATATTGACATGCTCTGGGTGCAAATATAACACAGTAATGTAGAAAAGTGAACTTATTTACCAGTGTTAGACACTTTATAACTTCTAGTTTACGATCATGAAATTATGAGATGTATGGATTTCCAGGTTTTTTTAAAAATTAGTTAAGACTAGTTTTAGTGAAAGGACTGCTTCCTGTATTTCTTAAACACTAAATTGTTTAGTTTTAAAATAAAATTAAACTTGTGACAGGCCACTCCTAACCATATCAAGCAGTTGATTCCTTCTTGGGCAAGACAACAATTTAGGATATGCTAGAAATTACCTCCTTGTAATTTTTAGCCATTGAGCCTAATTTATGATTAGGAGTATCAGGGCAATAAGCCTAATTTTTCTACTAAGGAATAGCCTTGAGATTCAACTTGTTTGTGTAGAAAGTTGGGAAACTTTTACCTTTCTTCATATGATTGTTCTTGAACTCAATCAAACCTCATGTCTTATTAGATCAAGTTCCTGTTAATCCACATATCCCTCAACCTATCACTAACCTTTTGGCTTTACTCCTCTCTCTCTCCTCTCACTTGTCTCCTTTTCTTCCTTCCCTCCTTCCTTTCTTCCTTCCTTCCTGTCTTCCTTCTTTCCCTCCTTCCTCTCTTCCTTCCCCTCTCCCTCCCTCCCTTCCTCCCTGCCTCCATTCTCTTTTATTCTTTCCTTCCTCCTTCCTATCGTCCTTTTATTTCCAACCCCAATACAGGAATATATAATCCCTTAAAATGAATATCAGTTTGTTGGATTGGGGCCATAATTTCTGCTTGCCATAGTGTACATAGTTTCTACTTAAAGATCCTTGTATATGCTTTTTCTTTTGTGTTATAGTCATAGCCGCCTGCTCCAGCTTAGTGGCATCTGCTTGCATTGTGTCTTATCCTAATGTCCCCATGAGGAAGGAACTAGTGCTGGGCTGCTAACAATATAGTCAGATTCAGAACCCAGGACTGGGTAAGGCAGGAGAATTTGTATACCCTAATTGTTCTTACCAGTATCACCTGGACGGCTTGTTAAACACCAGATTGTTGTGCCCCACTTCCTAGAATTCCTGATTTAACAGGTATGGGGTGGGGCCATAGAATTTCCTTCCTACAAGTTCCCAAGAGTGTTGACTCACCGACATAGCCAGAAGGCTACCAGTTCTGTATAAATAGTTACATTCTAGGAGGTGAACCTGGGGTCTAAAATCAACATTCAAGATCAGTTGCCATATTTTATGAAAAATTAAAAGTCAGAAACAAGAGATGAATGCAAGAGGTCAGAGGTGTTGTAAACCCCAGAGAGCTCAGAGTGGGGGTGGAGTGGGGAGTGGGCCAGAGAAGTAAATCTTCAGGACTTTCATTAGAGCCTACTCTTACTTTTAGATGATTGATTAGAAATAACCTACTTTATTCCACAAAGAAATGTATTTAAGTCAGTTAAAAAATATACAATATAGCCAGGCAGAAGAATCAACTAAATAAATCAACAACAGGAGCAACAGCAGAAGCCCAGAGCAGGTGAATAAACTTTCTCTCATTGATGCTGACTATGTGTGGCAGGGAGGGTCACCTGGAGTTACAAGCCCAGCATGGGCAAGGATATCTCTCCTGTTTTGCTCCTACCTATGGGTACACCAAAGACACACGTTGCGTCTCCTCCCTGTGGAGTCTGGCAATTGCTGGAAAGTAGGTATTCATGAGCTTCTCTGCATCACAGTGACAGAGGCAAGTGAGAACTCACACAGAGTGTGTTAGCCTCACTTTTATAACTCCTGCAGAAAAACCATCACAGACTGTTCTGTTCTGTGACAGAAACTATTATCTTTGTGTCTCTTTCTCAGTGCCTGCAGCAGCAAGGGTTCTCTGGGCCACCTCTCTTTCTTAGATTTCTTGGAGTTGCTGCAAAATGAGAGAAAAAGGCTCAAATGCTGCTTGCAGGATAGTTTAAAGAAGGATTGCCTTCCAATTTATTTCCGTGGGTCTGACTTCCAGAAAGATTGTCAAACCTCTTCATGGCCATTTGCAGTAGCTTATTCAGTGTGAGAAGCCCCAGAGTGTCCTAAATTCTCAGGAAATTGGTGATACTACTCAGAAAGATAGAGAATGTGGAGGGGCAGTGATCTTGAAAGCAATACAAAATTCACAATGTTCAAAGTTTACATAAAACAATTCTCAAGTAACCTCCAAACAGTTCATGTTTCCTTCTGATAAAAATTGGAAATGGAAGAAAAGCCTGGAGAGGAATTCACGGTGGCAGTAGAGATGAAAAACCTACCAAAATCAACGCTGCATGTTGGCATTCCAGTTATGCCTGGGGTGGGAGCAACTATTACAGGAAAATTTGATACCTGTATGGCTCTGGTGAATTTTAATGTTCACGATCTGATATACTGGACTTGTCTCTGCTCAGGAATGACATTTTCCTCTTTATTGTCAATCTCTCTTCATATACAAATAACAGCATCTCTTGGGTACAAATGAGATAGATAAACAGATAGGTTTGATCTTGCGAGGATGCCATTTTACAGGAAGGGTGAGATGCAAAATTTCTAGCCATGAAATCTCACCCTTTGTTCTACATCTTTGCATGGCATATGCGACCTAAATCATGCTTTGTTCTCAAGTCTTCCTACAGCTGTTTCACGTATAGATGTGAATATTAGAGTAACCACTTTTTTTCCTCTAAATTTACCCTGTAAAACTGGAAGATAAAGTCACTAGTCTAGGCATATGTTGAGGAATCATTAGTAATTCTAAAACACTGTGTTATCTTAGGAAAAAAGAAATTTCAACAGGATGGTAAAATATTTTAAGATGCTTCAAATTGAGAGTCAGCTGTCATACTTAATCTTGACGTAACATGATTATTAAAAACTTACTTGTTGATTTCCAACCCAAAGAATGTCATTACATAAAATTACTAACACCACCAAAACCAACAGCAAAAAAAACCAAAAAACAAAAACCATACAATACAATCTTAGTAACAGCTTCAGGATTCCTATTTAATATTTTTCTTCTGAAGAAATTGCACCAAGAACCTGCTATAAAATCTTCAACAGCCTTCTATCTTCTTTGTGACAATGAGTTTGCTTTGCAGAGATTCTTCTGAACACTTTAGATAGGATTCAGTGAGTTCTGAGAAAAGGGTTTTGCTCCCATCTAGTAAGAATCTGTGAGGTAACATTTGCATACATTCCAACTAAGGCTTGCATTTCTTTGGTATGCATACTTGAAATTAATGAGCTTCTGAAGAAAGAAAGCACTCTGTCATCACAAAGATTTCAATGCCTGGTGAGTTTTTTGTCACCTAATGAAATGTTCTGTCTCTCAGCAATTGTATGGCTCAGTAAGTGTTGAGCATGAAGTTCTCTGCAGAAGAGATGTGATAAATACTCTTCAGTGGCTTTCACTCTTTGTAGGCTGGATTAGAATGTTGGCAAAGTGTGATGCCCCTCGATGCTGAGAATATGAGTTGATCACCTGGTAATATCAAACACAATATTCTGAAAACTCTGGAAAACACCAGGGCAACAGAAATTCGAGTTTTACAACTAGAAAAGAAAAAACAAAGGGAAAAGAACCATTTGATAAGAATATAATAGGCACTAGGTACTGGCTGTACTTTGCATGTGTGGTTACAATCATTAAAGTTGGCTTCATTAGAATTTCAGGGCCTGTTTTGAATTCCAAACTTAAATGAATGAGGAGTGCAGTCAGTGTGATGAGGATTTTAGGCTGGTTAATTTTAAAACTGCAAATGAGAAGCAGGCTCCAAGGAGTGGAATTTGCTTGCCCTTTCTTGGGAAACATTTACATTTCTAAGGGAAACCTCTATCTGTAAGATGCCTCCTCTCTGTGCCAGGAAGAAGGAGGATGGCCTTATCTCTGGAAACTCTTAAGGGGGAATGCAAGGACTTAAGTTGTTTACTGTCTGGCAACCTCATGTAACTGCCCCCCCCCCCCCAAATCATCCTTTGTCTTTAGCTGAAGATAATATTTAAGCGGTGACATCAGCCATTTACTCAATCCGGTTTGATTCTTATCTAAAAGCTGTGGGACCAATGGCCGGACCCTACTGGCACTGGTACCATTTTAACGTTTTTTGTCTTATAAAGAGATAACTCACATACCTATACCTTAAATTTAGCTCTACCATCAACTCATTTTTGCAGCAGAAGCTCTGACTGCCCATGGGTCCTGTCCCCATGCTATTCCACACTATTCTCGATATAAAAGAGCACTACTGCCAGATCTTAAGAGTCCAAGAAATCTTTCTTTGGACTCCTCGGCTCACTGACCCCGCATCAAGTGAGGCTCTGAAGTTAGTGTTATAGCCACACATCCAGCATGTTTTTAACTAGTAATTATTAATGTTTTCAAATAATTCATCCTTTCCCTTATTGATGTACATTAACTATTTCTGTGAATTGGTTCATTTATTGATACTGGAACTTGATGAGTTATCCAGGATCTATGAAGTAGAGATTTTTCCCCCTCTCTTTAGTTAAGAATGGGCTGAATGCTTTAGGAAGGTGAGTTCCATCACCAATGCTATGAGGACAACTAGGTGCCCTACAATTTAATTCAGTTCTGACACTAACTACCATAATTAGCACTGACCCCAAGGTTAAGGGACTCAGCTTCACAACACTGCTCCCACTTTACTCACCAGTCTCAAGACTCAGGTGACCCCCCAAGCCACCTGCAATGTTGCCCAGCTGGGCTACAAATTTAAGGGGCTCCTACAACCCCCCTCCAGGTTTGATAATTTATTATGATGACTCACAGAACTCAGGAAACTGCTATAATTAGGATTGCCCATAAAGAATACAAATGAATCACTAGATGAAGAGATATATAGAGTGGCAAGACCTGGAAAGGTCCTGCCCTCATGAGTGAGGGTGTGCCACCATGTCTTTTGCTGTACTTCAGCGTGTTCACAGCAACCAGGAAGCTCTCTGAGCCTCATTGCTCAGAGTTTTCATTACATAGACATGCTTGATTAAATCATTGGACTCCTGGTTGAACTCGATCTCCAATACCTCACCCTGAAGTTCTAACTCTGATTATTTGCTTGTTTGTTCTGTCAACCAGCCCTCACCCTAAGCTATCTAGAGATGCTGGCAGCAGTCACCTCATTAATATAACAAAGACACTCCTTTTCCTCAGGAAATTCCAAAGGTTTTTGAAGCTCTGTGCCTGGGAACCTGACAAAGACCAAATCTATATTGTAGATATGTTTATACCACAGAGGGTAAATAAATACTGTAGTAAGAATTCTTTTTTTTCTTATTCAGAAAGCCTATTTTTAAGAATCAAGTTTAGAGATGTCTATTCATATTTCTATGAAATCAAAAAGGAAAATTTGATCTATCAATTGATCTAGCTATCATCCCTCTCTCTTGCTCTCTCTCTCTCTTTGTCTCTCTCTCTATTCCCATAGCAAATCCAGTCTTTCCTTTTTAGGAATTTATAACTTTAAATGGCCATAACTAGGGTAAAGGCTACCAGTACCACTATTAGACATTATTTTACAGCTGAGGAGACAGGCTTACGAAGGTTAACTGTCTTTTCTAAACTTCTACAACTGGAGACTACATGGAAATTTAGGTTCTGAAACCACAAAGCACACAGTCTTTCTGATAATCATGCAGACTTTCAACAGTTAGCCAGGATTTATTCATTCATGAATGGTTTCAGTTTCTGGTAGACCAGCTGAGAGGAGAACAAAAGTTAACAGGTATTAGAATGATGGGTCCTCTTCAGAACTGCGTGTGATCCAACCTCAAAAGAAATGCAAAAGGCCACGGACATTAAATAAGGGAAATAGGACATCTCCACTTAAATTATTTTTTGATCAATAAATATCAAGTTGAAACAAACTTAACGCCTATCTCAAATTACATGTTTCATGTTTAAAAAGGTCTGTAATCATTATATATTGTTGGCGTCTACTATGCGTTTTTATTTGTTTCCGAAGTATTTGTTGAAAAGGAGTAAATATGTCATCAGGAATTCATGGGAGAAAATTGTATTTTTGTAAACATACATTATCTGGAGAAAGTTCTTAATATATTATTTCCCTGTTATTTAAATCCATACTTTTAAAATCCATATTGGAGTTCTATTAACCTGCAAATTAACATAATAATTAACTTGTTACCTTAATGGTACTATAATTATCTGTTAGTTGTGATTATATTTTAATTTTTCCAAAGTGAAAGCATAATGGTTTTATCTATGCTCCTCACATGTAATTTTCTCTCTGTGCCCTTTTCTCCTGCAGGTTATAAGTAGGATATGGAGAATCCTTATGACAAGTTATCTAATCCTTACCACATCTGGGACAGTCATTTTCCCAGAGCTAGAGCATCTCTAAGGGAAAAAAAAGTGCAAGAGGATTTGAAAAAAGAAGGCCCAAAAGAGTTCTCTATCTGATTCTCTCTCTTTCCTGACCCGGGATGGAACTGCACACTTTCTTTGGGGAGGTCTCTGCTTCCTGGATAATGCTGCCCTGTGTTCAATGAGCAGCATCTTGAAGAAGATGTGATGGGTTAATGAGTTACTTTCAGCATTCTGGATGCATCTTTTACCTGCTTTTCTGGTGTCTTCAGCATGCTTATTTGACAGGTTAGGAAATCCAGCACTGGCTTTTGGACAAGAAGGAAAAAAAATAATGTCCAAGGTTGGTTCAGCAGAGTTTAACATAAGCAGAAGCATTACATAGATATTATGAGACAAGGCCAAATAGTCAGCAAAGGGTCGGCTATGGGGACATTTGTAAGGGAGGAAGACATTTCCTCGACACACTCTGGATCCTTCTGGCTGGAGAACGAATTAAGAAAACTCACCACTCTTGCTTCCATTAGACCCTGAGGGCAGAGATCTGAGAGACTGATGTGGTAAGAACTCTTACCTCTTGCCAGCTCTCCTCAGGGCTCCAGGATTTCTCAGCTACAGCAGTCCAGGAGTGAGCTGTGTCCAGCCAGTGAAATTTTATCCAAGTTGCCAAACTGCAGGGGAGGAAGATATTTCCTCTACCCACTCTGGGTCCTTCTGGCTGGAAAATGATTTAAATTCACAAATTAAATGAGACAGAATAACAGGAGAAAATTAAACAAAGTTTCATAACATGTATACATGGGAGAGGCTCAGGCAACCTGAGCAACTCGCCAATGTGGCTGAAGCCACCACCTTAACTATCATCTTCAACTAAAGACAAAGGAGGATGTTGGGGGTGGGGTAAGTCAGTTATGGGAGGTTACCAGACAAGTACAGTAAACAAGAGTAAGATTATTATGCAGATTTAAGACCTTGCCTTCCACATTGATTAAAAGTTTCTAGAGATAAGGTCATCTCCCTTCCTTTCTGGTACAGAGAGGGAGACACCCTTACACTTGGAGGTTTCCTTTACAAATGTAAATATCTCTTAACAAAGGGTAAGTAAATTCTACTTTTCAGAGTTTCTTTCATGTCTGCAGTTTTTTAAAAGTAACCAGCCCCAAATAATCCTCGTGCCAAAGAGACATATCTTGAGGTGGCCAATTCCAGTCCCCTACACATTCATAGTACCTATTTATCAAGTTGTTTAAATGCTAGGTGCTAAGGGATCTATTTGATTATCCCTCTGATCTCACAATAACTCTCTAAGGTATGACTATTATCTCAATATTACAAATGAGGCTTGGAAATGTGATATAATTTTCCCAAAATCATAGAGCTAGGTGGTGATAGACATCTAGGCAAGAATTCAGGTTTTTAGTCTTCTGTCTATATATCAGTGTCTACGTCCCATCAACTTCACAATGAGAACTCAGGTCCATCTAACTTCAAAGTCCACATTTAAAAAAAAATTCCAAAATCACCTTCCTTGCCTGTCTCTTCCTCCAATGCACACATACCACAAGGTATTACTTAAAAGATCAATAATCACAGAGGAACCATTTTTCTCTTTAGTCAAGAGGAGGACAGTGCCATTAGAAAAATAGTTTTATTATTTGACAACTGAGTCATAAATACGTAGCTGGTCTGAGGGGCATGAGGCCTGTAAGGAACAACTAACCTAATTCCTTTATTTTATATTTCACAGACCTAGAGGCAAATTTCTACAGTGTTTGATCCTCAGCAGTAAATTCATGGATTTTTCAGCTTTGCCTTGATTGAAGTGTTGGTTGTAAAAGTAAGAGGATATTAACTAGTCCAGTTGGTTGAATACCAGTGAGTGTACTTACTTTCTGTCTGGCCAGTGAAACAGGCTACATTGTTGAGAATCTAAGGCGGTTCACCTGAAGTCGAGATGATTGTTGGAGCAAACTAGTAGAGACGTGTTTACAGGATAAATCAAGAATGCCTTGATTTGTCTGAGCTCCCTCTTCTCCCAGATCCAACTTGGCTCCAGATTAATGTTTTGGTGAGAAACACTGCATGCAAATACAGCTACTTTGTCTGTTGCTCATATCTTCTTCGTTTAAGCTCTCACTCTCACTTTCTTACAAGAGGAAACTCAAATTCAAGAAGCAAATAGAAAGCATATTTTTAACCACTTTGAGCTGCAAAAGCAAACAAGGTCTCTGTTGGACATAGCTAGTGACTTCTTCCAGGAATTAAATGGTGACATTCCTACTAACACCAGTGCCTGTGACCCCTGTCATCAGCAGTTGTGACAACACTGATGGGTCTCAGCTGCAGTAGTGCCTTCAAACTGCATTGGAGGCAGAGCTTCTGTGTTTGGCATTGACAGTGACAAAAAAATGTCATTGCAAGTAATCACAACACAAATTAGAAACTAGTTAGGTAAAAGGAACATTCTGTGCACAGAGATAGAAAATGTAGAACTGAGACTTACACTTAGTGTATTTGATTTTAAACCTGATGCCATGTTAACTGGGAACTCTAGAAAAGTTACCAAATTACTCCCTCAGTTTTCTCAGCTCTGCATTGTCAAATGCATGGGATTTGAAATGTCAGCCTGTGTGCTGTGTGTTTTATATGCTAGTGCTCTAAACATAGTAACTGGCATTTTTAATATTAGAATAATATGTCTTATAGTCTCAGGATACACTAGAAAAAGGTTAAAATTCCCCCCAGCATGGAGGGAACCACAAAATACCAATCTGTGAATATAGTTGAGTGGACATTATTTAATCCAACTTAAATAAATTCAGACTCAGCTTTATAAAAATTGGTCTCTTTCTGCTGGAATAGGGGTTTAATCCTCTGGGCGTCCCCTAGATAGCACATCTTAAATGCATTTCCTTTCTGTTTAATCAGGTCTGTGTCCTGGGTCCTCTTATGTGAGTGAATATTTCCGGTGACTCAAACAAGATATCTCAGCGTCAGTTAGGAACAATTATGGTTAATAGCAGTTAAGTGCAGATTTTTTAATGAAGTGAAATTGTTTCTCCTGTGCATTAACTGCCAAGTGCAATGGCTGTTGGCTAACCTCAAGTTAATGAAGCAGTTCCACATTATCACCTATGTGCTAACAAAACAAGCATGTCAGGGAAAAACAGAAAGGTTGTGAAATAGTATAGAATGCCATTGATGACTTAGGTTGAATGGATGCCTTCCTTGAAATTTAGTTCCACATAAAGTAGGTCCTAATGCTCACATGGCCCAATAGTTTGTAAAGATAAGTTTGAGATGGGAATTTGTATTAGAAAGTGCTTTTGGAAGCTTATCTTCCCCAAAGCACAAGTTGACAGGACTTTTAGATCATTTGTTACAGCATCATTTGGAAGAAAAAATAAGACATTGAGAAGCAGTTAAGTCAGCACAAGAGAAAATTTCTACAGTTGCCCTTGAATAAAAACATAGAGTGTTGTGCCAACTCTTCAAAGAATGGCTATATTCAGTATTTATCAGTGACCTCTGGGTATGTCCATGAGCTAATAGAGATTTCCTTCAGAACCCGCTTCACACTGCAAAGTCTAAATGATGTCAGAGAAGCAATACAGATATATCATAAAAGGCTATCATCCTATCAGGTGAAATTACCTCTTCAGGAGAGAAAAAGTACTTGAATGCAACAATTCATCTCTGAGCTCTCTCCCGTTCTATATTAAGCAATATGAGATCAAACATATAAAATGTCTACTTTTTAGTGGATTGACTGTGCATGCATGTGTATGTGTGTGCGTAAACAGAAGTTTCAGAATTTATCAAGTCTAAATTTAAGACCAAAATCAAATATCCCCTCTTCTGGGTAGCCTTTTATAACCCTACTCCCCTAAGCAGAGCACTAAAACACCTTCCTTTCTATGATGCACAAGCCAGATCTCCTGTCTGGAATTTAGAATTATTTTCCCAGCTTCTAGGAGTGCTAAGTGAAGATATCTGTCAGCTGTCAGCACTCACTGGGGGATTGACTTAATTTAAAAAGATTTCCTTGCCCAAATTCATGCCTCCTTTCAAAGGCAGGCCGCATAGAATGATTGATGAATATGGGGGTATAAAAACTGCCCCCTTTACCCCAACTCTGAAAGAACATTACACCTCTAGGGTTCCTTATGGGTTTGGTCTGCATTGCAGCTCAGTGAAGTCTGTGTCTGCTCCTTATCTTCCACAGATGCAAATCCTCAAAACACTCCCTTAGTAAATACTATGAGTACTAACCTCTATTTCGTAGGCTGTCTCTGGGGGAGCTCAATCTGCAACACCTTTTTTGTGCTCCCACAGAATTTTTATGTGTACTTGTGTTTCTATTACACGATCCACCACACTTTTATAATGGTTTATATTTTCTTATATGTTAGCTCATTTAATTTTCCTGATGGCCCTATGAGGTATGCATTATTCTCTTCATATGCCAAATGAAGCTTAGAAGAGGTTAACAGCTTATGCACTGGCAGAATTAAAACATAAGTAATATTATTCTCTGCCCAATTAAATCACTCATTCCCGCAATATTTGACCTTATGCATGTCCATTTCTCCCATTAGGAAAAAGACCAGACCTTCTCCACACTTGTATATCCACTGCTGAGCCCAATGCCTGGGCCCAAAACTCCTTGTGACTTTTGAGAACTTGGGAAAATTAACAACTTTCTTTTTATTTTTTAAAGATTTTATTTTTTCCTTTTTCTCCCCAAAGCCCCCCGGTAGATAGTTGTGTATTCTTCGTTGTGGGTTCTTCTAGTTGTGGCATGTGGGACGCTGCCTCAGCGTGGTCTGATGAGCAGTGCCATGTCCGCGTCCAGGATTCGAACTAACGAAACACTGGGACGCCTGCAGCGGAGCACACAAACTTAACCACTCGGCCACGGGGCCAGCCCCAATTAACAACTTTTTTAATCTGTAGTTTCTTCATCTTTAAAATGGATAAATAGGATAGGCATTAGGCTAAACCAAGATAAATTATCTAAAAGGTACAGCATTCACTTGGATTTTGGTCCCTAAGTTCTCAATTAGGCTAGCTAATATTATGGGAAGAACAAGGTAAGTGTAATGTTAGGATTGACAATGTGAGTATTGGAGTCGGGCAAGTCGGGTTTCTAGTATAAAACTCTGAGACTTACTTCATCCCTGACTTTGGGTAGCTTTTATGATGTCTTTGAAACAAAAATTGATTAGTCATAAAGATTTTTGATTCTTGTAACAATCCTGTGAGATCATCCGTGTAAAAATATTAGAAGGATGTCTGAAACATTACTAGCGCTCAATCAACAGAAGCTACCCTATGTAGACACACGCACACACACAGACACACGTGTTTGTATCAAATAAATGTGCTAGGACAAAAGAGGGGTCGGAGTGTGAAAGGATGGAAAGGGCAGCTCATTGGTTGGGGTGTGGAAGAGATACAAAGGGCAGCTAAAATGCGATAGTTGGTTTTGACAACTTATTAAATTCAGTTGAAAATCCTAACATTAGAAATAAGGAAACTAAGTTCCAAGAAGATTAAATAACTCCCTCAAGGTCACACATTGGTAATTGATGGACAGGTGTTCAGACCTCCTGGTCTGCTGACTACAGAGATTGAGGAGAGGAAGAAGGATAGAAAACATAGAGAAGTAAAAGGAGATAAATGAGGGAAGAAATAATATGATTACCTGTAAAATATATATGCCTGAAAATATATCAAATGAATCCCTAAACTTTTGTACAAAAGAGAATCTTAAATCTTTAGCTGATCACAAGCTTCAGAGTCTTCTTCACATTAATTCTTTACCTCTCTTCACTGAAAATGTCTATCAGTCTGGAGAATATGCTTCTTCCTGGATCTCAAGATACAAGTGTTGTGGTCTCCATTGATTGATTGAAGACACCAGAATCCAATTTGCAGGAGAGTTCTTACTTTCTTATTAAGCACGCATCACCATTAAATGCTCACTGTCAAGAATTCTCATCAGGCTTTTAGAGCTTTTCTGCACTGCCTGTGAGGTACTCACAATATTGGATGTTACCAATAAAGGCACTTTCCTGTCTACAGGCGCAGTTATGGCCAACAGTAGGAATGCACTTTCTGGCATAATTAAGATAATCATCTATGAGATCAATTCTAGGTAATGTGAAGGTCATTCCCACTGCAGGTTATTCTCAATGAGATGGAAACCTCTATCACCTCCATCCTTTAAGAAAAAAGAAAAAAAAAAACTGATGAAAAATTCTGTATCAAATCTAAAGTATCTTTTACTGATGCAGACTTGCCAGAGATGATACAAGTTAGTCATTCAATAAAGAAATTTAGTTTGTAAATACTGCTAATCTCTCTGTAGTATTTCCCATCCTTATATTCTTATTCTGCACATAGCCTATAAGGCATGCTTACCTGTTCAAGATAATGACTAGGATGACAACTGGAATTTGGATTGTACTTACATTAATCTGAAAGTGGATTTGTTCCAATACTTTTACCACCAAAATTTCTTAGTGATCAAGACAAAGTATTGGTGCAAATATAGTTTACGTTCTAGTGAAGGTGAGTATAAATAGATTAAAAATAAATATATAAAATAAGGAAACCTTGCCCAAAGTGAATGATAGCAAATATTTTATTTTAATAGTAATATAATCGTAACTAATATGAACTAATTATAAGAAATATCATATCTGTGGCAATTACAATGAATTATTATTAGAAATGTCGTGACACAGGAAACCAGGTCTCCTTGGGAGTATAGAAAAGGAAGCAAAGTGATTGTGACATTTAACCTAAGCTTTTAATCATGAGTTTTCCAAAGAAACAAACGTTTATTGCAGAGAGAGGAACAACAAGTTTAAAGCCACCAAGTCCAGAAAAGATGGAGCGTGGTAGAATCGCAACTAGTTCAATAAGAGCTGTCCTTGTAGTCACATATTCACAAGGACTCCTGACTCCTTAGCCCCTCTCTCCTTCCACCATGCTCATCTGGTAAATATCCCCACCTAGGATAAACATAACTGCACTAAGCAGGTGAGCTTTGCTGCAAGAAAAGCACAAAATTGTGCTAAATAATCTTATTTTAAATTTTTGATCACAAATACCTAATGAACACAATATTGTCAAGTAACCCAGCGATACATTCCTATATTTTTGTCTTCCTACCCTTCACAACCACTTCTTCATACCTCCTTATCTCTTCTCAAAGCTCCCATACCAGTCTTATCATATCACTCTCAGTTAGTAACTTAAATAAAAATCTACTGAGAAAATAAAAGCAAACAGAAATTTCCTCCTATTGGCATCCTATAAATAACTAAAATGCCTTCACCCGGACCTGCGCTCGTGCCCTCTCCTTCTGTTTCTTTGGATGGAAGATCTCTATCAAAAGTTTTATCAAAAGCTAACACCTCCAATATGCTCTGAATAGCTAGGGTCCACTAGAATGGACCCTAACTTATAGTCAAATTTGTATTAATATTGCATTCTTGTTTTTAAAGCAGATCCTACAAAGGTCTTAAACCTCAAGATCCACAAAGCCAGGCTCCACATGCTATGTGACCCATATGCTTCTGACTTTGATTGAAACAAGATTGCACTCTGGCCCAGACTGGCTCAGTCAGATATTCTCTCAAGGAGACCTGGGATAGAGACACTGATGGAATTAGCAAATGTTGGACACTGTAGTTTCTTAACCAAAATTTAATTTTTAGAACATTTTACATTTACAGAAAAAAATGAAAAGTAGTAGAAAGAGTTCTTGTAGCCCCTCCACCCTGTTTTCCCTATTATTAACATTTTATATTAATGTGGTATATTTGCTACAACTAATGAACCAATATTGCTACATTAGTATTAACTGAAATCCATACTTTTCAAATTTCCTTTGTTTTGACTTAATGTTTCTTTTCTGTCCCAGGATGCCATCCAGCATAGCATATTCTATTTAGTTACCATGTGTCTTTAGGCTTCTCTTGACAGTGACAGTTTCTCAAATTTTCATTGTTTATGATAATCTTGACACTTTTGAAGAGTACTGGTCAAGTATTTTGTAGAATGTTCCTCTGTTGGGATTTATCTGACCTCTTTATCATGATTAAACTGGAGTTATGTTTTTTTTAGGTGGGGAAGACCACAGAAATACCTTCCTATTTTCATTGCATCATGTGAGCGGTACACACCCTCGATGTGACTTTTCACTACTGACGTTGAACTTGACCATGTAGCTGAGATAGCGTTTATCAGATTTCTCCACTGAAAACACTCTCTCTTGCTCCCTTCCATACTGCACTCTTTGGACAAAGGTCACTACCTGCAGCTTACACCTATGGAGTGAGAGGTATGCTCCACCTCCTTAAGAATAATTGCATACATTATTTGCAATTTTTCTGCATGGGAGATTTGTCTGTTCTCTCCCATTTATTTATCTTTTTAATCATTTGTTTGTATCAGTATGGACTCATGTATTTAGTTTATACTTTGGGTTATAATCTACTACTTTATTTTCCCGTTCAAAAGGTTCCTGCTTTGACCACTTGGAGCTCTTTCACTTGACGCTTGTGTCCTTTGACATGGCTCTATCATTGTAGTTTTTTGTTTTTGTTTTTGCTTCTGAGCACTTCCTTACTTTCTGGTACCACGAGATGCTTCATCTCATATATTTCATGCCCCAGTCCTAGACTCAGTCATTTCTTCAAGGATCTCCAACTCCTCTTCTTGAAGTATGGTGTTAGAAACCAAGATCTTGGCCCTAGGTGTGCCCATTGCTACTGGGGTGTTGTTGCTTCTAGGCCATGTCAGCTGAGAGAGATAGCAGATATTAACTAGTATATACAAATATCTATAAATATTTCTTATGTTTCCATCTGTTTCTATACTAAACTAAAAATGAGTTCATACTGATATCCCCATCTCTAATCCATACCGCACAGATCGTTGCAGTCTCCTTCCTTTGACAGCGAGAAATGAGGCTCCTACTATCTGCCACACATTTATTTAATTATTTCATTCCATAGACATGTATAGCAGTATCAGAATTATTAACCCTATCCTTATGGGAAAATATTTCACTAACTAGGTATAATGCTTAAGTACAGTTTCTTTTACTTTATTTTTACAGATTTCACACATTTCCAAAATTACTTAGGTCAGCACCTTTTTCTTCTACTCCATTCATTGAGGTTGTTTTATACATTTGAAATACAGTTAGATTGTTTTGTCACATTCTGTACTCCATCTTGGATTTCCTCCAATCCTCTAATTTTTAAAAATTTGCATGCATTAAGATTTACTCTTTGTATTGTAAATTTCAATAAGTTTTGATAGATGCCTAATATCATATATCTACAAATTCAGTATAATAAGAATAATTTAACTACCCTAAAAAATACACAGTGCTTCTCTTTTTCATCGCTTCTCTCTGTCCTACTAAATCCCTAGCAACCACTAATGTTTTACTCTTTTTTTTTTTGGTTTTGCCTTTTCCAGAATGTCACACAGTAGGAATTATATAGTATGTAGACTTTTCACACTGTCTTTTTTCACTTAGCCATAAGCATTTTAGAATCATCCATGTCTTTTATGGCTTGCTAGCTTACCTATTTAAAACTGAGTAATATTTCACTGTATGAATGTACCACAGGTGTTTTTTTTATCCATTTCACCTATTAAAAAATATCTTGATTGCTTCCAACTTTTAGCAATAATGAACAAAGCTGCTATAAATATTTGTGTGCAGGTTTTTGTGGGAACATAAGCTTTTAATTCAGTTGGATAAATACCTTGGAGAGTGGTTGTTGGATTGTATGGTAAAACTATGTTTGGCTTTGTAAGAAATTGTCGACTGTATCCCAGCAGCAATGAATGAGAGCTTCTACTCCTCTGTGTCCTCACCAGCAGTTGGTGCAGTCATTTTTTATAAATTTTAAACATTTAATTGGTGTGTAATATTATCTAGTTGTTGTTTTTATTTGCAATTCCATAATGAGAAACCACATTGAACATCTTTTCACATGTATAAGCCATTTGTATATCATCTTTGGTGAGATGTCTGTTCAGATCATTTTTTGAATGGGTTATGTGTTTTCTCATTGTTGAGGTTTAAGAGTTCTTTGAATATTTTGGATACAAGTTCCTTATCAGATATACACTTCCCATATATGTTTATGTAGTGTGTGGCTTGTTTTTTCATTGTCTTAAAAATGCCTTTTATGAAGCAAGATTTTTAATAAAGTCCAACGTATATTTTTTCCTTCATGGATTACGCTTTTGGTGTTGCATTCAAAAACTCATCACCAAACTTGAAGTCATCTAGATTTTCCACTATGTTGTCTCCTAGAAGTTTCATGCTTTTGTGTTTTACATTTAAGTCTATGATCCATTTTAAGTTAATTTTTGTGGAAAGTATAGTGTCTGTGTCTGGGTTAATTTTTTTTGCATTTGGACATCCAAATATTTCAATGCAAGTTGTTGAAAACATTATCTTTTTTACACTGAATTGTCTTTGCTTTTCTCTCAAAAACCAATTGCCTATACTTATGTGGGTTTATTTCTAATTTCTCTATTCTGTTCCATTGATCTATATGTCTACTATTTTGCCAAAATCTTGAAAGTGAGCTGTGTGAGTCCACCAGCTTTGCTCTTCTTCAGTATTGTGTGACTATTTTAGGTTTTTTTTGCCTTTCTACATAAACTTTAGAATCACTTTATCAATATCTACAAGTTAGCTTCCTAGGATTTTTATTAAGATTGCACTGAATCTACAGAAGTTGGGAAGAATTGACACCTTAACATTACCTGGTCTTCTAATTCTAGAATACAGAATATCTCTTCCCTTTTTTCCGTCTTATTTTATTTATTTCTTCAGAATTTTTAGTTTTCTAAATATTGTTCTTGTTTATATTTTCTTAGATTTATACCTAAATATTTCCATTTGAGGTGCTTTTTAAAATGGTAAAATAATTTTTATTTTAAATTTCCCATTCTAATCATTCATTTCTGGTATTCAGAAAAGCACTTGACTCATATTTATTTTATGTTTTGTGATCTTACCACTGTAACTTACTAGTTCAAGCATCTTTTTTTCATTCTTTTTGTAGATACGTTGGGATTTCTATGTAGATAATAATGCCATTTACAAAAGGGAGAGTTTTATTTCTTCTTTCTCGGTTTATATATCTTTTATTTCCTTTTCTCTTCTTAAGGCCCTAGCTAGGACTTGCTTGCCTCCTTTCCAATATTAGGCAAAATATATCCAGTTTATTATCATTGAATATTATGTTAGTTGTAGGCTTTCTTTTTTTCAGATGTTAAGTTGAGCAATTTCCCCCTCTTCTTAGTTTACTGAGAGATTTTTTTCTTTTTTTATCATTAATGGGTGCTGGATTTTATCAAATGTGTTCTCCATCTCAAGTGATATGATCATATGATTTTATCCCATACTTGTTAATGTGGCAGATTACATTAATTGATCTTTGAATGCCGAACCAGCCTTATATAGCTTGAATAAGTCCTATTTAATTGTGTTGTACTATTCATTTTATAAATAGTTGGACTTGATTTCATCATATTGAGGAGTTTTGCATCTATATTCATGAGTGACATTAGTCTATTTTCCTTTCTTGTAATGTCTTTATCTAGTTTTGATGTCAGGATAATTCTGACCTCATAGAATGAATTAAGTCTTCCCTCTGCTTCTATTTTCTGGAGATCATGGAGATTTGGCATCATTTCATCCTTAAATATTTGGTAGAAGTCACTAATACAATCATCTTGGCCTGATGCTTTCTTTTTTGGAAGATTATTAATTATTGATGGGCAGTGGAATTTTAAATCTCTGAGAGTTAGACCAGAGCCAGCAACATATTACCAAGAAGCATTCTATAAGTTGTTATAGAGTAGAGAAAAGGACAAATCCCACATTGGAAGATGTTCTTCAAATAAGAGACTAGATCAGATATACAGAAAGAAGCAATAGCAATATATCATAAAAAGATAGAAAGGAGGAAGGAAAGATAAAGACCAATGGAGAAAGTATAGCTACCTTATAACTTCACAATTCCTGTAAAATGGGATGATAAATTAAAGAAGTGGATGAACAATTGAGATGTTTACTCTTCTCTGCCACTATTAACCTGAATCTGTCTCCATTCCTTTCTCTGTAAAAATCAGGGTAAAAATAACCATTTCTTAGACTTTTTTATGAAAAATGAACACAATGTGTGATATATATACATATGTATATAGATATACACACATGAACACATATGTATACATATGTATTATTCATGTATATTCTATATTTTATATACATATATATACAGCTGGACATAGCACTGAATATACTACAAATAAAAATATTCCATGTTTTAGAACTAAGTAAATGATGTCTTTTCTTGAGAAGACTTTTATTATATCCATTCTGAAGGCGGTGCATATAGCTTCCTAGACTATATTTCACATATTCTTAGCACATTTTGACCATATAATCCTGTCTTTGAAAAAATTTAGGTATAATAAGACCAATATTTCTAGGCAATTGTGTAAGTCCTCTTAAAGCTCCCCTGCATGGTTTTGTAAAAAGCTAATTTTGTATTCTTCCACAAACGACAATCTGGATTACATATAATGCTTTCTAAACATATAGTTTGTCAGGGAATTTCTAATACATAATGGTATAGTTCATCAAAATCTATAGCTTAAAAACTCCTACTTGTTTTGTTTTTATATACTACATTTGGAATAATTTATACTTTCTCTATTTTTAGATTTACTTTAAATGAGATAATGAAGGGATGGTCTGTTAATCATGTCTCCCTCTCCGTATTAATCTCTAGTTATATTCTCTTTATATATTAACTCTGATTTGTGAATACCTTAAAAAAGAATTTGCAAAGAACTATCAATAGTGAATTTAATCGATTTTAAGAATTTTATGAAATGTTTAGTTTAGTTTGTTTAGAACTACTTTCCCACATTAGGCAGTGGTTTCCTACTTATATATTTTCATGTATGATTAGATTTCCTAGGTGATTAAGCAGTTTTATATCAATGGGATGTATCTATTTATTCAGAAATAACTGTGGTCCTATTACTATTCATTGGGAGAAGTTTGGGGTAGAGCTTAGTAGTTTCTCCGTAGGTTGAAAACAGGATTCTTGGAGAAGGTTCACTTATTTATGTATCTCACTATTCAACAGACATATTTATGCAAACTAAAGCTTATTATAATAGATGCTCAAAATGCAGACATAGGCGATGCCCTCATTGAGCTTGTAGACTACCTGGGGGAAACACGCATAAATAAACAGTGATGCAACAATATCAAATAAAATGGAAAAAAAATGTTAACAGTGAAGTTCAGTCAGAACCAGGGTAAATTAACCTAGCCAGATTAGGGGGAATTAATTATGGAAGTCTTCCTAGAAGACTTAACATTTGAATTCAATCGTGAAGGATGAGAGGTAGAATATGAAGAAGGAAAGACATGAATGGGAAAGAATTGATTATGACAGAAGCAAAAACTGCAGTTTGCTTAGTTGCAGAGTGAGATGTGTGAAGCATGAGATGTTCAAGACATGGATCTGTGGGGCAGCCAAAAGGAGAACAGTTAAGACTTGATGCATCATTTAGGAAAGGAGCACCAGTCAAGAGTTTTCAGGATTTGGTTGGTTTGGTCAGATTTTGTCTATGAACTTTCAGGGTTGGGGAAAACCATGAGAGAAGGATCTTTTAGGAGAACATTAGAGAATGGAATAAACTTCCCCAACTTGATGACCAGACAGAGGCTGCTCAAACCTTTAAGGCTAGTTCTTTTCATTCTAAGATCTTCACAACTGGGCAAATCCAGGTAATCTGGACCTGAAGTTCCTGGATGAAAAGAGTTGCATTAGAAAATATTATGTTAAGCCTTCAGTGCTTTCTCAGATTATTTTAGGACCTAGGACACGTTAAGTGATTCTCATTTCATCTATACAATGGCACCGCAATTTGGAATACATTCATATGCCTCCAAAGACTGCAGCCCAATGAGAGGAATTGAAAGTGTAAGAGATTCAACCTGCTCTTTTGTTTGGAATTGACTTGTCAGATGACTTGACTATTTCTCCTTCTACATAATTGGCTTGATTGTTTTAATCTTGTAGGAAACTTTACAAAAGAAAATATCCTGGAATTAGATCAATACAAAAAAGTGGCAGCAGTGATTTATTCAGAGAACAAAGCAAAGCACACTTAAATGTATATTTACTTCTTTCATTATAAGGTTTTCTTTAATTTTCAGCTACACACACACGGTTAAGGTAAATTTATCACCTTGTTGAAGCCTTTCCTGAACCTTCATAGTGAGACTTCCACTGAAAATATTTGATTTTCCTGATTTTCTTCAGCAACATTTAGAATCTCTCTCTCCTTGTCCTTCTCTCTCTATTATTTCTGTGTTTATTGTCTGAACTCCCGCTAGACTATAACTAGAATATAAGCTGAACTACCCTAGAATATAAGGGCAGAAATTTGTGTTCAGTAATCTAGCCCCATTGTCTAGAATTATATCTGCCACATTGCAGTGCTCAATAAGTATTTATTGAATGAATTAAAAAAATGAATGGATTGTTTTTATTCATGGATGTTTTATTTATATAGCCTATATGTATTTATTAATTGCCTACCCTGGAATAGGCATAAAGGTAGATATAAAATACTAGGTTAAAGAAATAATAATTAAAGTTATTGAGCACCTACTAAGTGCCAGGTGTTGTGCAAGCTGTGTTACTCATTCTTTTGTCATAACATCCCTATGGGGTTTGTTTATCATGACCCCAATTTTCATATGAAGATTCTGAGGAAGATGAGGGTTAAGAAACTTGCTTAGAATCATACAATTATCATAATGAGCAGAGGGAGTTTTCAAACTCAGGTTCTGTTCTGGGAACATATCCTTTACACTCTCCTAAAGGGATTTAGAAAAAAGGTGAGATAAACACGTATCCAATCACATTGAAATATGATAAATAAATAAAAGAAATGTATTTCAAAGATCTATGGAATCATAGACAATGAATTGTGGGTTAGCTGTACTTTTTACAAGTTGGTGCCTTTATGGTTTTTCTACAGATCTAGACTCAGCTTATTTGAAGGGAACTTTCTGGAGATTTATAAATCCACATATTTGAAGACAAGTTGTTATCTGCTGGACACTGGAAATGCTGCTAAGAGAGAGCCAAACTTGCCATGTTACAGGGGGAGAGTTTAGATAATGTGGTGTATAGATGATAGATCCAAAAGCAACAGTAAAGTCATGGATTCCAAATTCAATACTGTCCCATTTCATTGTAGGGGATCAGCATTTGCTACCTCAAAAAGTATCTCTTTGGCTTGATTAATTTTAAGAACAAAAGACTCAGGGAAAAACTTTGACCTTTCCCCAAACTACCTAAAAGAATTTAAGATAGAAGGCCTGTTCCAGGAAGGAGCTTTCACCATAGAAAAATATAATAGGTAGACAGGGAAGAACCTAGCAAGGCCCATTTTTTAAAAAAGTCTTCCCTGTGTCTCATTGTCTTTGCAAGGCATGGCAAACAGATATTTACCAAACACTTGCTTTTCCAACTCTGTGTAAATTGCTTTTCTCCCCTTTGAAGTCCCAAACCACTACCCTCAACATCCTCTTTTGTCTTTAGCTGAAGATGGGATTTAAGGTGGTGGCTTCAGCCATTTTAACAAGTTACTCAATTTTCCTGGATTTCTACCATGTATACATGTTACTAAATTTGTTTGATTTTCTCCTGTTATTCTGTCTCATATCAATTTAATTTCTAAACCAGCCAGAAGAACCTAGAGGGTAGAGGCATATGCCTTCCTCCCCTACATCATCCATCCTGAATAATTGTTCACATTTGTTTCTGAATAACACCAATCACCAGGTATCTAAGTTCCACTGGTATTAGGCTTCTTTCCAATCCTACCCCTTACATTGATGACCATGGAAGTAGACTCTGGAATATCAGTTTAGACTTGCCTATATCCCTCCCCAACACCCCGTTGCCTATTTTCTGCACAGACAATACCGTGAAGAGTAGAAGGGTATTATCAAAATTTATTAACAAGGAAATATTTTATCATGCTGTTCTTTATATTCTAAAAATTGAGGAAAGTGGTATTAAAGAATGGCTAATCTCTCCTTATGCATCTAAGGATAGTTAATAATGTCAAATCACCAATTATAAGGGAATGCATTTGAGAGCCCACATTTAATTGCATTCTTGTAAGTCACTTGAAATAAATACAAATAACAAATGGGTTTAGTCGCCACTTTTATACCAAACAAATTCCATTACTTATACCTACTAAAAGATTAATTATCAACTGAGAGCTACATGAATGGTATTTATTTTAGTAATATGTCTGTATTACAAGCTTATCAAATTCTCCTTTACTCACTAATTTATTTGCATAAACTTCAGATTCTTGTCAAAGAAAAAATATTCAGACTTCAAGCACATAAAAAGAATATATGAATAAAAGGCTCTTTTTTTCGGTTTTTTCTCCTCAGTTGAGGTGAAGTAAAATGCAAATTTATTGAGCAAAATTAGCTCCTGGCACAGTTAGCATTGTCTAATTAGTAGTGTGAATGTGATTAATTTATAAATTGAAAATGTTATTATGTACTACTTCTCCAAAATTCTCTTTTTCAATGGCCATTCATCTTTATTTGACTATGGGACCACGTTATATTTATAATTTAAATATATGTATTGCATGTAAATTGAGAGTGCAATTGTTCCAAGAGGACCAAGCTCTGCCTAAGGAAAATAGTGGTATTTGTTGCTGTTCAAAGATCAGGAAAGGTTGTTTGCAGCTGTCAATCTGAAATGTTTTTATATGAACCATAGTTGCAGGATTTTTTTTTTCACTTCTTGTTCCACCAATTTCGCCTTTTGATATTCTTCTAAGCTACCCTAGCCATATCTTGGATTTACAGCACAGACTGAATTTCTTTTGTCATCCAGAAAACCATGTGTGAATAAATTAAGAATTTGGTTCAACAAAATATTCCAGGAAATATATAACGTGGGAACACAGCCTGACTTAGAGCATGTCACTTTGAAAAGAATATAGCAGAAAAATGTTCAACTGTTTCCACTAAGCAGTTGAGTGATCTTTCTTTTTTCCTTCCTTTTCTGAGTATATATTTATGTCTGGACAGTTCTACTTGTTGAGTACTCTACTGAAGAGAAAATGCATTTGATCAAG
This sequence comes from Equus quagga, assembly GCF_021613505.1. NCBI lineage: Eukaryota > Metazoa > Chordata > Mammalia > Perissodactyla > Equidae > Equus > Equus quagga. Next base: position 57,702,242 of record NC_060279.1, on the reverse strand, counting down.
ACTATGCTGTATATCTACACAGATACCTGATGATATAGCTGGTCAATAGACACAGCCCATAGGAACACTTTTCTTAGGAGCATATGTGTTTCAGCTAAAGCAAGTGGATCCTGACCGTCATTCAAAATTGGTTCTATGTGTACATGTGTAGAGATTGACCTCCCATTAGTCAGAAATTTTACCTTGTCTTTGATTTAATGATTTAAACAGACATACACACACACATACTCATACTCACACACATACAAACACACCACACACTCACGCATGCACACACACATCTTGCCCAATAAGACGCAGTGGACACAGTGAATGTTAACAGGTTTATACTTAGATGTGAGAATTATCCCATTTCATACACAAAGTTTCCCATTTACTCACCACCATACTGTTTTTTCTATTAAGATTGGCTAATTAATATACACGTTATCAAGGATTTAATTCTTAGTCACATTTGTTATTTATTGTTGCCTTTTGAGGCATTTCTCTTGGATAATACATTTATCTAATTGGCCCCTGGTTATATAACATTTTCTTCATACAGTTAAATATAAAATGATATAATGACATATAAACCCACCATCCAAGATTATCAAGTCTCAATATTATGCCTAGCCTAGTTTTTAAAGTATCTTTTTCAGGAGTCATTTTTATAGTCCTCTGGGCCGTCTATCAACATCGATTAAATATGAGTTGATGATGAGATCTTGTCACTACTCTTTCATGAAAGATATGTCTACACCAATATGCAGAAGCATGAGTGAAACTCATTTGGTTTAGCACCATCCTATAATTACCAAATGCAGAGGGACAGACCATTGTTTTTCAAAGGTTATACATTCAAGGAAAGACTGATTTTTCATGAAACCAAACAAAATTTTGTTTAAAAAATGTTGCTAGTTTTCTAATTTTCCCATGCATGTTGCCAGCATACAAGTTTTATGGATCGATTTAAATGCTAAAAGCCTTTCTAATAAAAAGGACTCAGAGATACTTGAATATATATTAATTTAAAAATCTGAATTCAATCAATAGTTATTCTAGGCATCATCTTCTTAGGATTGCATTAATCCTTTATTTTAATCCACATCCAAATATCTACTATGCTAGTTACTTTGTAAAATAATTGGATTATAGTGTACTTTCTTAGCCCTGTAAAATAATATAATTGTCATAATGCCTCTAGTTTCTCTGTGAAATCAAAGGTTTAATTTGCTTCTGTTGTATCTTAATTTCTGCTTGACTTTTTAAGGTGCTGATAGTCAATGGAGAAAAGGCAGGCAACATGTTAAAATGTCGTCAAAGCAGCATTCTATTTTAAAACAAAGATATATATTCTAATTCCAATGACAACGATAAAGCACTCCAGGGTGTGATTTAATGGGCCATTAGTTTTCTTCTTGCGTGGTTGAAATTCTTTGGCCTATAGCCTTCTGCTCCCATGAGTCTCTAGGCCTCTATTAGACCCATTAAAAACTCCCTAGAATGCGGTTTTTGTCTAACGTGATTATTATAAAAATGTCCAAGTTACACATTTATTCCTCCATTTGCAATGGCACTGGCATTTCACTTGCCTAAATGTTGACATGAGGGTCTTCAGAAAATATAGTGCAGATGATCAATTAGAAGGCAAAAAAGAGATTTTTCAGGGCTGTGTCAATGGAGGCAAAGGGAAGGAAGAGAAATGTCTGAATAATCTAAGTGACAGTAATTTTCACACATGCCAAATGCATGGTGGTTTAAACCATGCTGGCAAATCTCCACAAATCACAGCTTCATACATCATCCCCAGCTTAGTTTTTCAAATTATCTTCAACCACTTTTTCTTTGTGGTGGACAGACTCTTTTTTTTGTGCTTCTTTACTCCTTCAATACAGAAATTTTATTTCATAACCCTAGTAAGAAAACAGATCCCTGTAATGAGAGAAAATTGACTAGTCTCAACATGTACAATCCATAGCCAATCTATAAATCAAAATTGGGGTGAGTTTAATGTGAGTCAACCCTGAGGACCATTTAGCCACGGAGAATCCTTTTACAAAGGAAGGGAGCACACCAAGAAAATGGGGTGTTCAATTGATTATATACCATCAAAGAGCATGCATCACATATGATAGCAATGTCCTTTTTACAATGGTCATGAGATTGCTTTGCTGGCACATCAATTCGGTGAACACAGCAGGTTGATGGTCACAAGGTGGGTGGTCACAAGGTGGGTGCAGCAGGTCAACAATTAATCCTTAGTTTAGGGGCAGATGCTTGTCCTTAAAGAAACACTGATGTCAAGGAAGTTACATCCCTATCTTTAAGAGCATCATTCTTGTCTTTGAGACACAGTAAATACTTAAAGCAGATATACAATGCATGCTCAAGAGGCCACGTCAGACCATTTTGTAAAAACAAGGTCAGTCTGAATTAGTTTTAACCCAAATGGCTTCCTCATATACTCCAGTATATTCTATTGCTTGTTATTTATTTATCACTGATCCCAGCATCAAAGACAGAAGAGCCCAGGAGTGGTATGTTGTATTTATTTTCCAGCAAACTTGCTTTAGAAGAAGCATCCTTCCATATTAAAAATAGTTGTGGTGGGGATATCATTATGGTCCCTTTTCCCCTTTCAACAACAGAGTTCAACCCATCATACTCTATGAGCTAATCAAGGTAACTGATCTACTTGCACACAACAATCAGCGTTAAGGTGATCCAAAATAGGACAGACACCCTTCCCTGCATTTGATACCTGGGACCTTGGGGAAATAAGTGATGTCTCTTCTTTTGCATTATAAACTGTGAAATATAGCCTTAGGGTTTTAAGGGGCCACTGTTCCTGCCTTTGTTCTATGGGTTGTCTTCAGTGGGGACATTGTTCTCAACATCCTTCTGTGTTAGATTAGATAGATAGATATAGCTAGATAGATAGGTAGATAGGTGATAGATAGATAGATTGATAGATATCAGTCTGAGAGGGAGAAGGAGAGAGAGAGGGAAGGAGAGGAAGACAAGCGGGGAGGGAGAGACACCTGATAAGTTTTTCAACCACTGAGCTCAGCTACACCTGAAGGCAGACCTGCCTTAGGACACCTCAGTTGAAGGAACTGGTAAATTCCTTTTTTTGCTTAAATGAAGTAATTTTGTTTCTCCTGCTTTAATTGAACAAATATTGACTATTGTATTAGATCGAGATCCACATCCACCCTAGAATCCTCTACTTTTTACTCTGGATACTCCAGAGAAACAGAAAAAATACACACACAGACACACACACACACACATTTAGTCTTGTGCCACATAATGATGTTTTCATCAACGACAGACCACATATACAATGGTGGTCCCACAAGATTAGTACCATATAGCCTAGGCGTATAGTAGGCTATACCATCTAAGTTTGTGTAAGTACACTCCATGATTGCACAATGACAAAATTGCCTAACAACACACTTCCCAGAATGGATCCTCATCATTAAGTGAAGCTTGACTGCATATATAAACATATATATACCATAAAGAATTGGCTCAAGCGATAATTATGGAAGTTGAAAAGTCCAAGGTCTGTAACCAACAAGCTGGAGACTCAGTTGAGGCCAAGTTGTAGCTCTAACCTGAATCTGAAGGCCTGCAAACCAGGGGAGCCAGTGGTGTAAGGTCTAGTACAAGTCTTAGTTCGAGTCCAAAGGCAGGAGAAGACAAATATCCTAGCTCAGAGAGTCAGGCAAAGAGAAAGAACTCTTTCTTACTCAGTCTTTCATTCTATTCAGTCCTTGAACGGATGTAGTCCATCCACAGTGGAAAGGGCAATCTGCATCACTGAGTATACCAATTCAAACCTTAATCTCATCTAGAAACTCCCTCACAGATACACCCAGAAGTAATGTTTAACTAATATTTAGCCAAATATCTTGGCACCCATGGCCCAGTCAAGTTGATATGTAAATTTGAACATCACAATTAACATGTGACCTTTTATCTTGGCTCACGGCTCTCCCATGAGATATAACACCCATATTTGTGACCATTATTCTGAACTCTCTATGAGGTTAATCACTTATCACTGTTTCTTTAAGATCAGTTTCTAGAGATTTATCTTGGTCTTTTGTTTGAAACATATTCCCTTTTACATTTTCTTTGACTCTGTGTTGGTTTCTGCACATTAGATAAAATAGCCACCTCTCCTAGTCTTGACAGAATGATCTCCTGTAGGAGATGAACCTCATCAATCAGCCCAGCCCAAGCTCCTGGTCGTCTCTGAAACCTTTGTTATTGTCCAAGCCACCTTCTTTATTCTTAGTGGCTCACAGCGGTTGAAGGTGTGCCAAGACCCATCAGTGTACCAGCCAGGAAGATCATAATTCAGCACCTACTTTGGAAGACGGATCATCAGGCAGCAGCTGCGAAAGTGTGAGTTAAGCCTTCTTCAGGGAGAAAATGAAAGATGGACGTTTTGCCTGCTCCCTCTGTGCTGGGCCTGGGTGTGCAGCCATGATGAGGTGCTCCTGCAGCCGTTAGGAGCTGCTTGGTTTGATACAGTACTGAGGGACTCATGAATGTAAGCTCCCTTGGCTGTCAGACCCAGGTCCTATCTCTCAGGCAGCAGCCGCAATGATTGGGGCACCAGATGTGTGCATAAGCTCCTTCCAGGGAGAGAGTGGCAACTTGGATCAGGCCAGAGGGTGAAGGCAGGGCAGGAGTCTGTGGCTTTCCAGGTCTCCTTAGAGGATCGTAACCAGCCCCCAGACGTGTGATAAATTAGAAGGCTCACCCTCAGGCAGCAGCTTTTAAAGCATGCAGTGTACCCCCTTCAGGAAAAGCATAGGTGATGGCAATTTTGCCTGCTCACTCTTTGGTGATCCCAGGGGGTAGAGCAGTGATGAATGCTCACGTGCCTGTTAACAACTGCTTCTTTGTTTTCTTGTGGGTCTTGTGGATGCAAGCCTTGTTGGCTTTCAGGGCTAGGTGTTTTGGGTTCTCATCCCTCACCAGGAGTCTTAAAGCTGTGGCATGGGACCATCCACGGGCATAGTGGTTAAGTTCTTGCTCAGCTTTAAAAGCCTGGGGTTTGTGGGTTTGGATCCTGGGTGCGAACATAAGCACTGCTCATTGAGCCATGCTGTGGCAGAGTCCCACATACAAAATAGAGCAGAGGAAAACTGGCACAGATGTTAGCCCAAGGCCAATCTTCCTCAACCAAAAAAGAAAAATTGTGGCATCAAATATGAGATCCAAACCCTTCACTCCTTGGGGAGCAGCTGGGAGTTCAGAGTTCACCCCTGACTGTATGGCTCTGTTGTGGGTATATTCTCAGTCACCTATTGTGTAGGAGTTGTTCAGCCAGTTTCTGGGTTTCTTTCAGAGATAATTATTCCATGTTTAGCTGTACATTCAAAGTGTCCGTGCAAGGAGAGGAGTTCAGGAGCCTCCTATTCACCATCTTGACTGACCTCCACTCTTGTAAGCTCATTAAAAGTGTATTTCCCAAGACTGACCACCAAATTCTCATTTACTTACTTATCATTTTAATTATGGTAAAAACACATGGAATAAAATTTACCATCTTAACCATTTTGAAGTATACAGTTCAACTGTGTTAACTATATTCATGTTGTTGTGCAACAGATCTCAAGAAATTTTTTATCTTGTAAAACTGAAACTCTGTACTCATTGAACAACAATTCCCCATTTCCCCCTCCCCCCAGGCCCTGGCAACCACAATTCTACTTTTTTTTTTTTACTACAAGTTTGACTATTTTAAATACCTCATCTAAGTGGACCAACTTATTTTATTTAGCATAATGTCCTCAGTGCTCATCCATTGACAGGATTTTCTCCTTTCATTTTAAGGATGAAAAATAGTCTTTATCAATTCATCCATGGATAGATATTTGGGTTGTTTCACCTCTTGGCTACTGGGATAATGTTGTAATGAACATGGATGTGTAAAAATCTCTTTGAAATCATACTTTCCATTCTTTTGGATATATATCCAGAATTGAGATTGCTTTATCATGCAGTAATAGTATTTTTATTTTTTTCAGAAAACACCATGCTGTTTTTCATAATGGTGGAACTATTCTAAATTCCCACCAACAGGAGACAGTGTTCTAATTTCTCTGCATCCTTGCCAAGATTTGCTATTTTTTGTTCTGTTCATAGTGGTCATTCTACTGAGTGTGAGGTGATATTTTATTGTAGTTTTGACTTGCATTTCTCTTATGATTAGTTATGCTGAGCATCTTTTCATATGCTTGATGGTAATTTGTGTATCTTCTTGGGTGGATTCTATATTCAAGTCCTTTGCCCATTTTTTAATTGGGTTACTTGTTTATTGTTGTTGAGTTGCAGAAGTTCTTTGTATATTCTAGATATTGACCCCTTCTTTGGCATTTGATTCACAAAATTTTCTCCCATTCTGTTGGTTGCCTTTTTATTCTGTTGATTGTTTCCTTTCACATGCAGAAGTTTTAAAGTTTGATATAGTTCTATTTGACTATTTTTGCTTTTTGTTGCCTGTGCTTTGGGTGTCATATCTAAGAAATCATTACCAAATCCAATCTTCCAAAGCTATTCTTCTGTTTTCTTTTAGGAGTTTTAAAGTTTTAGATCTTACGTTTAGGTCTTTAATCCATTTTGAGTTGATTTGTATGTATGGTGTAAGGTAGGGGGTCCAATTTCATTGTTTTTAATGTGGATATTCAGTTTTTCCAGCCCCATTTATGGGAGACTGTCTATTCCTCAATGTGTAGTTTTGGCACCCTTGTTGAAAATCATTTGGCCATATCCACAAGAGTTTCCTTCTGCATTCTCTATTCTCTTCCAGGAGAACAGAGTTTGTCAATTTTAATGATCTTTTCAAAACTCAACTCAAGGTTTGTTGGTTTTTCTTTGTTATTGATGTCATAAGTTACATCTCTTTATATTATGAATCCATTAACATAGATTTATAGTTTTTATGCTTTTTTCTTTTCAGTTCTATACCATAATAAAAAGCAATTTATGTACCACCATTATAATATTACAGGATTCTATATTTGTCTATGTATTTTTCTTTACCAGAGAGCTTTTTATTTTTGTGTTGTTTTGTGTTACTGTTTAGCATACTTTTGTTTCAACTTAAAGAGCTCTCTTTATCATTTCTTGTCGGACTGGTCTATTGGTGAAGGACTCCCTTTGCTTTTGTTTATCTAGAAAAATCTTAACCTCTTATCATTTTTGAAGGGCAGCTTTGTCAGATATAATATTTTTGCTTGGCAAGTTTTATTTTTAGTTTTTAGCTCTTTGAATACATCCTGCTACTTCTTTATAGTATACAAGGGTTCCGCTGAGAAATCCATTGATTTCTTGCTCTTAATCCCTTGCATGTGATAAATGACTTTTTTCTACCTCTTTCAAGATTCTCTTTGTGACTTCTGACTGTTTTATTATAATGTGTCTCAGTGTCAGTTTCTTTGGGTTTTTCCTAGTTGGAGTTTGCTGAGGTTCTTAAAAGTGTTTATCTACTTCCTTCTCAGCTTTGTGACATTTTTGGCCACTTTTCTTCAAATAGGCTCTCTACACTTTTCTCTCTTTTCTCCTCCTGAGACTCCTGCAATGCATATATTGGTCTGCTTGTTGGTATTTAATAAATCCTTTTGACTCTCTTCAGTTCTCTTCATTCTTAATTCTTTTCGCTCATCTACCTCAATAATTTCAAATGACCTCTCTTTAAGTTTGCTAATTCTTTCTTCTGCTTGATCAAGTCTGATTTGAACACTGCTAGTGAATTTTTCAATTCAGGTATTGCATTCTTCAGCTCCAAAATTTCTTTTTGGTTTTTAAATACAGCTTCTATACTCCTGTTGATATTCACATTTGTTCGTACATAGTTTTTCTAATTTCATTTTGTTATCTGTGTTTTCTTTTAGCTCATTCATCTTTAAAACAGTAATTTTGAATTCATTGTCAGGTAATTCATGGATTTCTGCATCTTTTTCTGTTGGTTTCTGAAGGTTTATTTGATCCTTTAATTGGGCCATATTTCCCTGTTTCTTTGTATGCCTTGTTATTATTTATTGAAACTTGGGTAGTTGAAAAATAGCCGCCTCTTCCAGTCTCTACTGGCTTCGTACTAGTGAAGACCTTCACCAATCAGTTTATCTAGAGACTCTGGGGGCCTTTTGAAAGCTTTTCTAGAATATGTCTTCTCTGAGCTTATGTGTGTAATGTTCTGGTTAATTTTTTCTGCCATGTCTTTTTCAGGAGTTCATAATCTTTTGCTCCTCCTGGTATCTTTCTGCAGTTATGAGTTCTCACTGGTTCTTCAATAATCCACCATGCTTACTTGTGTTCTTATCAGCTCCCAGGCATTCAAACGATGCCATTTACCATCAGTGTTCTAAATCACGTAATATAGAAAACAGTCCTTCAAAATGCCAGAATTGTATGCACTTTCTACTCTTCTCTTTCGCTCCTAAGGAAGTGAGTTGGGAGTTTTCTTGTGATCGTGCTACACTGTATTGGCTAGAGGGAAGAGTGATAGCGAGTTGATGCAATGAACTTTTTACCTGCTTTGAAGCAGTTATTCTTGGCTTTGCATTTGCTTTGGGTGCCGCGACTCCTTAACTGGTTTCTAGAGTTCTCACAAAGGTAATTTGGTCCATTTTTTTTTTTTAAGTTGGTATCTCCATGGAGGAAAAAGGGTTTAGGGCTTCCTATTTCATTATCTTAGTGACATCACTTCTGACCACCAGATTTTGATTCAGTATATTGGGTTGGCACCAGCACCCTAGATGATGTTTATGCAGGAGATATTTAGAGCGCATATTTGGAAATACTATTCTATACCAACATTTCTCAGAATGGATGGCATGTTAGAATCCTTGATGATGCACTGATGCATAGAACCCACTCCCAAACATCCTGATTTAAATAGTCTGGGATGGAATTCAATGTCAGGAGTTTAAAATACTCCCCAGGTGATTATAATGTGCAGCCAGTGTTGAGAACCATTGTTCTCATGCTACTTATAGATTAATTGATTAACTATGGGAGTCCATTAGGGCAACTTATCTCTCCAACAAGTTAACTATTAACTTAGATATAGTTTAAACATCAATGAAAACTACATTTAGTATCACAGTCTTCTTCAGCTCAGATCTCAATCCCTATGTTATTAACTAAGGTTAAAACATTTAAAGATAACATGTGTATTTGAAAAGGGCTATAAATCTAATTATACTAATAAAAGAAGCTGTGACTCCAACCCATTAAAAGGTGAACCAATTCAGTCTAAATTGTTGAATAGAAACAACCGATATTTCTTTCCGGATGAATCTAGGGAAATGACAGGCAATTTCAACTTTTGGCACACACACTTAGGTTTATTAGATAACGTAATTAAGACAGAGAGTGTAGAGAGAAATGCTCTTTCTTTGGTGACTTTTCAGAGAATTTCCAAGTGATGTTTGAATGTAACTCTAGCTCTCACACTCTTAGCAAATCCAGAGTTTCTGTGAAGTTTTTATAAATCCTTCCAACTGAGACTTCTACCAAACTAATAGAGAAGGTGATATAGGTATTAATTTGGAAATATTCTCTAACTTAGAAAAATTCAACAGTATTGAAAGGAAAGGGAAAGTAGGAAATTATTCATACCAGAATGTACTCTAAACAAACAAACAGTCTCTAGCTTTTCCTCTCTTACTATTCTGATGAATAAATTATCCTGAATTGTCTGTCTCCCTAGTTGATAATGGGAGAGTGGAAGAGAGAACAGGAGATCTTCCAAGATTTCCAAGCATAAGCTCTTTGAGGTGTTTTATGTTACTAGAAGTATCTAGAGTGCTGGGATAATCTGGCATGTAGAAGATATTCAATAAACATTTCCCAAAGTAATGAACTATATATGGATATAGATATATTTGTAGAGCTGTTTACAAAAATCAACCAGGACACTTCCCTTTAATTCCAAACTCCTCTTAATCCACGTGTGGTCTTTAAAATTCCAGTTCTCCTCCTATACCTCACCCTCCCAACCACAACCAAACTTCATAACTTCAGATTACATCCTCTGGATCCATTTTTTCCAGGAAGTTTTTTGGGAAAAACATAGCATAAACTATATGTGGTGCTGCTTTGAATTTAATAAGAACAAGTAGTCTTCTTTTTCTATTTAATTTTAAGATTAAATGAAAGGTTATATAAAGTTTTGTTGGTGCTAATATCTTAAAAACATTATTATTCAAGCATGTATTTCTGTACCTTTAATATAATGTTTCTTTTCATGGAATTCATCCAAGATCATATAACAGCCTTAACCAATTCCTTAGTAAATCATAAAAGACCTAATCTTGTTCTGTGCTTCGTTGTGTAACACCATTACCCTCACAATTTTTCTAGAATTTCTTCCAGGTTATTCAACTGAAAACGTTGTTTTATGACTGGTTTGGAAATTGTTTCTGCTCCCTGTCTCCTTCAAGGATTTTTTGAAAAACCAGATGAGGGATGAGATAGAGACTTTGAGCACAAAATTATTTTGAACACTTTTTATTTCTTCATTCTTCCAAATGTTGTCTTGCTTTTTCACTTCTACTTCCTTCTAACTAGGCTACAGTTTCCTTTTCACAAAAGCCCAGGACCCAGGCTGAGAGGTCTGGAATTATTCCAATATAAGTACACCCTGACTTCTGCAAAACAAAAAAGGAAACAAACCCAAACTCAACCCAAACCCAAGACAAACTCAAAACCTAAAACCGAGCAACCTTGCACTTCCTCTATCTCTCTGATGCTCTATCAATATTCCTTCTTTGATGATCAGGTTATCGTAATATAGGTATACCTTAGAGAAATTGCAGGTTCGGTTCCAGACCACTGCAATAAAGTGGCTATCACAATAAAGTGAGTCACACAAGTTTTTTGGTTTTCTAGTATATATAAAAGTTATATTTACTGCTGTAATCTATTAAGTGTGTAATAGCATTATTTCTTAAAAAAAAAAGGGGAGGGGACAATGTATATACCTTAACTGAAACACACTAATCATCATCTGAGCCTTCAGCGAGTTGTAATCTTTTTGCTGGTGGAGGGTGGTGCCTCTATGTTGATGGCTGCTCATTTATCAGTCTGGTGGTTGCTGAAGGTTGGGGTGGCTGTGGCAATTCCTTAAAATAATGATGACGTTTACTTCATCAATTGACTCTTCCTTTCACAAACGATTTTTCTGTAGCGTGTGATGTTCTTTGATAGCTTTTTACCCATAATAGAACTTCTTTCAAAAATGGAGTCAATCCTCTGAAATCCTGCCACTGCTTTAACAACTAAGTTCAAGCAATATTCTAAATGCTCTGTTGTCATTTCCACACTCTTCACAGCATCTTCACCAAGAGTAGATTCCCTCTCAAGAAACCACTTTCTTTGTTCATCCATAAGAAACAACTCCTTATCCATTAAAGTTTTATCTTGAGATTGCAGCAATTCAGTTGCATCTTCAGGCTCCCCTTCTGATTCTAGTTCTCTTGCTATTTCCACCACATCTGCAGTTCCTTCTTCTACTGAGGTCTTGAACTCCTCTAAGTCATCCATGAGGGCTGGAATCAACTTCTTCTAAACTCCTTTTAACATCAATAATTTGACCTCTTCCCATGAATTACGAATGTTCCTGATGGCATCTAGAATAGTGAATCCTTTCCAGAAGGTTTTCAGTTTACTTTGCCCAGATCCATCAGAGGAATCAGTATCTCTGGCATCTACAGCCTCATGAAATATATTTCTTAAAGAATGACTTCGAAGTCAAAATTACTTATTGATACTTGGGCTGCAGAATGGATGCTGTGTTAGCAGACATGAAAACAACATTAATCTCATTGCACATCTCCATCGGAGCTCTTGGGTGACCGGGTACATTGTCAATGAGCAATTATATTTTGAAAGGAAGCTTTTTTTTTTTCTGAGCAGCAGGTCTCTACAGTGGGCTTAAATTATTTAAGTAAGCCACGTAAAAAGATGCTGTCATCCAGGCTTTGTTGTTTCATTTATAGAGCACAGAGTAGATTTAGCATCATTCTTAATGGCCCCAGGATTTTCAAAATGGTAAATGAGCATTGGCTTCAGCTTATAGTAACCAGCTGTATTAGTGTCCTAACAAGAGAGTCAGCCTGTCCTTTGAAGCTTTGAAGCCAGACATTGACTTCTCCTCTCTAGCTATGAAAGTCCTAGATGGCATCTTCTTCAAATATAAATCTATTGTTTAATGTAGCCCCCTACATTAATTATCACAGCTAAACCTTCTAGATAACTTGCTGCAGCTTCTATATCAGCACTTGCTGCTTCACCTTTATGTTATGGAGACAGCTTCTTTCCTTAAACCTCAATAACCAACCTCTGCTAGCTTCAAAATTGTCTTCTCCAGCTTCCTCACCTCTCTCATCCTTCATAGAATTGAGGAGTTGGGCCTTTCTCTGGATTAGGCTTTGGCTTAAGGGAATGTTGCGGCTGCTTAGATCTTCTATCCAGACCACTTTCTTCATGTCAGTGATAAGGCTGTTTTCCTATCATTCATGTGTTCACTGGAGTAGCACTTTTAACTTCCTTCAAGAACTTTTCCTTTGCATTCACAACTTGGCTAACTGTTTGGCACAAGGGGCCTAGATTTTGGCCTATCTTGGCTTTGGACAGGCCTCCCTTACTAAGCTTTTGATTTCAAGTGAGAGATGTGAGACTCTTCCTTTGACTTGAGCACTTAGAGGCCATTGTAGGCTTATTAATTGGCATAATTTCAATATTGTTGTGTCTCAGGGAATAAGGAAGCCTGAAGAGAGGGAGAGAGACAGGGGAACAGCTGGTCAGCGGAGCACTCAGAATACACAACATTTATCGATTAAGTTTACTGTCTTTTATGGGCATGGTTTGTGGTGCCCCAAAGCAATTAGAATAGTAACATCAAAGACCACTGATCACAGATCACTATAACCAATATAATAATAATGAAAATTTTGAAATATTGCGAGAATTATCAATATGCCACACAGAGACACAAAGTGTGCAAACATTGTTGGAAAATTGGTGCTGATGGACTTGCTTGACACTGTTTCCACAAAACTTCAATCTGGAAAAATCACAATATCTGTGAAGCACAATAAAGTGAAGCTCAATAAAATGGGATACGCCTGTATAATTTTTAAGTTTATGGACAGTTATTTTTCAGGATTAAAAACAGTATAAATTGCAACAGATTATACAGCTCCCTGCCTATTATTGAAACTTCAATTCATATCAAACTGACAATTGAAAGAAAGCAGTCTTTTATGTAAGCCTACAGAAACTCATATCAAATGACCTTTCTGAATAATTGATGAGGACTTTTTGTCTTTGTTGCAACTTTTAAGGTGTGCACACCACTCTGTAGCTGGATAACTCCAATGGACTCTTGAAAGCCTAATTTGCGACTATTCTTGTCAGCTTTTCTGTAAGTGGTGACATTTTTTAAGCAACTCCGCTAGAGCCAGAATAGATGAGGTAGTATTAGGACGTATGCTGTCTGTTTCACTTACTTTCAAATTAAGCCCATTGGTTGAACAATGTCGCTGCATAACTAATGACGAAAGTCAATATATGTTGTTCAATTTTCCTTTTCCCACAGTTTAGAAGAACACTAACCAAAGGCAAATGATAATTAAAGGTCACAATTTCCTTAATCCTTCATATTTGGAGATTGTGTGCATTTACAAGCCTTTAGTGACAAAATTCTAAAGAATGAATATAGTTGTTAGTACACTCTATGACCTGTATTTATCATACTATATACAACAAAGCAGGAAATAGCAAAAGCTGTTATTTATGGTCACCTAAACTAATCTGAAAACTGTGCCCGCCAACTCTAGCTAGTCATATGCTATTAACTTATTGTGTTCATGATATTTATGATAAAAATATAAAAATGAAGCAGAAAATAATAGGAATCACCCATAGTTATATCAGCCTGCCTTAATCGTAGCCCAGGGAGATCCTTCAGTAATTAATAGATATAAATGTAGCAGTAGATAATGGTAATCTGTGGCTATGCCATTCCTTCCATAAACATATACATTATTAAATATGTTTTCACAAAATAAGGGTCATAATGTAGCCATAGTTTTACATTCTTAAACTTATTTTGTGAAATATTTCAAACATACAAATATTCCATTTCTAACTGCATTGAATCTTAACATAATGCTATATTTACTGTAGTTCCATTGATTTAGAAAAAATGAGATATTTGGGACACAGTTGAAGCCCCCTGGGAAAAATCCCTCTGATTCTATTACCCTCTACCAAGGTAATCACAAACATGAATTTAATGTTTATCATTCCCATGCATGTTTTAATATTTAATACATATTTACATATCTCTAAACATAATATAGTCTTGTGTTGGAGGATTTCAAGTTTAAATAAATTAAACCATATTTCATATGGCACTCTGCAACTTCCTACTCCTCCCAACATTAAGTGTGGAAATTTACCTTTGCTGATAGATATAGCTCTAATTCAGTGGTTCTCAGAATTCAGTGGCTATTAGAATCACTGGAGAACTTGGAAAAAATACAAAGACCTAACTCTTATCCTACCTCAATAAGCCTGGATCTCTGTGCTCTTTATTATAGGTCCTCTATAGGTGAATTTGATATACACCAAAGTATGAGAACCATTATTCTAGTTTATTTTATTGCATTATGTTACAGTATATTGCATTTCATTGTATAAATATACCATGATTTATTCATTCTTTTTTTGCTGAACATTTGTTGTTACTACTATTTTTGTGGCATGCTAAGCACTGCACTGTTGCCCTTCAGAGTTGTTATACCAACTCACAGTCCCTCTACTCAATAACCCCACTACTGAGACCAACTAGTTCTGATTTGTCTGGAACTTCCCCAGTTTTAACACAGAAAATCCTGTTTCCCATCCAGGCAGAGTGGTATAGTTGAACACCCTCATGACAGTGGATATCTTTATAAACCCAAAAACTTTAATATTGCCACACTTTTTTAAAAGAATATTTTTTGGCCATACAGAAGGGTGTATAAGGAATGATAACTAGTATTTGTTTTCATTTATATTTTATTGGTTACAAGTGTGACATTACTTTTTTATATCAGCCTCTCAGATTTCCTCCTGTATAAATTATCTTTGTCTATTTTTCTAATAGATGTCTACTCTCCCATATAGATTTTTATGGGTTTTTATAGATTTTCAGCATTAAATAGTCATCAGTCATGTGTTACAAGTGTGTTATGCCAGATTACAGATGACTTTTACCTGTCATTTATTTTCCACAAATTTCATTTTTGACATAATCAAAATTTTCAGTCATTTATTCTTTTTAGTGGCTAATCTAAGAATCCATTCTGTACACTAAGTAATGACTTATTTTACAGATATTTTTCTAACAGCTTAAAATTTTACTTTTGCCATTAGATCTTTAGTCTACCTAGAATTATGTGTGAGGTTAAGAGCTAATTTTACTTATCTCCATACATATAAATAATAAATTATTCCAATACTATATATTAAATGGTCTGTCCTTTAATCATTTATTTATAGTATTGTTTATGTCCTCAGTCTAGTTTTTATATAGCCTTTGCTTAGTCTATTGTTTCTGTGTTTAGTTCATTTAGTCTATGTTTTGACCTCTATTTCCTCCACTCAAACTAATTTCTCTTGATTATTGTGGTTTTAAATTAGGCATAATATGTGGTAGAAGAAATAATTTCACATTATTCTTTTTCATTAGTCTTCCTGCTGTTCGTGACCTTTTGTTCTTTCATTTAAATTTCATGGCACATTCATTCAGTTGCATTAAAATGTGATTTTGATTGAGATCACATGGACTTGATGGGATAATTTAGAAAGAATTGCTGTCTTAACGGTTGTGTGTTCGCATCCATGAGCACGGTATGTCTCTCCACTCATTCAATTCTTCTTTTACTCCTTCATTATTTTTTATTTCTCCTAGAAGCTTTACAAACATTTTTATATGCTGTTGCCTTATGAGTGAAAGTTTTTTCCTCTTGTATTTTCTAATTTCGTAATACTGATGTCTACAAACACTATTTTTTCATGCATGTTATATTTTTATTATAAAGCAAAATTTCTGAACGTATGTAGACAATCATGCATTCTAAAAATTGAAAGAGTTTTTAATCTCTTCTTTCCAATTCACATAGCTATGATTTCTTTTACTTATCTTATTATATTGCCCAGTACATTCAATAAATGTTAAATAAAAATACTAATGGAAACCAAACTTGCTGTATTTTTGAATTATTGAGACTGCTTCTAAAGTTTCTCCATTAAGTAGCAGATGGGCTAATGCATGCCTTTGATGGTTTAAGAAAGCTCCTTTCTACTTCATGTTTTCAGATTGTAAAAATGTTTGTTCTTTGTAAATTGTGAGTATAGCATTTTGAAGACTTTAGAACACTTGCATTGAAGCGATCAGATCTACCTTTTACCTGCTGTGGGCAGCTTCTAAAACAGCCCCCAATGATTCTCACCTCCTGGTATCCTTGCACTTGTATAAGCTCTCCCTTTTGTGTCTGGGCTAGACCTAGTGATTGACTTCTACCAAATAGCATATGGCAAAAGTTATGACCTGGCTAGTACTTCCAGCACAATGATCAATAAAATGTATGAGAGTTGACATTCTTCCAACGTTCTCAATCTTAATAATATTCCAGGGATAAAAGGATGGTTCAACAACTGCAAATCAGCCAAAGGGGTACACCACATTAACAAAATGAAGGACAAAAATCATATGATCATGTCAATAGATGCAGAAAAAGCATTTGACAATATTCAACATCCATTTATGACAAAAATTCTCAACAGTCAATATTGTTAAAATGTCCATACTACCCAAAGCAATCTACAGATTCAATGCAACACACGTCAAAATTCCAATGGTATTTTCTACGGAAATAGAACAAATAATTGTAAAATTTGCATGGAACCACTAAAGATCATGAAGGGCCAAAGCAATCTTGAGAAAGAAGAACAAAGCTGGAGGCATCACACTCCCTGATTTCAAACTTCATTACAAAGCTATAGTAATTAAAACAGTATGCTATTGGCATAACAACGGACACATAGATCAACAGAACAGAACAGAAAGCCCGGAAATAAACCCACACATATTTGGGCAATTAATTTATGACAAAGGAGCTAAGAATAAACAATGGGGAAAGGACAGTCTCTTCAATAAATGCTGTTGGGAAAACTGGACAGCCACATGCAAAAGAATGAAATTGGACAACTGTCTTATATCATACAAAAATTAACTCAAAATGGATTAGAGACTTGAACATGAAAGACCTGAAAGCACAAAACTTGTAAGAGAAAACATAGGTGGTAAGCTCCTTGACACAGGTCTTGGCTATGATTTTTTTAATATGACACCAATAGTAAAAGCAACAGAAGCAAAAATAAAGAAATGGTATTATGTCAAACTAAAAAGCTTCTGCACAGCAAAGGAAACCATCAACCAATCAATAAATGAAAAGGCAGCTTATCAAATGGGAGAAAATATTTGCAAATCATATATCTGTAAGGGGTTAATATCCAAAATATACAAAGAACTCATACAACTCATCAAAAAAACAACCCAATTTAAAAATATAAGAAGGCCTGAATAGATATTTTTCCAAAGAGGACATACAGATGGCCAAAGGGGACATTAAAAGATGCTTAGCATCATTAATCATCAGAGAATGCAAATCAGAACTACACTGAGATGTCATCTCACACCTGTTAGATTGGCTGTTATCAAAAAGACAAGAAATAACAAGTATTGGTGAGGATATGGAGAAAAGGGAACCCTGTGCACTCTTGCTGGGAATGTAAATAGATGCGGTCACTATGGAAAACAGTATGGAAGTTTCTCAAAAAGTTAAAAATAGAACTACCATTTGATCCAGCAATTCCACTTCTGGATACTTATCCAAAGAAAATGAAAACACTAATTTGAAAAGATATATGCACCCCTATGTTCATTGAAGCATTATTTACAATAGTCACGCTATGGAAACAACCTAAGTGTCCATCCGTGGATGAATGGATAAAGAAATTGTAGTGTATATACAATGAAATATTATTTAGCCATAAAAAAGATTGAAATATTGCCATTTGTGACAACATGATGGAACTTGTGGGCATTATGCTAAGCGAAATAAGTCAGAGAAAGACAAATGCTATATGATCTCTCTTATACATGGAACTAAACAAACAAAAAAAACAAACAGAAAACCGAAAAAAAAAATCCCAAAAAAGCACAGATAGATAAGAGAATAGATTGGTGGTTGCCAGAGGCAGGAGGTGAGGGTGGAAATGGAAGAAATGAATGAAGGGCGTCAAAAGGTAAAAGAAAAAGAAAAAAAAGAAAACATTTAGTCTTTCACCATTGAGTATGGTAACAGATGTGTTTATTGTAGACACCCTTTATAAATATTAAGGGAATTTCATTCTAGTCCTTTTGCTGAGAGTTTTTTCTTTTAAATAATGAATCGTCACTGAGTTTAACCAAATGCATTTCCTTCATATGTTGAGATGATATGGTTTGTCTCCTATATTCTGTTAACATCATGTATTACCTTTGTTGATTTTTTTTAAATGTTAAACTGACCTGCATTCCTGCAACAAATCCTACTTGATCATGATATGTTAAACTTTTTTTAATTGATTTTACAAATTTTATTACAGATATTGGGACATATGCTCATGAGGGAGATTGGTTTGTATTTGCTTTCCTGATAAGCACCTGTCCTGTTTATGTGAGTATAATGTGGGTATCATAAAATGACCTGGGAAGTATTTCTATTTCTATGTTCTGAAGGAGTTTTGTGGCATGGTATCATTTATTATTAAATGTATGGTATAATTCTCTATTAAAGACATCTGGGCTTTTTGCTTTGTTTTTATCACAGTTATATATTGACTATAAGTAAGAGTTGATTAAATTTCTTTGCTCATCATTTCCGGCTTTCTCATTTCTTCAATTTGAGTTTACTTTTATTCATATTAAAATATATCCTTCATGGTTTTTTTTTTCCTTTTGAATTTCTGTGGGTAGAAAACCTTCTTTGTGTGTATACGCCTGAAAATATCTTTATTTTGCACTCTCTCACGAAGCCAGCTCCTGATCCTGAAGCTGTGTTGATAAATTCCATGAACATATTGGTTCCTTTATTTTGGCTTTATCTCTGGAGTCAGGAAACTCCCATCTCAGAGCATGACTTGAAGCAAATTGAGCAATTTTCTTTCTCCTTTACCCTGTAGGACCTAACCTAGCCAGTACTGCGTGGCTGTTGACACAGGGAACGGAAACAATACGGTTTTTTGTTTCCTGGTTTATTTTCATTGTCTGGTAAAAACAAGATATATTTTACTTGAATTTGAGTGCAGTTGTATCATTATCATTTTGGTTTCCTAGTTTCAAATGTCATGCAGGATTGCTAAGTGTTTGGATGAGAGAGGGTCATACAAACAGAGGTATGCACTGTGTTTACCATTTTGACCCAAAAGAGGGTTATACAATCTAACACTGCACTGCAAAAATTCTTTATCCATATGTCACTTCTACTAGTTGTATCTAGGTGTCACTAGTAACTAGGTTGTGTCTTTTATTATAAGCCTATCCACAATTACTACTGGCATTTTTATATGCCAGGTACAAGATACTTCTTGAGTGCTTACTATACACTAACCACTCTTCTGAGTATTTTACATGGATTAACTCATTTAATTCTAACAAGGACCATATGAAATAACTACTATTATTACTCCTGTGTAAAAGCTGAAAAACTGAAGTACACAGAAATCAGGTAATTTTTCCAAGGGCAAGAAGGAGATAGGTTGCCTAGCTAGTGTTCAAACCTAAGTTGTCTGACTATGTCGTTTAGATGTTTGATGAATGAGGAACCGACAGATGAATGCTCCTGCTGACATCTGTCCATCCTGGGCCATCTCTCCATCATGCCTCACTCTGTCCTGCTCCACTACCGTTCTGGGTTCTAGTGTTATTTATTTCATTTTTATTTTATTTTATTTTATTTTTTATTTTTTTCCTTTTTCTCCCCAAAGCCCCCCGGTACATAGTTGTGTATTCTTCGTTGTGGGTCCTTCTAGTTGTGGCATGTGGGATGCTGCCTCAGCGTGGTTTGATGAGCGGTGCCATGTCCGCGCCCAGGATTCAAACCAAGGAAACACTGGGCCGCCTGCAGCGGAGCGCGCGAACTTAACCACTCTGCCACGGGGCCAGCCCCCATTTATCCTTAACACCTAGCACTGAACTTAGAACTCTCTAGGCTCACTGTAAATGGTTGCCATGGTTCAATCAGACGTGAGTGGGAGTCTTTTCTGAGAACTCACTCTACGGATTGGTTAAATAGAGACAATGCCTTTCACTATTTTCTCAAGAGGCCTATTCATACTTACGAAACGTTCTGTTAAAAATATATTTTAAAAAGACTGGCCTCTGGGGATTCTGTAAGGAGACGGTTGTTTTCTCTCAGCATTTTATGAAGTATTAGGGAAAGATGCTTTTGGAGGACAAATGATTGAAAAACTTTCCTTTATATCAGAGAGTCTTTTTTTTTTTTTCAACAAATGTGCAAGAAAATGAAGCATGTTGCTCTTTCTTCCCAGAGAGTTTGGCCAGTTCTCAGCATGAGTGACACAGAATTTTATACCTAAGACCCTCAGATAGAAAAAAAAAAAATCCAACATGGGCAGATTTGATAAAACCTTTGTCTTAAAATACAGTACCATTCTGGTTATTTAAAATAAATAAATAACATTTCATGCTCTCCACTGTCATCTAGAATGTGAAGACAAGTTCAAAATGAGCATCCCCCAGTTGGAAATAAAGTCTCTGGGAAATAACTGAGGGACAGCAAGGAAAATCTGTGGCAAGGGGATTTAGGATACACATCTGTGGGAAGCTCTGTCAACATCTATTAAAAACATTTTTTTTTATGGAAGGAAAAGATGCTTATTAGAACAGAGCAATTAGTGGCCACTTTTCCAGTTTCCCCGCTGAGAAGGCAGCCTTGTCAATTGCCTTATTACTGAAGAAATACTCAGTCCCGATGGTCAGCACTTGTCTCCTTGGTCGCTTTGTCTGCAAATTGATATGTTGTTCCCCTTAAATGATCCAGCCTTGGGAACGCCTTAGGTTCTGAACTCTGATGCTGGCTGATCAGCCTGGGAACATACTATGAAAGAATCGCTGCTCCGAGAGGACAGTCCCCTTTATGAGTGAAGCTGCACGGGGGAGGCAAATTGTGTAAAAAAAGCTGGATATTTGGATGGTGAGCATAAAGTCACCATGCTGTCAGGGAGGCTGTGGGTGTGAATTAAAATTATGCTTCTCATTTTGACTGGTTCCAGCCTAGCCCAGGAAATTGAATAGTTCCATTCACTCAAGTATATTCTGAAAGAGACGGGGACTCAAATCAGTTGGAGGTTTGCCTGTCTCTAAGGAAGTAGAAGTGTTGATAAGAAGATCTATGCAGAATCAAATACATTTCTCTGCTCTGTAATTCTGGCAGACAGTGGAGCTACATGCAGAATCCTGTATACTGAACCCAGTGGGAAATCTTGCCTCTTCCATCACTAGAAAGGCTTGTATTCTCCATGATCAGCTAGTCCCCAATTAGATCAAGTTGCAACCTATAAAGAGGTTTACCCCTGAAGTATTTTAATAAATGGTAATTCTAAAGTCCCTAACATAACTTACGACATAATCGATAAAAATTGATAAGCTACCAAACGGAAAAAAAAGATCATAATTTATGAACCTTTGCCAATCAGACACAGTAAATGAATAACTAACATTCACAGAGCCTTTAGAGATGTTATATATTGAAATATTTACCCATCCCAAAAATCAAAAACTGGTTAGTGCAAAGATTTCACCTATGATATTTCGATAATCTTGGTAGCATGAACTTAATCAAAATGAATATATAGAAACTTTTTCTCATAAGATAACATCCTCCTGTAGATATGCTTCTCTACCCTACCTCCTTCATTTTTCTGTCATAAAGCAGATGCTAAAGTGGAACATGGTGTTCTGATGCATATGCATTACAGTTGGTATATTAAAATGGCAAAATTACCAATCTGGAGTATGTAGAATGAACATTATGATTCTCGTAACACTTCAGATACTGACACATGTCCATAAAAACCAGATCTAAGATGGGGTAGATGCCATCAGGGTCCGCTGCATCTCTGTTTTCTTGGCTGGCACTAAGTTAGGCAGGAGAAAAAAGAAGGAAAAAAGAGAGAGGGGCAAAGAAAGAAAGCTTATCATGATTAAAGAGCTAAGAACATAGGAGGAATTGAAAGGATGCACAGCAAATAAATGTAGTGCTTTACTCATGGAAAGGTATTTCAAATAATCACTATTCAGTGGATCCTCTTAACAGCAGTGTGAGATACCTCCTGACAGGTGGCATTGCTGACATGTTACAGTATTTGTAAGGATACTGATGTTCACAGTAAGAGTAGTAGGGCCAAATCACATAGTAAGTGGTAGTTCCAGAAAGATAACCCAAGACATCTGAATCCTAGTTCAAGGATAACCATGTGATGTGTCACAAAACACGCAGTTCGTGAGGATCAAATTTATAATTTATAGGAAATTTAAAATTAAAGAAAACAAACCCAATAATACGAGATTATTGGAGCAGTTCATTAATGTCACTTTGTCTCTTACAATTGGAATGCATACCTCAAGAGGGGAGAGAGTTTTTTCTACTTTGCTTAACATAGGTGATGACTAGCATCAAGAAGTCACATGGTAAATAGTTTTTAACGAACATTTGAATGAGAAGCTTTAATGCTTTCTCTTCAGCAGATGTCTTCAAGCAGCGATGACTACTTGGTGCATAGTATGGCATAGCATTAAGATTTTAGAATAAAGAATGGAGAATTTGATAACCATATGGTGCTCCTAGTTCATCTTGACCTTGGGTATAATCTTACAGTCTCTGGGCCTCAGTTTCCACTAAGTAAAATGGGAACAACAACAACAAAATATTTGACATGATTTCTGAAATGTCTTTAAGATAAAATGGAATTTTATTTGTAAAATTATCTTTACTATTTTCCCTATTTGAAAGTCCTTTAACTAAGGTTAAGCTTGTATTTGTATAAAGAATTATAAACATTTCATGTTCCAACCATGAGTGATGATGTGTTCAGAGATTTGCTCTAAACCAAAGTTCGACTTCTGAATCATATTGTATCCTCCGTTTTCCAAAGTACTGCAGAATTGGAAATGTATTCCCAAACAGACCAGGCAGTGAGTTTTTTAGAATTATTCAGTGTCTCATTCATTCTTACATCAGCAGCACCTGAGATCCTTAGACTATGGCTCACTAAACTGTATTGATAATTATAGTGGTGGTGATGATACATTATCATACACACACACACGAACATGCACACACATATGAACACTCTCATGCTTTAGAAATGTTACTCTATGTTCTCTAACGTTGAATGATTCAGATTCTATTTATATGACAGCATCAAAACATTAACATTAGAATTCCTGAACATGCGGTCTCCATATTTTAATTATTCATAACTTAATGCAAATGAACATCTTGGATAATTTTTATTTTGCTTTATTTTGTCAAATTTCTCCTATTTAGCTTGCGGCTCAGAACTAGCTTTAGGCACAAGTTGTTTTATTGTAAAGTGTTTTTTATTTTACCATTTGAAAGGAATATTTTACTTTCCTTTTATTTGGGAGGAAAATGTACATTTTCATGATGAGAAAAACGTGTCTGAAGCTTCTCGGATAATTTACTCATGGTCGAGAATAAGCAGGAGTGATTAGAGCTTCAAGTCAGAAAACTTCAGAGAGCCAGAAGCTATCAAAATGTGCAGATTTAATGAACAGCTTCTCACTCATTGCTGTATAGCAATCACCAATGCTACAGTCTCTAGTTTTTTCCAAAGTATATATAATTGGGTAAATCATCTAAAACTCCACAAGCAGACAATTATTCAACTACATTGATGCAGAATCACTGGGTCCAACACTTCATTAGAATATACCATAATCCCTTGTTCTTGTCTTAACCTTCTCTGTGAAAAATCTTATTCATCCAAAACTGACACAGTGTCCTGTTGCTTATGCAAATAGTGGCAGTGAAGGAGATGGAGTTTCAAGCCACACTTCTATCTTCAGTCCCATGTGTAGAGCTCTTATCCAAATCTTTAAATAGAGCCTATGAGTTCTAATAATTATTCAACTAACATATATAAGCTCCCTTTGTGCTCCTTTTGGAAAATGTGCTTATCTTTTTCTCTTGCAGAAAAGAGAGAAAGACATTGACGGATTGAATGGCACTGTAACACCAGAGGCATAGCTGGAGAAGGGAGCAGGAGGGCACTTTGGTGCAAGGGAGATGATAAGAAAAGTATAAAGCTGCCAGGAGAAGGATGTTGCAGCCACCCCTCTCCTCCTCTCCGTTTTTGTAGCCCGACTGTCCTTTCTCTTGACCCTGTCTTTGCATTATATTGGAAAGAGTGCAACTTTGGGTCATCCTCACCTGGCCTCAGATGCCAAATCTGTCAATGACTAGAGTACATTCTTGACCATATTATTTAGTATCTCTGATCCCATGAAAGAGGAAAATAATGTGCCCTGAAAGTCTAGGACAACTAGTACAATGTCAGGCAGGTAGGTGCAACCACATAGATCATCTAATCTGATGAAGGGTATGCCCCCCTGAAAAGCAATGAATATTTTTTAAAACGCCTTCTGTTTCTAAGGGGATATGATTTGAGAGGCATGATAGAAGAAGATTTCATGGAAATTTGATTATTGCATATGGCCTGGGATAGTATCTTCCAGAAAAGAATATTTCTTTGATGCTGAATCATGATTTCAATTTGCTTTCTCCCAACATGCCAGCATGTGATTCAAAGTCAATTAAAGCTTTATAACAGTAATTAAAAATTGCTGCTTTACACATTTGCTCAGTGTCCATGTGACCTCAGAAGCAAATTAGAGGACTGAGTGATAAACTAGTTCTCCACTTGCTGAATAATAGCAATAAGACTAACGATGATTAGACATTTTAATGAGTGCATATTATATGGCCTATATTAACTGATGTATATTAAGTATTTCATTTAATCCTTACAACATACCTGTGACCTCATTGCTATTTTTATCCTCACTTTACAAAAAGGGGAACTGAAGCTTACAGACATTAAATAACTTGGCCAAGAGTACACAGTTATTAAATGACTGAGCAGAGAGTCAAACTCCAGCGCTCTAAATCTATCTTAACCAACCTCTGTCCCAGGTGGTCCACCAGCTACTTACCTCTCTCAGAAGGCCAGCTCTCTGTCTGATCATGCTCTTCGTTCCACTGAGCAAAACTGTTGCCATAAAGCAAATCAGTGTCTTTCAGAAAGCAGTAAAAAAGCTTTCAACTTGCTTCTAGCTATACCTAACATTCTCACTAGCTGTTGTAGAACAACGATTCTCAGCCTTGGCCGCAGAGTGGAATTACGCAGGAAGATTTAATACTGGTGATTGGGCCCCACTCTCAGGGCTTGACTTAATTGGTCTTGCCTGGGCTTGAGAAGTTTTAAAATCTACTCAGGTAATTCTAATGTTAAACAGTGTCTGGGATCTACTAGTCTACAGGTCTGAGTCTCACGCATTCTCCTTTCCGACTCTGCAGCCAACTGGAATGCTACCAGCCAGGTCTTGGATTGGAGGTACATGGCATTTGAGTTGAACAAGAAATCTGGGTTTGGAAAGGATGAGGTGATGATGATGATAATGATGGCCAGTTACCATTTATTGAAAGTTGCTTAATGCTAATCATTTACATATATTAGTAATTAGGTTGCATCGCCCTTTTTCTCTATTCAGAATCAAAGGCACAGGAATTGAAATTATTTGACCTAAATCCAAGCCAGATGTGCCACTTATTGTGGGTGAGTTGAAACTTCTGCTTTTAATTGCATGATTAAGGCACGAAGAAGGAAAGGGTGGGTAGGTTTGGAGGCTGATGATAATTGTGGCATGACTGAGGGACAATTTTATGCAGAGGCTTACTATACCTGTAGCCCGATGTGTTGGTGGCTGGCAGAGTGAAGTGGAATGGGAGGAATGGATTTTAGTTTCAGTTAACTCTCCTTTGAAGCAAAGCCGGTAACCAGCAAAGGAATCTGCTCCTGGGTGCTATAAGCCAAAAGTGTCGGAGCTGGCAGGAGTATTCCCAGGAGAAGAGCCAAGATATTAGCCACAGGACGGAGAGCAGAATGGGGAAGGACAGGTGATGGAGGAACGCTACACAAGCTGAGAGTGAATTTTGACAAAATAGAACTTGTAGATAGCTGAAGGCCAAAGAGAAGAATTTATTTTAAAAATAAAAATGTGGCAGGACAGTCAATGAGCAGCCAAGCAATGAATAAGTTCAGGCAGTGTTTTTGATCATCCTCTGGTGTTTATGAATGTTTCTCTGTACTTGGATTTGCTCCTATATTAAAACCAAACAACAAGAGCAAAACACTAAAAGATAAGGAGAGAGAGAAAGTAGAGGCTTTGAAACTTAAGGAAGTGAAGGAGTCATTCATGAATTCCAGGATATGACAATGATATTTGAGGGAAAACACAAATCTAGTGTGAAGGCTTTGGTCTCCAGAATATTAAGAGCAGTCATTCCTGGAGAAGTAACAGTGGAATTGCAGCGAAGACAAAGTACGTTAGTGGGCTTCCAGAGACGACTATTTCATCCCAGGTCACCAAATGATCACCTCTAGATGAGACTTTTAAAGAAAGATATTAAAGGTAGAAAATTTGAAAAATAATAGTCGTTATGAAAAAGGTTACTTTGTAAGTCCATATATTGCTCTTTTCAAAGTATTTTTATATCTATTATTTAATTACAAACTTTCAACATACTCTGAAGTAGATTGCACAGATGTCCATTTTATAGATGAAAAAAAGCAAGTCAATAAACACAAGTGCCAACATACACTAGTGATTGACATGAGCATTGCTGGCCTTTTATAATGACTGTCTTTGGCAGTGTTTTGCCTTCCAACACAGAATTGTCTACATGATCCCTAGGAACATGAGACGGCATCCACAGCAGATGAATTCATTGCAGGCCCGGTACTACTGGTGCTTATCCAAAGGGCTTTTCCAGGTCCCTGCACATTTCTCAGTGTATTTTAGTGTGAAGTCTCTCAGAGTTAGAATGTAAAATATGAAGCCAGAAGCTAATGCATTTTTTTTGATAGATGAAAGTCAGTGTATAATGCCCACATTTAACATTTCTAAGGCCTCATATTTATAAGCAAATCTTGCAGAAAAATTGTTAGAGAAAAGACAGGATGGAGTAACAAATAAATGATCTGAGCAAAGTGCAAGTATATTAGTACTGATAGATTGACCTTAATCCAACCCTCATTACTTCTATTATCCCTTTGTGATTTTTGTTCCTGGCATGTAGGCTTCCTGGCTTGGGCTTACAGTATTACACCCTGTGTATTGGCAGAGTGCCAATTATGCCTCCACAAATTCTGTTGCTGTAAGTGAAGGAAAACCTGACATTAAGATTGTTGTGGAGAATTGCAAAGCCTACCTAGGCCATCTCTACTTCTTTCTTTCTCCACTTCTTTCACCGGACTCAGCAGAAGAAATGGTGACCACACTCTTAATGAGTTTAGTCCAAATGGGTTCATATTCTGTTCAGATTTCCCCATTGTCTTCATGAAATTCTTACTCTCTGCCATCAAGAAATGGGAGTACAGGGCCCAGCCTGGTGGCACAGCAGTTAAGTGTACACGTTCTGCTTTGGTGGCCTGGGGTTGGCCAGTTCGGATCCCGGGTGCAGATATGGCACAGCTTGGCAAGCCATGCTGTGGTAGGCGTCCCATATACAAAGTAGAGGAAGATGGGCATGGATGTGAGCTCAGGGCCAGTCTTCCTCAGAAAAAAGAGGAGGATTGGCAGATGTTAGCTCAGGGCTAATCTTCCTCAAAAAAACACGAAAAAACAAAGGAATGGGAGTACAAAATGGTAGTAAAGACCTCTTTCAGATTTTGCATGATATCTCTTCAAAAATACAGAATTGACTACTAAATTTATTTCTATGCTTAATAGTGAAAATGCAGTTAGTAGATATAAAAGGTACACTAATGATTTCATGAATGAAGAGGATTTCATCTTTGAATTTGCAATAAATCATGAAAATTTACTAATAACCAAGAGAAGATATTCCACTGAAGCACTTGATCAAAGGACACCTTTAAAAGCACAATGAATGCTATTTATTACCAGTACAAGGTCATTAAATGTCATAGAAATTTATGTGCTTATAGTGCCCTGGAGGAAACAGTGACAAACTCTTCTCTGGGTTACAAACTAGGCACTAGAAAAGTTTAGTGACTTGCCCAAGGTAGCATAGCTAGTAAGTGGCATTTCGATAGCTGGAACCCATGTCTCCTGATTCACATTCTAGCGTAGAGGCACTCTCTGCGTGTTACATTATCAGATAATTACCATAACTCAGGGAGCCAGCGATTATTATTGTCTCCACTTTGCAGATAGAAATGCACGGCTCAAAAATTTAAGTAAATTGTTCAAAGTGATAGGGATGGGAAACAGGGTCCTTTTTCACTCTAAATTACATCTGCTTATGCAAGACATATTTATGGAGTGTCTCCTGTCTTCTCTGAAAGATAGGAAATGAAAAATGAAGCTGTTCTCTGAAGATGCCCCATAATACCCCAACCGGATTTAATTCAGAAACACACAAACAGTCATGTATAAAATATTACCTTAATTTTTTTATTCTTGACAGATCAATTCCTTAAAGAGACATTAATTTAAATCTATTCACCCGGCAATTCCCTCAGTTCTATGTTTTGCTGGACTAGCATTCAAATATTTATTACTAACACACTGGCAAGCTGCTTCATTCTCTGCGCCTCAGTTTCCTCACCAGTAAAAAAGGCTGTTGGGTTAGGTGAGTGGCCTTCTAACTGTGACATACAGAGATTTGGCATTCCCAGAAGGTACTTCAGGAGCCAATGAGAGGTAAAAGAGTGGCCCAATAGTTTGAGATCTTGGTCCACCTTTATAGTTTTGAGCACGTTATCTGCTTTATGTAGTGAAGTTCAATGTCATATGTTATTTATATCATTTGCTTTTACAAAAACAGCTTGAAAGCCACATAAATTTATTCTTATGATCATCTTGGTCATATGTGACTTTTCAGTATCATCCTTCAAGCCCTGCATTCTATCTGCCATACCAAATATTTGTAATCCTTTGAACTGGAAACACATTTCCTGAGCCATCCCTGTGCTCTTAGGGACCCACTACTTTTTATTTCTCTATAGGAAACTACTTCCTTTGTTAGGACAACATTAGCTTTTTTTTCAGCTTTATTGAGGTATACTTGACAAATAAAAATTGTATATATTTAAGGTATACAACTTGACGTTTTGATATATGTCTACATTGTGAAAAGATCATCAAAATCAAGATAATTAACATATCCATCACCTCACATAGGTACAATTTTCTTCCTTTTTTCTTTTTCTTTTCTTTGTGGTGAGAGTACTTAAGATGTATTGTCTTAGCAAATGTCAAGTATACAATGTAGTATTGTTAACTATCCTCCCCATATTGTACATTAGATCTCCAGAGCTTATTCATCTTGCATAACTGAAACTTTGTACCCTTTGATCAACATCTCTCTATTTCGCTACTACCTTGCCTCCAGCTAACCACCATTCTCTGCTTCAACGAGTCTGCCTATTTCAGATATCATATGAAGCTCTGTTTGAGCATACCCACAATCCACCTTGGATTACAGAATATTAGTGGAAAGAAAATTTATTTGGAATCAGCTTAGACCTGACATTGAATAATGATTCTACCCTTTACTTGCTGAGAACATCTATACAAGTCACCTAAACTCTCAGAGCTGAAGTTTCCTCATTTGTAAGAACAGGAAAGTACAAATAGTTGCATATGTCATCATAGGAATTAAATAATGTATTTTAAAAACTCAGTGTAATGCCTGACTCATAGGGGATCAACAGGATCTTTTAACACTGTTTTTCTCAAAGGCAAACCATATGCTAATTATCAAAGAAAATATTCCTTGATAGGAAAGGCAAAATATGTCCAATAAAATGTGAATGATTATTTGTTGGTGGACACTTCACTCATTAAATTAGAAAAGCACACAGAGGGACAAACTATTGGGAGACACTTTTCCATGGGTCTCTTGTGTTTCTTAACATCTTGAGTTGCTGTGAGAATTATCATTAGCTGCCCTTTTGTTCTAGACTATCTTTTCAAGGATTTTTTATGTCAAACATCCTATGAAGATACAGACAGCATCTACCTCCAGGGCAAAGGACAGATTTCTTTACTATCTAGTATAACAAAGATAATGTTTCCTTTCAGAGCAAAGCTTGGGCAGATTTCCTTACAGCTCATTATAAAAGATTTGCGTTCCCTAAGCTTGAGGTTCTTTAGCTGTGATGCAAATCTACTCCATACACAGCTCCACTTAGGCCCCTTTTTGTTGCCTCCATGGGACTCAGATGGCAAGGAGAACTGCAAACTTGACACTCATGCTGATTGCTGTGCCATGAGTAATAAAGTCCTTTGTCTCTGATCCAGGGGTCTCATGTCTTCTGCAAGCACCCATAAATCTACGACAGGTTAAATTTTTAGCTGTGAAATAAGGTAAAATCTCAGATCATTCACTGTTCTTGGGATGCCCTGATATGATTATGTTATTAAAAGTGAGTTTGAGAAAACAACCTAAATATCCATCAACTGATGAATGGATAAACGAAAGGTGATATGTTCACACAATGGAATATTATTCAGCTCCAAAAAGAAATGAAGCAATGTAATATACTGCAACGTGGATGAACCTTGAAAGCATCATGTTAGGTGAAAGAAAACAGACACATATTTTATGATTCCATTTATATTAAATGTTCAGAATAAGCAAATTTATAGAGACAAAAGTAGATTAGTGGTTGTGAGTTCATTAGATGAGATGGGGTTTTTGGGACCAATGGATAATAGGTGCTAGGTTTCTTTTAGGGCTCAGGGAAATGTCCTGGAATTAGACAGTCGTGGTGGTTGCACAACAAAGTGAATATATTCACTGAATAGTACACATTAAAATAGTGAATTTTATATTATGCAATCTTTATCTCAATAATAAAAATGTTTTAAAAAGGAGAGAAGAGGCAGAGAAAGGCTTTTGCATTGCTGAAAGAGCATAGATTGGGGTTTGCAGACATAGGTTTGAATCCCAGCTCTCTCTCTTACCTTTAGCACCAACTGTGTCACCTCTCTGCCTCATTCTCCATATTTTACGTGTTCAACATAACACCCACTCACAGGCCTATTGTGGAGATTAAATGATGTGGGAGAACGCCTTAATGGCTGACCCAGAGTTGATAGGCATTGATTGGTAACTACAAATATGACAATGATAATAATTTCTTCAGAAAAGAAGTAAATTCATGAAAAGAAAAAAATTACGCTACTCCTCTAAAATGTGCCACTGTATCCTTACAAATACTTAGCTGTGGCTACAATGAGTCTGCTATGATTATTGTAGAAATATTTCTCCTACCAGCTTTTAAATAAATACATTAAAATATTATTATTGTTTATACTTCCACAAGTAATTGGAAGTGCCTTCCTCATACACAGTTCTGTAGTAAGAATAATACACTGTCAACAGAATTTACAGGCAAATAACTTTTTAGTGTGCTTTAGTGAGGAGATGTTGGATAATTAAATCATACTGAGAATACATTTCTAATAGCTTCTCTTGCTCTGGACCATGCTCATTTTAAGAAGTGGTATATCATTGTGTAATCAGGATGGCAATATCAGAAAGCCTTGTTTTTTAAAAACACTTTTCATTGTTTCCCTTGTAGGGGAGGAAGACATTTCCTCTACCTAATGTGGGTTCATCTGGCCAGAGAACGAATTAAATTCACATGAGACAGAATAACAGGAGAAAATTAAACAAAGCTTTATAACATGTTTACGTGGGAGAGGTCAGGAAAGCTGAGCAACTCGCCAAAATGGCCTGAAATCACCACTTAAATATCTAAAGACAAAGGAGGATGTTGGGGGTGGTGGGGGAGTCAATCATGGGAGATTACCACACAAGTACAGTAAACAAAATGCAGATTTAAGTCCTTGCCTTTGGCATTGATTAAGAGTTTCTAGAGAGAAGGTCATCCCCTTTCGTCTTCCTGGTACAGAGAGGGAGGCACTTTTACAGATAGAGATTTCCTTTACAATGTAAATGTCACCTAACAAAGGGCAAGCAAGTTTTACTTTTCAGTTGCTTTCCTGTCTACAAAGAAACCAGCCTCAAATAATCATGCCAAAGAGGCATATCTTGGGGTGGCCAAATCCAGGTCCCCACACCATAAAATGATGAAATTTTTTCACTGATAAGACTAAGATACACTGGTGAAATTTATTTCATGAAGGTTGAGTGTTAGTGGAAGGAAACAACAATAAAAAGTAGAGCAGTAAGTCTTAGATGATGGGGCATTTATTTTTTTCTGGCATATTGGCCCTGTGTTAACATCTGTTGCCAATCTTCCTCTTTTTATTCTTTCTTCCCCCAAAGCCCCAGTACATAGTTGTATATCACAGTTGTAGGTCATTCTAGTTCTTCTATGTGGGATGCCACCACAGCATGGCTTGATGAGCAATATGTAGGTCCACACCCAGGATCCAAACCGGCAAACCTTGGGCTGCCAAAGCGGAGCATGCAAACTTAACCACTTGGCCACAGGGCTGGCCCCAATGGGCATTTTAATAAAGAATACCTAAAGACATTAAGATGTTGACAATGCATATGCTCTCCTACTTATATGAAGTTAAGCCAATCTCACCCATCTTCATTCTAAAGGAAGCACATTTTTACAGAGTTGTGGAAATCCTAAATGGGCTTCAGCCAATCAATGCTTTAAAATATTTAGACGTTATTTGAGAGTATCACAAATGGTAGTTATTTGTCATGGCATTTGGAATGGGCGCATCAGAATCCACTCTTCTTTTTCTTCATGACACCAGAAAGAAGAGCAAGGCAGGGGTGAGGGAGAAAAAGAGATAAAAACATGCCTCATTAGCAAAGGCTGCCATAAGGGCATCAGCGGACTTTAAAAGGTGAAGAGGTGAAGAAAGATCAGCATGTAAAAGAGAAGTAGTGAGACAAAATCAAAAATTGTAAACGATGGAGAATACATTTCTATTTTTCTCTCTGGCTGCTCTCATTCAAATCCCATTTTTCAAGATCTCCCTTTCTATTCATCTTCTGTCCTTTACCTATTCAGTTTTCTCTCCTCTCAATGCCTCCCACGTTACCAGCTGTTGTCCTTGTTTCTCTATGTATCATGTTTCACCATACAGTCTCTTCTTTCAGTTACGCAGTTATTGCCTCAAGCCGATTTCCCAAATTGGATCCAGGGGCCCAGTTTCTCATCCTCTCACTTGGGACTGTCCAGGCAGGGGCCCAAGCTGGAGGAAGTCAGGAGTGAGGGCGTGGGCAGAGACTCTATACCTGCTTCATCTCAATGCTTCTTGGATGCAGGCAGCCCTTGGGGCTGTGGGAAAGGTCCTTGGAGAGAGTTGTGCCGTGCCAGTTATAAATGATGTCTATGCCTTGGCATTTCAGTGCCTCATACAATGAATGCAGACCCTGACACAGGTCCAAATACACTGAGTTGAATGAACACAATGTAAAAGGAAGAAGCAGCTGCTTGGAGAAAGGCATCATGGCCTTGATGCGTGTCTCCAACTGTGTGTAAACACTTATTTCCTTAGATGATGTTCCAAAGTTCTATTACCCAGTATACACTATAAAAGTCTGAAAGGCAAAAATATTTTTTTAAGTCCTTCAAGGTACTATTGTAACACTTTAGTAGATTTATATTTATCTTTAATAATTATTTTCTATATTGCAAGTAGAAATGATTTTGTAATTACAGTAGAGTACTAGTTTGCTAGTAGAGTACTAGTTTCCATAATAAAATACCACAGACTTCGTGGCTTAAATAGCAAAATTTTACTTTCTCCCAGTTCTGGAGGCTACAAGTCCAGGATCAAGGTGTCAGCAGAGTTGGCTCCTGCTGAGGGCCACAAGGGAGGGATCTGTCCCAGGCCTTTCTCCTTAGCTTGTAGAAAACTGTGTTCTCCTTGTGTCTTCACATTGCTTCCCTCTGTATCTGTCTGTGTCCAGATTTCCTTTTCTTATAAAGACAAGAGTCATTGGATTAGGGCCACCATACTGATCACACTAGGTCACATTCTAAGGGACGATGGATTAGGACTACAACATATAAATTTGATGGGGGGCACAATTCAGTCTATAACAGGGAGTGATATGAAATTTCATTTTAAATACATTAAAATAAAATTTTACTTTGAAATTAGTAAGTAAGGATTCAGTATATGTAAAGCATACTTATTCTTGTCTGTCAGAAAAGCACTAAAGAAGAATTAGCTCCTCCCTCTAATATTTCAAAAATCCCATCAGCAATGCAGTGGAACACAAGCAATGAAAGTTTTTGAGACGTGCTAATCTAGTGAAATAATATATTTAAAGTCAATTCAGTGCCTAAAACGCTGCCTGGCACACAGTAGGCAATCAATAAATATTCATAGAATGAAGAAAAAGATCTCTTGGGGTGGGGTGGGAAGGAAAAGAAGAGAAAGGTAAAAGTAGGAAAAAGTGTTCTAGAACAATCAGATAGAAAAAGCCAACTTCAGTCAAAGTCCCACAAGTCAAGTTGTGGAGGAGACATATCATGTGTTCATAACATATGAATCCCCTTCACTAGGCTAGATGTTAGCAAAAAAGAGAGAAAAACATTAAAAAATTAAAAAGATGCATTTCCTGTCCTTGAAAACTTTCCAATCTAAGGGAGGAGTAATAGGCTCTGATAGAAGTCAATGCAGGGCTACTTCGAGGGGACATGCATGGAGTTCACTCTCTAAAATTAAGATTTTTATCCCATTAAACTGCAAGACCCCCATCTCCTAGAAACAGATCCATTTTATGTTATTATGTCCATTTTAACTGTTTGATTGATGGTGAGTGACACCAGTGGGTATTTGTTCCCGGGGTCCCAGCGTTGCTTTATCTGCTTTGGTGAATACCTCCTCATCATGCCTCTGTTTCTTACTCTTCTTCCTGATATAATAGAGATGCCACCTCACAACCGCCTTTTTGCCCAACCTCTCTGAGCCTGAACTCAAAAGTACATATTTCTTATTGTTTCTGTGTAACTAATGCTTAACTAATATTCTCTTTCATATACGTGATATAATATATAATATTATCCTGCAGTATCATACAATATCATATATTATCATACAATGTCATACATTATCAATCACAGGTAAGTTTAGGAAAAGTGTTTCTCATCCTTTTATGAGTATCTATATATTTGTAACAAATTTTTAATCTCTCATTTTCTATTTCCAAATAATATAAACAATCAACCATTTAATGAAGGAGAGAGTTTAATAACGCAGTGGGTGAATAAACACATTCTAAAGACAATGGTTCACAGACCTCACTTTCCTAGTCGTTTATGTGCAAACAATGGAATTTAATAGCTAAAGAGACAGGTCAGTTGAGTTTCCAGCATAAAATAGAAGTTAAAGAAAACTATGCAATTACAAGAAAAATGGTGACGCAAATTAGATGTGCTATATTTTTAGGGTTTTCTGACCCAAATTACATGGCATTCTGTTAAACTACTTGTATTTTCCATGACATTGAACAGGAGCTCTTGTATTTTTCTGGTGAAAGTGTAGATTATGATCAATCTTTGGGATGGTATCTATGTAATATATATATGAGTCATTTAAAAATTGATGTATTTTACTTCATTGATCCCAGTTCCCATATATATGTCATCTATAAAGAAAGGATATGTGCTGGGGCGTATATACATAAAAATGTATGTTTCAGTTTTTGTATATCATACCAAAAATGATAATAACCTAAAAAGCCTAAAATAAATGAATAGTAAATAAATTCTGATGTTTACGTTAAATGGGAGATTATATAACATAAAAACTTAAATACTGTGCTTATGTCACCCAAGATAGAGGTCATAAAAGGTCAATAGAGTTTACTAAACAAAAACACAATTAACCATAATCAAAATTAAATAAAAATGATAGATCAAGAGCAACATTTATAGCATATGTGACTTTAAAGATTGCATCCATATTTATAAAAAATATATCTCGCTCAACATTTGAAAATCAATAAAATTTACCATGTGAATAGACTAAAGAAAAAAATTGGCAGAATTTAACATCCATTCATGATAAACAGAATAAAACTCTCAGTAATGTAGGGATAAAAAGAAACTCAACCCGATAAAGAGCACCTACAAAAAATCTATAACTAATATTATATTTAATGATAAAAGACTGAATGCTCTTCCCCTATGATTGAGAACAAGGCAAAGACATGTGATTTCATCACCCTTATCCATCATAGTACAGGATGTGCTAGCCAATACAATGATGCAAAAAATAAATAAATAAAAGACATCAAGAGTGGAAAAGAAGGAATAAAACTAACCGTCTGTACTCACAGACAAAATAATCATCTATTTAGAAAATTGCACGCAACCTACAGAAAAGCTACTAGAACTACTAAGTGAGTTTAACAAGGTTATAGGATAGAAGAAAAATATGCAAAAATCAATGTATTTTTATATATTAGCAATGGACAATTGAAATTTAAGTTATAAAGATGGCGCCCTTAACAATAGCAACAAACACATGAAAATAGTCTGACTTATGAGTAAGGAAATGCTACAATGATGTGTTATTACTAACTGATTAGAATAGATAACCAGCAACCACAATGACAACAAAGATAAACCTGAAAATGCCAAGTGCTGGTGAGGATGCCAAGCAACTTGAACTCTCATACACTGCTGGTGGGAACTCAAAATGGTACAGTCACTTTGGAAAACCATTTGGTAATTTCTTTTAAAGTTAAGATACACTTATATGACTGAGCAATTCTCTTCCTAGTTGTTTCACCAAGTGAAATGAAAACATATGTTCAAATAAAAACCTGCATGTGAATGTTTCTACAGCTTTGTTCATAATTACTAGAAACTAGAAAAAAAAACAAATATCTGTCAACTGGTGAAAATATAAAAATAAAATCTGTAGACCATCAATACTACTGCATGATCATTCAGTCAATCAATAGGCAAAGAATTACTGATGCACATGATAATGTGAAGGAGTTTCAAGTGAATTATATTAAGGGAAAGAAGGCGATGCTAAAGACAGACTCCACTGTAAGACTCCATTTGTATGACCTTCTTGTAAGGGCAAAACTATCTGAACAACAAACAAATTCGGGGTTGCGGTGTTAGGGATGGCAGGAGAGGTTGATTACAAGGGAGCATGAGGGATTTTTTTTGAAATGATGAAACTCTTCTTTATCTTGATTGCGGTAGTGTTTACAGAACTGTGTAAGTTTGTTAAAATTCACAGAACTTTAAACTAAATAGAGTGAATTTCACCGTGTGTAAATTATACCTCAAATAACCTGATGTAAAACAATTAAAGAACAAAAAGTATCTGGCAAATTAGAAAAAAAAACAGGAATAGTCCACATGTCAAAGGACGTAAACAGGCATTTCACAAAAGAACAAATTAAAAGATCAAATAAAAGTTGTTAAGCTTCATTAGTAACTAGATAAACTCAAAAATTAAAATGATACTCTAAATCAGCATGCCATGATATCTGGTTTATGTTATGAAAAATATATATTTTTATACTTCTATAATGATCATGAAATTTGTTAAAATGCTTAAATAGACAATACAGCAATATGCATCATAATTCTAAATTATTTAGATGTTTAAACATAGCAGATTCACTGAAGGAAAAAGAAGCTATAAATCTTAAAAAATGCATTGATAAACATATTCATTCAAATAGGAAAGACATTGAAACTCCAAAATTGGGGAACAGGCCAAATTAATTGAATGTGTTATAAAGTGGAATAAAATATAGATGGCAAAATGAGAGTATACATATATATTTTTGTTGATGTGGAAAGACTTTCCAGGACACATTGCAAGTAAAATTTCAGAAAACAAAATAAAACACGCAACATGATCATTTTTAAGGCATATATATAATTATACATAATCATTTATCCTTTTTTATACCACTATATCATCCCATATAATTCCAAGATATGTCATGAAAAGATGTCAAATGGTACACACCGTGTTGCTTTCTTAATTTTGACTTGCAATGTATTTCTGAACAATTTTTTGTATTATTGTTTTCTAAATACAGGATATAAAATTGGATCTCAAAATGTAATCCTAACTATCTAAATTAAGTAAATAAAATGTCCTGAAAAGGAAACTACAAGGAAGTTCCCAGTTACTTACTTCTGGGTGATAGGATAAAGAAAATATTGGTTATATATTTCATTGTTGACATGTAATATGTGAACACACACACACACTCCAACATGATCTATAGGAGAGGAAAAAATAACATGCCGATTAGATCTTTACCAACGTTTTGTTTTTGTATATATGTTGAACATGTTTACTGCAGGTTATTGGATTCCAGAACTAACTTCTTATAATTCTATTTAATAGCTTGTCATTTCAGACATACTACAGCTCATCCTCATTATTTGCAAATTCCATATTTACAAATTTGCCCACCCACTATTCACAGCACATTTGTGGTCATTCACAGACATGCCCAGAGCAGTGAATAGGTGTCAGCCAACTCAAAGTTTTCACAGACACACACGGAGCAGTGAAAACTTTGAGGTGGCTGACACATATTCCCAGCTGAGGCTGAATAAGGAAATGCTCTGCCTTTTTGTTTCAGCACTCACATTGCAAACAAGGGTCTTTTCATATTCTGTTTAGTGCCACGTTTTCTTGCACTTTTGCACCTTTTGTTGATTTTGCTATTTAAAATGGCCCCTAATTGTGGTGCTGAAGCACTGTCTAGTGTTCCTAAGTGCAGGAAAGCTGTGATGTACCTTCTGGAGAAAGTATTGTAGTACATAAGCTTCATTTTGCCATGAGTTATAATGTTGCTGGCTGTGAGTCAATGTTAATGAATCAGCAATGTATATTAAATAAGTTGTCTTTAAACACAAACACTCATAAAATAAAGTTATTTATTGATTGGTTTACAAAAACATTGTTACTAGAGGCTCCCAGGAACCTAACTCCTACTTCCCCTAGGAACAATGGTTAATTTCTAATTCACTGTTCACAGAGACTCTGTAGAACATAGGGAAAATAACATGAGTGTACTAACTTGTACTTCAAAGCCTCAGTTTCTCCACCTGAAGATAATAAAAATTTGCCTGTAAGAACTAGATGAGCTAATATAATGGAAGCATGGGTTTAATTGATAAATTATACTTCCGATGATGAAGAAGAAAGTGCTGCTGTTCAGTTGTGGTCGTAGTGGTCTTGTTAGTAACAGAGGATTACATTAAATCATATGAGGGAAGTGGGAGGAGGGGGAGAAGCCACAACTACTGTTTTTGGTTGCTTTGGTTTTTTTAGCAAGATTAGCCCTGAGCTAACATCTGCCACCAATCCTCCTCTTTTTGCTGAGGAAAACTGGCCCTGAGTTAACATCCATGCCCATCTTCCTCTACTTTAAATGTGGGACACCTGCCACAGCATGGCATGACAAGCGGTGCATAGATCCGCATCCAGGATCTGAACCAGTGAACGTCCGGCTACTGAAGTAGAACATGCAAACTTAACCACTGTGCCACCGGGCCAGCCCCACAAATACCGTTCTTTTGAAGGGGGAGGGAGAGAGCAAAAGGGAATCCTGTGTGATCTGATTAGCTCATTAGTTTCTAGTTCACTGGTTGAGAAAATGACGAATTTGTTTGTTTGTTTGTTTTTAGTGTTGTAGCTGTAAAAAAATATCTGGGCAGGGGCCCACTCTTTGGCTCAGCAGTTAAATTCGCACGTCCCGCTTCAGTGGCCCCAGGTTTACTGGTTCGCATCACAGGTGCGGACCTAGGACCACTTGTCAAGCCACGCTGTGGCAGGCGTCCCACATTTAAAGTAGAGGAAGATGGGCACGGATGTTAGCTCAGGGCCAGTCTTCCTCAGCAAACAGAGGAGGATTGGCGGCAGATGTTAGCTCAGGGCTAAATTTCCTCAAAAAAAAAAAAAAAACTGGGTGGTGCATTTATACAATTTTAAGTATATGCTTATGGTACTTGAGGTTTCTCAGTCTGGTCTTAAATAGATGGCATTATGCTGCTATGGCAGAGTGGGGATGGTAGTTTGACTCTTAAGAAAAAAAGTTAATACCATAAAACACAGAGGACCTTTAAAATATCATAGTCTTACAGAACCAGTTAATTTTGAGGAAAACTGTTTCTCATGAACTGTAATAGGTTCTATAATTTATTCTACCAAATCAGAATCTAGACATCTGAATATTTTTAGAAGCTCTCCAAGTTCTTTTTAAGGAACAAAGTTTGAAAATCATGGAAAAGATAAAGACAGAATGTGTAATTCAGTTATTTTAATGTGAGAATTGTGAGATGACAAGGTTTCAACATGTTTTGAATGAATGAATTGTTGTGATAGAGGTAGTTCAAAGTGGTCCTGGATTGCCTAGAAAAAAATGGCTATATGGTTCAGAATCAAAGAAATGAAAGGAATAGTGAGGAGGAAGAGAAATTACCAACCTGAGTTGACACTTGATGGATGAGTACCCGTTAGCTTGATGGAGAAATGTCAAGAGACCTTCAGGGAGACGGAACAGCTTTTGCAGAGGTATAGAAAGAAAAAGACAACTTGTCATGTTGGTAGCAATGAAGCATTGACCAACTGGAACCCGGGGTTGGAATTGGGGATTTTTAAAAGATGACCCTAGAGAGAAAGAGAGAGGCATTTTAATGGAGCTATGGGTTTGAGAATTCAACAAAAAATGAATTAAGGAATTTTCTCAATTTACTCAACACACGGGTACTGAGTGCTTAGCATGTGTTCAACACTGTGATAAATCATGGCACAAAGGCAAGATATCACCCCATCCTCATGAAAAGACACTGTTGTTTAAAGGAAATAAAATACAGATATTTATAATGCTATGAATGAAACAAAGAGAGTTAGTGATAGAAAATGTAAAGATTCACCCACCGGATCAAGAGTAAAATCCAGCCCAAAGGCCTATGAAATGACAAGGTCAAGGGTTGATACGTTCTAGGCCTAGAATGGAGGACACTAAGTATGGGGCAAGGAGGAGGGGCACCCAACGATGTCCAAGAGATGGGAGGAAATAGACCATGCAAGTCTTTGTTGTTCTAGGTTATATCCTGGTTAAATCTCTTTATGCAGCACAATAGAATAAAAGCACTTTATAAAATCAGAAAAGCAAGTGTATTAGCAAAAGCACCCTAGGGAATCATTTGTTCCTTTTCTACATGGTTTCCGGGTTGTTGGGAAAGATACTCTTGAGAGATGTCAAATTGTAGTCTTCCATATGGGAGAAAGCTTCATCAAAATAAATGGCTGTTTTGTTGCAAGAGACCCATCCCCATTTCTCTCTTCATATTTCTGACGTGCAATATGTAATGTGTCTTGCAGGGATACTAAGCTAAATACACATTTTTCACTGAATACAAGAATAAACTGATGCTTCTAGCGAGTGCTATGTTATTGGGATGAGGGAGAATTGTTTCATCATTTTTTTGATGTTGATCTGACAGAGGCAGTTATTGCTGTCCCTAGACTTCTGATTTTTCCCCCCTCTTTTCACCTGTATACATTAGCTTTTTGAGCAGGTTCTTTCTCTCTGTATTTGAAATGAGAAGCTCTTAAGATGATACCTTTGTAACCCAAATGAATAATGTTGTAGAATAATCAGGATTTGATGGTTACATGAAATTTTAATGGAAAAAGATGACTAAATCTAGAGAGAAAAATTTTGTTTTCTTTTCAGTAACAGGTATTCTAGCCAAAAAATATAAGTGGAAATTTTTGCAGGAGACACTCCATCTGTGCCCCTTGAGATCCTTGAAAAAGATCCTATTCTTGACTCCAGCCCCTCCTAGCCACAGTCCACAGGCAGTCCTGCAGGCCCAAGGATCCAGCAAGAGACACTCCTGTTTACATCTCAAGATATCCTGAAATGTCCCTGTACTCAGCTCTATACCCCTCCAGTTGCAGTCAGGGAGCAGTCTAGGTGGACCAGCGTCTTAGCAAGAGACATGCCCATCCATGTCTCTACAGCCAGGTCTGCGGAACTTAGTCTTGGCTGTGTACCCTGAAACAGCTCTGGAACTCGGTTCCAGCCCCTCTTAGACATGGTCCAGAACCATTCGTGCCCACCCAGGACCCCATCCAGTAACCTGACAGCAATCCTCCAAGGGACCTGGAGGGAGCCACATTCATCTGTGCATCTGATAAATAGACCTGCTGTCTGAGGACCCAATTGTATATCCTGAAGTGGACCCTTGTCCCAGGCCGCACTTTGAATGAACTCTAAGACAAGTCATTTGAAAATAGCCAGTGAGAAGGACAAAAAGATAAAAGAATGAAGAAGAGTAAAAAAAGTCTGCATGAATATAGGACAATATCAAGTGAGCTAATATTCGCATCATGGGAGTCTCAGAAGGAAGAGAAAGAAAGGGGCAGAAAGCTAATTTAAAGAAATAAATAATAGCTAAAAACTTCCCAAATCATGGGAGAGAGATGATATCCAGCTACAGGAATCTCAAAAGACCCCAAGCAAGTTCAACCCAAACAAAATTACTCTGAGACACATTATAATCAAAATGTTAAAGTCAAAGACAAAGAGAGAATTTTGAAAGCAGCAAGAGAAAAATGCCTCATCATATGCAGAAATCTTGCAGGCCAGAAGTAAGTGAAATGATAAAAAGAGAGCAATACACTAACAGTAGGGAACTTCAGTACCCCACTTTCAACATTAGGGGGAGTATCCAGACAGAAAATCAATAAGGAAACAGTGGACCTGAACAACACTATTGACCAAAACGACCTAACAGACATAAAGAACATTCTATCCAACAGCACCAGAATACACATTCTTCTGAAGTGCATCTGGAACATTCTCCAGAATAGATCATATGTTTGACCACAAAGCAAGCCTAATAAACTTAAGGAGATGAAAATCCTATCAAGTATTTATTCCAATCACAATGCTATAAAACTAGAAATCAGTAACTGGAACAGTACTGAAAAATGCATGAATATGTGGACATTAAGTGACATAATCCTAAACAACCAACGGTCAAAGAAGAAATCAAAAGGGAAATCAGAAAGTATATTGAGACAAAGTAAAATGAAAATACAACAGACTAAAACTCATGGGATGCAGCAAAAAGGACTTGTAAGAGGGAAATGTATAGAAGTAAATGCCAACATTAAGAAAAAAGAGAGATATAAAATAAGCAACCTAACTTTACACCTCATTGAACTAGAAAAAGAAGAACAAACTAAGCCCAAAGTTTGCAGAAGGAAGGAAATAATAAAGATTAGAACAGAAATAAGTGATATAGATACTAGAAACACAATAGAAAAACATAAAACTGAGTTTTTTGAAAAGAGAAATAAAATTGGCAAACCTTTAACTAGAAAAGAAAAACCAAAATTAAAGCTGTAGGCATCATATTCTTTGATTTTAAATTATATTACCAAGCTATAGTGTTCAAAACAATATGATAATATCATGAAAACAGACAAACTGACCAATGGAACAGAATTGAGAGCCCCAAATCATCCTATGCATGTATGGTCAGCTAACCTTTAGGTGACTTTCACATCAGCTGTTATGTACAAAAGAGCACCTACATTCACATTGCTGTGAGAGGTACTTTGGGTGATACGAGCATGAATTGTTTTCTACCCTC
This sequence comes from Equus quagga, assembly GCF_021613505.1. NCBI lineage: Eukaryota > Metazoa > Chordata > Mammalia > Perissodactyla > Equidae > Equus > Equus quagga. The sequence goes on along the minus strand of NC_060279.1, from coordinate 57,658,223 downwards.
TCTTCCTCCCTTCTTCCCTCCCTTGCTCCCTTCCTCTCCTTTCTTCCTCCCTCTTCCTCCTCCTTCCCTTCCTTCCTCACTTCCTCCCTTCTTTCTTTATCTTTCTTTCTTTCTTTCTTTTTTCTTTCTTCCTTTCTTCTTCCTTCCTTTCCTTTTTTCTTTCTTTCCTTCCTCCTTTCCTCCTTCCTTCCTTCCTTTCTTTCTTTCAATAGGGGAAGAGACATGTGGTGGATAAAATTAAGACTGAAAGGGGCCAGCCCCATCACATAGTGGTTAACTTTAACATTCTCTGTTTCAGAGGCCTGGATTTGCCACTTTGGATCCCAGGCATAGACCTACACCATTCATCAGCCATGCTGTAGTGGTGACGCACATATAAAATAAAGGAAATCAGCTCAGGGCTGATCTTCCTCAAGCAAAAATGGAAGATTGGCAACAGATGTTAACTCAGGGCAAATCTTCCTTAGGTGAAAAAAATTAAGAATGAATAAAGACTCAGAATAACTTTACTTTTACACACACATACATACATATATATATAAATATTTTTATATAATAAAGGAGATACAAACTATGAACAAGAGCTAGGAGCTTTCTAGAAGGGGGATCAGGCTATCTAATTTGGAAAACTTTGTCCTCAGGGAAAGTTTTGTTAATTATGCCACCTGAGATGAGCCTTTAGAGAAAATGAAGAAAAAGCTTTCCAGGTAGCAGGGAGCGTATGAGTATGGTATAGTGGTCAACATCACAGGCTTTGAAGTTATAGGACTACTACAAGACCCAGTTCTGCGACTATATTAGAAATTTTATATCTCTATTTTTTCATCTGAAAATTTAAGTAAAATTTTAAAATTTATAAGTATACATTGCCATAACCATAAGTTATGAGGATTCTATTATCTGATTCATACGTATTTGCCTTGAAAGCTCAGCTTAAATATCATTCACTCAAACAAATCTTTGACTTAGCAAAGCTTGGTTAGTGTATTCTGTTTTGTGTTGTCTATAAGTATCTCGATTGTGAAATTTCAAATGCTAGCAATTATATATTTATTACCTGTTTTTCTAATTAGACAGTGAAGCTCTATCAAGGAAGGTTCATGCCTGTCTTCATAAAAGACGCCAGCCCCAGTAGAGTGCCTGGCACTTGAATCACTTGTTGCTGACTGGCTATTGTCCGAGACCTATGGTAGGCATGCCATATTTTCAGAAGGGAAAAATCACTCCCTTTCAGGTGATGCTGGCCTGAAGTCCAGGATAAATCAGTCTGAAATATGAATCTATATCTGACTTTTTCAGTGAAAGAGGAATAAAGCATCATCTTATGGAAATTTCCATGTGACACCAAATGGTAGCAAAAGAAATTCAAGTGAGGGATTATTCAGGACCTGGAAAAAGATCCTCAACTACTTTCTCAAACAGCCTCAGAGGGTTAAAAATAACAAATTAATGTGCAAGACCATTGGAAGAAAAACTTGTGTCCCCATAAAGATAAAGACATTGCAAATCACACTGTCTATAAACTGGATTGCAGTCTATGAGGAACATGTCTAACAAGCCTCAAACTAGTAAGAAAAAAAAACAAAGAAGAAATGTGATGTGTATCTTTTTCAGGTACGCCTTATGAGGTATGGCAGGGAGGCAGTCATATCTGTCTAAATATATCAGAGACTGGAGCTTGGTGACATTTTTCTGTTGGAAGCAATTCATTATTAGTTCCCTGCAATAGGAAAGCAGTGCACAATTGGCATTAGAAATGTTTTAAGGACTTGAGCGATTGATTTATGGTGAGATATTACAGCAATTTAATATGTGCTATGAAAAGAATATAAGGTATATAACTGTCTAATATTTGAGGCTTTTGAATATTAAGAAATAAAAGGAATTTTTGAGAAGATAAAAAGGATGTAATGAAGAGTAATGAGGTGAAATTGAGATTATAGGTGCTTTTGCCTGGGAACATATTCCAGCAGCTGTCTTTCTGGGTGAATTAGTTACCTCTGGCTGCAGTAACAAGGTACAACAAATTGGGTGGCTTAAAATGAAAGAAATTTATTATCTCACAGTTCTGGAGTGTAGAAGTCCAAAATCAAGGTGTCAGGAGGGCCACACACTCTAGGGCGAGGTTCTAGAATCTATCCCATGCCTTTCTTTTAGCTTCTGGTGTGGTCAACAATCCTTGGCTTCCCTTGGCTTGCTGCTGCATAATTCCAATCTTTGCATCTATCTTGACATAACAGACTACTGAAAGTATGTTTTTACTGTTTTCTTTGGAAATGGCTTGAAGGTCTTTTTACAAAGTTTGCTGGGGCTCAAGAGACCCATGGTGTGTGGGTGCTCACCTTAGCCTTGGTGTGAGCCCACAGCCAGAGTGAGAAGTACAGTGTCCACTTTCATGCTGCTCTAAACAGATGAATGTTGAATCTCTTGTAGGCATTGCTATCTCAAGCTACATTATTTTATCTATTCATTCATGTATTTGCTACATACACATTGAGTGATGTCTAGTACAGTCCTAGGCATTGGTGGTAAAATCTCAGGAAAGTTACCAGCCCTTTGGAGTGTACATTCTAGCTAGAGAGTCAAACAATAAATTATAATCAAACAAATAAGCATAATTACTCAATGATGCCATGATACTAGGAAGAAAAAGTTGAGGTGATGTAATAAGAATGATAGAGCACTGCTATGAATAGAGCGGCCAAGGAAGCTCACTCTAAAGAAGTGACAGTCAAGCTGACATCAGAATGACAACAAGGAGTCAGCCACCAAGGGGAAATGTTTTCCCGGAAAACGACAAACCAAATGCAAAAACTTGAAGCTCTCTATGTGCAAAAACAGTTGTAAGATGAGTCAAAGATGACACTCCCTGTGATTCTTTAGGATATTTGTTTCTCTATTTGTATTTTAGACACTTGACCCTGGTGGAAGTAAAAGCAGAGACTCAATGAAACCAATCTTAATAAAAAGGGAGATTGCCTAAGTGATATTGCAATAGCAATACAAGCCTGGACTAGGACTTGTGGAATATAAACCTGGACTAGGGTGAAGTGTTTGAGCTGGGAGAAGTGAACCATCATAGCAGGAAAACTGGACTGGGAGAAACTCAGGGTCTGAAGAGGAATCATGGTTATTGTGATTAATGTGTAGTTGGACCCGATTTACAGAAGACTGCCAATGCCAATTAACATTGCTTCCATTTTGAGACCCATTCCCTGGTTAAATTTATCAGGCAAGAATTATGGGGAATTAGCATAGGGCATGGGGAAAAGAGAAGTGAGAAATCTAAAAGACCTCTCCAGTGATGGCTTAACTGACCAAGGAAAATCGGGACATGTCATGGTGGATGGCGGAGGTCAAATTTTTTACCTTTCCTCTCACTGATGATAATTATATGTCATAATGCATATTGTAATTGTGGAAGTGCCAAGACAGATGACCTAATAGATATTTTCAATTTGTAATTTCTTTGCTGCAAAATTAAAGTATTAATCAAACTAAAAGCCTGCTAGGCTGGTTAAAGGTTGACTCTGCACTGAATGGCCAGAGGTAACAGGGCTGCCTCTCTCTTCTATTTATTGATGTCCTCGCACAGTTCCTCAAAGAGGGTGTGTGAGACCTCTGTCAGCTCAGACAACCCATTTTCTATTCCCCTTCTTGTAGTGGGAGTGGGTTTTCACAGGGACGTTACGTTTACATGTAGTACAGTGAGAATCTGTATAAGAGGACAGTTGAAGGTAAAGGTTTTTGATGGAAACCATACTGTAGAGAGAGAGAAACAAAATAGTTATTGCCTCCCCAGAATTCAAAACTACCATATCTGGCAAACGTGTGGCTCAGTTTTTAAATATTTTGAAATGTAAAGAAAACAACCCTGATTCTTGAAAGTGCCTGATGTAATAACTAGCCAAATTACTGCAAAATATCACAGTTATCTATACATCTGTTCCTCATTTGTATTTATTTTATTATTCTATACTGGAACATAGTACACCATTGCCATGTATGCAAAAATGGGATTTTTAAATACTTTTCAATATTTTTAGCAAGTGTTTTCTGAATTAATATAGAAGTTGGCTTATTACAATACTTAGAATTTATCATGTGGTTTGTCACATTCAACAAGTTGAGACTGATATATTAGATCAATTGATTTTCTAAGTCCAGGAATAATTATGCAGTCAGGAAATAAGAAGTCAAATTAAAAGGAAAAAGGAAATCCATTTATTCACAAAATCATCATTTCTTATTTATATGTGATTGGAGGTTACTAGCAAGGCTAAAAAGCTATCCAAGTAAAAATATTCCTTAAAATAATGAATTCCATCTCCAGAGCACTTTTGCATTATATTCTAGAGAATGTCTCGAGCACTTTATGTACAGGATCTCATTAAAATCTTGTTTTACTAATGAAGAAACTGAGGTTCAGAGATTAACAATTATTAGTTGTATTCTTATTAACAGCAACAAGTTTTGTTGTAATTAGTATATTATTGTTATGGATATTCTCAAAAGATGGTGGCTATCAATACTTTCCTTCCCTTTGTGTATTATTGCTTCTCATTTCAAGATATAGAGTCTAATTCTCTTCTGTTTGAATATGGACTGGCTTGAATAACTTGCTTACCCAATAAAATTCAGCAAACATGATATTTTGGGAATTCCAAGGCTACATCTTTAAAATATTGTGCTTTCTGTCTGTGTCAACCTTGGGATATTCCCTCCTGGAACCTAGCTGCCATGCTGTAAGAAGCCTAAGCCACATAGGGAGGCCAGGCACGGACAGTCTGGTTGACAGCATGAGCTGACGTCCTAGCTGAGTGCTGCCATAGACTACCCAGCATGCAACGGAAGATGCCTCTGGGTGTGCAGCTGAATCAAGCCTTGAGATTTCCATCCAGAGATGCCATCCAGCTGCAATTGCAAGAGAAACCCAAATAGGTGTTCCCAGCTGAAAGCAAGGATGCTCAGAACTGTTAGAAATAACAATAAATTGTTTTATTAAGCCACTAAGTATTAGGATTGTTTATTATGAGCAATAGACAACCAAAACTATAAATAGAATTTATTGTGGCATAGGGCTAAAACAGTTATATGAAATATCTCATTTAATTCTTGTAATAGGGCTACAAATTACATACTATTATTGGCTTCATTAGACAGGTGAAAAAAAAAAGAGGCTCACAAAAATTAGTGCTTATCTAAAAGCCACATGGATAGTAAGTGAATCAAATCCCCACAATCTGACTCTAGGCAATGCTCTTGGCTGCCATGAAAAATAATCTTACTTACGTTATAGAGTTGAGATTCCCTCTACTTCCACCTATATTTTTCATCTGTTCAACCTAGTTCCAAAGTGAATAACTATTATCCATTGTGGAGGAAATGTTCCAATTGCCCTTTTTTACTGAGTGGTCTGTGCCTATGATGAGGTTTTCCAGTGTGATGGAAGTGGTACCCAGGCAACAATGGAGACTGCATGGCTGAAAATTCAATGGGAAGCTGATCTCAGTGGGAGAGACAATGGCGTAAGTCTTGTTTGGCTGAAATGAGAAGTGTCAAGATAAGACAGAACGAAAAAAAGAGGAAGAAAGATTGTCAGATATAGACTTAGAAATCTTAAGGCCCAGGCATGAGAACATGAAGCTGCAAAGTGAGTCAGTCACTGAGGGGTGGATCTTGGTCAGCCTGCTGAAAATAAGACGTTTGTTTTGTCCCAGACATGATGGGAAGCTGCATTTGAATGGTCAGGAAAGATAATATCAACCCTTTCCAGATTTTAGGAGAGTATCATGCTCTCCTGCTCCAAGACACCCTCCTCCTCAATTTGAGTAAACTCAGCTGATGCTCCTTAAGGTATTTGCCATCAGCTGCCACGCTTCTCCTGTATGTGCACATGCAATATAAAATCAAATCCTTTTTTGCACAAGGATGATCACTTTCCTTTGAGCCAGAAGGAACTTTGTGTTTCTGAATTTCTTGTAATCTCCCAGGATCAGCTTAGATAAACTTTTACTTCCTCCTGGTACATTTCATTCAGAATTCCCTATGGCCCTATCAGACGGTTCCATAAACAGATTTCTAAGCACATCATCCACTAAAAGGCTCAGCAAGAACCCCCCACCTCCCCAAACTCACTATACCATGCTAAGAGGAGAAAACATAATAAAACAAACAATGAACTGGCAAACGCTAATTTGTTAAAGAACATAAAAAAGAAGAGGGGATGAAACTGACCGCAGATTTCTTTCTCATCTTTGCCTTGGAGAAGATACATGTATACTTTGTATTTCATTCATTGGGTTAGGAGCATAATAGTTTATTGCTCAATGCTCACAGTCATGAATACCAGTAATCAGTTCTCTTCAATCAACATTAATCTCTTTATCACTTCTGCATCTATTAATAAAGCTCTGCACAGAGTTATTCACCCCAAACCTACCTCCACCCTCGACCCCCAGAAAATGTCTATGGATGTTGCCTATAAGGTTTCATACAAGAAAAATATTTTAAGCCAAAGTCAGGGGTATTTGTCAATTCCCTGTGTGAGAAAAAATCTGCTTTTGTATAGTTTTCTCTCCAAATGCTAAGAGCACAGTAAAAAACAGATCTCCCTTAGGAGGTATAAATTATGCCTATTCATAAGCAAACAAAAGGGGCACTGAGAAATGGCGGGTTCTCCACAGCCTCCAGAAACTTCTCATAGTTTTCCTTGCAGATAAATACAACTAATCTTTTTCATTGTGTTTTGGAATTTCTAATATAATTGTTTCCAAAACTGAATTCTCAAATTGTGGATTTATGAAATACAGTTTCTTGGATAAATGTGGTCCCTACTGTGAAGGCCTGTGAAGGGTTACTTTCTATTTCTTTTCATTAACGAGTGAAATGTTCGCAGTACTCTAGACTTTGTGCTAATGCAGATTCTTCAATAATAAAGATCCTGACAAAAAATGTGTTTTATATTTCACTCCAGTGTTCAGCCCATAGTGACTATTGACAAATACCAACGGCTGAGCAGTCAGTGTGAACCCAGTATGTTCAAATTGGGATAGACAACAACCTCCCTTTAGGAAGGTTAAAATTCTATTATTTGTTTTGCATTCTTAAAACATGTGTATTCTTTCTTTACGGATTCATAAATGCCTCTGTCTGCCAGTACATATCTATGGTTATCTCTTTCCTCAACTCCTTAGTAAAGATACACAATTAATGTTTTCTTTGCTTCACGGTTATGAAGAAGCAGATGACCATCGTGAGTAAGTGGACATCTTTCTTTACAGAAGTAGCACTCTCTACCCAGGTATCTCTTTCATCAAAAAGTAGTAGAAACCAGAGTTCAAGAGTTACATTTATATACTATGTTATTATGCAAGTCAAATGAGGGGTTGGGGAAAGAGAGAGAGAGAGGAAGAGAGAGAGGATTAGTTCATCATTTCATGTACAATATTATATTTGAAATCGCTTCCCATGCAAATCTGGATTTTCATTTTTCATAACCTAGAATCCATCTGGAAACAGAGCACTCATCTTCGTATAGAAGGAAAGAAGCCTTCTTATAGGTGGTTGTTGGATGAAATAATGTAGAAAAATGGTGAGACCCATACCAGCAACCACACAATGACATTAGTATTCCAATATATTATCATAGTGTAGGTCAAATGCTGCTTAAACCTATGCCTTTCTAGCAAGGTCGCATTCTATCCAAACATCTGCAGACCCTGTCTGATGGATCCTTGGTTCTCAGAAATGCATAATATTTCAAAATTTCTTAACATGGCGGTAGCAAAGTCAGCCCTTTCCGGTATATGCTACTGAATTGAACCTAAAATGGTCTCCCAGATTAGTGTATATTTTGTGCCCTTTTGTTGCTGTTGCTTTGCCAATAACAGTTTTAGATATACAGAACCTTTTCAACATTTTAGATTTAAGTGGACAAGAAAATCATTAGTGTAACTTTGTGGCAAAGGTCAGGAAGTGAATGAGAGAAGAAAAGAAAATAAGACATTTGACTACAGGTCACCAGTCTCTGTCAAACCAAGGCTCTACTAGAAAAGTAATTTGATTGTGATCCTGCATCTAAGATCCCCAAGTTTTTTCTACCTTGTATGTTTCCAGTGTTGTTGTCCCTATTCTTACGTCTTTATATACTCTATAAAAATTTACAAGTCTATAATATGCTTCTGCCAGAAAGGTGACCCAGTTTTCAATAGATTTGTAAAGGGATCTTTTGCAAATAAGGCTAAGGATCCTGGCAAGAGGACACATGTCAGAATCCCTTGTAGGAAGGCTGTTTAGGTAGTGAAATGTGTGACCTACTCTGTCAGTCTTCATAGATTGATACCCAACTCGTGATGTCCATCAATCACGATCTCAGGCAAGCTACTTCACTGTTTTCCGACCTCCCACTCCTTATCCAAGGTGAGGTGACCCAGAATACCTACTTTTTAGAGTTATTTTGAAGAATAAATATGTTAAAATAGACAAAGCTGTTTGAGCCTTAGCTGGCATGTAGAAAGTGGCATGTCGATGTTAGCTCTCATTATTTTAACAAACATCATCTTTTTATCTAGGGTACCCTTCGAAGAACTCTGAATGTCTTTTTTATATCATTTCCAATCTCTTCTAAGAGAGAGGGAAAATTCAGCTTCCCCTTTCAAGAATTTGGAGGATGCACAAGTAACTAGAACAAAAATGTTCAAAAAATCTGTTTAGGAGGCTAAGTGACAGTTACAGAAATTAGGGGCATTTTGTTGCCAAAGACCTTAGCATGTCAAACAAGCTCTGATTTGAATTTTCAATTTCTTTCATAGTTATGTGCCTAAACTAGTTATTTACCTGAATGAGCTTCATTTTTCCCCATGAGAAGCAATGCTCTTATCATAGTAGCTACGTGAAGTCACTGACAGTGGGTTGTCAATAAATATTTATTATTCAAAAATAATTGTTGAGCTTTTATTATGCAGCAAATGCTGATAGGCGCCATGCATGCAACCTTGAACAAGGCCTTCATGGTCCTTCTGCTGAGGAGCTTTTCTCCTAAATCCCTGTCTGTGTTAGTTTTCTATGCCTGCTATAGCAAATTATTAAAAACTTTGTGGCTTAAAACAAAACACATTTTCAATTTTATAGTTCTGAATATCAGAATGCCAACATGCATCTCACTGAGGTAAAATCAAGGTATTAGCCAGATTACATTCCTCCTGGAGGCTCTAGGAGAGAATCTGTTTCCTTGCCTTGTCCATCTTCTAGACACCACCCCATTTCTGTCTCATGACTCCTTTTCTCCAAAGCCAGCAACTTTGCACCTCTTTGACCATTCTTCTGTTATCACATCTCCCTCTGACCACAGCCTTTAAGGATTCTTGTGATTACCTTTGGCTCACCCGGACCATCCAAGATAATCTCTCCATCTCAAGGTCCAAAACCTTAATGGCGTCTGCAAAGTCCCTTTGGACATGTAAGGCTATATATTCACATGTTCCCGAGATCAGAGTGTGGACATCTTTGGGAGAAGTTTTGAGGAGGAAGACATTTCCTCTACCCACTCTAGGTCCTTCTGGCTGGGCTATGAATTAAATTGACATGAGACAGAATAACAGGAGAAAATCAAACAAAGTTTTATAACATGTATACATGGGAGAGACTCAGGAAAACTGAACAAATCACCAAAATGGCAGAGATTCTCTTCTTAAATACCATCTTCAGCTACAGACAAAGGAGTATGTTGGGGGTGGGGGAAGTCAGATATGGCAGATGACCAGAAAAGTACAATAAGCAAGAGTAAGGTTGTCATACAGATTTAAGTCCTTGCCTTCCACTTTGATAAGAGTTTCTAGAGATAAGTTCACCCCCCCCCCCCCCCGCACCTTCTTCCTGGTACAGAGAGGGACACACATTTTCAGATGGAGATTTCCCTTACAAATGAAATGTCTCTTACAAAAGGTCACTTTTACTTTTCAGAGTTTTTCTCATGTATGCAGTGTTTAAAAGTAACCAGCCCAAAAGAATCCTCATGCCAAAGAGACATATTTTGGGGTGGCCAATTCTAATCCCCCACAAAGGTCATTATTCTGCTCCCCACATATCATTGCTCAAATTTAAAAATTTCTGTAAGTTTGTTTTGTCCTGAATTGAGGAGGCCAGGAAGGTACTTAACTGTTTGGTCACCAATATGTAAGGCACCTTCATTAAGTCTGCTTAAATGCTTTATAGAGATGTCAGCCAGGCCAGGGCAAGGTATATTTTTTGTTCCAGTTTCTCCTAACCCCCACTGTGAAAAAATTATCTCCACTGTTGACGTGCTTAATTACCCACGTTAAAGGGCATTAGGCAATGATACTCTGTAATGCTTGCCATGAGGAGGGCCATCTTTTATCATTAGCAAACTGCTTAGTGGTGAGCTCACAATTGTACATCTTACCTAGAAGATATTAGTAGCCCACTTATCAGTTTTTCTAATGAGATGAGTCATGAGGTAGGGATGGCAATGGGGGGAGGGAGCTGTGTTAATGTTCCAAGGGGACTAATTAGAGTCAGGTGAGATGTGGAGCAAGCAACCCAGGTGATTTCAGTCAGAACCCACGTGAAAAGCTCTAATTAACAGCAGTGATAGATTTTGCGTTAAGACCGCTGGAGAATACATGATACTCAATTTCACTTTCCTGACCTGTGGCCAGATGATGTCAAGTCTCAATGCATTATTTTTTAAATGAAGGTAGAAAAATGCCCCCTTTTTTGTGGTGCATTAAACATAATGCCATGTAAAAACCAAGAACATTAAAAGGATATACTAAGCAGAGTGGGAGGTCAATGCCAAGAAGGTAGTTAATTTCAAGGTATTAATTTCATTGCAATAGATAACTCCCAGTGAGCCTAACAAAGAAGGTGTTAGGGCCAGGGGACTCTGGGAGACAGAGGAAGATGGGGACATTGCTCATCTATTCTAACATCTGTGACTCTCAATACACAACCCAATTCAGGAATAATTTAGCTGAGGTGCCATCCTAAAACCACACAAGCTTTAAATTTATCACTTCAGCAAAGTTATTGTTCCTTCAAAAAAAGGTATACAGGGTATTTTAGCTGCAGGGTGCATAACTAGAGAAAGTGTTTCCAGCAGCGATTCTCTGCCTTTCTACAAAATTAACTGCACAAGAACCGACCATGTTACTGTACGACATTTAGTTTTTCTAATCTGTTTAATGCCATGGTTTGCACATGATGTATTCTGATGTGCTTTTGTGTTTCAGATACTAAAAAAGCACATTAGAAGTGCAGTAGGGATTCTTTTACAGACAATATAACTTGTTACAAATTGCATTTTCAGAAAAATTATACCGAAAAATCCAATCTTATCTTATGATTTTTTCCGTCAAAGTTACATTTTACCTCCTCCATGTCTTCTGTCTCTTGTGTCTAAGCATCTTCTCTTTGGATCTTCCTGACTCATTCTCCTTTTCTCTGTGCCCTGTGCTAAATGAATTCAAATCTATTTTTAAGGTAAAACCGACAGCACTTGGCAATGCAGTCAGCATTTATGTGATGTTAAAGCTTGTGCGGATGCTGGGCGAGAACTTTTGAACACAATTTTGACTCAAGTATAGATTTCAATTCTGCAATCTCTTTTGGTTCCCAGTAAAAGTAGATTCTGTCCTTTAGCTCTCTGTACTCAGCATGAGTTTATAAAATGTCAAATTAGTAATAAAGTAGTTCATGTCCATTCTTCCGTATTTTCAACAGGCTTATTTATGAAATTATGACAAATTGAAATTCAACCTCCCAGAAAGCTTTATCATCCAAGCTGAATGTCCCAATGTATATGTATATATGTGTTGTGTGCTCTCCGTATACACACTTTACATTTTACAATATATACACACACACGTAGAGAAATGTGGAGTACCTATACTTGTTTTTGTCCACTGGTTCTACTCCCTTCTGGAAATCATACCTAGATGAAGAGTCTTATATTTTAAGGGAGGTATAAGTTTTTGGATTTTAATAATCCCCGTTTCCCTTTTAATTCTGAGGAATTTCTCTCATTAACTTTTATTTATTTATTCTTACTTTTTTACCCTGTCTTCTCATTCTCTTCTCCTACTTACAAGAGATAGGGGTAATGTCCAGCTACCATTGTCAATAATTTGGAGGGTATACAAATAAATAATACAGATTAAAGACCTATGTAAGTGGCTATTTCACAGTTTAAAATTCAAGGAAATTCAAGGACGTTAGCACAAGATACTAGTCTTTTTTTTTTTTTTTTTTTCTGTAAGTGAAAGCCTGTACATCACTGAAGCAGAGATACTTTGAATAGTTAGATATCTTTGGGGCCATTTTTCTTATCAAAGCCCTGCTTTCAGCTGGAATGATCTTAGGCTGGTATTGAGCTAGACCCTCCCATCTGCAGTCTCAGGAAACTCTCAGGGCAGGCCCACATCTGGGTCTAGAGTGCAGACTCTCGTCCGCAGATTTATACAAAAATTTAGTTCATTTCTTAAAGTGATGAATTAAATAAATCACTTGAACAGCCATGCCTGATGAATTTCGTAACTTGAAAGAGTGCATCTGCCACATCAGTTCCGAGGAGGAGGATAGGAAGGGATGAATTGCATTGGGAGGACCAGGGGCTCCATCTTCTTCTTCTTCTTTTTCTTTTTGGTGAGGAGATTGGCCCTGGGGTAACATCTGTTGCCAATCTTCCTCTCCCCAAAGCCCCAGTACACAGTTTTATATCCTAGTTGTAGGTCATTCTAGTTCCTCTGTGTGGGATGCCGCCACAGCACGGCTTGATGAGCTGTGTCTAGGTCCATGCTCGTGATCTGAACCAGCAAACCTTGGGCTGCTGAAGCGGAGTGCACAAACTTAACCACTTGGCCACAGGGCCAGGCCCCTCTATCTTCTTTCAAGATTAAGAGAAATTAGGGTCACTCTCCAATTTCTGCTGGTGTTTAAATGTTTTTAGCCCTGTCTATGAATTGGAGAATGTACATTTTTAAAATATAAATGACAGTACACAAATGAAATACAAAAATTACCCAAGACCAACAGAAACCTTAAGAAATTTAAATGGTATAAAAGGACCCCAATAACAGAGCCGTCCTCGTAGTATAATCATTAAGAATTCAAGATCATTTCTTAGAAAATCACGAGCATTCCACATTTTATATCGGTGAAAATATTGGAAAGGACTGGTTTATGTCTTGACAAAGCTTTTCTCCATAACCAAACTCTACTCAGGCTCCTCCAAGCTCTTTTTCAACTAGGCCTGGACTTTTGGACTTCCGTGTTCATCTCTGCATCACCCACTTTTAGCACAAGTCATGCTAAGTCAGTTTAGCCAGAATCTCCCATCTTCGATATCGGATCATCTTTCATAACTGCTTGGATTTCTTATCCTCCACAATCCCCCAGGGGAGGTCTGGTCTCCCTGGCCTGCCTTCAGCAAGAATCTTGTTAGGTTAGCTTAGCCGGAATCCCCCGTTACCCATGATGTTTCTGTTAGGAATTTTCCATCTGCTGACCCCCACTCTTGCTCCTTGCCTATAAACTCTCACTTGTTCATGCTGTATTCACAGATGAGCCTACTCACTCTCTACCATGGCAAGACAGCATTGCAGTGGTCCCTACTACTACCTACCACAGTGATCCTCCTTGTGTCCTCCTTGTACAAATGTCATGAATAATGTTTTCCATAACAGTCTGCAGATGCCCAACCACATTTACCATGCTTGTCATAGTACCTGAGGACATGTGTGTAGACATGCCACATTCAGGTATACAGTGATGATTTTTGAACTTACAAAGTCTTCAGGTTCTCTGGATCAAGTTTCTTTCCAAGAGATTGGACTGATTGGAAATTAGCCAGAGAAAAGGATAATTAGAAACTATTATTGAAGTAAGAAGGATATATCAGTAAATAGATGTAATACAAACTTCCTCTGTAAGTGGATTTGGGGAAGAATCACCTCCTGTGCTTAGTTTTAGAGTAAAAATGGTTGACATGAGTATCCATTTATAGATTTCTGCAAGAGGAAGAAATGCTAGAACAAATTGTCTGAGGGTTCCGTGATGCCAGGGATGGTGTCTGTCTTGCTCACACTCCAACATCAAGAACTACACCAGTGCTTGTTTCATCAGACATAGTCTTTAGCAATAGCTTAGAGATACTACTGGAATTGTAAATATTCCAAAAAGCAAAGAAGAACCCTATACCTTATAATACAGACTGACGTTTTGTTTTTGTATGGATTTTGAGAGAGCTGATACATCCAAAGCTCTGCTTCTAGAAAGTGAAATTTCCCCACTCAGTGTTTAGAGGTGATGTGCATACTTATAACCATCACCATAAAAAGGGTTCTGTAGGTTACGAATTAATTTCAAATGTGATATTCAATTAGCCATATGGCAAGAATGCTTCAGATTCATCATCAATGCTCATTGCTTTACTGTCAAACATTTTCATTAAGGTTAAGATTCAATAATTGACAGGGATACAATTTTTAATTGAAGATCAGCGTATAAGTCCTGGGGATGTAAATGCCAGAGGAATTGAATCACCTTTGATGACTTCCTCTAGCCAGATACTAAAGCTTTAGAATAATAACATTCTTCCTTTGTACTTCCAGTACAAATCTTGCAATGCTAATTTTCTTTGTGGTATTTCTTTTAAAGACAAGAAAATATTGCTTGGTGATCAAAGTTCCCTAGTTCCCAGGTGTTGGGGTCAGTGAGAAGGGTCCCCTGCTTGGATAAATTATTTCCCAAAGTTGAAAACATTTTCAAGGAAAAGGCCTCATTTGCAACTTGTCATTTGGGGACAAAGCACTAATCACATAAGAGGTTTCTTTGAAAGAGAATGTAAACGCAGTAGAAAGTTCTTTTGGGAAGGCTTTGAAATTGTTAAGGTATTTGGAAACTGATGAATTAAACTTCCTTCTAGCCTAAACATCTTACTTACCACCCCTCCCTAGGAACAGGTTTCCATAGCATTAATTTCAGAGAGGAATAATTATTTCCTAACAACAACACAAAGAATTGTGATTCAGAATAATCAGTATTAGTGGAAAAAATGACCTCCTGGGTCATTTCTTTCTCTGATGTGCTAGTAGCTGTGTTACTCAGGGAAGCCAACCCCTCTGAAATTTTGCTTCATTATAGATAATATTGATCATACATATTTCATAAGATTATTATGAATATGAAATGAAAGAATGACTGTGTGGTGTAGTACGTAATTGCATAGGCTAAAGTGTGAGGCCACCTGGGTTTGATTCTTGTGTTTCTCCAAAGAGTAGTCCTTTGACTTGAGCAAGCTTATCATCGGCTATGGCATTTAGTCCTCCCCTCTGTAAAATGGCTATGATATGGTCACTTTTTGCATAGCGATGTTACGAAGATAACATCAGAAAATATATAAATAAACAGGACCTGGTCAGAATCAATAAAAGTTAGCTCATTTTACCATCTCATGCATTCTCTGTCCTCAATAAATTTTCATTATCATCTTCTTTACTCACATTTAATACTTCTAATTCAAAATAAATAGTATGCACTCAGGGTCAGAAACACTGCTTCGCTACTTTACTTCCAGACTTGCCAAGGGCATTTTAATTTGTAATTTTACTTGGTGTATTTGTCACATATTTTCTCATTTAAGGAGAGGTGGTTTATGCCTCTGGCTTCCCAGTGGGCATTTTCCTAGCCACTGTGCTGATTTCTTTTGAAGTGGCTAGGGCTGAAAACGTTGATAACAGAGAAGACAGCTAGTAGCTTTGTTTTGACAGTGAAGCTTTCTGCCTACCATGTCTACAAGGACAGACAGCTTTGCAAATGCACAATTAGTTGAATGGAAAGTGATCATTTGAGTCTAAGCAAGGTCAACAGAATATGGAAATGTCCACCAAATTGTGTTTGTTTTACTTTTTTCCTCCAACTACTTAGATCAGCTGTTGGAAACTATAAAGTACTAATATGACAAGTGGTATTTGACATTTCCATTTATCATATTGGTTGATATAGGGGAAGAAGAAATTTTCATGGAACTTTCTAGGTTCTTCTGGCTGGTCTAAGAATTAAATTGGCATGAGACTGAATAACATGGAGAAAATCAAAAAAGTTTAATAACATGTATACATGGGAGAAAACCAGGAAAACTGAGTAAGTCACCAAAATGTCTGAAGCCAGAACCTTAAATACCATCTTCAGCTAAAGATAAAAGGATGTTAAGGGTAGTGATTTGAGACTGCAAAGGGGAGGAAGGCAGTTCACATGGAGATGGAAAAGCAAACGTTTGGTAAACAAATGTTTGCCATGCCTTGCAGAGACAATGGGACATGGAGAGGACCTTTGATCAAATGGGCCTTGCTAGGTTCCTCCCTGTCTACCTCGCCTAGTTTATACTATACTATAGTTCTCTATGGTGATAGCTCCTTCCTGGAACAGGCCTTCTATCTGAAATTTTTTTAGGCAGTTAGTGGAAAGTCATAGTTTCTTCCTGAGTCTTTTGTTCTTAAAAGTAATCAAGTCAAAGGGACACATTTTGGGATGGCAAATTCTGCAGCCCTACACTCACAAATCATAGAGTATTTTCCTTAGATAGAGCATTTGATGCATAGGAAACAATCAATGTGATATATTTAAAAATATTGACTCAGCAAACTAGAGACTTGGTAATGTCAAAGTTTGTGTGACACCAAAGGCAACTCCTTTTTATCATTACATTATTCTGACTTTCTGATTGGAATAGGCAATTTAAGACAGTGGCCTTGCTTAACATCCTGAATTTGCCACTTTGGGGTAACAAGAGCTCACTATGGTTCAATTTCCTCTTCTCTAAGATGGAAGAAATAATGGCACTTACCTTGGAGAATTTTGATAAGGACTGAGGTAATGTACAGTCACAGTAAGATGGCAGGAATTCATCTACCTCCATTAACAGAGGAAGCTGAGACATGTTGAATTTCAATATGTTATCCAGGGCACACACAAAAATGGAGCAGCATATTTGAAACCTTAAACTCAAATTGCTGATACCTATCCTTGAGTTGTTTGCCATCTCATCTTCCTCCTCTCATTCCTAGAGACACTATCAAGATTATATCCTTTAAATAACAAAAGGAAAGGATGGAAGGAAGAAAGAAAGGAAGAGGGGATAAAAACCTGCAGATATTTAAGTAACTCTGATAATTTTCAGACTCCATATGGCTCAGGCAATAACAAATTAATATTTAAAGAAATCAAATATGGGACTTCACATGTCCCATTGATTGAATTGATTGATAATCAATTGATTGGCAATCAATAGCAATATGAATTGTGATTTTTTTTTTCTTTTTCCTTGAAAAGAAGTACGCAAGTTTTATATATATAGCCCTTGGAAGATCTCTAGACATTTTCTTTAGTCATTGTGTCCATTCTCCAAAACTTGCACACATACACAGCAGCTGATGAAAATTGTTGCCACTCTTTTAAACATATTTGTGTCACCACTACAACACACTTCCCCTTTCACACCCCACCTCCTTGGAGAGCCATACCCTGACTATAAATGATAGGCTGGTGAGGTTCATGATGTTTGAACTTACTTGGAGGGAAGTGTGCAGAATCTCCTGTAAAGCAAACTTTTTTATTGGTTTGTTTTTCTCACAAGGATGTCATTTATCAAACGAACGTTCCACTCCACTTCATTGTTCTTACTTCCAAGAGCAGCAGGAATAAGGATATAACCAAAGCCTTTGTGCACATCAAGGCTCCAGGCCAAAGTTAGTGATGGGGTGGTTTTAAAATGTCCCCATCTTCCCCACAAACCCTAATCAGTTTTACATCCAGGTCAAATTGAATTGTTCTCTCTTCCTATATGCCCTACATTCACATTTATCTCTGTGCTCCACTCTTCATTTTTCCTCCACTTAGACTGTTTCCTCTTGACAGCCCACAGAAAACCCAGTTTATCTGACAGAGCCTTTATTAATTCCACAATACAAACTCTTTCTTTGATCTCACCAGCATGGGACAATGTCTTAGATGAGGAAGGGGAGAAGGGAGAGAAGAAAGAGACAGAGAGAGCGAGAGTGAGGGAGGGAGGGAGAGAGGAAGGGAGGAGAACTTAAGGACAGAAGAAAAGAAAATATTTGCAAGATATTCTGGAATTAGAAACTTTGCTTGGAAATGCAGAGCAAGTCAACAGAGTCAGCATTTAAATCTTAGTTCTGCTACTTACTTGCTATGTGACCTTGAGTAAGTTTTGTATTACCCTGGACATTAGTTTCCACATCTGTAGAAATAAAAAAAAAAAAAAACAGAATAAGAATATGCTATAATATAAACCTTTTACCACAATGGTGTTTATAGGTTTAGTGATCAATAAACTGCAGTTATTTTTATTGTTACTATTAATAATAAATAAAGGTAAAAATACCTTTTGCAGTGCTTGGAATTCTCCCTGTATGCTATGCTCTGTCTTGTACTTTCAGCACAGAAATACTTCTTAGCTCATGTGGAAATTGAAAAAAAAAGGAAAGAAACAAGTTTAATCATGTAATAAGAGAACCACAGGATCATTAGTGCTTACACACGTGCACTTTAAAAATATTCAGTAAATATTCCAGCTTCTCTAGGTGCTTCAGTTTTACTTCTGGGAATAAATTGTTGTGCACCTAAGTCTCTAACTGAATACTGAACGTGCACATGGTGCAAAGTTCAATCAATAAACATAAAATGAATAAAACAATAATGATTCAATAATTGTTGCGTTATTATTTATGATTATCTTAGTGCCACATACATGTCAAAGCGCTGCAGAAGACAGTGATGATCATTTTTACCATGTGTCTTTTTAGAATTCCCTAGCTGCATTCAGAATTTAAGGGAGGAACTTTTTTTTTATGTGTGTGTGTGTGTGCACGTGCACGCCATTGCATGTACACGCGTTCTTTCAATAATACTGTTTTTATAGTGATAGATTAAAAAAAGGCAAAGTGATAATTCCCACACTAAGGAGCTCAGAGAAAAGAAGAGGTAAGAAAAGTTAAACAAATGATACTTTTTAAGATCTGTTCTTATGAAAACATAAATTATAAAGTATCACAAACAGTACTAAACACTTTCTGGACCATCATTTGTGATGAAGATGTAGGTAATTATAATAACAACCATAAGAGGGATGTATAGTATTTATTGATTAGTTACTATGTGCCAGATACTGTGGCATTTTATGTTTTTAGTGAACTATATTACATCTGGGAAAAAGTGCTGCTATCCTCATACACAAGACTTTGTAAGGACATCCATTTTCATTTCTCTTTGGTAAATATGGGTTATATTGTGAATATATGCTCATATAAGTTTTTTAAAGAAATTTCCAAAGACTTTTAAAAAGTGATTTTACCATTTTGTATTTCTACCAATATTAATGAGAGCTCTTGTCAATATTTTTGCTAACATTTGGCACCATCAGCCCTTTTAATTTTAGTCCTTCTAATAGGTATGTAGTGGCATACTAGTGTGGTTTTAATTTGTATTTCTCTGATGCCTAATGATGTTGGACATCGTTTTTTGCCCTTACTGTGCAATAATTTATCTTCACTTGTGGAATGTCTGTATGGAAGGAAACTTACTTTTTTCCTCTACCCTTTTAAGTTCTTGGCTGGGGCCCCTGTAACACGTGACAGTTGAACAAAAGCAAAGGAAAGCATACAAATTTACTTTATATTCGTTTTACATGACACAGGAGACTTCCTAAGGAAATGAAGACCCAAAGAAGCAGTTAAACCTGAGTGTTTTAATGCTCAGTTCAATCAAAGGTGGAGAGGCATGGAAAAATGTGATGGGATGAAAAGGATATGAACTAAGTGTAGTCAACTGCGGAAAACAGCAAGGCCTACTGAGATTGCTCTAGGTGCGTTGGGAATAAGGAGATTCCTTCCCTCTAGGTATATGGAGGGTTTTATGAAGTGCTTCAGATGAAGGTCAGAAACTCTTCCCTGCACATATTGTTTCTCAAATTCCTTCAGCTTAAAATATTCACTATGACAAGATGCCGTATTTTGGCATAGCATATCCTAAACCCCATCATATTTATTTGAACCATTTGCCTATTTTTCAAAGTGGAGTTTTGGTCTACTATGGATAAAAGTCTTTTGTCAGAAATGTGTTACAAATGTGTTCTCTCATTTTGTGACTTGCCCTTTAATTTTTTCAGTAGTGTTTTTGAAGAGAAACATTTTTGATTTTGATTAATTTCAAACTGTACTTTTTAAAATGTGTCCTGTCTACAAAGCAATTGTCTGGTCTATGTTCACAAGGATTTTCTTCTAGAAGATTTATAATTTTAACTTTTATATTTAGGGCAATAATCAAGTTTTAGTTAATTGTTATGTATGATGTGAGGTAAAAGCCAAGATTTTTATTTTTTATTCCATATACATATCCAATTCTTCCATCTGGAATTTGTTGAAAAATCTTTCTTTAGAGAATTACCCTGAAAATTTTGTTGAAAACAAATTGTGTACACAGATAGACACACTGACACACAGACACACACATATTCTGTTACACAGATCCTTGTGTTTGACCTTATGCTGTCTTGTTTATTGTAACTTTATAACAAGATAGCAACTCTTAAATTCAGGAGATGTAATTCCTTCAATTTTGCTCTCTTTTTAATATTCTTTGGATAATCCATATCAGTTATTCAGTTTATCCAAAATAAAGCCTCTCAGAATTATGCTTAAGATTCTGTTGACTTTACAGACAAATTTAGAACTGATAACTCAACAATATGGACTCCTTCAATTCGTTAATGTTATATCATTTGAAATAGCTAAATCCATTTAATGTTATTATTTTTTGGTGAGGAAGATTGGCCCTCAGCTAACATCTGTTGCCAATCTTCCTCCTTTTTTTTTTCTCCTCAAAGCCCCAGTACATAGTTGTATGTCCCAGTTGTAAATCATTCTAGTACTCCTAAGTGGGATGCTGCCAGAGCATGGCTTGATGAGCAGTGAGTAGGTGCACGCCCAGGATCTGAACCAGCGAACCCCGGGCTGCCAAAGTGGAGTGTGCAAACTTAACCACTTGGCCATGGGGCTGGCCTCTAAACCCACTTATTAATTCTAGTAGTTCTCATGTAGAGTCCTTAGGATTTTCTGTATAAACAGTCATGTCATCTACAAATAAAACTAGTTTCCTTTCCAATCTTTGTGATGTTTATTTCTTTTTCTTAACTTATTGGAAGGGCTTGGAATTCTGGGAAATTATTCAATAGACATGATGGCAGTAAACATTTTTGTCTTTTTTCTAATATTATTGGAAAAATTTAATGTAAAACCATTAATTTTGATGTTAGTTATAAGGTTTTTCTATGTATCCCTTTATCCAATGGAATAAGTTTCTTCTGTAACTAACTTTTTGAAGGTTTGTATTGTCAATGGATATTGGGTATTGATATGTATCAAATACTTTTTCTGCATCTGCTGTCATGATTCTCTGGTTATTCTTCTGCTAATATGGTGAATTATCATAACTGATTTTTCAAATATTATTCCAACTGTGTTTTTCTGGGACAAACTATTTGATCACAATATGCTATCATCTTAATGTATTGTTGGATTTAGTTTGCTAGTATTTTCTTAAGATTTTTGCACATGTGTTCTTGAAGATTGTCAGTTTGTAATTCTCTTTTATAAAAATGTTTTTGTCAAGCTTTGGCTATTAGTGTTATGTTTGCTTTATCAAATGAATTTGGAAGTTCCTTCTCCTCTATATTCTGAATGTTTATGTGTAAGATTGGGGTTATTTGTTCCTTGAATGCTTGATGGAATTCACCATCTGTCTTAAAAATATCTAGGGCTGGCATTTTCTTGGTAACATTTTTTTAATAGCAAATTGAATTTCTTCACTACACATAAGGCTATCCAGATTTTCTGTTTCATCTTGTATCAATTTTGTATGTTGAGTTTCTAAAGGAATTTGTCCATTTCATCTAAGTTGTCAAACTTGTTGACATAAATTTGTTCAAAATATTGTCTGATTTTCATGTTAACGTTTGAGTAATCTGGAAGGATAATTCCATCATTCTTGACAGGGCTAGGGGTATTCTAATTTGGTTGACTTTTTCGAAGTATCAGCATGTGGTTCAGGAGACAAAGGGAGGCTTAGGCAGAGTTTAGCCACAGAACTTGGAGCGCTATTCCCTATCTTCTCCTCTCCTTTCTGGAATTCCCCCCTCACTCCCAAAGATAATACTTTTTCTAGCAGGGATTCAGCTGCCCTGAAGCACAGTGGGACAGTGGCCCTCGCTTAATCCAAACCTGCAGCGACAGACTACTCTGCCTGTGTTGGACTCTTCTTTCAACTTTTGTTTCACTCAAAAATCTGCATACCTTTGTTCACTCTGCAGAGCCTAAGGGGCTTTCCTTCTTTTTTTTTCAATTCTGTCCAGAGTTACAGTTGTTATCTGTAGGAAGTTTTTTCCTCTGGGAACTCATTCTGCCATATAGGGAGTGAAGCTCCCAAGGGAGGTTTTTGAGATATGTGACCAAGTGAGGGCTTGAGTTAGTATTTATTGAGCACCTATTATGCACGGATCTAGGATTTTTACAGTTATGCTGTGCAATTAGTGCAATGTTGCTGCTTTCAGCATGCTTGTTTTATTAATTAAGAAGATGAAGATCAGTGCTATGGAATAATACCCTAAGTTTCCAGATCAATTTAAGTAAGAGTGCCTGGCACTGTCACAGGATCATCAGACTATAAATACTATACACTCTTCAGTAGATCATGTGGCTTTTTTTAGTTAGTAACCCCAAGAATGGAGGTTCTTAGCAGGAGAGCTGAACCATATGTAAATAAAAGTAATAGTCAAAGTTTCTGAACTCCATACTATCAGTATAGTTAGTATTCCATATTATTTTGCAAAAATAAAATAACACCTCTATCTACAGACATTGAAGAAGGATTTCTGGCTTTTCCCTCCACACTAACAATGCTGGATATAGTATATCTCTATTCAATATATATCATGATCTTTAATTGATTATTTGCCAAATGGCTGATTGATTCAATGAAACAATTGTAATGTAGAAAAAAATAATTTTTAAAATCCATCCAAAATTATTTATTTAGCATTTACTCTGCGTCATGTACTATTGTAATTTCTGGGATTAAAAGGTAGAGAAGAAAACAGGCACAGTCATCATTTTTGTACAGTTTACTGTTTAATTAGTAGAACAGATACTTAAAAAATTTAAAGCATAAAAATACAAACAGAATTGCAAAGTACATTGCATTTCCTGAAAGAGCTATACAGAGTATTCTCAGATTATGTAAAGGTGAGTAATCTTGCTTGGAAAGGGGAATCAAAAAAATACATATTGCCTCTTCAACAAGTCGACTCTATCAAGAAATTCAATGATGGCTTTGTACCCTCTTTCTCGTCATTTCCTATCTGGAGTTCATATCTGTCAACCTCTATAATAAATACGTGACTGAACACGTACTGTTTATTGATACAAGGAATGTTCTGATTCATAGAATTCTCCTTTCTGTCATTCTCTTCAAGAAGAAGCAATGTTGACAAAGGTGGGGCATCTGGGGACAGGTGGGAGCCTGAGAGGCTTTGAAAATTTTATGTGCTCAATAAAAAGTCCATTTAGCTCATCAAAAGATGGAATAGCATTGATGTGCGCATTTATCAGAGAAGGAACGTGGAAATTACATAATATATTGGTATATATGCTTCTTTTCTTCACAGATCATCAGATTACAGATTCTGTACACTTTCACAACAGGCCATAACATGCACATTGCTATTCAGAGATCATCACCATCATCACCGACGTCAATCTGTCTGATAGTAAAAGAATTTGTTTCTAGAACATACAATAAATATTTTGAGGTTTGGTTGACTGATAACTTGTTATTGCAGAATTCATCTAGAGAAATGACAAATTTTGTCAGCACGTTGGATCTTGAGAGAAGGTTGTTCCTTCTGTAGCAGGTTTGGATCCAAGTTCATAAACTCATATTTTTTTTTTGTTTGTTTCTCTGTGAGTTAAATCAACTTTATTTCACTTGTAAAAACAACTACGGTGGCAAAAACTTAATCTCAGTCTATTTGGGGCATTTGTTTTTGTTTTTGGCTGGAAGCTGGTTGTCTGAGTCTCATTTCTGAAGGACTGGACATAGCTTAAATTTAGGGTTGGGAAGGCAGGTGGCCCTTATTCTCCAGTTTGTGCACATAGATCCTCATTCAGATATACCAGAATTTACGATTCCGAATCCTTCAGTTCTGAATGCTTCTTCACTACATAAGTTTACCACTTGGAGGCGCTAGAATACTGTATTGAATCTGTGCCCTGCTGGGACACAAGCATTTCCACCTGGGTAACTGTTCCAATTTGCCTAGCCCAACCGAGCAAGCTGTCCCTCTCTGATGTCTTACTGTATTTCAAGACTCTGCTCTGGGAGCAGGAAAGAGGACTTTTTTTTTGCATCTCCTTGCAGGACTTATTGATGACTCTACTCTCATCTGTTTCTCCAAACTGCCTTGATGGAAAAATAGTGTTTTCCACAATCTAGGCCAAGGGTGGGATGGGGGATGGGGAGAAGAGATTTGCTCATTATCTGTTTGTTGGTCCATTTATTTGTTTTCTTCCAATCATTTTTTCTATGCCGTGATGTTCGTAGTTTTCTGAGAGCTGTGGCTTTAAAATTAAAAATCCAGAAACTTATTTTTTTCCTCTCTTTCCTGCCTTATTTTCTTACTACATTTTAACTTAAGACAGTGAGTAGAGAGAACAAAATGCTCAAAGGAGGGTAAAGAAAGAAAAGGGAAATTCTTATACCAGAAGCAAAGAGAATGGACACAGGTTACTTTTAAATTATAACTGTCTTGCCATATTTGAGAGATATTTGAATCACATATTGGACCAGGCATAGCCTAGAGGGACATTCAGCCACAATTCCTAAAAGAGTTAATTATAGTTATTGGTCTCTTTCACTACATTTTAAGAGTGTACATTTTTGGTTGCAGCCATTTGGAGAAAGTCACGGAAGTAAATTAATGTGCATGTGCTAACATGGATAAAATATAAGAAATCAAAAACATTCAATGGGACGTGGCTTAATTGTGTGAACATATGAGATGAAAAGTGAAAAATATAGCATTCAGTTCATCCACGTTCTTGACCGT
This sequence comes from Equus quagga, assembly GCF_021613505.1. Classification (NCBI taxonomy): domain Eukaryota; kingdom Metazoa; phylum Chordata; class Mammalia; order Perissodactyla; family Equidae; genus Equus; species Equus quagga. Next base: position 57,633,028 of record NC_060279.1, on the reverse strand, counting down.
CTTTGCCATTAACAAAGGTGTGTGACCATGGATAACTCATTCTATCTTCCTTATCCTCATATTTCGCATGTATAAAAATGATGGCCAGCCCCATGGCTTAGTGGCTAAGCTTGGTGAGCTCCGCTTTGGCAGGCTGGGTTCATTGGTTCGGATTCCGGGTGTGGACCTACACCACTCGTCAGCCATGCTGTGACAGTGACGACATGTAAAGTAGAGGAAGACTGTCACAGATGTTTGCTCAGGGCTATTCTTCCTCAGCGAAAAAAAAAAGAAAAGAAAAGAAAATGATGGCTTTGTAAAATTGTACTTGATAAAGCTTTATTAACTCTACACTTTACGAAAACCTCCAAGGTCCTTGCCAACACTTAATAAGTCTTTCAATTCCATGATCCAAAATGAGGACTGGAGGCAATCATCAAGACACATTAAGCATACATCATTTTTACTGTAGAAAAAGCTTATTTACAGGCTAAACTATCAGACTGACTGAAGGCTATAATTACTTGCTCAATTCTATAATTTCATCTCATATTGCCGGTGATATTTTTTCCAATATCACTCTTTCATTTTGAGTTTCCAGAAGGGAGAGACATGGTTACCTTTGTATGTAGCACACCAAAACACAATGTTGTATGTGGAAGTACTGAAAGAATGTTGTTTGATGCAAATTTTAGATAATGATAACTTTTAGTCTCCAGCATGAATTGCTCCTTTTCTCCTTCCTGCACCTGAGAGCATAAACCAGAGGAAATTCCTCACCTATAGGCTTTTGGTTATAGGATTAACAAGGGAAATGATAGGGAGAGATGACCAGATGACCAAAATGTTTCCTCCTTTGCACAAGATAGATTTGCTTCTGCCGCTCCTCTAAGTCGTTTATGAACCTCCCCCTCTATCCTTATCCTGTAAGGAATACATTGATAACGAGGCTCGTCAGAAACAATTGGAATTTGGCCACAGTTAATAATGAGAAATTCTTCTTTCATCCTTTCATGAAGTTCTGCTTTTTTTTCTTCCATTTGGTAAGCAATCATCTTAAGTCCTAGATCAACAGAGCACACTGACCAAATACCCTTTTCCGGAGTTCTAAATGACTGTGTATTTGAGATCAGGCTTATTCTGGGGTGAGCCAGTCTCTCCTCCTCCAGCTGTTCCTGTTTCGTATTCTCCTCCACCTTTATCTGAGCATATTACTCTCAATTATTTAGACTTAGGGGAGAAAAAAGGTTCTAATTAGGCCTTGTCTCTAATCAGGGTTTCTACGCAGCCTTTTCATTTGGGATCTGAACCAGAATGTTAGCCACTTAGACATCTATGGCTAAAATGAAGCTTTGATTTCCCTTCTGCTCCTGTTTGTTGCATGTTGTCCTTTTATATGGGAAAGAACTGAATTTCATGACAGGATTTGGGCGTTCTAATTCTTGCGATGATAACATCATGATAGCAAAAAGAACTCATAAGCCATGACATTGTGAAGTTGCTGAAGTAATTTTAAAGCCATTCCTGTCTAGGTTCAACTCTTTCTTCTGACATTGTGTATGTGCACACACATACACACATAAACACACATATGTTGTCTTTTTATGACCCATTAAGAGACAGTCACTGTTTTAGTCACAGGTGGTACAGAGGTAAATCAAGCAGGAAAAACCTGAATTTATGGAGGTTATATTTTACTGAGAGATAAATATGTATTTGAAAATTAATTCCTTGGTGGTAATAAATTCTGGGAAGAAAATAAAGCACTGACTGCCTACATTAATTTAAATAAGTTATTTGACTTCTTTGAGCCTCAGTTTTCTCATTTATTAAAAAATAACAATTGAAAATGACATTCGGGTTGCCTGTTTTATAAGACAATATTAGGATAAACCTAGCTGCTAGATGTAAAAGGTTATTTGATAACTATAATGTAAAGTTCTGTTGGGGGAGAGAAAAAGTACCTTATGCTTTTTTTTCCTTCACATAAATCCTGTAATTGTCCAGGAATGTCAGATTGCTTGTTTTTAACCATCTGGTCCATTTCTCCCAATATGGGCTCCCCTTTGTCTCCCCTTTGAATAGGTAGCTTGTGACAAATCTCAACAAATGTTCACACAGATTTTTAATAATTTTAGCAATGTATTTGGAAAATCTTTGTGTCGCGAGCCCAGACCTCAGGACTCCAAATTGGCAAGGCTGGAACAACGGAAAGGAAGAGCTGAAAATAGACACAGGATGGGCATATTGGTCAGAATGAAGCCCCAAGTCCAGGCTGTTGGACCAAGTTTAAACACGTGGCATGTTCTGGCAGATGCTTAGGTACTTAAAGGTCCAAGAGGCTTTGTGTTTTTTGGTCCTATATCAAGAGAGGTGTTTGGAAATCTCAAAGTTGATGATGCTTTAAGAAGTGCCTGCATTTCTTAAATGTGAAGTTCTTTTAAAAGTTCTTGCATACTAAAAATTTAGAATTACTCTCAAGCAAATTTTCCCATAGGTTTCCACAGAGGTGGCTATGGATATTAACTAGTCTTGTTTCTCTAAAAGAACATTTGATCTAAGAATCTAAATGAAGCTCCTCAAGTTTTCTGATGAGACTGTCGATGTATTGTATACTTGGACACACCTTTTGAGAAATTTCTTTCTCAGATCACGAGAACGCAAAGCAACGTAGAATCCTCCTGAAGTTATCTGTTTTTACTGTTATTAGTAATAATAACTACAAATATTAAGAGCCTCATATGTATCAAGAATTACGCTTATCACTGTATGCATATAAGTTGTGAGCCCCAAGACACATCTTCAAGGTAAATTTTGTAACTTACCACTTAAAAATATTAAGTTAAACAAGACATGGATTTACTTTTCTCACACATCACTAAAAACACAGAGGTAGGCTTTCCAAACCTGACATTGCGGATCCTAAGTGTCACTGGGAGCTGTCCTAACTCTACTATCCCTAAGACGTGAAACTTGTTCTCATGTTGAATAAGACTGCTAGAACACCAATCATCAGATTAATGTTTACGGCAGGAAAGAGGCGGAAGAGGGAAGGGCAAAAGAGACCTACCAAGTGAGTTCCTTTTAAAGAGATTTTGTGAAATCCTACGTAATAACCTCCTCTTACCTCTCACTGGCCATGTCAAGCACTAGCAAGGCTCAACACTGAGATGATGTTATCTGGGCATATTACCACCCATAGCAACAAAAGGGTTCTTTTATTATTGAGTCAAAGAAGAAAGGACTTTAGCAGTCTCAGTTGTGGCACAATTATCCCCATTTTCCCCATAAAGAACTTTATATGTCACGTGTTAATTTAGTTATTTTTCTCACCATGAACATAGCATGTGTTTTCATATATCCAGAAATTTGATCTCGCCATTTCTTCATACATTGCAGGAGTGTCTGTGTCCTCATGCTCTATGTTGATAGTTCTTACTCATCCTTTAAGATGTCCTCAGATAGTCATTGTGTTAATTCTCCATGCCTTAATGAATTAATCATGCCTCAGTTATCACCAAATCATTTGAAACTATGTGCTAGTGCTTATCCTATGTTTTATAACACTGGGTAGATATTTTTTTCTCCTTCATCATAGTGAAGGTACTTAAATTCCAAGTGTTGTCTTATACATTGTTAGTATCATATCTCTTTCTCCATTTTAGTTTTGAATAATATTTATTTTCCTATTGCCATCTATTGTCAAACCAACATATATGGTAGGCAGATAAATCTAGTTTTCTAGACAGTAATGTATGATGCCAAGAAAATAAGAATATTGCCCAATGAGTAAATCTTCACGATTCTAATTATAAAGTGTTTTCAATGGTTTCCAATACCTAATCCATTTCTAAGAAGTAAATATTTGACTACAGTCAGTATAATTCCTAGGTAATAAGCGCAAGAGTTATGCTTACTTGTCTTTACTTTTAAAACATTATATATCACACATCTGTAATATCTAAGAGTTCTGCTAGGTTCTAAGAAAACAGAGTTTATAATTTTATTTTCTTTGTTTGGATCTCCTGTATCAGGATTGGCAATCCTGATGGCCAGTTTAGCTGCTTTTCCCAGAAAGATTTTATTGGTCGTGGAGAAAATGGTGTGCCAATTTTGTATGGTAAGAAATGTTTCATATCAACCACATTCTTTGTTATTTATTGTTGATCCTAGCAACTGCTAGGAGTTGCTAGACGCATATTCTTTGTCATTGTGTTGCTTTCAAAATCAACATTGAAATTTAAAATCTGGCCCTTGATTTTTTTTTTTTGCCCCTGCATGTTATTATCAATGACTAATTTTGGCATATGGCTTTTACTAATGTAAGATGTACTTTCTGTACTTTATATGATCTTAGATTTCAAAAGAAGCTTAAATCTAGCCATGTTTTCAGATGAGAGATCACTGCCACCTCCAAAGGTAGTACAAAGGAAGATAAACAAAGATTTTGAATGAATAAATGGATTAACTTGTTTATCACCATAATTATATGATGCAATATTTTAATATTATTTTCAAAAATTACATTCCACAGCAGCCTCATTGAGGTAAGCTTAGGATGCTTCCAAAGAGTCAACTGAAGATAATGAGGGTAATTCCCATAGATCTAGAGATTGTCCCATTTTGGGGCAATCAGCCTTCTGTTTTTTTTTTTTTTTTGGCTGATTTTGGCCCTGTCTACAACTCAAGGATGTTTATGACATAATGCCAATAAACAAATATGTATGAATTTTTGCTAGATACATATGAGAATCAATAACTATGAAAGCAGCATGCTTCTAATAGCATCTTGATAATATGCCCAAGGCATCTTTCCTAAAACTATTATGCTTCTTAAAAAAGTTGCTGTGCATACACTATGTTAGTACAGTCAGCAAGACTCTGGTCTCCTTATAGCATTTAAGCGCTGAAGAGCCCCAGCAGTTAATGTAAACAAGAAAACCCAAGCAAGGGAAATTGCATGTAATTCTTGATTATAATATGTCCTAGGAGAAGATATTAACCGAGACCTGTCAAACTAGGATCTATTTACCACCAGTGCTGTTTGCAATTTTTTGCTTGATCTTCAGTTTATAAACTTAATTCCAAGACTTTGTATTTTCTTGGATACTTGAATAACTAATTTTCCTTGGCCAGACTACTACATTATTTGGCTCACTCACAAAAAAGAGTAAAAAAAAATAATAATTTCCCCTTGTAATGTCTGTTCTATTTGCAAACTAGTCTATGAGTATAGTTGCGTGGTTTTATTTTTTGGCATTTTTTACTGAAAACTTATCTTTTTGCTGCCCGTAGAGACTGACCATGATTTGCTGCTATGTCTGTCATGGTAATGAGATTTTGAGATTTGCTCGAAACCACTTTACAATTGGAAAACTTCTTCTTTCCTAATTTCTCAAATGCTTCTTTTTGCCCTCTTTCATCCTTGGGTTTCTTTCATCTGTAAAATAGAGTTAATGATTCTATATTCCTTATGGGATATTGTACAGAATAGACATGATATTGCCTGTTAAGTGCTAAGAGCTATGTTGGTTACATCATGACCAGCTCTCCAGTAACATTAGTTTCTATCATTATGTATGTAGGCATATTTGTGTCTCTGGATGTGTTTGTATAAATGGACTTGTGTGTGTATGAGCAGGGATCCACAAGGGCAAGCTAAATAGTAATACAGATTTGGAGAAAACCTGGCTTCCCTTGGATAGCTCTGTATTTAGTTACATGATTTCATTCCTCATTTTAATAATTAATCACATTATCTATAAGCGAGTAAAATAGATCTTATTGGATTTTTTCTACATTAGCTAATAAATAATACAGTATGACATAAATTAGCTATAAATGGGAAAGGATAGAAGGAATGCCTTCCTTCAGCCATTAATTTCTTGGGGAAAGCTGAAGCATATTGTAAGGCAGAAATAAGCATAGTCACATATGACATTAATATGTGTTTCAAAACTCTAGATATTTCATCAAGTTCATTTTTCTCAGGTACATCTTATTTTAAAAATTTGATGGAAAAATATATTATTACCATTTAATCTTGTTAAAGAATCACCTTCATATTTTTCCAGGTTGATTCATATTTGATGTTTCATTTCGTGTTATTATAGTTGAGTTTTTGAAAAAGAATTACACTAAAGGAAAATCAGAAAAGAATGAATTCTAGATCCAGTTCTCTCATTAACCATGAATACCTGGGTGATGACTCGAATGGTCAAATTGCATTGCATTCTACAGTGTGGCCAATGCAGAGAGCTTGCTGTGCTACATGTTAAAAAAAAAAAAAACATGGTGATATTCTGTCACTCCGTTTAGAATCCCATGGTCCTTCCCACCTGCCAGGTGACATTTACATACCTCTGCTATTTGCCTTCATTATTCCCTGTGCCTGAAATGTTACATTTTCTCGATTTTTCTGACATTTTCTATGCTTTCTTCAGATTTCAGCTCAAGCCTCATTTCCTTGGCAGTTGTCGCTGCTGTTGCTGACTTACTTGACCATGTAAATCTATTCCAAAGCACACACCCAGCTGATTTTTTACATTTTCTCTCTATATTTTTATTAGTTTTTTCTCTAATAAAGTATAAGTTCCATGAAGTCAAAGACTGTCTGTTTTTGCTCACCATTGGACCCCCAGAGTCACATAAGAAGAGGGCAGTAAAGAAAATTGAATAGATGGGTGCTTTCATGGATCTTTTAGTTTCATGGTATTTTTTAGGTAACCAACCTGTTATTTGTGCTATTACTAAAACAATTAAAGAAGGGAAGCAAATATATTCATCAGAGTGCAAAGACCGGTCACCAGAAAAAGCCATCACACAGACACTGCTGTCGAAATGGGGGTGGTTTCTGAAGAGGCAGTCTAAAAGGCCAACAAGGATTCAAAACTTAAAGACTTGATAATAGCATGTAGAGTCAGCTCATACTGGTTCATAAAAGTCAATTGTTAAATTTGTAAGTTTTTGTGAAGTGATTGTTAAACCAATGTTAGCTTGCAATTGGTTATGTAGAGAGTATTTACACCACAGAAAGTGGCAAATGCTATAAAGCAAGCCATCTTTCCAATCTCCCAGAGACTTGTTGGTTAACATTCCCTAGTGCACAGCTTCCTGTCACAAGAAACAGGAAGTAGCCACCTGAGCAAAGACTGCAGAGTCATGGGATTGGGAGAGATCCAGAGAGCTATCTGGGTTTAAAAATAAAATAAAATAAAAAGATGTATTTGCCAGAAGATACTACCAGACATAGCAGGATGATGTTCATTGATTATTACTCCCTCTTTCTTTCTAGTAGTACGTTCTACTTTCCAGGAGAAAGATTTGTAACGGCCTCTAATATCACCATCATCATCATCATCATCACCATCATCATTGATAATCATCATAACAGATACAGATTTAAGGACAATTATGACCGTCATTTGAGAGATCAATAGTCTGAAATACAGGGGGATTAAATCACTTTCCCAGGGTCAGGAAGCTAGGAGATGGCACAATTTGAAATTGTACCTAAGAATTCTGCCTTCAAAAATAATCACATTATGGGGTCGGCCCTATGGCACAGTGGTTGAGTCTTGCATACTCTTCTTTGGCAGCCCTGTTTGTGGGTTCGGATCGTGGGTGCAAACCAACACCACTCGTCAAGCCATGCTGTGGCAGTGAACCACATAGAAAGTAGAGGAAGATTGGCATGGACATTAATTCACGGCTAATCTTCCTCAAGCAGAAAAAGAGGAGGATTGGCAATAGATGTTAGCTCAGAGAAAATCTTCCTCACCAAAAAAAAGAGGAAAAAATCACACTATCAAGGTAGATAGACTTCTGTTGGTCCAATTAGCCCATGCTCAACTTTGAGGCTTTGCTTCTATAGCCAGAGTTAAAGTATTTATTTTTCCTTTATATTTGGTATATATTTTTCAAAGGCATTTGACTGTATTTTCTCTCCTCTCTCCCCCCCAAGCTATCCATACCTGAACTCATCACATTTTACTTTAGGTCATTTGGACTTTACCAGCCCTCAATATGAAGAAAGCTCCTTCTTGATATGAATAAACTACATTGTATCTTCTGGAAGTTTTAGTATTGTCAAAAAAGTAAAGCAGGGATACTACCCCAAGTAAGACTACTTAATACTTTAGTTATTTATTTTTATTTTTATTTTTATCTTTTCAGTGTGGAAGATTGGCCCTGAGCTAACATCTGTTGCCTATCTTCCCCTTATTTTTTTTTTCTTTTTTCTCTTCTCCCTAAAGTCCCAGTATGTAGTTGTATATCCTCATTGTAGGTCATTCTAGTTCTTCTATGTGGGATGCCACCACAGCATGGCTTGATGAGTGATGTGTAGGTCTGTGCTCAGGTTCTGAACCAGCAAACTCCAGGCTGCCAAAGTGGAGTGTGTGAACTTAACCACTTGGCGACCAGGCTGGCCCCAATACCTTAGTTATTTAAAAATATTTTTCCCTTAGGTGGAAAAGTGTTTTGTTTTGTTTTTTTTAAAAAAAAAAAAAAAAGCATGCCTAAATAAAACCCTTAAGCAAATAAAAGAAATAATGATAGCATCCATCAAGAAGTACACTGGAAACAAGCTATCATTACTTTTCCTGTCACTCCTCATGCCAGAGGTTTCTTAAAATTTGGATTGCAGTCCTAAGGAAACACGCCAAATACTATCATCACAAATCAAATAAGTGGAAAGATCAATTCATTTACTGAAGAAAATTGTATAAACAAGTAATCTTAATAGCATTTTTCCTGCAACTCACTATCAATGTATTATGAGCTGAAATGAAAATGGATTACAGAGTCTCCAAAATTAAAAATGGATCTGTATACATATTTCCCAAGACAGGCTCCTGTCAGGGAGTATCTAATCGTTCCTCACCCATCTTTTATTGCTATTGATGCAAGAGAACGTTATTGCCAAACAGCAAATCAATATTATCATAATCTCCTAAAATTTTAATCTCTGACTATTGGCATTTGGAAACACATCTTTGGCCACCCGGTTACATAATTGTTTTTTCTTTTTCAGTCTATTCAGGCCCTGGAAGATTCATGATACATTTCAGGAAAAGATTTCATAAATATAACAGTTCCCTGAAAACCAATGCCATTTCATCTTAATATACAAAATAGGCCAAAAATTGAAATATTCTAGTATCCATTTTAAGTATCTCCACGTTTACCTGAATTCAGATCATCAATGCCACCGGTAACATTTGTTTTAACATATGCATTATATCTCTGGAGGTACATTTGCCAACACACCGTTATATGTCTATAAGTTTGTGAAGCAGATTTTTAAACCTATCCTGTTTATCTTATAAATACAAATTTGTATCTCTTGTGACAGGAGAAAGTATCATTTGAAAACACTTTAAGCATCAACAAAGGATGGTTACTGATATAAATGCAATATTTTCTGCAAAGAAGGCATAAGTCCATAAGTATATCATTTCAAAATACCTTTTCAAAGTCTATAAATTAGAATTCTTTAATCACAAGCCTCCATACTGAATTGCTCTCATTAGAAGGCCAGAAATATAAATTTGTTATCCCATATATAGTACAATGGTACCTCTGTATATATAGTACAATGGTACCTCTGTATATAAGTATTAAAGGTATGTATGAGTACATACATACGTATAGGTATGTATAAATGTATAAACGCACTCCTCTATATGTGTAAACTATATATGTAACTATATACGCACACATATACATGTACACACACATAAGCTTTGTGTCTATAATATGAGAGAGACTCAAGAGAGTCAAGAAAAAAAGAATCAGAGAAAAAGTCTTAAAAGTAATAATGACAAGCATATATTGACCACCTTTCACATGCCAGGCGCAGTGCTAATCATTTTCCAGGTGCTAGCTTCTTTAATATGTTCTAGAACCTTTGAAGTGTGTGTTTTTCCAAGTTGAGGGAGAGAGTTGCATCAGCTTCCCAGATGTCCATTTCATAGATTATCACCTTGAGAATGAAATTAGGTAACATACATAAAGAACTAGTCGTAATTCCTGTAAGCTACCAGATGAACCAAATATTAGCCTCTCACTCCTCTATGGTATTTGCAATTATAAAATGAATTTCTTGCAAATTATTCGAACGGTTAAATGAGATTTTGAATTGCATCTCATGTAAATAATTTTCTGCTTTCCGTTTGTTTATGACTGAAACTAGGTTAACTTGCTATAAAATATGTTTCATTCCCTTTCACTTTGCATAAATATATTTTTATCTATTTCCCTCACTGATGTTCATTATAAAACCAAAGGTGCTATTTTATTTTTTTTTGATGAGGAAGATTTACTGTGAGCTAGCATTTGTTGGCAGTCTTCCTCTTTTTGCTTGAGGAAGATTGTCCCTGAGTTAATATCTGTGCCAATCTTCCGCTATTTTGTACGTGGGACACTGCCACAGCATGATTTGATGAGCAGTGTGTAGGTCCGTGCCTGGGATCCGAACCCACAAACTCCAGGCTGCTGAAGCTGAGTGCACGAACTTAATTAACCTCTATGCCACTGGGCTGGCCCCCAGAGCTGCATTTTCATGCTTGCCACAGGTATGTGTGTATATTGGGGCGGGGGAGGAGGGGTGGTGGTGGTGGTTGGACATTCCCTTTAAGTTGAAAACTTCTGTGAAAAGATACAATTAATATTATTTATTAGTGAGCAGAATTATATTTGCTCGGTTTTCAGAAGTGACATTACCAAAGAGTTAAAACTTTATTTTGGCAGTGGCAGTTCTCCTAAACCAGGTAAAAAAATGTTTTTAGGCCAATTTACACGCTATTCTTCCACACAGATAATACGTCATCTGCAATGACATTACTTTCTTATTATGACGGCTTCTTTTATTTGCTAAAATTCCAGAAACAATATGCTCATCATGTACTCTATTATTTGCTTGCCATTTTGCACCACTGGCCAGCTTTCACACGAGTGAAAGAACCATTTGGGAAAAAGAAAAATTAGACTGTCTTTCCTTGATTAGTTTTGTCAGCTACCAAATTTGTGAAATTTTTTCCCTCAAAATGTATATTATTTTCCATTAATTTGGTTTTGATTGTTGTTATTTTAAACACAACAGAAAAGATTGCTTTCAACAAAATGAAAGATTGCTCAACGTGTTTTCTTTGAAATACATAATTTTTAAAATCAGCTATTTAACTTTTATTAGCAGTAGTCTTCATTTGGATTTATTTTATTTTATTTTGTTTAAAATTTTCCAACAGACGCCATGCATCCTGCTGGTCAGTGACTCAGACAAAGTTTAATCTATGATGACAAGTAAGCTGATAGATACTTGATAGCTCTCTTTTTTTCTAGTCCCAAACAGTAGAGTGCCAAATCACACAATCATAACAAGACTCTAAGATTGGTAGCTGGATAGGAAGGATGAGTTGAAAGAAATTAAGTTTTTCCGGTTTTATGAGGAGTGGGCTCCTGAAATGGCCACCCTGGGCAGCCAGAAACTGTCCTCTGGAATCCAATTTGATCATAAATGCTTTGCTGCTAATAGAATTGAAAACAAACAAATATTTTCTCTTGGTGGTTTTTCATCTTATTTCATGAACTGGAAATGAATGGACAAACCAGGGAAAACGTTATTGATGCAATTCTACCGTCCAATTGTTTGATAGGGTTCAAGATTTGTGGTCCTCAACTCAGCAGCAAAGGTCATTATCAGAGAACTTGTTAGAAATATAAATTATCAGGCCCCACTGTAGACCTAATGAATCAAAATTTCTGGAGGTTAGGGCCCTGGAATCTTTGTTTTAACTAAATCTCCAGGTGAATTCTCGTGCACGCTTAAGTTGGAAAAGCATCGCTGTGAAGCATTAGTTCTCAAACTGTTGTTGTTTGGCTAGTAGCATCAGTCTCCCCCAAGAATTTGTTAGAAATGCCAATTGCCAAACTCCACCCCCATATGACAAATCAGAAACTCTGACGTGCGCCCTGTAATCTGTCTTTTAACAAGTCCTCCAAGTAATTCTGGTACGTGTTAAAGTTTGAGAACCACTGGGAAGGTGGACTCTTTTACATTCTTTAGTGTATAGCAGAATCACGAGGGAAGCTGGTTTAAACTGTAAATATCTGGGGCTTTACCCAGAAATTATGAAGTATTACTTTTCACGGTGTGGCCAGGGAATCCACATTTTAATTAGCTTTTCAAGTGATTCTCATAGAGGTTGTCCTTGCACCACAATTGGAGACGTATTGATGTATATCTGTGGATAAGACTGAGACCGTGCTGTCAATCTTACAGAGCAAACTAAAATTCTCTAGGAGCAAAGGAAAAGTTTAGGTACATAGGCAGTGTTTATTTTTAAAAAGTTTTCAGGTGTCTGAATTAGATTAATTACCCACATTCTTCTCATTTTCCCAGATTCAATCCTTCCAGCCCAGAAAAGATAACCCCCTGCTAGTACATTAGTATTCTGGATGCTGGAAATAATGCTGTAGATATAGTTTTTAACCTCGTTCATGACACCAGGAATACAATCATGGCATTATTAGTATACTAGTTCCAGTGCCTCCAGGAGAAAATACAATTTCTGCCTCATCAAGTTTTATTGACAAAACACAGATGTAGTTATATTATTCATATGACTTTCTGAATTTGTTTTTTGTCTTTTCCAAGTTTTTTAAACATAATCTTTATGTTCCTATGGGATAAATAATCATTTGAGATACATTTAAATGAGCCAAGATTCAATTTTTAAAATTTATTTTCAGCATGTGTTGGAAAAATAGAAAATAATAACAACAACGAAATATTCTGTAGTTCTCTCTGAGACTTGCTAGAAGACTCGTTTGCCTTTCTCCACAGTGGCAGAAGGGGCATCATTCACGGTATGTCATTGACCCATCCCATGGTACCCATATAGGTAAGGCTTTTAAAGTACGAACCTTAGAAGATGAGTTCAATGTCAACCTTAGGAGTTCTGTTCATATCAACAGAACAGGAGTGTCTGCCATTAATTAAATAATGCTGAGCCACTAAAAATTTAACAAAACAGTATAGACACAGGCTGATTGTTAAAATATCAGAAATGAGTTCAATGCAGATATATACTTTATTTTCTTCAATGAGCACTTCCGTATAGAAACTGAGTTTTTTTTGAAGAGGATTGACTTTGTAAACCTAAATTCAAAGAATATATTTAATATGAAAACTGATATACACCATATTAATTAACTGCATATTCATTAGCTATATGATGTTTTCAAGTTCATGGATACATTTCTTTGCATTGGTTCTCAAACTCTGTGTTGATCACAGTTATAGACAAGGAAAACTACATATCAGAAATATTAAAGCTGAAGCTCATATACTGAGTGATTAGCTTGTGTTAATTAATTAGTAATGGGATGTCTTTTTGTGGCAGGCATCTTGCTTGGTCACGGCAACACATGATCATAGAATTTCTATCCATAATTAGTTCATACACGAGCTTCATTATTAACCTCTAAGATCCCCTTCATCTGTTGTTTTAGATCCAATGTAATTCTCTGGTAGCAATCTATATACTCTTTTCATGCCTGTATATTATTCAAGAGGCCAATTTGGTTTTTTTTTTTTTGAGGAAGATTAGCCGTGAGCTAACTGCTGCTAATCCTCCTCTTTTTGCTGAGGAAGACTGGCCCTGAGCTAACATCATGCCCGTCTTCCTCTCCTTTTTTTTTTTATATGTGGGACGCCTACCACAGCCTGGCTTGCCAAACGGCACCATGTCCACACCCAGGATCCGAACCAGCGAACCCCGGGCTGCCGAAGCTGAATGTGCACACCATCGGGCCAGCCCCAGCGGCCAGATTTTTGACAGCATCTAAATTCATTTTCTATGGACACCTTTAAAGTCATATACTGCTTTAAGCTAGTAGTTTCCTTAGAGATCATCCAATCAATATCTGTTACTTAACATAAATAATCATTGTAAAGAATTCAAAAGAAATCAAGTCATTCATCTAAGTAGCTAACCATTGTCCACATTGTCCAAAATAGGACAAATCAGTCACACTTATTTCCAATCCTATCTATTTTAAATCTTTTTTTATATAAAACTCTTATGGATATCTTTTTCTCAAATCACTTCACCATGAATCATGTCATCATATTTTTCCTATTGTGAGATATTTACTAAATTTACTTTGCTCTAAATCTTCTATAGGAACTAAAAGATTCATATTTGCAAGGAATTATTATCAATATCAACTGTATTAGATATTTCAAAAGAGAAGTAGGTGTTCCAGTGAGGCCCAAATAGTTCAGCTGGGTGTTCATTGCATCCTAGACGTTATGTCAATGCTGTCCCATTGAAACTTTCTGGATGTCAACTGGAATTAATACATTTGACTTAGGTTAACCACAAGGAAATATGGATTTGGATATTTTGAACATTTATGCCACCTTAATTTATTTATATCTTGACATTCATTTACTTGCACAATCGAATGATAAATATTGATTAAGTACCTACTATGTGTCAGGTACTGATCCATCCTCTAAGAATATAGCAAGGAATACAGTCCGCTACAAAAATATCACCCTGTTGTTGAGATGGTAGTGGGGCAAAGTCAAAAGCAGAGAGTCAATTAGGTGGCGAAAACAATAACCTATTCAGATAGAACATCATTTTTCAAGAGTACTGTTTTTAATTTACATTTTCTGGATGACTAATAATAGACATTTTTTCAAATATTTCCATGTACAGAGAATATAACTCTTATTTTCCCAGGATAGTCCTGGTTTATACCTGTAATTTTGTGTGGCTTGGCATTTGCCCCAGATTTTCTAAAGAAGTAATATTATTTATAATTGAATTACACTAAACTGGGAAGGATTCAGAGACCTATATTTTGTACTTCCATTTTCTCCCGTGTTACTGTTTAGTAGTGTATGAGATACATGTCTCGGAAACAGAGTTCTCTCAATTTAGTTAAATTGAAAGTCAACCAGTGACGAGCCAGTTCTCTTTTCCTGTATCTTTCCAGTTGCAGCTTAATCAACATCTCCCTTTCAAGAACATCACATATAAAATGTGCTTGGGAAATAAAGGCTCCATATCATTGCCATAAAACTTATATATAACCATGAACATACTGACCATAGTGGTTTGGTGACTGTATTATCTGCTGCAAACCATATAAAATTGCCTTGTGTGGGAATCAAAGTGGTTGATTACAACAGTTTTGTAAATTTTAAACCACAAATATTTGTTTACACATCAATAAATCATTTTGAAAATGTTTTAAAATGAACTTCCTTGAAATTAATGACCTGGAAAATAAAATATATTTCTAATGAAAATATTAGTTCCTGAATTTTCATTTCACAGGAAAGATGACAAACATGTAAGATTCACAAAATTTTTGTCAACATTTACTTTTCAATGTTGAGGCTATGATGATATCATTGCCTACATGAAAACTGTAAAGCCAAAACCTACTCAAAAGCTGCAGCATCTACTTTAAAAGTTAGTACTTATTTTAGAAGTCTGAGTGCAAAAAAATGACAATTTAACACATGTAGTGGCAGAAGGTGTGTATGTCCCCCTGCGAATCATGACTTTTTATTCAGATCAAATGACTATTTTTTAAAATCAATTTTGCTTTTTTCCAATTTCAAATTTTGTTGTATATGTACATAATTAACACGTCCCTTTTAAACACATGATGTATAGCATATATTTTGGAAAACAGGTGAGAAGTCCTGACAAATGTCTATCTTTAATTCTGAAACAATAGCCGTTAATGGCTCCATTAACTGGATTCATTGGAAACATTTTGGAAACATTTAAATGATGCTGCTTGGGCAGGACTTCCAGAATGATGGAGTGAGGTCCTCGATGCATTGGCCACCCAACAAAAGTAGTGAAATACTAGCAAAACTATCAAAATCTACCCTTTGAGAACTCTGGAAATGAACGAGAGGTGTGGAATAAACTGAATTTATTCAAGAAAAACTGGTTAATTCTAAGAATTGATAACAAATTCCTCAACAAATAGAAGAATCAACAAAGAGATATAAGTAATAATAATAATAATAATAGAACCAAATAGAAATCGTGGGTTTGAAAAGTGCAGAGATGGAAAGGAAAAAAATTCACCAGAGGGTGTCAACAACAGATTGGACCTGGCAGAAGAAACTATCAGTGAACTTGAAAATAAGTAAATAAATAACACTGGTCTTATTAGTGATGCCACATGCTTCATTTAGAAAATCAATTAAGTTAATTATAATAAAGGTTCGATTTATTACCCAATTGAGGAATTGAAAATAAAATATTTGGAAGTACATTCTAACAAAGTAAATATACCTGACATTATCTTGAAGGTATTATAAATTTGCTAAAATGATTTGATATTAAGGATAATTTTTGTTAGTGAAAGTAAAAATAAAATTATAACTTTTGTGTCATATCATAGTACAAACAATATTCCTACTAAATTAGGAAACTCCCAGAGAAGGAATGTACTTGGAATTGTTTTGATGCACAAATAACGCATAATTAAATTCAAACAAGCTGAACATTCTTCCTATTGAAATACCAACTGAAGTTATCAAATTTTATAAATCCACAACACTTTGCCCTTCATTATTAAATGCCCATTCAAGGCTTTTGCTCATTTTAATGAATTGTCTGTCCTGTTTATTGATTTGCATCTAAAATTTATATATTCTGGGCATTAGTCCATTAGTGTTTTTTCTGTCGCAAATATGTTTTCCACTCTGTGGCTTATTTTTTCAATATCTTACTGAGGATTTTAAATAAACATAAATTTCTGATTTTAATGCTGTATACCTTCTCAGTTTTTCTTTTCCTTTATAATTAGTACTTTCTGCATCTTGTTTGAGAAATCTTTGCCAATTCCAATCTACATTTGCCTGTGTTTTCTTTTAGAAGCTCTCTAGTTTTAACTTTCACATTTAGATCTGTAATCTACCTGGAGTTGTTTTTTTTATAAGGTGTAAACTAGCGAGTTTACAGTTCATAATTTTTCTTCTAAGCTGATCTCCCGTGGATTTAGCATCATCTATTGGAAATACTGCTCTGCCATATCGCCTTTGTCATAACTCAAGTTTCCATATGTCAGGCTCTGAGCTTGCATTTTCTATAGACTTTTTATGCATTTACATGTCTATCTTTGTATCCAAACTATACTGACAATTATAATACCATAAATACTCCAAACACCACCCAGTCTATACACTGTTCTTAATATTCAGTATTTAGTCCTCCAAATTTGCTCTATTTTTGGTCTTTACATTTCTGTATAATTGTAGAATCACCGACCAAAAAAATCTGTTTATATTTGATGGAGATTGTAATTTTGAGACTACTGGAACTTTACAAGACTGAGAACTGCAAAGACAGATGTTACTTAGTTTTTTTAAATTATGGTAAAATACACATAACACAAAATTTACCATTTTTATGTGTATGGTCTAGTGACATTAAGTGCATCCATGTTGTTGTGCAAACATCAGCGCCATCCACCCATTCATTTAGTTTTTAAAAATATTTTTCTCCACAATGTCTTATTTTCTATGGAGAAGTCTTGCTTATTTTTGTCAGATATATGCTGAAGTTGTTGATGTTTTGAATACTATAGTGATTTTCAATTTTATTTTTAGTTTAATTTTTCATTTGTTTTTTATTGATTGACCTTTTTTCAATCAACCTTGTTAACTTCACTTATTAATTTTAATAATTTAAATGCAATTCTTTTGAATGTTTTTTGTATATAATCACGTTCATACCTGAAAATAATGTGTTTCATTATGCTATTTTTATTTTCTTAATTCTTTCAACTTTACTACCATTCAAAGAGATAAAAATGAAAAAAAAGTGACAATACCACATGTCAGCATGAGTGTGGAGCATCTGGAATACCTATACAATGATAGTCAGAATGTAAATAATATACACATATTGGAAAACTATTTGATAGTTTTTAATAAAGTGAGACACGTGTACTCTATAACCATGCAATTACACTCCTAGCTGTATTCTCAACAGAAAAACATATATATGATACCTAAAAGGAATATATAAGGATTTCATATATAGGAAAAAGGCATATATAACGTCGATCTATTAAAACCCCAAACCGGCAATAACTTAACTATCAGCAGTAGGATAAATAAATCTATTAAGGTGTATTCATACAATTTTGTGAGTAAATGAACTTCAACAGTACACAATGAGGATGAATCTTAAAAATATAATGTTAAGCAAAATAAGCCATACAAACACATGCATATAGTGTGACTTCCATTTATATTATGTTAAAAAAAAAACCTAGAGGGAAATAGCCTATATTTTCTAGCTGTAATAGTAGTTACTCTTTGGAGGCTGTGACTATTAGAATGAACATTTAGATGGGGGAATTCTGTGCTTCTAGCAATGTTCTGTTTCCTGATTTGGTTGGTTACATAATATATACTTTTTGTGAAAATATTTTGAGTGGTACACTTTTTATTCATGCTCCTGTCTGTATGTTTCATATATTTCAATAATATAATAGAAAAGTAAGAAGGAGAATAGGTACCAAATCAGTTGACTTTGTTTTATTTATACTATTAACAAGTAGACCCAACCGTATAGGCTAAACTTAGTAGCTACAGTAAGGACCACAAGTACAGTCTACATTGCAAGAACATAGACAGCTTAGCCTTTAGGATAGTTACACGGGCAACCGGGCATGGGAGATGCCCTTTTCCCCAGTCACAGGATCCGTGGGGTTTGCTGCCAGATGTTATGCCAATGAGTAGAGCAGATAGATGGAAAATTTCTGGAATTTCTTAAAGTAACTTGACAAGAGTCATCAAGAGAAGCGAGAAACTTGCAATGTACCAAAGCTCAGGTGAACCCTTTTATACTTACCACAAACTATCTTCCTTGAAAACTCAGCCCCTGGCTGCTGAAGCACCTTCCAAGATCCTTCCGAAATCTCCACTAAGAATGGGCAAAACTAGAATGCACTGGCCCTGCTCTCATGAGATTTACTTCCTTTGCAATTATTTTTCTCATTATAAAGGAGTCTTGTATGCTCTGTGACTGGGAGTTGCTTGAGCAGTTACGTTACCACCTGTATTAAACCTAAGTACTGTTTGATGCACCTTCTTCTGTGTTCTTGGTCACCTTCCTTTTTTCTTTTTTTCTGAGGAAGATTGGCCCTGAGCTAACATCTCTTGCCAATCTTCCTCTTTTTGCTTGAGGAAGATTGTTGCTGAGCTAACATCTGTACCAATCTTCCTCTATTTTATGTGGGACACTACCAAGGCATGGCTTGACAAGCAGATCCCAGGATCTGAACCTGCGAACCCGGGCCTCCGAAGCAGGGTGAGCAAACTTCACCACCATGCAACTGGCCAGCCCCGCCACCTTCCCTTTTGTGGGAAGCCTCTGCCTCCCACAAAAGCCACAGAAGCCTCTGCCTATTTTCTTCTTATTTTGTATCTCTCTCTTTCCCCTGAATCTCTGTCTCTTGTACAGAATTTCTCTTGTTTCTTTTTATCTAATTTAACTTCCTTTTCCCACTCTTTAACCATTGTGCGTTTTCTTCTCTCTACAGAAAATGGATCTTCCAAATTGCAACAGATTATTTTTAAATAAAACCTAAAATGTTTGCTAGTATAATTTTTAAAAGGAGAACAACAATATACCAATCTAAAGTTGGAGAGTTTGGGGAAGCAAACAAACATTTAAACAAATACTACAAATATTTGGTGTTAAATAAAGAGCTAAAGCAGGCCGATGATCTGAGGTTAAACCCCTAACCGAGGAGACATTAAGAAAAGGTGTCTAAAATGATGACGCCTCTTTCAACCCAGCACCGATTCGCACCCTGTTGAAACAGATCTCCTCTCTCTCTTCTCTCCACCCTCTTTGGGGTGTAATTTGTAGTAACTCTCATGATTAGGAGTTGACATATTTGTTTGGGCATAGAGGAAGGAAGGTCACTAGCAATCATCTTTTTTACGCTCATTAAAAAACTTTGTTAGGAAATGATGTCAAAATTAGTGAAGTGAATTCATCTAAGTTAGACAGCTTAAAGTAGCAATTCCAAAACCAGACCTTACTTTCCTGGAAGTCAACAATCTTCCCATAACATTATCATCCATCTTCAGAGGAGGAAAAATTTATCTAGAGCAGTGCCTGGCACTGAAACAGTATTAAGCTGTTCTAAATTATTACTATTGTTATCATTGCCATAATTTTCACTAGGAAAATCTGGTATAAGCATTTTACTTATATTGTCTCACAGACTACTGAGAGGTAGCCATTATTATGAACCCTATGTTGCAGATGAGGAAGCAGTGTTACAGATAGACCACACAACTTAACAAAATTAATAACGCCATGCAAGCAGCTGAGTTGGAATTTGAACCCAAGCTGTATGGTAATGTTAAGTAAAATAAATTCGAATTTTATGTGCAAACATTATCCCAAGAATATAAAGCTGCACAGAACAAAGGAACAGAACAAATAACTTAAAAATATTAATAATTGAATTTGCATAGTAGGACTATGAGTGTGTATTTTCCGTTATTCCTAGTTTTCTCTATTTTGACAATTGTATTTAAGGAGCCTATACTAATTTTATTATGAAAACAAAACATGTATTTCTTTTTAAGTGGTGCATATAGCAAATGAAAATCTCATCTCCAATATGACCTAGGAAATAGAGTCCCAGTTATAGTCATCCTGCGGCTGTTTACTGTAGAAAACATGTTAAAATATGGGTCTGCCACATGCACATTATTGAAAGGAAAGCTGGTCAGTTTTTAGGGGAAAAAAAATTTATGGCAAGAAGGAGAATATGTCAGAATCATTTATATATTTGTCTTGATCATAAGGGAAAAAGAGGGGAGCAAAGAAACAGGTAACAATGTTTTATAAACCCTGGAATCAGCAAATTATTCCCTCTACCAAATGGTGTCATTCACCTCCACCTCATTATAGACCTCGGATGCCTCCAGCTAGAAATATCCGTGATAATTCAGCACTGAAACTTCCAAAGGAGAACTAAATTGCAAACTTAAATTGAGTAAAATCTGCTAAGGACATCTGGTTTCTAAAAGCCGGGATTTTAATCAGAATATTCATGGGCAATGTCAGAGTCCAATGCAGGTACCTCTGCCAAGGAGGGCGTCACTGTGTACAGGAAGTGTACGGAAATCTGCACACGCAAGGCACACTTTTAGATGTTTCATTTGCATCACTGCTTTTTTCGTCTTCGGAATTAGAGCTTGCTTTATTGAATTTGAGTGCTGTATTTTTTCTGAGAGTAAATCTCCTGGGGTCAGTTTCCCTTGTTCTTTGCCTATTCTGCTTATTTCATTCCTTGATCATTTACTCAATAAATACGTATTGGGTATTTGTTGTGTATGAAGTAGAGAAAAAGAGAAACCAGTGGTTAATCACAAGAAACACTGTCAAACAGATAATTACAAGTGATTATAGTGGGGGTAGTGTTCCGATGAAATGGAGCACAGGATCTGTAAGAACATACAGCAGACCATATAACCCAGACTTTGGACAGGCCTAGGAATATTCCCCAGGAGAGTGTCAAAGTCGCTGCCTTGAGATGTCACCTGAACTGAGCTTGTTGGAGGGGTAAGAGTCAGATGGGGCGAGATTGACCAGACAAAGGAAGCAGCATGTCTATTTCTAAACAATAGAGTTCCAAAGTGAAAAGGACAGGATTTCTAATGTTTGCTAAAGTGTTATAACCCATTGGAACACACTATTTTCCATCCCAGGAAAAGAAAAGCATCAGGGCAAGATTTACAATTGGAGCTGTCAGTTTATCAGGCTGGAGCAGGTGTCAGGAGCAGCAAGAAATCAAGTCCAAAAGGAATAAAATCAGAAATAGAGAGACGAGTAAAATTGGTAAGTAATGGCCATGGCAAAAGGCCACCCGAGACTGTGCAACAAAACTCCGGCATGAGACCGAAATCTAGACCTTGTAACAGAGGAAGGGTAGTAAAATACTCAAGAGCAATTAAAGATTCCTGCAGGGCAGGCACTGCTTCAGTATGGATATAAAAATAGCAATT
Organism: Equus quagga; assembly: GCF_021613505.1. Lineage (NCBI taxonomy): Eukaryota > Metazoa > Chordata > Mammalia > Perissodactyla > Equidae > Equus > Equus quagga. The sequence goes on along the minus strand of NC_060279.1, from coordinate 57,610,962 downwards.
GATTCCCAAAAACAAACAGTAATCTCTGGCACTGTAAAGTGCAAAATCTACAGATTCCAGTAAATAATCTTTAATATGACGAAAGCAACCAAGACAACATATGATTTATCTTATACATGATCATGGCAAGGCTAACAGATCAAAGATCTTTTTAGAAATCTAGTTTGGGAAAAATAATCGTGGGAGCTTTGTCAAATCATGTTCTATTTAGAGACAGTTTGAGCTCCCATCATTTGAATGATCACCATCTATAATAGAGAAGTTTGTCTATACTTTTCACCCTCTATATTCTCTAAAAGGTCTTTATGGAAAATTTATTTCAATGTGTTCAATATGAACCTAAACAGTCAGTGTTATTAAAAATGTTTATTTTTCATATTACAAAAGTAATATATGCTCATTGTAGAAAATTCAAAAAAGGCACACAAAAGTTAATATCAATTATAATCCCATCAATTTAAAAATTATAATCACAGTTACCATTATGGTATACGTCCTTTTAGTATTTTTCCTATACAATCAAAATCACATATACAGCATAACTGAAACTAAATAAAATATGTATCTTGCTTTTTTCACTTTAATATATCATAAAGGTTTTCTGAAGTCATTAACATAATATTCACAAACATAAATTTAAATGCATGCCTAATACTTCACCTTGTGATCTCATTATAAATTACTTAACACATCTCAAAATATTGCATATGTATTTAAATGGGAGAAATAGATACAACCAAAAAGCATTTACAAACGACATCTTAAAACACAAATCTGTGTATGCATCTCTGATATTTGTCTTAGGATCAATTCTTAGAATTATCGGGTTAAAGTATATAAATATGTTACAGTGGAAAATAATCAGAATTTGGTTAAATAAACCACATGACCTACAAAATTTTCTGGTTATAACAAGCCGGAGAGATAAATTTTTCAAAAAGTTTGAAAGATAAAAGGAATGGCCTAAATAACCTTAATTAAATTAATTATTTGGAAAGAGATGATAGGAATTAATAAATTCCAGTTTTCTGTTTACCCTGAAATTTTCGTGGAGATCTGAAGCAGAAGTAATTTGAAATATCTCGCCTGTTTAATCATACATATTTTGATTTGCTATGTTTCAGATTTCTAAATTTGTTAAAATGGAACTAGAATATGACAGAGTTCACCTTCATTTATCCATTCCTTTTAGATCTTGTGAACTTTTGAAGGAATTGATGGACCTATCAGTGGCCAGGCCATTTGGGGCAGAGTTTTGTAGGCTTATATGAAAACTATAGGCTTATGTGCAAGATCAAAGTGCCCACATCATTAATGCTGAGTATTTTAGAAACACACACTTGGTTGATGAGTTTATTGTATAAGTGATAAGCTTTAATCATTAAGTAATATGGTTAAACGGTTAGAGCACATTTATACATTTAATAAATTCAGCGTATTGTCTTAAAATTTAGAGCTAAGAGAAAGCAGCAATTAATTGAGTTCCAGAAACCATATTTGAATTTTACATGCATTTTTTTTTTCATTGAGTCCTCACAACAATACCATGGAAATTTTTATCTTCTTATTTGTTTGTACATGAATATACTTGGGCTTAATGTATTATTGTTAGCAGAATATTTGTGAATAGGATATTTATGTTCAGTGAAGCAGACATTCATGGAATGGCCACAACGCACCAGACATTATGTTAAATGCTGTGGGTAAATAATGAGTCCATACAAGGCTCAAAGCCTTGTTTTGGAGACAGAAATACAAAGAGTTATTTTTAAGTGCAGACACAAATGGCTCCACAGGAAGCCAAGAAATGCTTTCTGTGGAAGATGATGAAAGATTTAAATCTTTGTACATTAGTAGACTTTAGCCAGATGAAACTGACTTGAGTGGACGAAAGTCCTTGCTTAGGTGAAGCACTGTATGACTTCTGAGCAAGTTGTCCACTTATGTCTAAAAAGAGTGTATTTAGAACCCAATCTGTGTTGAGCATTGTGCTAGATACTTCACATGCTGTGGTATATTTCTAACTCACAATAGCCCTGGTGGTAGAAATTATTTGCCCCATTTTACAAATACAGAAATGGCACCTCAAAGAGATTCAGTAATTAACTTCACTTAGCTCTGCCTTTAATTGAAACTCACATTAGTCAATTCCTGATGCCTATGTACTTAATGCTGCAGGAAGCTGCCTGAACCACATAAAATATACGGCAATTGTATAGTTACTACCCGCTGTAGACTGAATGTTTGTTGCCCCTTAAAAAATTCATATGTTGAAACCTAGTCCCCAGTGTAACGGTATTTGGAAGTGGGGTCTGTGGGATATGATTAGGTTGTGAGGGTGGGGCTCTTTGAATGGAATTAGTACCCTTATAAAAGAGACATCAAAGACCTCCCTTGTCCCTTCCACCATGTGAGGACACAGGGAGAATATGGTCATCTATGAATCAAGAAGCAGGTCCTCACCAGACACCATATCTGTTGGCACATTGATCTTGTACTTTCTAGTCTTTAGAACTGTAGAAATAAATATGTGTTTTTTATAAGCCACACAGTTTTTGCTATGGCAGCCTGAGTTGACTAAGACACTAACTCGCTAAGAACCATTAGCAGGCTACTGGAGTAGTCTGAACAGGGTGCAAGCTGCAGGCTATTGAGCCTCTAGTCATCACAATGCCTGACCTATTGTTTGTGCCCACCAAGTAGTCAATGCAAGAATGAAAATTGATGGAGGTCCTGAAATAAAGTGCAAGTGCTTGTGTGTGTGTGTGTGTGTGAGGGAGGGAGACTTTTGGATGTGAGGGCTATGCCAGGGAAAGATTTCTTATAGGACTGTTACCTCACAGCTAGGTGGAATGGGATGGGGCAGAACTATCAGTCAGAATCTGTAAGGGACAGACTCATTGTTATCTTCTTCTAACTTACTTGGACTTTATTTTTTTCAAGACAGTAATGTTCCCTGATTAAAATACCTTCTCTCCCCAGTGTAGCTGGGAATCATTTTTTTTTCCTTCTTCCCACCTTTAAAATGAACAGAAGGCCTGGAAGGATATCAATCAATCAGTAGACACTGGAAAGAAAGATATATGCTAGGGATATAGAACAAAATAGAAGGAATTTAGCCATCGTTAATATCATTGAATCACCATACAAGCCCTACACTTTTTACTCTAGGATTTATTGTGACATGCAATAAATCAATGCCTTACTTGTTTACATCATTGTAGTAGGGTTTTGTTTTCTTACTTGCAGCCCAATGGAATCCCAACTGATGTAGACTAAAATCAATGAAAGTAGAGGAGTCAGAAAAAGTAGAGTCAGAATTAATGGCAAGAGGAGTGAATGGGCTAAATTAGGCATTGAATAAATTATAAATGTGCCTCCAAAGGCTGTTTCAATAATGATCTTGGTCAAGTAGCTGTAAACCATATCAGAACAGGAGCAAGAAAGAGAACCATAATTCACGGGGACAAATATCTGTTTCAAGCTGAGAAACAGATGAAGAAACAAAACAAGGCTGAAGGAGAAGGCCAATCAAACTGGCTAGTATTGAAGTAGCTTTAGGATGCAGGCACATGTGTAGTTTCAGGGAGGGTATAGCATCTAAAGGTTTTGAAGTAGGACATTGAAAATACCTCCCACCAAGATTAGATTCGATGCTGCAATTCTCCAAAGGGAGACTGGGGTAGTACTAGGAAGAATAAGTTAGATTCTGAAGGGCTAATAAAGCAGAAAATATCCAAGCATTCCCCTGGCCCTGCCTCTGCAAATTTGACCCCTTAATCGTTCATAAGCTCTCTTGTTTTAGATTGAAAAGTCTGAATTCTTGTCTGGGTTCCTCCAATGATACCGTGAGTGTCATAGGTCTGATAGAGGGGATGAAAAAGAAAGAATTAGTATTCTAGACTTATGACCGAGGAACTTGGCTCCTAGACTTAAATTCTGTTACAAATAATCCCCATGCATCCATGCATGCTGACAGATATGGCACAACACTTTAATCGCCATTGGCTATGGGCCTAATAAAAGGGGGCAATAAAATCAAATTCTGCTGGGCTCCATTTTTACAGGCAATATCAAGCCCTGTGAACTTTAATGCCCACTGTCTATTTAGATAGTCATGGCTCAGAGCTGGTATTAAAAGTAGCTAGAAATGCTTGTTCTGAAGTGTTGAAATATATTGCAAATTACACTGGAGTATAGGCTTAGTCCAAACTAATCCCATATTGCACTGACCTTTGCAAAATCAGTTCTGTTTCCCTTGGCAGCTTCATTTCCACTCCTTCTCTTTGTCTTCTTCCCCTGAAGTTCCATCTTTATTTTATTTTGGTGTCAGGAAACGGTATGAGGTGGCTGCTAGGTTTTAGGTGTGTTTGTGTGAATGTGCACGATAGGTTTTGCTTCTGGGTGACCAAAACAAACCTATTTTTCATTCCGTTTCCTTTGCAGCCTCATTTTCATTCCAGTCCTCTGTATTCCTCAGACACCATCAAATACTTTTCCTTTGTAAAACAATGAATGCATTATTCTGGGCTGTGCTTTTTCTAGGGCTCAAAAGAGAGCTTGGCGTTTTCTTGTTTCCCGACACATTAAAGAGAAAATACTATATTCTAGACACCCAAACTTTTGTGTCAAGTAGCATAAAAAAAACAACAGCAAAATTAATCATAGGAGGGAGATAAAAGCTACATCTGGCACACGTTCACAGGGGTGTTGTTTCCAAATTCTTAAGTGGAAAGGATGATTTCTGAGTGAAATGATAATGTGAAACAAAAACATCATCTGAAAGAAGATGGAGGATTTCTGAAGAGAATTGCATTCACTTAAACAGGGAAGTAGTTTTTGACCTTTAGAATTTAGCCAAAAGCTTGAATAACCTCACTTCTGAGTCTTTGTGTGCAGAGAAGGCACTAATCTCAGCTCTACTTTAATAAAATGTTATCAAATATTTTGTGTGGAGTTATACTGGAGCATCATTCAGACTGAAGACACCCAGCTGTGGCCTGTGGCATGGTCAAATACCAACTCAGCTTCAGATTTTTATGTGCAAATTCAAAAGAGATTATATTTTCCAACCAGCAGAGAATTATATGTTCACTAAAACTCAAACTTAACCCACTATTAATGGATGACCAAGTATAGTATTTGGCCACGTTCATACTTTCCTAGAGGGTCTTGCTCTATTTAGACTTTCAAATATGATTTTCTATCTACAGTTGTGGTTCTTATACTTTTGTTTGGTTATTAATCATCCTAGAAACTTGAAAATATATATTCCCGGAAGATATTTCATACTTTCTGAAGCAGAGTATTTTTGTGACAGTGCCAGAATCTGTATTTTTTACACAGCACTCAGAATGATTTTTTTGAAAAACTACTGATTGTTTAGATTATATTTGTATCACTAATCATAAAAACTATACTATCTCATGACTTCTTGTTTGTACATATTCCAATGACTTCACAATCTATACAGGTTTGCAGACTTGTATTTTTTCAATGATTTTTAAACCATCCAGTTGCTCCATTTCTTTTTTGACCTTATGTTTTTATCTTTTTAAAACTTTAACCGTTAAATGAAATCGTTGTTCTTGTGTGCCGAGGATTTTGATGGAGGAGAGTCCCTTTACTTGTGGCTGTCACCATGAGGATAACCTGGACACTCAAGGGTTAGTCCTGCTGATTGACACGCTAGGTAGCCAGGACTTTGTGTTTCATGCAATGTAAGGGCCTCTGGAATAATTGGTTGTCCTATCTCATCAGCATCAATGGAGAAAGGAGGGAAACATAACACCTATGCTGTGAGGTTTTTTTTCCTCCTGTCTGTTCTCCTCTTAATGATAAGGACACAGAGATAGTTACAGGAGGGAGACAATCGGGGGGGTTAAAAGAATATGACTAGAAAGGATGTCTCTCTGTAGGTGTTGTCATTCTATATGGCAAAATCAGATAGATTTGATCTCAAATCCCAATCTCAGTAGCCTTGAGCAAGTAGCTTTATCTCTTTGACACTAAATATTACTATTATTAAAACTGACACAGAGTATGTATTGATGCAGTATTTTACAGGGGATAAACGTATGGGAAAGGTCCAAATATGTTTGTGTTCACCAGAATGACTTTAGGATATTTTCACATTGACTAATTAATGTTAACATTGGACAGCACATTGGTTAGCAATTTTTTTCCTAAGTGTTAATGACTTTAACTTTGCTAGTTACATTTGATTTTCAAATGATAAGGTAACCTCATGTGTTGAACACTGATAGCAATATATACTTCCAATTACAGGAGAAAGGTAGTTTGATAATTAAACTCTTCTTCGGTTTTCAGCTTAATTGGGTGGCCCAAAATAGTGTGAAGAAACATTTAGGGTGAACTCTCTTGCTACAGGCTGGCTGAGTTTCTCTGCCTCTTCTGTTATATCAATGAGATTAATTAAAAGATCTATATTTAATGATATTCTAGGTGCATAAGATAAATGAGAATTATTTACTTTCTCTACAACACTGCTCTTCACATAAATTCATCTTTGGCCATACACATAAATTTAGTTAAAGTCAACATTCTAAAGGATAACCTTTATCCTCTTTCACTTTGTGCCATGTTGTCAATTCCTAAGAAATATATAACCCTTAGTAAGAAAGAAAAAGCCAGAAGTTCATAGCTGAGAATCTGCATTGTGGAGCCTCAAACCCTGTCTACTTTAGACTCAGCTTGAGTATTATTATCTTTGGAAGGCTTCTCTGATGTTCTTTCCTTTCCGCCATCCCTGCCAAGCCACCAAGTAGAGTCAATACCTTCTATTTTTGAGTGCTCATGGAAATCTTCCCAAATACCTGTCAGATCATTTATCCTTGTAGTTTGAACACCAAGTACTATAAAAGATGCTCTGGATCCAAAGGTGATTAAGAAAAAGACCACGCCCTCCATGACCTCATCTAGTAGAGGAACTGATGATTAATTATACCACATGTAAGAGAGAGTCATAGGGAATGAATGAATGAATAAATGAATAAATGAAGTAACTTGATGAAAGTTCTAAAATCAAATAATTCCCACTGCATTTGTCAATAATGGAAAGCTAGTATGAATTTTCTGCTTCCTACTTAACAAATAGAGTATTTAGCACTTTATAGGACATTATCTCACTTAGTCATTTCAACAACTGCAAAATGAGAAAAATAATAGTTCATTCTTCAATCTTTGGGGAAAAATCGAGACTCAAAGAGGTAATCAGCTCCCAAGACATGAACTCAAATGCAATTTACCGTAGGGTCTATTTGGATTTGCACAATGGCAGTTTTTGTCGGGATACATAAGAAAATGGGAAAGAGTGTATATTAACATCATTTGTCGTCAGTATGGAAATGAGATATGTAGTCTTTAAGGAGTTCATTCCCTGTAGATTAATCTCATTGTTCTCCCTTTTAAAACAAACCACATGGCATAGGTTAAATAGAAAAGAGAAGAAATACATGGCAATGTACATTTTTGCTATCTACACATTGTCCGTACAAAATGGTTTATCAATAAATCAGCTGAAAAGATAGAAGAAAGATAAATCCCCCCAAATTACTTCTTTGTAGATTGTAACACATTATACACATAGGATGACCAGAAAACTACGTACTGTAACGAAGACATTTTTTTAAGTAGGAGTTATCAATTTGTATATAATAGATACCTCCTTTAATAACCTATTTTCTTACAATTTTCTAGATCTGAACAAATCAGCATCTATCCCTTGCTGTGTACGCTTCTTTGCACTGGAAATCATATAAGATTTAGAAAGCAGTTTATCTTTTGTTCTTAATGAGATCTCCTGTGTCAGTCAACATCATCTTGGGCCTGGCCACTGCATTTTTACAGTAGTCAGCATATCAAGGTGCCCTCTTATTTTAAAATTCCATGTGGTTCAGGGAAAAAACAGAAAATTCTATTTTGAGGAATTTGAGAACCATTATTTGTCTACATGGCAGAAATGAAAGAAGGAAGGATGAAATTGAATAAGGCAGTAAGAAAGAAAAACTGTAGAGAAGAAAAAATTAATGTTCGTTTCTTTTACAGATGACCAAAAGCCAAAATTCAGGTTTGGAATTGTATTTAGAATAGTGTAAGTTATCTATTGCTGTGTAATAAATCACCCCCAAACTCAGTAGCCTAAGGCAACAAATATTTGTTATCTCATTTAGTTTCTGAAGTTCTAGAATCTTCTGGGAATGGTTTAGCTGGGTGGTCCTAGCTAAGGGTCTCTCATGAGGTTATCGTCAAAATGTCAGCTAGGGCTGTAATAGCAGCTTAAATTGACAGTCTCTGTTCTCACTTTACCTGGGTTCAAATAACAGATCAATATTTCACTAATTGTGTGAGCCTGAAATATTTATTTTCTTAGGATCTTAGAAAATAATAGATGTTGTCTCTTAGATTGGGAAATTAACTCAAAGAAATATTGCGAGTACTAAGAGAGATAATGCAATCAAAAGCAGATTATAAAAACAGATAGCTCAACACCTGGAAAATAGCAAGCACTTAGCAAATATTAGCTTTTACTATTGATATAATGACATATTCAAGGGCAGATAGCAAAACAGTTATAGAAGTAAGGAATTTTCTATTCATTTCAACAAACGTATACAGGATATCTATCTCACAGTATGACAGCAGTGGTACTGGGCACTGTGGATAGAGTCATAAATGAGATATGTGTCCTCTTTTACTTTAATGTTCATCTTACCTGAAATATAAACTCCAGAAAAAGAGCAGCAGTGAGGGTTATTATAAATAACAGAAGGACATCATGCTCTACAGATAAACACAAGAGAATCTAATCTAGTCTGGAGGCCTTTTTTTTTAAAAAAAAAAAAAAAAGAAAAACCTCCCAGAAGAAGAAATGTTTAAATTGAATGTTAAATGATGCTAAGACAGATTGCTATGGGTAAAACCTGAAAGGCAGTGACATCATGGGGTTCAAAGGTCCAGAAGAATATAATATGTCATGATAGAGCTGCTGAAAAAGTCTAGAAATTGTGGGGTTAGGGAAATACCCGGTGGTCAAGGTGAATGAACAGGAACTCCAAGTGAAAACAGGTGGCTGTGTGGATATGTGTGTGCTCATGCATGGCTGTGGGAGTGTGTGTGTGTGTGTATTAAAGGAGATTTCTGAATGCAGTCATACATTCACGATGACTAAGAATAAAGAATAGAGCATAAATATGGAGAGAATGTCGTAGGAGACTTCACTGGAGAGACGGTCAGAGGCCGAATCACAGAGGGACAACATTGCCACGAGACAAAAATCTTTCCCTAGAAAACATCAAAACTTTTTCAAAATATCTAAAAAGACAGCTTCGTCAGTGACAGTTACTATGCTTTGGCCAGGCAGGACCACAGGGATACACTATGTTCCTACCCTGTACTGGGTGTCATCATTGTCAACAGGAAGCAAGATCACCAACTGGAAGACAATGGGAAGCCCTTTCTTCACTTTAGCATCTGGAAAAAAAACTGGGCAGCCTTAGAAATAGATCAAGTCTTTCTTTTAAGACTTACCCCACATTTCCTATCTCCTATTTGGCCTTGCTTCCTATTAAAACACCCTGTTCCTTCTCATGCAGACGAACTCCTAAAATTACAGAAGCATAGCAGTGTCAGTTGGGAATATTATCTACAGAAAGCAGCTCACTTTATACACTGACAGTCCTAACCACTATTTTTAGTACCTCCTATCAAGTGAGAATATTAGCTGAATTAAATGCTCCCTCTTGGGAGAAATAAGCCAAAAAATATATATATACACACATATACATATATATGTGTGCATATGTATATATATATAAATACACATATATATAAAAATACACACACATATATATATATGCACATATATATATACAAAAAGATGTATATAAATTTTGGATCCAGAAAACAATAATATATATATATACATATATCCCCAAACTTACAATTGAAGAAATAGGACAACAAAGTTTAAGAATATCATCCGGGGAGAAGAGCCAAGATGGCGCCGTGAGTAGTCCTCTTTGTCTCTCGCCCTTTGAGTCTACAATTATTTGGACACTTATCGCTTGACAAAGGATATCCAGACAGCATCTCAGGACGTCTGAGACACCCACGCGACTATACATCGGAAGGCGGATGGACTTTCCTCCGGGAGGATGTGGAAATAGGTGAAAACTCTCCGACCCCGACGGGCAGCCTAGTACCCGCAAGCGGCTTTCTTCCAACGGACGCCCCCAGAGGATCCACACACATCTAGGGCAGGAGCGAGAACACAACAGAGGAGCGACGGTGGAAACAGGTGACCAGAACCCTACCTAAACCCCCTGCAATTACTCCTAAACGCAGAGGGAAACTTTGGAGTTGCACACCTGAGCCCGCGGGGAGAGTCTCTCCCCGCCATTGGCGGGGAGACCCAGCCTGGTGCTCGGGGTGCCCGGAGGGTCCCAGAGAGAGACACGGAGGGCACGGAGATCTCCCAGCTGCCGTTGCCCGCCCCGTGGGACTAGGGATTGCCGGAGATCTCGGAGAGGACCGGGGCCGGGGAAATTTTCAAAGGCCGGTTCCGCGACCCGGAGGGGAAGCGCCGGAGCTCCGCCCGGGCAGCAGACAAAACTCTCTGTCTGCCGTTAGCAGAGGGGCCACGCCCAGCATTCACGGCTCCGGGAGAGGCCCGGAGAGAATCCCAGAGGGCGGGGCGACCCCCAGCTGCCGTTGCCCGCCCCATGGGGCTAGGGATTGCCAGAGATCTCGGAGAGGACCGGGGCGGGGGGAACTTTCAAAGGCCGGTCCTGCGACCCGGAGGGGAAGCGCCGGAGCTCCGCCAGGCAGCAGACAAAACTCTCTGTCTGCCATTAGCAGAGGGGCCACGCCCAGCATTCACGGCTCCGGGAGAGGCCGGGAGAGAAGCCCTGAGGGCGGGGCGACCCCCAGCTGCCGTTGCCCACCCCGTGAGGCTAGGGATTGCCGGAGATCTCAGAGAGGACTGGGGCTGGAGAGAGTTCCAGAGACCCAGCTTAGTAGCCTAGGGGGAAACCCTACAGGCTCACAGCAGCCTTAGGGAAAGCCTCTGCACAGCACCAGTAGAAGGCACCCAGCCGCCAGCCACAAGGCTGGAAGACCCCAGGGCAAAAGCAGCATAGCTAGGTGTACTAACCACAGACTGTAGAAGATGCCAATAGCTCTCCTGCGACCCATAGAGGACAAGTGAGATTTGGTGGGTGCCGACAGCAACGCAGCGACAAATATAAGTGATCCCACCCCTGGCCGCCGGAAAAGCCCATAACACCGTTGCAGACCCCAAGGAGAGAGCACATCTAGGCAGGCTGCAACAGTAGGCACCTGCAGCCTGAAGCCCCCCTGTGACGGCCCCCACGGCAGAGGAGGAAATCCAAAGGGCCACTGTGGCTACGAAGAGGGGCCCAGGCCCAGTTAGCAACTACGGACAGGGTTCCTGGTTGGTGAAATATAAACAGCTGCTCCTCCCACCGCAGCAGCTGAAACAAGTGAAAGGAGCAACTAAACTCTATCTCCATGCGGAGGCACAAATCAACAACATCAAGCAATATGAAAAAATACATTAAATCTCCAGAACAGAAAGAAAGCAACAAATACACAGAAAACAATCCCAAAGAAAATGAGATATATAACCTAAATGACGATGACTTCAAAACAGCCATCATTAAGATTCTCAATGAGTTAAGAGAGAATTCTGACCGACAACTCAACGAGTTCAGGAGCTATGTCACAAAAGAGTTTGATACGATAAAGAAGAACCAAACAGAAATATTGGAAATGAAGAACACAATAGAGGAGATTAAGAAAAATCTAGATGCTCTGAACAGTAGGGCCGATAATATGGAGGAAAGAATTAGCAATTTGGAAGATGGCAATATAGAATTGTTGCAGGCAGAGGAGGAGAGAGAAGCAAGACTTAAAAGAAATGAAGAAACTCTCCGAGAATTATCAGACACAATTAGGAGATGCAACGTAAGGATTATAGGTATACCAGAGGGAGAAGAGAAGGAGAAAGGGGCAGAAAACCTATTCAAAGAAATAATGGCTGAGAACTTCCCAAATCTGGTGAGGGAGATGGATCTTCAGGTGACAGAAGCCAATAGATCTCCAAACTTTATCAATGCAAGAAGACCAACTCCACGGCATATAGTAGTGAAGCTAGCAAAAGTCAACGACAAGGAGAAAATATTAAGGACAGCCAGGCAAAAGAAACTAACCTACAAAGGAACTCCCATCAGGCTATCAGCAGATTTCTCAGCAGAAACTTTACAGGCTAGAAGAGAGTGGAATGATATATTCAAAAATCTGAAGGACAAAAATCTACAGCCGAGAATTCTCTACCCAGCGAAAATATCCTTCAAATACGATGGAGAAATAAAAACTTTCCCAGATAAACAAAAATTAAGGGAGTTCATTGCCACAAAACCTCCTCTTCAGGAAATCCTCAGGAAAACCCTCATTCCTGAAAAATCCAAAAAAGGAAAGGGGCTACAAAACCAAGAGCAGAGGAGATAAGTAGAAGGACAACAACAGAGAGTAGCAGCTCTACATCAGAACAGATTAAACCATGGGACGAGAAACAAAGGAAACTGAAGAAAACCGGAAAACAAGACACAAAATGGGAGTGGTAGGCCCCCACGTCTCAATAATCACTCTAAATGTAAATGGATTGAACTCCCCAATCAAAAGACACAGAGTGGCAGGATGGATCAAAGAACAAGATCCAACAATATGCTGCCTCCAGGAAACACACCTCAGCCCCAAAGACAAACACAGACTCAGAGTGAAGGGATGGAGAACAATACTCCAAGCTAATAATGAACAAAAGAAAGCAGGTGTCGCTATACTAATATCAGACAAGGTAGATTTCAAAGCAAAACAGATAAAGAAAGATAAAGAGGGACAGTATATAATGATAAAAGGGACTCTCCACCAAGAAGACATAACACTTATAAATATATACGCACCCAACACAGGAGCACCAAAATTTGTAAAGCAACTCTTAATAGAACTAAAAGAAGACATCAACAACAATACAATAATAGTAGGGGACCTCAACACACCATTAACACCAATGGACAGAACATCCAGACAGAAAATCAACAAGGAAATAATAGAATTAAATGAAAAATTAGACCAGATGGACTTAATAGATATATATAGAACACTTCATCCAAAAACAGCAGGTTACACATTCTTCTCAAGTGCACATGGAACATTCTCAAGGATTGACCATATTTTGGGAACCAAAGCAAACATCAATAAATACAAGAGAGTTGAAATAATATCAAGCATCTTTTCTGATCATAATGCTATTAAACTAGAAATCAACTACAAGAAAAAAGCAGAGAAAGGTGCAAAAATGTGGAGACTAAACAACACGCTTCTCAACAAACAATGGATCATTGAAGAAATTAAAGAAGAAATCAAATATTATCTGGAGACAAATGAAAATGAGAACACGACATACCAAATCATTTGGGATGCAGCAAAAGCAGTCCTAAGAGGGAAATTCATCGCAATACAGGCTCACCTCACTAAACAAGAAAAAGCTCACGTAAGCAACCTCAAACGACACCTAACGGAACTAGAAAAAGAAGAACAAACAAAGCCCAGAGTCAGTAGAAGGAGGGAAATAATAAAAATAAGAGCAGAAATAAACGATATTGAAACAAAAAAGACAATAGAAAGGATCAATGAAACAAAGAGTTGGTTCTTCGAAAGAATTAACAAAATTGACAAACCCCTAGCCAGACTCACCAAGAAAAGAAGAGAGAAAGCGCAAATTAATAAAATCAGGAATGACAGAGGAGAAATCACAACAGATACCAATGAAATACAAGAGATCATAAGAGAATACTATGAAAAACTATATGCCAACAAATTGAACAACTTGGAAGAAATGGACAAATTCCTAGACTCCTACAATCTCCCCAAACTGAATCAGGAAGAAATGGAGAATCTGAATAGACCAATCACAAGTAAGGAAATAGAAACGGTAATCAAAAACCTCCCCAAAAACAAGAGTCCAGGACCAGACGGCTTCTCTGGAGAATTCTACCAAACATTCAAAGAAGACTTAATACCTATTCTCCTCAAACTGTTCCAGAAAATTGAGAAAGATGGAGAACTCCCTAACACATTCTATGAAGCCAACATCACTCTGATTCCCAAACCTGACAAGGACAACACAAAGAAGGAGAACTACAGGCCGATATCACTGATGAACATAGATGCAAAAATCCTCAACAAAATTTTGGCAAACCGATTACAGCAATACATCAAAAAGATTATACACCATGATCAAGTGGGATTTATACCAGGGACACAGGGATGGTTCAACATCCGCAAGTCAATCAACGTGATACACTACATCAACAAAATGAAAAACAAAAACCACATGATCATCTCAATAGACGCAGAGAAAGCATTCGACAAGATCCAACACCCATTTATGATAAAAACCCTCAGTAAAATGGGTATAGAAGGAAAGTACCTCAACATAATAAAGGCCATATATGATAGACCCACAGCCAACATCATACTCAATGGACAAAAGCTGAAAGCCATCCCTCTGAGGACAGGAACAAGACAAGGGTGCCCACTTTCACCACTCCTATTCAACATAGTACTGGAGGTGCTGGCCAGAGCAATTCGGCAGGAAAAAAAAATAAAAGGAATCCAAATAGGTAACGAAGAAGTAAAACTCGCGCTGTTTGCAGACGACATGATCTTATACATAGAAAACCCCAAAGAATCCACAGAAAAACTATTAGAAATAATCAACAACTACAGCAAAGTAGCAGGGTATAAAATTAACGTGCATAAATCAGTAGCATTTCTATACACTAACAATAAACTAACAGAAAAAGAACTCAAGAACTCTATCCCATTCACAATCGCAACGAAAAGAATAAAATACCTTGGGATAAACTTAACCAAGGAAGTGAAGGATCTATACAATGAAAACTACAAGACTTTCTTGAAAGAAATAGGCGATGACATAAAGAGATGGAAAAACATTCCTTGCACATGGATTGGAAGAATAAACATAGTTAAAATGTCCATACTACCTAAAGCAATATACAGATTCAATGCTATCCCAATCAGAATCCCAAGAACATTCTTCACAGAAATTGAACAAACAATCCTAAAATTCATATGGGGGAACAAAAGACCACGAATTGCTAAAGCAATCTTGAGCAAGAAAAACAAAGCCGGCGGAATCACAATCCCCGATTTCAAAACATACTACAAAGCTACAGTGATCAAAACAGCATGGTACTGGTACAAAAACAGGTCCACAGATCAATGGAACAGAATTGAAAGCCCAGAGATAAAACCACACATCTATGGACAGCTAATCTTCGACAAAGGAGCAGAGGGCCTACAATGGAGAAAAGAAAGTCTCTTCAACAAATGGTGCTGGGAAAACTGGACAGCCACATGCAAAAGATTGAAAATCGACCATTCTTTTTCACCACACACCAAAATAAACTCAAAATGGATCAAAGACCTAAAGATTAGGCCTGAGACAATAAGTCTTTTGGAAGAGAATATAGGCAGTACACTCTTTGACATCAGTTTCAAAAGAATCTTTTCGGACACTGTAACTCCTCAGTTGAGGGAAACAATAGAAAGAATAAACAAATGGGACTTCATCAGACTAAAGAGCTTCTTCAAGGCAAGGGAAAACAGAATTGAAACAAAAAAAAACAGCTCACTAATTGGGAAAAAATATTTACAAGCCACTTATCCGACAAAGGGTTAATCTCCATAATATACAAAGAACTCACACTGCTTAACAACAAAAAAACAAACAACCCGATCAAAAAATGGGCAGAGGACATGAACAGACATTTCTCAAAAGAAGATATGAATATGGCCAATAGACACATGAAAAGATGTTCATCATCGCTAATCATCAGGGAAATGCAAATCAAAACTACACTAAGATATCACCTTACCCCCGTTAGATTGGCAAAAACATCCAAAACCAAGAACGACAAATGTTGGAGAGGTTGTGGAGAAAGAGGAACCCTCATACACTGTTGGTGGGAATGCAAACTGGTACAGCCACTATGGAAAACAGTATGGAGATTTCTCAAAAAGTTAAAAATAGAAATACCCTATGACCCAGCCATCCCATTACTGGGTATCTATCCTAAGAACCTGATATCAGATATCTCAAGAGTCCGTTGCACCCCTATGTTCATCGCAGCATTATTTACAATAGCCAAGACGTGGAACCAGCCTACATGCCCAGAAACTGATGATTGGATAAAGAAGATGTGGTATATATACACAATGGAATACTACTCAGCCATAAAAAAAGACGAAATTGGCCCATTCACAACAATGTGGATGGACCTCGAGGGCATTATGTTAAGCGAAATAAGTCAGTCAGAGAAAGACGAACTCTATATGACTCCACTCATAGGTGGAAATTGGTATATTGAGAAGGAGATCTGATCGGTGGTTACCAGGGAAAAGGGGGGGTGGGGGGAGGGTACGGAGGGGGAAGTGGTGTACCCACAACATGACTAACAAAAATGTACAACTGAAATTTCACAAGCTTGTAATCCATCATAACATTAATACAAAAAAAAAAAAAAGGAAAAAAAGAAAAAAGAATATCATCCGGAGTCATATAATTGCAAAGTGGTGCAACATAGTTCCATCGAGGTCATTATGGCTCTAAAGCTTGTTATCTTTTGCTATCCTCTGCTACTTCTTCTAGGCCAAACTCCTTGTCCTGAAAAATCAACATTACACTACCTATCTATTCTGCCACTGTCCTCCTAGGATTATATTTCCAGCTGTAAAGGACTGAGTAGAATAAAGGCTTTAAAAGAAGACTAATATATTAATATGCAATCCCTCTTGGAAATGGTTATATCTTTCTTTTGGGGTGGAATTTGTCTGACCTAACTCCATGAAGATGCATCTTTCTGGTATGTGTGACTGGAACACTGGATCCTTGTCATTGTGGACTTACTCACACTTTCTTCTGGGATTTATGGACTGGTCAAACCAAATCATCAAATAAGTTTTCAGTAGTCATCAACTCTCCCAAGATTCTATCTAGTATAAATATCATACAGCAAATATTGCAGTTTAGATTTTTTCTTTTTTTTTTTTTTTGGTGTGTGTGTGAGGAAGATTGGCCCTGAGCTAACATCTGTGCCAATCTTCCTCTATTTTATGTGAGATACTACCACAGCGTGTCTTGGCGAGCAGTGCTAAGTCTGCGCCTAAGATCCAAACCCACGAAGCCTGGGCTGCCAAAGGGGAGCATGCAAACCTAACCACTACATCACTGGGCCAGCCTCATAAATACTGTGATTTAGATGGTTGGATCTGAGCTTAATTTTTTAAAAAGCAAAACTTGAAGAGAAACAACTTTGAAGCACAATGAGGATAAAATGATCCAAACAGGGTGAATGCCTAGAATATGTTTAATTTGTGCTATCTTATTGTATATCCTTCATATTCCAGATAATATGACCCATTGTTTTCTCCATTTAAAGATGTGGAAACTGAGAAATAGATAATAGTTTAGTAGACGACACATCCAGAATTCATATCCACAGCATGACGTCTCCAAATTCCATGCAATTTCCCCAATCCAAAACATATAGACCATTCATTTAATAATGGTATCAGAATAAATAAAATTGCATTTTAAGGTCTTACATATATGAGATATTGTATTGTTTTACTTCATCATCACAGCAATGTTACTAGATACATAGAATTTTCATGTCAATTTCATAGATGAAGAAACATAGAATAGTTTCGCTGACTTGTTCAAATGCCCAAAGCCAGAAAATGGCACCAGGACATAAATTCTCTTATGCCTGCCTGCAAAGCCTTAGACTACAACTTTTCTGCTTCTCCAAATTGTGAACTGAACATCTGACACTCTTCCAAGATTAAGATGCATATTCATAACTGCCTTATGATCTTGAAGTCTGAAGTGTCTTCTTTGCTAGTAATTCAGGTCTAGCCTCAGAACTGCCTGTGCATCCACCTATGTTTTACATGGAAGTGTGTATTTAGTCAACCTAGTAAGGGATTTAACTTTCTTTTATAGCGATAAGCTGAGCTTCCATTCTAATATAATTATTCTCAAGTTACATCCATCTGGACTCTGATACATAAGACCAACACTCCAGCAAAACCACCGCCACTGTTCAGGCTCACATGGCTTTGGTTGGCTGCTTAGACAAGAAGTGTAGCCTACTCACTTGCTCTGACGTGCATGGGCTCTGTCTCAAGGCTATCTTCAGGCCTCTACCTTTCTTTTCTTTCAGCTGAGAACCAGGCAGAAAAGCAAAATTTTTCAATGGCCAGAGCCCATTGCCTGCCAAGGACTATCCATTTTAGCAAAGTATTCTTTCTGGTAAGCCACTGGAGGTTTTCCAAATAATTAAGGATTGTCCTTGGATTGTGCTACATTTGCTAAACATGTTGCCAGACCACCAGAAGGTAGAGGGCAAGTTTAAGCTGAGAATAGTTATGGCTGGTTTTCAAGGCCAAATTGAGACTTTTTGCTGGGAAAGATAGAACCACGCAGCAGTGTTTGACAGAAGTATGTGGTCCACACCGTGTGATTATCAGGCAGATGGTGGACAGGGGAATGTTTCCATTACAAGGATGATAGCATATTTGTATTTAAATGCCCATATCTATGACGATGTCCGACTCACAGTAGGTCCTCAGTAGAAGATGACTGACCAAGCACTATACTTGGTAATCTAAAGGGAATACTGCATAGTCAGTTCCTAGGAGTAGGGCTCTAGTTATCTTCAATCCCTTGTTACCTATACCTTTTGAACATGGTGAATCACACCAAATGCTTATCCATACTAGAGGTAAATGGATGCTTCAAAAAGAAGAATGATCTTCTTTGATAACTGCCCTTGGGAGGCCTCTTGAATACTGTGACATTGTGCTGCATTGTGATTTGTCAAATAACCACAACGACTCGGGTTTTGTGCTCCAGGAAATATCCATCTATATTAGCTGATTAAATGTATATAATAATAAATATATATATTTAAGTAAATAAATAATAAATATATATATATTTAAGTAAATATATATATTTAATGTCCAAAAGTACACATGTTCATGGATATATTAAAAGGAACCAAACATTCAGAGTTCCACTTCTTGGCAGGCATGATTCACACCAATAAACCAATCTCCCTCATGATTATTTGAGGCCATAGAATCCTCCTGAGAGTCCCTTTGTCATGAAAAGGCTTTGTTCACTTTCAAAATGTTTAAAGTCCTTGAAGCCAAGCGCTGATTTGAGGCAGCTGCCTATAGCCCAGGCTTTCCCATAATAGACAGCATGAAAGCTATCACTTTAGGTATGTTTCTTTCAATTTGGTTTCATCCATATATTCACTCATTTACTCATTATTTTAACACATACTATTGGGTATCTACCATATGCTGGATTCTCGTCATTCTTCATTGATGAAAAGGCAAGGTCTAACAAGAAAGGAGCAGCCAAGATTGAAGAAAATTCTTTAATATCTTGAAAGCTATAGGCAGCATAGAATGTGTTGTTTGCCTCCATGGTCTTCACTGGAAGAAGAGGCAATGTGGTTTTATTGATGCATGTACTTGTGTGCATGGACCCCAAAATCATGTTATCTAGCCTTCTTACATTATAACTAAGTTTAGGACTCAGAACAAATATCCTCTACATCTCAGATCACATTTAGTTCTTTTTTCACCTCCCTACATGTAAAACACCAGCTCTTCACCAGAGTAGACCTGCCTCTTAGTCTGTTAGTCCTATAAAGAATCACTTGCCTAGGTTGGCTCACAGAATAGGCATCATTTTAAGCAAAAGCCCCTGGTGAAATACGTATGTTTTACAACACTCATGACAGAATAGACAGTCATTTCCATCAACATCTGCCTAATCATGCATGCACCTGGATTGTTTTAAAAGAAAGTATTTTTGACCTTCCATGGTAGCATACCCTGGCTGTGTGATATGCTGCACTGTGAGTGGATAATCAATGGTGTCAAACTGCAAAGGAGCCAAGAACATACAATGGAGAAAGGAAAATCTCTTCAATAAATGATATTGGGGAAACTGGACTGCCACATGCAAAAGAATGAAAGTAGACCATTATCTTGTACCATGCACAAAAATTAACTCAAAATGGATCAGAGATTTGAATGTAAGACCTGAAACCATAAAAGTCCTAGAAGAAAATATAGACAGTACACTCTTTGACATTGATCTCAGCAACATCTTTTCATGTTGTCTACTCAGGCAAGGAAAATAAAACAAAAAGTTAACAAATGGGGCTACATCAAACTAAAAAACTTCTGCAAAGCAAAGGAAATCATGAACAAACCAGAAAGACAACCCACCAACTGGGAGAAAATATTTGTGAATCATTTATCAGACAAAGGGTTGATCTCAAAAATATATAAAGAACTCATACAACTCAACAACAGCCAAAAACCAAACAACCTAATCAAAAAATGGGCAGAGGCAATGAACATTTTTCCAAGGAGGATATACAGATGGCCAACAGATGCATGAAACGATGTCAACATCACTAATTATTAGGGAAATGCAAATCAAAACTACAATGAAATATCACCTTATACTGGTCAGAATGGCTATAATTACCAAGACAAAAAACAACAAATGTTGGAGAAGATGTGGAGAAAAGGGATAGCTCATACACTGCTGGTGGGAATGCAAACTGGAACCGCTGCCATGGAAAAATATATGGAGATTTCTCAAAAATTAAAAATAGAAATACCATTTTATCCAGCTATCCCACTACTTGGTATTTATCTAAAGAACTTGAAATCAATGATCAAAAGAGATTTATGCACCCCTATGTTCATTGCAGCATTATTCACAATAGCCAAGATGTGGAAGGAACCCAAGTGTCCTTCTGTAGATGAATGGATAAAGATGTGTTTTATATATATATATATATATATATATATATACACAATGGAATACTACTCAGCCAAAAAAAGACAAAATTGTCCCATTTGCAACAACATGGATGGACCTTGAAGATATGATATTAAGTGAAGCAGGCCAGAGAGAGAAAGACAAATACTGCATGATTTCACTCATATGTGGAAGATAATATATACAAGGATAAAGAGAACAGATTAGTGGTTACTAAGAGGAAGGAGTTTGGATGGTGGGAGAAAGGGATAAAGGGACATATTTGTATGGCAGTGGATAAAAATTAGACTACTGGGGTTAAGCATGATGAAGTGTATTCAGGAATTGATAAACAGTAGCGTACAACTGCAATTACACAATGTTATAAAGCATTATAATCCAGGGCTGGCCCCATGGCCGAGTGGTTAAGTTCGCGCGCTCCGCTGCAGGCGGCCCAGTGTTTCGTTGGTTCGAATCCTGGGCACGGACATGGCACTGCTCATCAAACCACGCTGAGGCAGCATCCCACATACCACAACTAGAAGGACCCACAACGAAGAATATACAACTATGTACTGGGGGCTTTGGGGAGAAAAAGGAAAAAAATAAAATCTTTAAAAAAAAAAAAAAAAAAAGCATTATAATCCCAAAAAAGAAAAGAAAAAATGGTGTCACACTGGTCTGTTCCACACTTAAAAGCAGGGTAGTACAGATTATCCTTGAGGCAGACATGCCCTTTAAGAAATCAGTGTTTATTATGAAATTTAATTGATTTCAGGGGAAAAGTAACCTGCTTTAGTGACACTCCAGTTCAACTGGAGAGACAAATTTGTGAAAGGAATGATATAAGAAGAAGAAGAAATGAAATAAACAATGCTTATTAAAAGAACAGGATCACAATTCTGCCCTTCAGGTTCTCAGATATTGTTTTCACAAATATTGATAGGTGATTTCCCACAAGCCTCTCTCAGATTTACAAATATTTCTCAATCTATATTAAAAAATGCATTACAATTGCTCCTTGATGTATTTTTTATAATTTAGGGAAATGTTTCTGAATGATAAATTCTTGGTGTAACTATGATGACTAAAGTGTATGTGTGATATTTAATATTTACGGTTTATATAATGGTAAATGTATATATTTTCTCCTCTTTAGGTAAGCCCATTTTTTAATTTTATGAAAATATACATACAGAAAAGTACACATATTATAAGTGCATAACACCATAAATTTTAACTAACTAAACACACTCATGCAATTGGCATTAAGATCAAGAATAAATATTACCTGCACCCCAGAATCTGCCCCTCTTGTGCTTGCTTCCCATCTCTAAACCCTCCAAAAGGCTACCACCATCCTAACTTCTGTATATTCTGTAAAAATAGAATCATATAATATATAATCTTGTTTTAGTACGTAATTGTTTGTTTCCAGCTTCACTAAACGTTATGTTTTTGAGATTCATCTATATTTCTCTGTCTGGTTGTATATTGTTGATTGTCACTGCCATAGTTTTTATCATGACATTTGATACAGCCCTAAGTCAATTATTTTAAAATCTTATTCAAAATAATGTGGCAAATTCATTTATTTCCTGTAAATTATAACCCATACGTTAGAAACTAAAATGATCATGGTACTCTTAAAGAGTTAATATACCTAAATTTTAGAAAGACAGTTAACCTAGCATCAGGTAAGCACCTTCTGCTAAAATACAGCTTTATGTATGTGTGTTAATTTCCCTACTTCCCTTGCAGAATTATTAGGTAAAAACAAACAAACAAACAAACAAAACTTATCATGATCATGAAACACCTTGACAATCAAAACATGTTTCACTCTTATTTTCAGATAAGTGAATGAAATGAAGGGGAGTATAAGTTGTTTGTGCAAGGGCATCATTCGGTGAAAATAGGGCAAAAATCCAAGTCTATTTTTCCTAGAAACATTCACCACTTGCTCTCATATTTCACATGGAAGCTGTGTGATAGAATAGATTAAATTCAATGAGTTTAAATTAAATTCACTGAAGGCAAACACATTTCCTTCTCTCTATCCCTCATTCATTCTAGCACAGTGGTAGGCACACCATTGACCTCACTCACTGTGAGTGACTAAACTGAATCCAGGCATTTTTGGTTGATAAGTATGGTAGGATGAATACTGTGACCTAATCCCCAAGGCTGTGAAAATGCTGTGTTACACGGCATGGGGAAACGAAGATTGCAGACGGAATTAAGGTTGCTAATCAGCTGACCTTGAAATGGGAAGATTATCCCAGTGGAGTTACAATGGCCCTGATAAATGGAAGAAAGAGGTAGAAGAGGAGGTCAGAATCAGAGAGAGATTTGAAGATGCTTTACATGCTTCTGGCTTTGAAGATGGAGAAAGGGAAGAAAATGGATATTTCCCCAGGGCCACTAGAAGGAACACATCCCTACTGACACCTTAATCTTAGCCCAGTGTGACCCATTTTAGATTTTTGACTTCCATAGCCATGAGAAAATAAATTTGTGTTACTAATTTTATGGTAATTTGTTACAAGAATAGGAAGCTAATACAAAAGTTGTCAGTGATGGATTAACAAAATTTTTTCCTGCATCCAGCAGAAAATAAGTGGAGGGAGTGAACAATGGATAAATCTTGTCCTTTCTTTCTCAGAATCTGATGACTATTTTACCTTCTTCCACAAAACAAGTAGCAGATGATTCTTTAGCAAATTCTTTGCTTTAATTCCTAAGTAAGATGGCATTTTGTAAATGAATGCAAATCTACTTCTGTCTCAGCTGGGAAAATGCACGCATTGCTTCAAAGTCAAATGTGGACATGGGCAAATAAAGGTCCTTGTTTCTTTGTCTTTGTCCCAAATAAGCATTTTTTGTTATACTTACTAAAGATATAAGCTCAAACTGATGCGGAATGGGAGAGGTACCTCTCTGACTCTGGGACCTCCAGGTGCCTGCTAATATACGATTTCCCTTCAAAACCACTTCAGAATATATCCCAGAGAGTGTGTTAAATATAGTTTCTCTACTTAAGTTTAATTATAACTGTTTTCTCGTGTTCCCATAAGAAACATTTCAGAATGTGAAAGTCTGGTGCATATGGAAATAGGAAATTCATAGGGGCTTCTGGGTACCTTGCTTCACAGTAATATAAGAAGCTTGTTTCATTTTGAATGCCGAAATTGTTCCAACAAATCTGGAGTTTTGTCACTGACTGAGAAATTAGAGTGAAATACTCAGAGCAGGGAATGACATTGAAATATATAGGTGGAAGTAACCAAAGAGAAAAGGTGGCACTACTCATTATTCTTAAATTATAATAAACTGAAAAGCCTTAGACTTTTAAAACCCATCTACAAAAATGACGTGGAATTTTGGGACCGCTCCTCTCAAGGGCTGGTTGAGATTTGCAAAATGACTTAGTACCATTTTGTAATTCTGGTAGCCAAAGGAATGGAGACTTGTGGCAGAGCCTGGTTACTAAAACCAGGAAGAGAAGCAAGCAAAGGGCTCATTAGTGTTCCTGTGCACACGGGTCATCACATTCTCCTTAACTTATCATCGTCACTCATTAACAGCATCACGCGCTATTGTGTTCCTCTTCGATCCACTTCAACCTTTGCAAGTGACGTTCTAAGTAGTTGTCATGCCAGACGCCAAATGAACGTCACACGAAGGGAAGTGTTATGGGGAGGGATATAAAATACCTCGTAGAAATAACAAATTCTCAATTTTGAAAATGACATGAGAGTCAGTTTCCTTTTTCCTACCTGCAAGGGAAAAACTGTCTCTCTAAAAATTTAAGAAAGTTAATCAAGCAAAATGAGTATTAGTAGGTGAGTCCTTACTATGTGTCAGTTTTGATGCTTGGTGAATTTACACTTAATCTTTTTATACAACTCTCTGAGTTAGGATTATTACTCATTTTCCCGATGAGGATACAGGTACAGAAGAGTTTACCTGCTTGCTCAGCGACTGCACTAGTGAATTTTAGAGTTTGACAGGGAACCAAAGAATACTCAATGCCAAAGCATGAACTGCTCCTCAGGTTGTCATACTGAATTGAATCTGTCCTATGACCTTATTACACAACCTATAACTTCCATCCACTTTTGCTTTTTCCAGTTTTTGGTGATTTCCTGAATAATCTTTTCCATGTATTTATATATCATGTATCTATTTAAGTACATGTTGAATCTCATATAGCAGCAAGAACAACGCCCACCATAAAGTATTTGGTAGCATTAACTGGCCAGAACAAAAAGAATCCCATTTATAAATATGACCTCTTTGATGCCTTAAGCTATAGCTACATGACTATACTTACAGGATTTACTGGCTCTATTCAGTCTATGCCCAAACATGAAGAGCACTGGGCCTGGAATTTCACAGGTTGGGTTAGATTCGTTTTTCTGTCACTTACCAGTAGGGTGATCGAGAGCAAGATTCATAACCCCTCTATGCCTCAGTTCCTTCCTACACAAAATAGAGTTAATAATAGTACTTGTCTAATAAGATTGTTGTGAAGAATAAATTAGTAAACACGCGCAATGTGCGTAGTAGGATGCCTGGCACATGAGAAATACCCGGTTAAGCTAGAAGAAACATAAACACCATGAAATGAACACACCTTTTCTTTTTCTTTTGACATAATTTAAAACTTACAGAATGATTGCCAGAATATACATTTTTTTTTTTCCTGAACAACCTAATTGCAAGCAGAAATCCACTACCCTCAATCCTGCAATTTCTGTCTCTCACAAACAAGGATTCCCTAACACACGTAATCACATCACGAATGCCAAGTCAGCACATTAATATTCATATAGTACTACCATCCAATCCACTTCTCATTCAAGTCGCACCAATTATCTCACCAAGTTCCTTGTGACAAAAGGATCCAATGTAGCATCACATGTTACACCTAGTTTTCATGTCTTCCCAGTCTCCTTCAATCTGGAATAGTTCCAAAAGAAGACATTATAAGTTTAGCGCCACACACGTAGTGAATCTAACTTAATATTCTATGCTCTACTTCCTGCTTTTTTTTTTCCTTTGAAAAATAGCAAATCCCAGAGGGGCTTCATGTTCCTCAGTGGGGTAGAGCAGATCATGCTGCAGGGAAGTGTAGGCATGGGCCTGAGTGTAGCCTCAAGGAGACCCCACATTTCCTAGAAGCAGGATGAATAGGCAAGTATTTTTCTGGTGAGACCAAGAATGACTCAAATGCTACCCTGATCATTGGAGACTTAAGTCTGATGACTTTAATCAGTTATCTGCGTATAATTCTCAAAAGCCCTTGAAAAATATACATTTCTTTGATTAATGCTGCGTAGTACCCTTTAATCCCTACACAGGTTTGCCTGAGATTCCAAAACTCTTTCTGTAGCTATCTTTCCTATTTCATGTCTTTCTTTGTTTATTGCTTTCCTTATCTATCAAAGAGTTAGTGTTGGAAACTTCATTACTTATGTATTTCTGCCTAATGTTATTACTTCAAATGTAACAGCTTAATGCAATACTCTTTTTTGCGGACCAGGAGTCAGGGCACAGCTTAGCTACTTCCTCTACTTAGTGTTTCACAAGGTCACCATTAAGGTTTTGTCCAGGGCTGTAGTCTAATCTGAGGCTGGACTGGAGAAAGATCCACATCCGAGCTCACATGGTTGTTGGTAGCACCAGTTCCTTGTGGGCTGCTGGATTGAGAGCCTCAGTTTCTTGAATGTACCATCATTGACTGGAATGTACCTTCATTCCTTGCCACACAGGCCTTCCCAACATGGCTTCTTGCTTCTTCAAAGACAGTAAGAAACAATCTGTTAGCAATGTCGGGTAAATCTTATGTAATGTTATCAGACAAGTGGCACCCCATCACCTTTGTTGTAATTTATTTGTTAGAGGAAAATCTCAGGCCTTACCCACACTCCAGAGGATGGGATTACTCAAGCCATGAATACCAGCAGGTGGAGGTCATAGGAGCCACTTTACAGTCTGTTTGCCGTAGATGGCAAGAAGAAATGCATTTTTTTAACATTGGAAAATTAGAAATTGTTATGATATTTGTGTACATGCTGCAGGAAGATCCCATTTGAATCAGACTCTGGCATGTTATGTATTGTCTTGTGGCTATCTTATTTAACTAACAATAGGCTCTATTGCAAATCCAAGACTCATCAAATCATCTAGCATGTGCCCCTTTAACGCATGCCTGCAAAAAGGAAGAAAACAAGGGAGACAACTTTCTTCTTCCTGGACAAAGGAAACATATGTGGGATTTAATCTCTTTTCTAGCATTTATTCTTTTTATTGCCTTATTATATGTACACATATTACACAGATGTGAAAGTAAAGACTCAAATAAGGTTAAAATAAGATGAAACCATATACTAGGCATTATTGTTAGGAAATTTAACTCAGAGATTCCTCCAGTACTAAATACTCAGTACTGATTCTTTGATGACATCACTGGAAATGAGGATGGAAAGTAATACTGTGGCTTTGGACTGAATGAATTGACTCACGTTTTCCAGTACTTTTGCCAATGGCTTCTTGGGTTCTGAAAGACAACTGCTTCAGCTCTCTAAGGAGTCTTCTGACTGCAGCTGCTAAGACGTTTGTGGTGGTTTGGGACTATTTTTTGGAAGGATTTTTGAAGACTACAACCACAATATAAAAATATTCATTTTATTTTCTTCAATTATGCGACAAGAAAGGGGATATGGAGTTTATTTCACTTCATTTAGAATGTAAAATTCAAGTGGGAGACTGAAGTCAAAATGGGAGCAATTCTGGGCATAGGAAATACCATGTGTCATACAACAGGCAGCTATATCCACTGCACTTGACTGTCTTGTCATATCAGAATCTAAGAGTGATGAATTAGATGTGATTAACCATGCTTCTAAGACTTAGCACTAAACCATAGATCTAGAAATTCTACACAGAGGCAAGGCTTCTCTTCTCACAACACCAGGTAGAAAGCAATCAGACGAAGCAGAATTAAAAAACAAAAATAAGATTGCTCAGCCATACTGTGGCTTCAGTATATAATCATTATAAAGTCCCTTCTCCTTCTCCAAAACATATATCTTCTGGAGGACATGCTTCAATTTCATGGTTCTCCATGGCAGTGTGAATGAATCATGGGTAGAAGAGAGTATTGTATTGAGATTTAGGCAAACTAGATCCACGTTCCAGCTTTGTACCTGCCAAACTGAGTCACCTGGAGTGGTTTATTTGAACTTTCTAGATGTCAATTATAACATTTGGCAAAAAGGGTCAAGTGAAGTAGTTCATCAAGAGGAGCAAAAAAGGACAAATATTCTATGTCTTTTCCAGAAATTGATAGTGCTGTCTAGAAAGCCACGTTGTGAGAGAGTTTGAGTCCACACAGAGGTTCAGTGAGAAAGATTGCAGAGGTCAATTAGTGAAGTCCACCATGGGCACGGGTGGAGCTGCAGAAACTTGCCTGATAGATGTTTGCCATCCCAGGAACTCCCTATCTCTCAGATTTAACATTGTAAGTGACTATGACTCACTTTTCCTTGCTCTTAAAACAATTTATTTTACCTTTAGAGAGAGAGTTGGGCCAAAAAAGGGGCAATGTTTGTGCATCATCTTTTTATACGCTATACTATGAATTCCATGGCAGCAAGGAGTATGTCTCCCTTGGTTCTACATTGTAGCCACGGAGACTGGTTAATTATTGGCACATAGTAGGTGTTTAATAAACATATTGTGGAAGCATGGAATTACTCAGCACTGTTTCAGAAGGAACTATGTGCTATATTTCATCTCACACTGGCTTCCCCTGAAAGTGTATTTAAGAGTATTTAAGACAAAGTAACCAACAAAATGAAACGTAAAACATGCTTTATAAAGTTGATGCATCTGGAGGAAAAGTCATATAAACCAATAAGGATGAAGGAAACAGAGTCCAGGGATGTGTTTGTATTGTAATGTCATGGCTGTTTGTAACATCTATGATGGAGTTTTCTAAAGAACTGTCTGACAAGTTCATTCATTCATTCATTGAGCAGTGTAACTTCATAAGAGAGAGAGTCTTCCATCGCGAGCTCCAAGCCCCTGATAGTCCTCTCTCTGTAGCTCAAGGTCATGAACTTGGTGCATCTGGCAGATCAACTTATAAAGGTAGAGAAAAAGACATCATGTAATCATGTCAGCTTATCAAATGTCTGGCTCAAAAGAACAAAAGACAGATTGGCCAGCTTTAATTGATCCAGAAATAGTTTTGGTTTTTTCCCCTTCTCGAATCACCCTCAGGAAAAAAAAATTCTGTTTGTTGGCTGCTATTATTAAAATATGAAAAATTGAACATTCCTCACTTATTGAGGACGTATAACGTGCAGAGGAGGCATTGCATTTTTACTCTAACCTTCATAACAGTGCTTTCTGGAATATTTTCAGACTCGGTCTGTAGGGTCCTAAGTGTCTGAGTCTATTTTTAGTGGGGTCCTCCAGTTCTTTATATGATGTTTGGACTTCTGTTATAGGGCATTATTTTTACATTAAGGACTATTAGGATCCTGTGGATGACCACATTATAACCAGCTTCTGCCATTCACATCAGTACCTGCAGGAGTCTGATGTGATCATAGGCAGAGAGCGTCTGGCTTCAATATCGAATAAAGTATCTTTCACATAGAGTGGCTTTGGCATCTGGGGTGTTTACAGATATGTTCTTGATGGTCCCCATGTTTTCCTATTTGAAAAGTGTAGTTGCAAAGATCATTGTCTTTGGAGTCAAATAGGTCACAATTTTTATGTGTGTGATCATGAAAATGTTATTTAAACTCTTTTTACCTGTTTCCTCACCTAGAAAATGGGGGCATTGGTAATTGTCTTAAAAGATTGTCGTGAGATGTTAAATATAATAGCTTCCGTCAATGGTATGCAAGAGTTTCACTTTCTCCACATCCTTACCAACACTTGTATTTTGTTTTGTTAATAACAGCCATCCTGACAGGTGTGAGGTGATATCTGATTGTGATTGTGATCCTCATTTCCCTGGTGACTAGTGACTTTGAGTATTTTTTCATATACCTGCTGGGCATTTGTATGTCTTGTTTGGAGAAATATCTATTCAAGTCCTTAGCTCATTTGTTTTATTGGGTTATTAAGTTTTTCTGCTATTGAGTTTTAGGAGTTCCTTAGATATTTTGGATATTGATCCCTTATCAGATATGTGGTTTGCAAATATTCTCTCTCATTCTGTAGGTTGCCTTTCACTCTGTTGATTATATCCTTTGCTGTGCAGAAGCAACAATGGAACTGCTTGGCAAAACAGTGTGGAGATTCCTCAAAAAATTAGAGGTGGAACTACTATTTAATCCAGCAATCATGTTTCTGAATATTTATCCAAAAGACTTGAAATCAGGGTCTAAAGGAGACATTAGCACTTCCATGTTCATTACAATATTATTCGTAACAGACAAAATGTGGAAAGAGCCTAAATATCCGTCAACAGATGAATGGATAAGGAAAATGTCTGGAATGGAACACTACACAGCCTTCAAAAAAGTCTGCAAATTGCAACAACACGAATGAACTTGGAAGACATTATACTAGGTAAAATAAGCCAGTCCCAGAAAGACAAGTATGGTATGATTTCACTTAATATGAGGTATCTAAAATAGTTAAAGTCATAGAATCAAAGAGTGGAAAAGTGCTTGCCAGTCATAGATGGAGAGGCAAATGGGGATTTATTAATCAGTGAGCATAAAGCTTCAGTTAAGGAAGATGAATAAGCCCTAGAGATCTACTGTACAACATTGTACCTATAGTCAATAATACTTAACATTTTGTTAAGAGGGTAGATCTCATGTTAAATGTTCTTACAAAAATAAAATAAAGAAAAATTAAATATAATAAGACATAGCAAGTACTTAGAATGCTACCTGACACAGAAATAACAGTCATTTAATAATAGCTATATGAAAATAATTCTATCAATATAGTAGAATGCATCCTCTATACTGCATGGAAAGAAGCAGTTTATGGATAGAAAATTCCAAGTCATACTGACAACTATTTTCATGTATGAAATTACTAGCATGTGAAAAAGGACCATAGAATTTTCATTTGCTAAAATTAAGTTAGAGATAAAGATAGAAATGGGTAGATTGCATACATGAGCTCTGATTCCCAGCCATTAATTTTCAGTAACACTAATAAGGGTGATTGAAGATTCCATGCATTTATGCTGATTTACTTTGATAGCCTGTACAAAACCTGCAGTTTTCAAAAACAACTCTTCCATCTTTTCATTGAGAGTGCAATGCTAATTATTACGCAGGTTTACCACGTACTTAAATAGCATGAGTGGTGAAAACTCATAAAATATTTATTAAGAAATATAGAAATATTCATAACATTAAAATATTGACTTCAATCATTAAAATATATTTATAGGTGCTCTGTGGACAGAATTTTAGCAAAAAAGTTTCAAAGTTTCATATTGGGCAATCACCAGGCAGTAATTTTATTGTTAGAAGTCACTTAAACTAATATTTGATAATTTACAATCTCTTCCTGATCCCATTATTATTTGTAGGCTTTGAAAATTTTACAGTGTAAACTCCATCCTCATTAGCAGACTCTGAGAGCTGCTGCATTTCCAAAATATATTTTCAGTAATTTAGAAAATGTTCAGCCGTAACACTCACTGAAAGCATTTATAACAAATATTCGTTATTACATTAAGACAAAGTATTCGCTTGTGAAAATAAATTTAACCAAATGGAGAGGTTTTTGAAAATAAATTTGTATAATCCAGGAGTGGCTTATGCAAATGTGTTGTGAGGCTTACTACAACGAACCATAAAATGTTGGGATAATTTTTCACCAATATTCTTCATTATTCATGCTTTCTATGGATATGTGAAGAAAGGAGGGCAAAAATCCAGTAACAAAGAATTATTTACAACGATTAATTTAAAAACTCCTTATGTCATTTAAAAAAGTCACTATGTCATGTAAAAACTCATTATGCCATTTGCATCAAAATGACCTAAAGAAAAAGGAGAATTAACTGATTAATGTAACTGAAATTCTAGCAGAAGTCCTACCTTCCATCAAAGATAGATACAAGGGCTGGGGAAATTTTACCAAAGTACTTTAATATACATCAAAATTTTATACAGATTGGTGACTGGAGAGAGAAGTAGGTGTATGAAAAACCAACCATGGGATAATGTTAATTGTAGAATCGAGGTGGTGTGCAATCAGGTGATTATTGTAAAAGATCTCCATCTTTTCTGTATATATGAAAAATTTCATGACAAAATATTGTGAAAAATGTTAACAGAACCTATTTTCTCTCCGTTGGCTCTCCTTGGTGTGTCCTTAGTGTGTCAAAAAAGTGCTACTCTAAATGCTTTGAAGTAATTTTGGCAGAAACAATAAAAATTATTCCTATGAGATTCAAGAAAAAAGTTTTAATGAGTTTCATTGGCTGGCAGTGGGTCATACATTCGTACCTAAACCAATCACTGCAGTCAGGATGTTGCAATGCTCTGATTGGCTAGGAGTAAATCACATGCTCTACTCCTAAATATAGGATGGATCCCATCCCAGAACAGTAGGGTTGAGAGTTGGGGGTTGGGGTGTAATCTACCTTACTACCAAAATTAAGGGCTTTTGGTGGCTTAAAATTCAATTCCTGAAAAATCACTCAGATTTGAGGTGTAGAACATTATACTTACAATGAAACATACTTCCTGATGTTAGAGCAAAAACGACTGCCTAGTCACCAAAAGCTATCTGTCCTCTCAACAGGTTATCTAATGTAATGCGAATTAATATAATCTTAGGCATTTTACTTGTTTTTGGAAAGCAGTGGTGCTCCTAAAAAAGCTGCAACAGATGAAATGGAAACAAGAGTATTCCAAGATTTTTGTGTATAAACCCTGGCTCTGAAAAGGAAAAGAAAAAGAACCCTGAAACACTGTTGGGTTCACTGCATTCTATATAACAACTGAAAACATCATTCCTAAACTTCTTCATCTCCGGTCTACTCTTCAATGAACACTCATCTTCCAGTTTTGTTTTAGAAATAGGTCATAGCTCCCAAGTATCACTCCAGTGGGTAAAAAAGGTTTTGACAAGAATCTTAGGATGACAATTTATATTGGAAAGGTACAGGTGCATAATTCTTCTGGTACTGGCAAAGCAATTCTCAATCTGTAACAGCAGTAGGCACACAAGTAAAGTATAATCTGTATTCCCGGAAAAGAAGCGTGCTGTCTTCGCGTTGAAAAATATGGGATCAAATCCCAGGTTAACTTTGGGCAAACAAGTAAAAGTAAGCATCCTGATTTTAATGAAAGTTGTATCTCAGATGATTATTAGAGGATTAAGCAAATGTTTGTGTGTAGAGGTTATAGAGCCTGGTATGGAATGGCGTGCATTAAATATAAATACACAGATAGATGTAGATATAGATAGGCATAGAAATTGAAATTGTAAGCCTCAAACTGTGCAGAATTATTTAGTTGCTTCATTTATATTGGGCTTTGTTGTCCACACGTTACGTTTTTCACGCATTATCTCATATGCGTTTGCAAAGTCCCGTGAATAAGTCATGACAAATAATGTTGACTCCGTTTTGCAAATAGGGAAGCTGAAGCTCTGCAAGTTGAAGTGTCTTGCTGAATTCTACTACAACTAGTACATAGTAGATCTAGATTTAAACTAAAATTGGAACAACTCTGAGGATAAAGAAAGTGTAGACAGATTGTAGATATTCTAATTAAAGAAAATTTATCTTAATTATTTCTTTATATTATTTTAATTTAAATAAAATTTTAATATATGGATTGCATTTTCTCTGACTCCAAAAGGGAAATAAATTTTAAGAAGAATATGAAAATATATTTAGTACCCTGCTTTTATATTTAGCATCTGTGAGGAGCAAATTCTTCAACCCTATGCCATTAGTAGCCTCAAGAATATAACATCTATTGGTAATAGATTTTTCCAATTTCTTGTGGTCAATTTATCACCATGAGTGAGGATATCAAATGTCATATCCTATGGAGAAAATGAACCCTCCAGATGATCAGAGTGGGGCATGCAAGGAGGAAGGACACACTCTTTTAGTCATCGTTTTTGACACAGTGCAGGCGTCAATATCTTCCGAGTACTTGCTGTTATGCATGGCTTAGCTTCATCTGCACCAAAGCCTTTATATTTTCTTTCTTTACGTTCAGTTTAGTTCTTAGTTCAACTAGACTTCTTTCTTTTTTTCCTCCCTAGCAATAGGCATTGATGGGTTTGATTACAGATTTTAAGTTTTGGAAGCATGCTTAGAATACTTTCTCAGTGAAACCGTGAGAAAGAGGAATATTCATAACAGTTAACAGATTTCTTCAAATTGTACATGCAGTCTGGCTGTGACCACACTCTTTGTAGTCAGGCTTAGTCACTTAGATTTAAGACCCTACCCGAAGGCAAAATTCGGAGAAGCAGCCCAGGGTGTTTTGTTCTCCTCAATTTTGCTGTGCTCTGTAGCAAGGCGCCTCCTCAGCTGTTCTGTTTCAAGTGAGTTTTAACTAAAGTCCTTTTTCTATATGCAGACAATGGAAGAGCAGGTGGCACTTTTTTCCAGCATATCTTAGCCAAGATTCCACTCTGGCAACACAGGCAGATCTTGTTCAATAGGTCTAAAACATATTGGTACAGTTCATCTCACTTGATTTCATGTCAACTATGTTTTTCTGACTTAGAAAATCCTTGAAGCAACAGTTCCTTCTTCCTTTCTTTTTATTTTTTTTAAGTTTGGCCCTGAGCTAACATCTGTGGCCAATCTTTTTTTTTTCTTCTTCTCCCCAAAGCCCCCCAGTACATAGTTGTATATACTAGTTGTAAGTCCTTCTAGCTCTGCTATGTGGAACATGGCCTCAGCGTGGCTTGACAAGCAGTGCTGGGTCTACACCCAGGATCTGAACTGGCAAAACCCTGGGCTGCCAAAGCAGAGCGCGCAAACTTAACCACTCAGCCATGGGGCCAGCCTCCCTTCTTCCTTTCTGATAATAGTGACCACTGAGTTCTAACTTTACACAAGGTGTTTTACATTTGCAATGTCCAATGCGACCACAAATCTGCTAAGTAGACTCCTATTATCTCCATTTTATTTCTCTCTAAACCTCATTATTTAGCTTTAAAGAGAGTCAAAAAAAAAAAAAACAACCGTAAATTGTAATTGATACTTTTAATGATCACATGAACTCAGGCAAGTAATTATTTTACTTTAAAATCTTTAAAATGGGGGTGTAAGACAAGAATTAGGAAAATCAACACATCAAAGTAATTCTCTTACTTTGCCTCTTCTACCCACAGCAGACATTGTTAATCACGCACTGCTCTTTCTCTCTTAATACTACTTAAAGACACACAGCTCTTTAGGCAGTCATTCTCATTTTGTAGACCTTGAAAAGCTAGATAAAATATACATATATTCCCAGTGTTTGGCTATCTCAAATGTCTCTTCCAGATCTCACATTCTAGTTTCGAAGGTATGTGTGACCCTAGATTTTCTGATGATTTAAATCTATTACTATGTAGCAGGTCATTGTATCAAGTCACTCACTGTGATGGCCATTTAAAATACAGAAGTCAATAAAATCGTCTCTTGGTTTAAGTGCATCCCCAGTTATGACTTTCATTGGCTTGAACTACTTAATTTCATGAGGATAGGTGCATGTTTAAATTTACTCTTTAGTTAAATTTATGTGAGGAGAAAAGTCATTGATTATCTGAATTTTAAAGGATATAACTAGTCATTGAAAAGTTTTCATGAAGACAGGTGTGGCAGACAAATCTGCCGCCCCAACAGATATTTTCGGCCTTGCCTATGATTAAGTGGACACTTTCATACTTGCAAGTACTTGTTCCCTGCTAATATTGTTTCACCTCCAGCACTATGACTGCATATCTCCATTTCCTGCCCTGAGTCTTATCTGATGCAGCAGACCCCTGCAGGATTCTGAAATTGTCCATCTGTCCCTCGGCCTCTTTCCCCAATCACTCTGCTCTCAATCCTGCCGCCAAACATAGCAAATTTATAATAGAACTGCATAGAAGCCAACCTCAAAATAGTCATAACAACTGAATGACAAAAGACTAAACTAGTTCACCTCTCGTCTCTATGTTTGGCTGAAAAACAGAAGTTCCCTGGGTACCCAGAATCTCAGGAATAAGGCCCTGATGCTGAAACTCAATCTAAGTCAGGCTCTTAGCAAAAATGTGAGGTTGCCAAAGTTTGGTTCTGGCTCAGTGAAAGCTGTCGAGACAGAGGTCATTTGGAAGAGATGGGGATGAGAGACAAAAAAACCTATTTGGTAGTGGGACAGATGCTTGAGAGTAGTTCAAGCCGTAGGTGATGGGAAGAAATCCAGCCAGCCATGCAAAATATTAAGTAGATGGCAAAACAGAATGTAGTAACCAGGGCCAATGTGTAAGCAAAAGGAAACGCTTTTGTTAAGTTTCTTATAATATTTATTGAGTTTCTATGCTTTCATTTTTCTCCTACTATATGGTAAACTCCTTGAGGGCAAGAAATGTGTCTAATCCACTTCTAAATTCTATTTCTTAGGACTGGTAACATCGTAAATTTTTCATACATGCTTGAAAATTCACATGGGAAATAAGTGGTGGTATTCCACAGTAAACAATCTTCAAACGCCCACAGTTATTCCCTGTGCTGTCAAGTTTTCAACATTTTCAGCACTTACTTTTCATGAAGATTATTTTACTCTTTAAATTTTTATGTAAAAAGAGTTATTTTTATTCAAAAACTGATAAAGAAAATTAACATAGGTTATGCATCAGGGCAACTTAAAGAAGGTTAACAAATGGTCAAAGGAATATTTTAAGATTAAAATCAACAAAGTAAAAGGGAAATTATGAAAGATGACTGGTGGCAAATGTTTACTAAAAAGTGCACATTATGTTATCAAAGTATCTCAGACTTGCAACTTATTACCCAACACTGAATGTCAACTGTTGCAAAGATGCCAAAGCATTTAGAAAATATAGCACATTAAAAGGCCATTCTTGTCTATCTTCTTTATTTGATGTGTTTTTTTTTTAATTTTTTATCAGCTCTTCTCAAAGGTCCAAAAACCATTAAATACATTTCACAATGCATTAAGGAGGTGGCTTGGTTCACTGAATTTGACACTTAAAAAGATGTCTTACTTTAAGCATGATGGTTAGCTTTCCTGAGCCTTAGGTGTTACAGTTATAACTGGAGATATATAATCATTTTCATTTAATGCAGGCACTAGCCATGAAATAAATTGTCTTGTCCAGTGGCTGGAATACAGTAGAAGCACAATGCATTTTGTTCCAGTTGTCTTCTCTGTCCTATCCATCTTTCTGGATATTCACGTAGCTGGATGACATCCAGGAATTACAGGTGGATGTCTTGAAAAGCAGGTGGAAGTTTTAAAAGTTAGCACATGATCAGGTCTGGGGTTCAAAAGCAGACTTCCAAACTCTGAGAAACATGGTATAGAGAATTACACATGAATAGAATGCTGCCTCAGCATTTGATGGAAACAAAGTCCCTCATGTGGGCTCTAGGATGAGAGTAGGAATAGTGTGAGTGCATCTCAAATTTATGATTTACACTGGGTAATTGGGTTAGAAGAACAAGATCAGGAGAAGTGGTCTGTTGGTACCAAACTGCCAAACTACAGTGCCCTATGATTACGTTCCTAGAAATAATTAGGAGCAAAGCTGGTCACCATGTAAGCGGCCAAGTGAAAGAATTTCTCAACAGGAGAATCTTCAGCAACGTACAACTAAGTTGTCTCTACACAAAGAGTGAACTCTATCAATTCCTCTGGACTCCAGTTCAGGAGAATAAATGTTATATCTAATTAAGTCTTCACAATCATTCTGTGATCATCTCCATTTTATCGCTAAAGAAACTGAATCATAGGTAATGCCTTTGAAAACATAAGAGGCAACATAGTGGAATAAGAATTCGATCATTCCATTCAGTCATTATGTAACCTTGGTTATGTTAGTTCCTCTCTCTGATTTTCATTATTCCATCTGTAACTGGAAGAAAAATAAAATTTGCATCTCTTAAAAACATCCGTCCTGATCTATTACTAAATAAGACTGAAAAAGGACTAGGACTAGAACACAGGCGGACAATGGAGAGAGAGAAATAGATGATCCACGTTAATAATTTTATCCCTCTATCATTGGTTATAAATGTATATTCCCTATATAATAACAATTTTGTCATTGGAATTATGAGCATCGAATTCCTATTTCTATTCTTCTTTTCAAGTAAATTCACATAAAAATGCTATAGATTTAGTAAAGACCACACAACGCAAGTTTTGTCTTGCCCGCTGCTGAAAATTTGCTTTATTCCTGATCTTGTCCTTATATCATTTATCTCAGTGATGGAAAAGGAAACTTGGGATTAGCCATTAGCCAGTAAATAGTACTGAAGCCCAAGGCAGGAATCCACGTCCTTGGTCAAGGAGGTGACACTAGGACAAAGGGTCATGAGCACGGCACCTAGTGGCTGTCCCCTTTTGTTTCCCCAATGTCCTAACGTAAAGCCAGGTTAGGGACATATGACACATTTTAGAGACTAGCTCATAGCTAAAATTATGACATAGCCAATAAGATTTACTGTTTAAATTATGTCCATACCATTCATTCATTCATCCATCCAACCATGTTTAAAATATTTACTGGGTAGCTTCTTCATTCAAGTTTGGTCACAGCCATCAAGGATGCATATATAAATATGGTTCCTGACCTCAACAAGCTCATACTGTGGAAAGGGATACAAACAGTAAACATTTATTCCATTTTTTTCAACAAATATTTTTATTTGTCTAATAAATCACAGGCAGTCAGTGTACTGGCTACTGAGGACCTCAAGCTATAAACAAAGCAGAGCCACATGGAGCTTAAAGTATGAATTCCTACATAACGAAACTATCACAGTGTGCTATATATCAATAGAAAGAGTCTACGGTGGTCTTCTGTCAGTTCCTTCAGCTTGTCAGACTCATTGTCATCTCGGGGCCTTTGCACTTTCCATCCCCTCTATCTGGAACACTGTTCCTCAGTTATTAACATGGCTAGTCACGCTCAGATCGCAGTGCAAATCTTAACTTCTCAGAGGTAAGACTCCAATACAAAGCAAACTTTGCCTTCCCTTGGTTATTGCATCTCATTACTTTGTTTTATTGTTTTCAAAGCACTAGATATAAAAACTATTATCTTTATGCAACTGTTTGTCTATGTGAGAACAGGGGATTTATCTTATTGACCGTAAAATACTAATATATAGAACAGTGACTGGCATAATAAATAAATACTTCCCTATAAATACTTGTTGATTAAATGAACGGCTGAATAAGTGAATGGTCCTATAAGGACATAGGAAAGGAGAACCTTATCCTACCTACGAAAGAAAGAAAGCCTCATGCAAAAGAGATGGAGTCCTCTGCTTTGAACAAGAAGTTATGTTAAACCAGATGTTGGCCAAAGAAGAATGTGCATTTCCAAGCTGAAAAAGCAAGTGTTCAATGGCGTTCATAAACAAAGGAAAGTATTACACCTTCCAGGACCTCAAGTGGGTCAGGAGTCCCTGAGTTGTGAGCGCATGTTGGGAAACGACAAAGGAGTAGGCTGGACAGGAGGCAGTGAGAAGACCACGACCATACTGGTTTGTTAAGGAGCTTAAACTTTATCCTGAGAAGGACAGGAGGACTTTGAATCATTTAAAACAAGATAGTGCAAACACAAGACTTGCATTTTACAATTAATTTTGTGGTAAAGGGAGGTAGATTGGGAGAGGGTAAACTTGCAAGCTGAAAAGTTGATATTAACTCTCTTTAAACTGTCCAAGTGGGTAACACCGAGGGAATGAATTAAAACTCTGGAATGGTGCATATGAGAAAAATGGGGATTCAAGAGTTACTAAGAATGTAGAAATGATGTCAAATGGTATCTGATTGATTGTGGGAGTGAGAGAGTAATGGTGACCACGATTCTACCTTGAGTATTGTGTTGTTGATGGTGGCATGTGAGATCATTAACCTAGCAATTTGAATAAATGGGAAGTAGGCTTTGGGAGGGAGGAAAAGAAATAATTCGGTAGGACCCTGCTTTCTTTGCAGTGGCCTTAAGATATCAAAAAGAAGCCAGCCTACAACCATCAAACCAGGCACGCTAGGGAGTTAGTATTTGGAACTGAATGTCTGGAGAAATTAACATGAATGTGATAATTCAGTTTATCAATTGAAGAGCAAAATAGACTCTGGATGCTTTAAGTCTCAAACTATCCCTTAAGCATGATGGCAGAACATTCTTATTTTCTAAGGATTCTCTAAAGTTAATTTATCACTATTGCAAGAGAGATCTCCTGGTTAGATCAATTTACCTCTAATTCTGAACGTCAGGAATTAAGTAGGAATTTTATCTCCGTGTCAATAATTATCAGCTGGAGAATTGACTGAATATACACTTATAAGTGGGGATTTTAAGGACTTTGGCAACAGGTCAACCTGGGCTTAAACTTTGCTTCTCTGCCTGTTACTAGATGAGTCTGTACAGACAAGTTTCTTAACTCTTCTGAGTATGTTTTTTTCATCTAAGCGTAAGAGGGATAACAAGGAATTCCCAGGGTTGCCATGAGGATCCCTGGCAGCATATACAGGGTCTGATGCAGAGTGAGAGAGTCAATAATGGTGCTTAGTCAATGCCATGACTATAATGATGTCATTATGTGGTTAAGGACAACATCTTCCGTGGAATAACAAATATCAGCTCTTCTTCTGGCATTTAACAACAGTCCAGGACTGCATTTCAACCCCAGCACTTATTCATAGGGAGGGGGTGCCTTCGCCTTTTGCAAAGGGAATGCCAGAACGAAAGGGGTGGAATGAGTTCTATTTTCCTATTTCTGTGCCGTACAAATGGTGTAATGTTATCAGCGGAGATATTACTGCCTGTAAATAGCTCTGAGTGAATTTGGTTGGCAAAATCACAGGAAGAGATTGACAGGATCTTAAACAGCAGTAGTCAGGGAGGCTGTGGCTGGGTATTGACAGCAAGTGATTTCGTGAGTAATGAAGAAGGTTATATGATTAAGTTTCCCGAAGCGTGCAGTGCCTGCCGTGTGCACTTGCTGCCGTCGCCACCCTTCTGTGTTGCCGAGCGGCCTCACTGCTTTTCAGGCAGGATCAATAGGATTAGAGGATTTGCACAGAAAGCTTGCCTGTGGCTTCTTGTTAAGGGTGTAGGGTGCCTCTCTGCCGTTTTGCACCATCCTGTGTATTAATCGCATAAAAAGCCATTTCTTGGTTCTATTTTATGACTATTTTTCTCCTGCTGCTTTTTTTTCAAATCTCAGATTTAGAATTTTTCTTCTTTTTTCAGAAATAAGCTAATGCCCAAGGCAGCAGCCAGTATGGCCAAATCTCATCTACACATTCTTTAAAGTGTAGCTCACAGGCCACCTCCACCAGGGAGCCTTGATGAGGCCACAGGCTTGGTTAGGATGTCACCATGTATTCCCAACTCTGAGTACAGTTGTATCTGGCAAATTATCTGCCTATGCTTGCTTCCCCACTAGATTGTTAGCTTCTCCAGGACAGAAACTATGTTTTATTAATCTCTGTATTCCCTCTACCTCATTATATATATCTCATGGTATGTGTTCCATAAGCTTTTGCTAAATGTTTTTTTATCACATGTTAAATAATCTAACTGCAATTATCTTAATTTATTCATTTGAAAAACATGAATAATGTCAGTACCAGCCCAAGGGGGTTGTTGTGAAGACAACGTGGGCTTCAGAGATGTTTAAGAACAGGAGCCAATGACAGAGATAAGTGGTGAGGCTAGCATTCAAATATAGGTCTGTCTGAATTCGAAGGCTGGACAATAGACGATTTTCTTCTGCTCTTTCTGGAAATGGCAGATGGCGTTAGTTAGGTACACTTATTTTTTAAAATCTTCTTTTTAAAATATTTAAATAGGTCCTCACCACACTCCTCTGAGACTTAATTTACCTACCTCTAAATTAGGTAAACACTGCTGCTCTGCATACCTATAAAGTTCAATGATTTGTTCAGGGTCAGGTGAACTAGCCATAAAAGGCAATTCGAGAGAAGATGGTAAATTTGATTCAGTCCAATCACTCTGTCTCTTTTCTCCACCTGGGAAGACGCCTTCATACAAACATCACGCTAACAACCAGGGATGCATCAAAACCAAAAACCACGTCCCCCTCTTTCCTTGCATGTCCCCAGCTATTAATATTCCTTATCTTAGGCACTGTAGGCCAGGGCTAATTACCGTCACCGTGTAACCTCCCTAGATATTGGAAATGCTGCAACCCAGCTTCCTCCACTTGCTTCGGATGCTTGCTGAGCTTTCCACTGCTTTCTTAAGTGCCTAGCAGGGAATCACAGGTGGAGAGAGACTGAAATTATTTTTGAACTCATACGCCTTTATTAAGTTATCTTATAACTTTAGTCTCAGAGGGGGAGAAAAATACATTTAAGTATTTTTAATCTAGCAGAAAACCTTATTACGTAGCCCAGTCTAGTTTGTATTTTGGACTTCCTACATTTGTTCCAAGTATAAGAGTTTCTACATTGCTCTGTCCAATAATTGAGTCAGATCGATCAGTTAATTAACAATGGCCAACAATTACTATGAGAGATTAAATGAATTTTGCAGGCAAATCCCGCTTGTTCATATTATGTGTTCATAATAAATACATAACCAAACCTATATCCTATGAAATTGTTTTGGCTTAATAGAACAATATCTGTCTTGGCTCTGAAAATTCTATGATATCCAAATTAATGGGTAAACAATTTCATTTTTTTAATTTTGCAGTCAAACTATAAAGTCTATATTTAACTCACAGAAATATTTAGAAAACAATATTTGCTACAACGTAGTCTATGAATTCATTTGTGTACCCCTAAGGCAAGGTCTATAAGATGCCTAATATTTATTTGCATATGATATTTGTTTGTATGTATGCATGTTTGAATATTTGCATTCTTGTGGGGCTGATAAGTAATGAATAAATAATACAGAACATAAGTAAGCAGACACATAACGCTTCAGATTTTGAAAATGAATAAAAAATAATGAATGGAAAGTTAATATGATGGTGTAGAAAGGAGTCCAACATGATAATGTGATATTTGAGCAGACATGTGAGTGAATTGAGGGATATGGGCCATGGTGATATTTGGAGAAATATTCCCCATTGTAAGTAAGATAAATAAAGATGGAGATGGATATTTAGGGGAGAGGGAGAGAAAGAGTAAATCTGAAATAATATTCTTGTATTTTCTCTAACATTTAAGATAATGGAATTGTCATTCAGTATGGGGAGGAAAAGTCTCTTACTCTTTAGAAGTACATATAATTACCTGCTCTCCTCCACCCATCCTCTCCCCATCCCCTGACATAGAAATAGAACAAACATTGCTCTTGGCTACTTTAGTGCTGGCAGGTATAGCCAAATGAGAAGACCTTGGTTGGTCTCTGACAGAGTAAAGTTTTATGTCTAGAATTGGGTCTGTGTCCATTTCCAAAGCATTCCAAGCAAATGAAAATCTGGAACTCTTCCAGAGATCATGGACATGGATCCAGCAGGACTGAAGACTTATGTTGAATTTCCTCATTCTCAATTGTACTATAGAGTTGCATATAAAGCATGATGTCTATCAATTCAATACAT
The DNA here is from genome assembly GCF_021613505.1 of Equus quagga. NCBI lineage: Eukaryota > Metazoa > Chordata > Mammalia > Perissodactyla > Equidae > Equus > Equus quagga. Next base: position 57,567,199 of record NC_060279.1, on the reverse strand, counting down.
AATCATATTTTGTGTTAGAGAACATACATTGAATTGCTTGTCAGTGAAGTCATGTTCAGTATTGTTGATCACCTACTGCACTGGGCTAAATAGGTCCCTCCAAAATTCGTGTTCTTCCCTGAACCTCAGAAAGTAAACTTGCTGGAGATAAGGCTGTTGCAGATGTAACTAGTTAGGATGGACCTTTAATCCAACCTGACTGGTGTCCTTATAAGAAGAGCAAAAGAGACACAGAGACACAGGCACACATGTCATGGTGGAGGCAGAGATTGGAGTTACACAGTTGTAAGCCAAGGAATGTTAAGTATTGCCAGAAACTACCAGAAGCTAGGAGACAGGCAAGGACAGATTGTCCCTCTGAGCCCCTGTAAAAGGAACCAGGCTTGATTGTGGACTTCTGTCTTCCTCAAATGTGAGGGGATACAGTTCTGTTGTGTTATGCCAACCAAGTTTGTTACGGTAGCACTAGGAAACCAATACGGTACTATGTGCCGGTTCCTAGGCTGGCAGTTTTCACTACGATTATCTCATTTGATCTTTTATCCCCACCAAAATCCAAGGAGCATAAAGTCATATATACATATGCTATTTATTTAACAAGTATTGGACACTGACTACAGTAGTGGCACTCAGCTAGGTGTTAGGAATCGAGGTGTAAAGGAGAGATATGAAGTGCTGCCCTTATGGAGACTGATTATACGGTAATGTTTACCCATTCCTCTTCCATACTGCAGACTATTTGCAGGGTTCTCAACCTTGGAACTTAGAAATGCATGAGACAAGAAAGAGATTGGCAAGAATTATTGAAACCACACCATGGAATCAAAATTATAGAATGTAAAGTTTCCTATACAAATAGATATTCATAATTAAACATAAGAAATCATAACCAAAATATGATAGAATTATGATATAAAATTCTGTGTCCTCCTCCTTAACAAACTGAAGAAAAACTATTAACTGTTGCAGCAAAACGATACTCTCTATTCTAGTCTGGCCTTTAGGCTATGGCAATAATTATCCTAGGTCCCAGATTGCTCTTACTTCCTCTCATGTACAACAAATTTTAAAAGTAAAACATAAACCTTAGAGGAGCTAGCTTGGTGGCATAGTGATTAAGTTCACCCGCTCTGCTTCGGCAGCCCCAGGTTCTCAGGTTCAGCACCTGGGCGCAAACCTACACACCACTCATGAAGTTATACTGCGGTGGCATCCCACATGTAAAATAGAGGAAGATTGGCATGGATGTTAGCTCAGAGACAATCTTCTGCAAGCACAAAGAGGAAGATTGGCAGCAGATGTAAGCCCAGGGCCAATCTTCCTCACCAATAAAAAAAAAAGATAAACATTAGAGTTGACCTAGGTTTGCATGAAAAAAATCACCATGGGTCTGTCTTCTCACAGTACTCTTTCCTTGGAACCTACAAAGTTAAATGTGGACTCATGCTTCTGTCTTGTTTACTGTAAAACTTCTGATCTATTTGACAACATCTCTAAGGGAGAGCTGTGAATTGGGCTTTAGGCCTTGGCCTTTTGTAACTACAGCCGTATAAAATACTGGCGGGATACCAAGGCTGTGGCTTTTTGGCATCACAGTGATCCACATACACTTGACTGTAGTCTACAGCAGCCATGTATGCCCTGTGGGGGTAAAGAAGTAAGAGACCTCTATACCTGAGTAGCTGCTTGGCCTCTCAATGGGATTATGATGCTTTATTTTCTGTCCTATAGCATCCTAATATCTAATCTAAGAGATTGCCTACAATTGGTCATCAGCAGAGATCGGGCACCATATTTGTTCTCCAGACCCTAATCTAGTGTGCTTTCCTTCCTCTACACACCTTCTTCCGAACTTCTAGCTACTTCTATGAAGAATTCTCATTTTCCATCTCACTTTTCTTTCCAACTGTCTCTGGATCCCTGGGTTCCATAGCGTCTCTCTTTCTGACCTCATCATCGTTGTGGTGGGGTTGTCCTACCAAATGAGCTTTACGTGATTTGACCACCAAGACTATCTTAGTTGCAAACGTCATGGAGGAAAACAAAATTTACCACTTCAAATTCTTTTTCCTCAATGTAATGTTGTACTGAATATTTTTTAGTTGCCTCGATTTGCATTTTGCCCATTAATAGCACCACATTTTGCTGTAAGAGCTGCCCCTCTGTAACACACAGCTCCATGGTTAGAAAGAGACTGACTTGCAGTGTAACTCAGTTGACATAGCCCATTCCGTGTCTATAGCCACGGATTCCACATTGAGTACATGGTCCAATTTGGAACAATATTACATGAGGTAATGTTTGCTGGTGTTTTAGGAATAGAAGCTGCTCCTCTCTTTTGGAGATATTGGAAAGAACGCTATCACTTACTCTGGAATCTGGAGTGTGGGAAAACATGGCCAGAAATTTTGTTGCCATTACTGTCAGCTTGAAGCTATATTATGGATAGAATCAATGAAAGATCTACAAAGAAAGAAATCAGGAGACCCTCAATTTAAATGAAAACAAGGCCCGGTTATCCAAGTCAGGGAATCTATTTTCTTGTTTATTTGTTTGTTGAATCCATTTTGAGTTACAAATCTTTTGCGTGCTGATGGTATAAACCCTACAGATTAGAGCAGGAAATAAATAAGAACATTAGTTATACTTTCAAATTCAAGCTCTCTAAGGTCATCCAGCTAGGTCTCATATTCAAATATTGTTGTTAAATACTTTCTGTGGGTTTCTTTGTGGAAAAAAGCCTGAATGAGCTATTTTGTTCTTAAGAGTTTTTTTGTTTTTGTTTTGAGGAAGATTAGCCCTGAGCTAACTGCTGTCAATCCTCCTCTTTTTGCTGAGGAAGACTGGCCCTGAGCTAGCATCTGTGCCCATCTTCCTCTACTTTGTATGTGGGACCCCTGCCACAGCATGGCTTGCCACACGGTGCCATGTCTGCACCCAGAATCCGAACCAGTGAACCCCGGGCAGCCAAAGCGGAATGTGCACACTTAACTGCTGCGCCACCTGGCCGGCCCCTGTTCTTAAAGTTTTGCCAATGATTGTTCCATAAGGTTTCACAAGACTAATTGTGTTCATGTGTATTGTATTTCATTGTCTTTAAACATCTCTTATATCTTCTGTTTTCTGTTTTTTAAAAATTTTTTCAGCTTTATTGAGATATAATTGCCATATAATATTGTGTAAGTTTAAAGTGCCTAACGATGATTTGATACATGTATGTATTGTGAAATGATTACCACAATAGGGTTAGTTAACACATCAATCACATCACGCAATTATGATTTTTTTGTATGTTTTGTGTGAACATTTAAGATTAACTCTCTTAGCAACTTTCAAGTACATGATACAGTATTGTTAGCTACAGTCACCATGCTGGATATTAGATCCCCAGAGTTTATTCATCTTATTATTGGAAGTTTGCACCTTTTAACCAACATCTCCCCATCCCCCCCCACCTCAACCCAGAGAGAGTCACTATATTCTCCAGCTCCAGGATTTCTGTTTGGTTCTTATTTATGATTTCTATTTCTTTATTAAACGTCTCATCTTGTCCATGCCTTGTTTTCCTGATTTTGTTTGGTTGTCTGTCTGTATTATCTTGTGTTTCTTTGACTTTCTTTAAGATGGTTATTTTGAATGCTTTGCCAGGATATTCACTGATCTCCATTTCTTTGTGGTCGCTTAGCAGAACTTTCTTAGTTTTTTTTGGTGGTGTCATGTTTGCCTGATTCTTCACGATCTGTGTTGCTTTGCGTTGGTATCTGTGCATTTAAAGGAGCCAACATCTCTTCCAGTCTTTACAGAAAGGTTTCAGCAGGTAAAGACCATACCCTGTCTCTTCCCCAGGTTGATGGGACTACCTCTGGAATCGCAATCCTGAGGGGTTGGAACCAGTTACTAGACTGTTCCTGAGTCTGCAGTGGGCTCCACAGTTGGTGGGCTTGTTACCAGGAGCACAGGCTGTTGTGGATCCCGTCTGTCTCTTGGGGGATAGGACTGCTTCTAGAACCTTGTTCAGTAGGGGGGTGCTGGGACAAGGGTTCACTTCATGGTCCACAGTTGAGTCCTCAGACAGCTAGCCTATTACTAGGTGAGTGGGTGGGTGTAGCTCATGCCAGGTCCCCCGGAGGTCTGCTACATAGTCAATGGATAGGTCCCTGGGTGTGCAGGACTGGCCCTGGACTGTGGCTGAGAGCAACTGGAAGTAAGGCCCAGGGCCATTTCAGGTTCTACAGCCAAGACTGAAGTCTGCAGACCTGGTTCTCTATGCACAGATTGGCTTGTCTCCTGCCAGGTCCGTGGGTGGGCTGGACTGCTCCCTGACTATGGCTGGAGGGGTAAGACCCGTGTATAGGGCCATTTCAGGATCTACGGAGGCACAGATAGGAGTGTCTCCTGCTGGGTCCTTTCACTTGCGGGACTTCTGGAAGACTGTGGCTGTGATGGAGCTGGAGCCAAGTATAGGACCCTGTCTGGATCTCCAGAGGCACAGACAGGAGTGTCTCTTGCAGCATCCCTGTGCCAGCAGGCCTGATCACTAATTGCAGCCAGGACAGGCTGGAGCCCAGTTACAAGGCCCTTTCAGAATTTACAGTCTGGCTGAGTTTGGCTTCCTTACTTCCAGGGGCTCCTGGACCCTAACCAAGAGGGCTGAGGCAGTTCATGACTACTTCAAAGTCTGCCACTGAGACTGAGTTCTGTGTGCTTATTACCTGATGCATGAGTAGATGTGACTCCTCCTGGGTGCCTTGGCGTATGGTGTTGGTGACAGGACCAAGCTAAACAGGGCTGTAGCTGAGCCGTCAGGAGAACAGAGCTGTTTCTCATTCTGTAGCCCAGAATACAATCAGCAAGTCAGGTGCCTGGGTGTGAGCCTGCCCTCTCAAAATGATTCTCCTCAGTCTTGCACTGCACTGAGGTTTTAGAATCTCCTACCCGGATCTCAAAGCTCCCACAAAGGAATTTTTCTCTGTGGGTAGGTACCAAATTGCTGTTGAGTTGGGATATGAACAAGGGACATCTTATTCAGCCATCTTGCTGATGTCTCTCCCTATCTTTTGCTTTCTGATGTATATTTTGGTCAATATCAGTAAGCATGCCCTATTACCCATGTCTCCACATAACTCAATCCAAACAGAGTCAACCCATAACTCAATCTAAACTCTTTAATCCAAAATATCAAATATGGGTATATTTCATATTATTATTAAATGCATATAAGGTTAGAATATAATTTATTGTCAACATCTAAGAAAACATCTGGACAAGAAGGAAATTCACATTTTTATATGTTTCATAGTTTAGTTTTAAAATATGGATGAGCCAGCTCCAGTGGCCCAGTGGTTAAGTTTGCTGGACTCCACTTCCACGGCCCAGGTTTGGTTCCCGAGCACAGACCTACACCACTCATCTGTCAGTGGACATGCTGTGGCAGCGGCTCACATACAAAAAGAGGAAAATTGGCAGCAGATGTTAGCTCAGGGCAGATCTTCCTCAGCAAAAATAAGTAAACATGTTATAAAAATAATATAACAGGGGCTGGCCCCGTGGCCAAGTGGTTAAGTTCGCGTGCTCTGCTGCAGGCGGCCCAGTGTTTCGTTGGTTCGAATCCTGGGCGTGGACATGGCACTGCTCATCAAACCACGCTGAGGCAGCGTCCCACATGCCACAACTAGAAGGACCCACAACGAAGAATATACAACTATGTACCGGGGGGCTTTGGGGAGAAAAAGGAAAAAAAATAAAAAATAAAAAATAATAATATAACAAACACCTATGTACCTATTGACCAGTATGATTGATGACAACATTATGCTGTGTTTTTATTAGGTCTTATTGCTCTCACATCCCAGTTCTTACTTCGAGGTTTTCTTCCCATTTTCCTGAGGTAATTCCTTCACTATTTTTTTCAACAAAGATATATGAATGTTAAACTTCTCATTCATTGCCTGAAAAATATTTCGTTTTACCCTTACTCTTGTATAATAGTTTACCTGGGTGCAGAATTCCAGGTGGGAAGTTTGTTTTGCCATTAACTTTGAAAAGCCCATTGTATGTTTCCTCATTGAGAAGACAGCTGTTATTTCTAATTTCTGATAATAATTCTTAGATAATGTTAAAAGCAATCAGCCAGAAAAGATATATATTCATCTTTGTCTCTGACATCTTGCAGTTTTACCACGATGTGTCTTGTGATTTTTTTTTAAATTCTGGTTGAGATCTGTGATGTTCTACATGTGAAGATTCATATATTTCATTAGTGCTGGAAAATCATGAAAGTAAGAGCCATGGTACTTAGAATAATGCCTTTTATATTGTTCCCTCTTGTCACCCATTCTGTAATTCTCTTAGAGATATATGTTGGACACTTTCATTCTCTCCCCTGTTTCTTTTAATAATATTTTTTATCTTTACTTCCCTTTATTTCGCTATATTGAGTATAATTTACTCAGATATATATCCTCTTTTATTATTTTTCTCTTCAACTGAATCCATTCTGTGGCTTAATTTATGCATTTAATTTTTAGTTTCAATGGCTTATTTGTCTCTTCTTTTTTTCATAGAATCATTTTTATGGTTTTTATTCCTTTGTTTTTAAAAGTTTAAGTTAAATATACTATTTTACAGTCTTTCTTGTTAAAAACAGTTCTATTATATGATAGTCTTAACATTCTAATCCTCAAATATGTTATGTTTATTTATCCTCATTTATGGCAGATTTTTGTCTCACCTGTTTTGTAATCAGAGATTGGGTGTTCATCTACACAGGGCTTTTTCTCTGAGAACAACCTAACTTTTTTTGTAAGAGTGAACTTCAAATAAGGTTTACATTTGTTTTATTAGGCATCCTAAAATTATCACCAATCTAGGATCAAGTTTTATGTTAATTTCTTAACTCCTACATCCTGGACCATATGGGCAATGTACATTTGGCCTGTGTGAAGCATAAGCCCACTCTGTTTCTCAAATGAGGGTGTGGGGGGGGGGGGGTGTGTATGCACGCAAGTATGTATGTTTTCCTAGAGCCCCAGTAGAAACAGGCAAGCGGCTTTGCCATCTCCCTGTATGTTAGGTGGAATTTTTCCCTTTCACTAAGTGAAGCAATTGAAAGTTCTCAACATAATGTATAGACTTAGTTACAACTTCTTCGATCTTCCTGGCCCAAGACTTTGTCCTCATTGCCACCACCTTCCCACCCCCTCCTCTTCCTCCTTCTTCTTTTTCTTCTTCTTCTCCTTCTCCTCCTCCTCTTTCATCCTGTACTGATAGCCCACTCTCTCAGAGGGCAGCCGCAATGCTAATTCATGTGGTTCATGCTGTTGTTTCATCTTTACTTCTTACCTCCTAAGGATGTATTTGGTTTTGGAACTCAGATATGCATTCACATTTTGATTGTTGCTGCTTATCATCCAACTTGTCTAACGATTTATTTCTGTAGAGATTTAGGTTAATTGAGACCACCATCCTGCCAAATTCCTGTACTACTCATTTGACAAATTACTTTTCATTTAATCCTCTCAAAAATCTTATGAGATAGGTAAATTGTCCCCACTTGAACCCTCAGTTTTTTAATCTACCAATAAATGTGGTAATTTCTCTAAATTTTACAATCAGGAAGTGGCAAATCCAGGATTGGGGCTCTAATTCACCAGACTACAGTGTTCAGGCTTTTATTCATATATCGACATGTCTCCCACTGGACCAGAATCATAGGCACAGATTATTAGGTTATAAATCTGATAATCTCAATGGAATTTTTCAGTATTATATTGTACAAATGACGACGCTGATACTCAGTAAGAAGAAATTATCTGTCCTGTGGCCAAAGTCTATTAATTTTAGAACCCAGAACTGAATAGATTTATTTTTACTTCAAGTGCTATGACTCTCCCCCTCTCATCTTATTTGCAATTGACAAAGTATGGATTGCTATGAAATACAATTTAGACACCAGAGATTTATGCCATCTGCCTCTGCAGAGTCTCATGAGCAGGAAGGAAAGACATCATCACAACCTCCCCAAGTGCATGTTTCAGCTCTGGGATGTCAACACTTGAAGCTCCCAACAGACAACAAAGGGGAAATTGTAGGCAAGAGATGTCTTTTCTTGGAAGGCGCCCATTCTGTGTCATTCCTAAAGGCCTTAAAAATATCTATGGGTGTGATTGGATATATCAGCAAAAGAGATTGGCAGTGTAGAAATTGAAAATAATAGTGTATGCACAATACAAAACCTCAAAATGTGTGGCTCATGCTTTTCTGAGAAAAACAAATGTACTTTTACTTCCCTAAGGATGGGCCTGTTGTTCCCGGTGGACACAGAGAGTCTTAGTCACAGCTTATGAACAAAGTGAACAGTGTCTAAACTAGACTGCTAAAGCTTTGGAAAAACAATGCAGTCAAATAAAATGTTTCTTAGTAATAAGATTTATGTTAGTAATTTTTATAATATTCTATTTATTTTATTACGATTTTATTGGAACAGAAATTAGAAAAATTGTGACTATGTCACTTAAATCCCTAAATTTGCCCAATCAGGCAGCAAAGCATGGATTGATATCTTCACTTCTCACATGAAGGAACTGAGGGTCATAGAGGTTAGCATAATCTCATATTGATAGTGATTTAGTCAGGCTTGGAATTCAGGACTTTCAACTACCTTGTGCACAAATTGCTTTCTGATTCCCGTCTGCTATGTTCTAACAGACCCACAGGAACTCTCACTTACATCTGCTAGACTACGCATTCACATGCACACACAATTCATTCATTCATTCATTGTTTTATTCACTCAACAAAGAATTGTTGAGTGCCTCTTATTTGTCAGATTGCTAGGTAAATTACATATATTTGACATATGTATTAACCTATTCAATCCTCACCACCACTCTGGAAGTTACTATTAATATTATCATTTTAATTAGGAGGAAACTGGAGTCAGAGGGTCCTCAGTTTCTATCACAGAGCTAGAAGTGGATATTGAGAATTTAAGATGACGCTCTAGAAATGTACACATTTTGCGATGTACCCCGCCTCGTAGAGAAGTTGTGTGGATTAAATGGCATGATTCATGTTTGAGCTTGTTATCATTACATTGCATTTCTTATGTGGTTCCCAGAGCTCATGGCCCCATATAGGCCAATATATCCTCATAGGAAGTTCACGTCCCCTATATTCCATTAGCAGCTTTACATAAACACGCCATGTTCAAATGAAAACAGATAATATAGATTCTGTTTAACTAACAAACTTTTATTTAAGACACTTTGACAAGTTCCAGATATGGGTCACTTGAGATGCAATGCTTGTCTTCAAGATTCTGACTGTGCAGTGAAGGTGCTAGAGAGGTATGTTGACCTTAGAAGGATAGGAAGACAATGAGTCAGCAGCTGTACTTTATTCCTTCCTGATTCTATATATTCTCATCCACTATGTTCTAATCTAGCAGACAGTCAATAAATATTTTGTAAATGATTGAATGGATAAATGTCTTGCATTCAGACCAAATTTGAACTTTTTACATCTTGGTGAATTATTAATGGATTCAATGGTCTTAAGTAAACGATATTTTACCTTCATTCATAAAATGAGGTTTTGAAATAGGTGGTTTCTAATATCTTATATACTTTTAACTTTTTATTTCCATTTTGTCCTAGATTTCTGTGCTTCAACAATATTAGCTCTCTTTCAATTCCTCAAATATGCAAAACTCTGTCTCATCATAAAGAATTCCCTTTGTCTGAATATTCTTCTGCCTTTTAAAACCCATCTGTAGTAGTTTTTTATTGTTGTTATAACAAATTACCACAAACCTATTGACTTGAAACAGCAGAAATTTATTATCTTACAGTTCTGGAGGTCAGAAATCCTAAGAATCAATGTATTGGCAGGGCTTTTATTCTGGAGCCTATAGAGAGGAATCCTTTTCCTTGCCTTTTCCAGCTTCTAGAGGCTGCCCACATTGCCTGGCTCATGGCTCTCTTCCTCTTCAAAGCCAGCAATCTAATCCTGGTGTCTCCATCAGTCATCATGTCGTCTTGGCTACGTTGCTTCTACCATTACATGGCCTTCTCTGACTCTGCTTTTCATTGTCATATTGCCTCTTCTGATTCTAACTCTCCTGCCTCCTCTTGTGATTACATCGGACCCATCCTGATAATCCAGGAATCTCTCCCCATCTCAAGATCTTTAACTTAATCACATTGGCAAGGTCTTGTTTGTCAAGTATAGTAGCATATTTACAGGTTCCAGAAATTAATTTGTGACCACATATGGGGCCATTATTCAGTGTACCACACCATCCTTAACTACCTCCCTTCTTCATGTTAACTCTTACTCATTTTTCAGATCTCAGCTAAAGTGTCACATCTTTGAGGATGTTTTTCCTGACCCCTAGCGTCAAACTGGTATTGTCATATGCTTTTATAAAACTACCTTTCTCTCATTTATAGCACTGCTCTTAGTTTTTTATACATTGATATGTGTGAATACTTAACCAAATGTCTTTCCTAGGCTGGAGTGTAAGCTTCATGAGATGAAGGAAGGTGTTCAGTTTTACTCACTGTAAATTCCAAATTCTGTGCACAGTGCCTGAAACACGTGAACAAGCAATCCACGAACAACTATACTCTAGCTTTTTATGAAGATCTCATTCCCACTCTCCCAATCCAGAGGTGAGAGGTCAGTTTCAATGGCACCAAAGAACTATCCACAAGCCCTTATCAAATTGTTTATCAAGAACTTAATCTGATCAACTTATTCCATTAAAACATGTAGTTGTCTCACTCCACATTTTCATAAAAAACGTATTAAGCAAGAACCCATTAAATTGATTATTCTTCTAAAACTTTAACTTGCCCTCCATATAGACATGAATTAAGTGAGTTAAATGAAGTAAATACAGCCTCTAGCTCTGGTATTTAAGTCTACAACATTAAAAATGCACATTATTCTAGCTTAGCTTTCAAAAAACATGCAGCTGCTTTTTACTCCTCGTTGTCCTTCTCTTTTTCCTTGTATGTGATGATGGCTGCAGCAAGTTAGGAAACAGATTCCTGTAAGCATTATGCATTATTTAGTGTGAATTTACATACTGTTCTAAGTGCTTTACAAGTATCCTATAAATACAGGGAATTATTTGACTGTCTGGGTAGAAAGGAAAAGCAAGTTTGGAGAAGGAATTTGCAGGAAGATATAACGTCCAATTCTAAAATGCAACATTCCTTCCTATGTCCTCTGACAATTCTGAATTCTATTCTTTTTACGTTGATTTTAACATCTCAAATGGATTAAAACTGTGCATCATACCACCATTTCATAGATATTCAGTGTTTTATATTATAATATTTATATTGAGATATTTCATATGTTTGTAGATTATCAACCCTCTCTCTAATCTACATCGTCAGCGTTTTTTCTTCATGTTAAATAATATAATAAAATAATTTATATGGAAATTATCTTTCAAAAGTGGCCCACACAAAGGGAGAAGTAGATAAGCGTATTAAGAATCTTTTCATATGGTGTAAATGCAGAAAAGCAAAATGGTGTTGGGTTACAGACGGCTTTAAATGCTACCCAGAAAGTGATTGACTATTTTCTAAAGAAAATAGGACATATTGAGAGGTTTCTAGAGAATGTCAAATGAAGAGCTGAGCTTCATTTGAAAGAAAAGCAAGATTGGTAGTGTAGAGGAAGGGTTGAATGAAAGAAAGGAATAAGTCATTTGGGAGGTAATTTTAAGCATTCAAGCTAGACAAAGTAAGATCTTGATCTTATAGTGACAGTAGGCTGGAGAGTAGATTTTTTGGGTGGAAAATATTTGATTTCATGTAAAAATAAGTCATTATCATTTTAAGCCATGGGGAGGAAATTTTAAGAATTTATCAAATTAGAATCAATTAATCCTGGACCAATTGATTCAAAGATGATGAAGATATAGCTTCATCAGTTTTTAGTATGAAGTCAATCTTTGAAAAGAATATCAATGAATATAGAAAGTGAAATGTTTCTGGTATTTAGCCGTGGAAACAACATCTTGCCACCATATTCAAGGAGAAAAAGATACCTAAAATCAACCTAGTCTCAAACCCTTCCCTTTGTCTGGATGCCCTAAAAATGTCATTGTTCTATCCATGACTGAACGAAAAGGCTCATGCCTGCTTCCCATAATGGGAGATGGCATTCTCTTCTCACCCTGTGCCAAGATAAGATAGTCAATTCTATGGCTAATTCTTAAAGCCAATATTTTATGAAATGAAACTGGAAGTCTAATGGAAAATTCTAATTTTGCCCTCATAAATTCTTAAAAGAAAGGAAAAAAATGAATATTTCCATATTCTCCAACATATCTTTAGATGACTCAAATTGCTCATTTTAGATTGACTTTCCATGTATCACATTGGTTTTTAATTCCTTAATTCAAAAATCCCTTGATGGAATTGGTCTGACTGTAGGCGCAGTAAAATAGGAAATTAGTGATTGTAAATGTAGTAAAATTCACATAATATTTAAAATCTGTTGCAGAATTTGCTTAGGACACCAAAGTGGCCAGTAATGAAGGTCATACACGGGGTAATCTCCTGGGTCAATGTGAGAGGAAAGGGAATCTTCCTCCAGATCCACCACTATCTTTAGGACTCTCAAAGAGCTTGGGCTATAAGAAATTTTAGGCATTTAGTGGAACAATTTAACATAGTGGTTTTCTTATTTGCTCAAAACCCAAATGAAAAACATACAATGGAGACTATCCAGAGCACAACCTGAGTAGAGTAGAGGATATATTTTTTTCTTCTTTAACAGGAAAAGACCATCCTAGGTTGTCAAGAACTTCCATAAGAGTAGACCACATTAGTCTGGGAAGGATACTAGGATCACAACTGTTAAGAATGGAGAAATGTCAACAGTAGTAGCAACAGCAGTAGCAAAAGATATGAATCATGATTGCTGTGAAATGTAAAGCTACAGCCAAAGACAGAGGAGAGCAGAGTCTCCCCCTTATTTTTAGAGACTAGAAGGATAACCAGAGAACTTAATGCCAGTTTATATATGACAGTTGGGGCTTCTTGAAATCAACTGGCCGCAATTTTAGGAGGGAGAGAGTTTGCACAATTTTGGAGGGTAACTGTAAATGAAGAAGGACTTTATTACAATTTTTGTGAACCTATTGGATACTTTGGGCTCCTGTTACTAGGGAAATATAACATCATATTTCTTCGATTTAATTCACCTCAGTTGTTTGCACATAGAAATGATTCAAAGAGGAAGATGATTACAGGAATTTGGGGAGGAAATCTATTACTCAAAAGTAAGAGCTCTCTTTGAGGGCATTATTTACGCATTGTATTCAACTCTGAAAGCCCCAGGCTTAGCTCAGACATTGTCAGAAAGAACTCTCCATCTAAGAGGGAAGCCACATCCAGAAGGACATTCACTGGCCATCTGAAAGCCATGTATGCTGAAAAGATGGGAACTAATGCCTCCCTCACCTTTGCTCCCATGGAATTGTATTTGTAATTCTGAAAGGAACCAGTCAAGTTCCTTTCTAGAATCTAACCTTCTCGTCATTTCATCCCAGTGATCCTCAACTTGTCTGCCGCAGAGTAGGCTCCTATTATTTGTTAAATACATAATTTGTTCACTAATCCATTCAATAAACAAATGGAGGAATTAAATGGTCTTGAATATTAAGTAAGATTTTCTTTATTATAGATAGAATGCTTAGCACTTAACCAAATAAATGCTGCTGGAAAATATAAATGTCTGTGAGGAGTGAGGACACGGGCTGTGCCAACCCGCTTTGGTCCACCTTCGCGATCCCATACAATACGTGTTATATCATGGCCATGCAAATGATTGCTAGAATGAGTCAAACTTAGCGGAATTGAATGGGAGAGTCGGCAGATTGTAGGAACAGTCTGAACTTCTGGTAGCAGTCTTGCTGATGTGCATTACTGGTGTTGCTGGGTGTATAAAATTGAGATAGCAATAAAAATAGTTTAAGAGGCCCTGAAGAGATGTCTGCTTTGTTTTAAAGCCCTCTGGGTTTCTAAGTGAATAGATTTGTTTGGGTAATTGTGAGTGAGGATTTTCTTGTAAACACTAGGGACTGTTCAGTTTAATTGTGCTGCATCTGGTGCTGACTCTGTTTTTTTCCAAAATATTTTTCTCGTTTGTGTTGTGTGCCTTGAATAAGGCCAAAGGGTTCTTTGCTGCTTTTCGTCTTTCATTATGTAGGCTGTTTCCTCTATAAGTCCATTATCTATTTGTTTTCAATTATAATGATCTTTACTAGGTTTTGATTACATGCTAGACTTATTTAACCCTCACACCACACGTACAAGGTCAGAATCATTATAATTCCCATAATACAGAATTAAAAACTGAGATTCAGCATCACACCGTTAGTAAATAATGAAATCAAGTTTAAAATTCTAAAGGTCTTATTCTTTGTCTAGTAAAACAAATTTTTCTCAACCTTCATCACCTCTTTACCTCTTCATTATATTTGCTATATCTACTGACCATATGTAATATCATTTTTCTTAATTATTTAACAGTTGTAAATTAAAATTAATTTTATTATTTTATTAATTTTGAAAAATTTATCCTAATTTACGTCTGTGTTACTACCATAGATGTTAAACCAGAAATACTTGTCAGAAAGAGAAATATATCATAAATATTAATACAACAAAACGAAAACAATGTGATTACATGGGTATTGATGCCTACAGGAAGGCTCTGAAATTGACACCTGTTATCAAAGTATAGGTTTGTATGAAGGTAGTTGAGAAAATGTTAGGTGTTAGAGACGTGTTATCATCATTGACATGGTCTCCTAATCAAGAGTAAAATATCATTGAAATGGGAATAATTCACTACATGATTTAATATTACTTAGTGCTATGTCTGTGAACTGGAAAGCTCTTCCATCTAAACCATGACTATTCCCACCACATTTTGGAAAATATGAGAGTTTAACATCCAACTTTCAGGTAAAGTTCATTAGGGGAGCCTGTGGTCAGTTGGTTCAAATAGAGAACAGACTATGACACCTCCCTTAGGAAAACAATTGCTAAATTTGCCATCCATATCGCTGATGGTTTTGCACCACCAGCTAACTTCCGGACATAGCATCCAATCACACTAACAGCAAATAAAATAGACAAGGCAGGGTACGAGTAGTGATGGAGTTCAGCCAGTTCATGAAGAAGTTGCTGGAATCATACTCTCTTCTACTCACATTTCTTATAAGTGACCAATGTGTTTTCCTAGAGAAAACCTACCTTCATCTATCTAGTACGTTTGGCTCTCTTGAATATTACAACAGCCTATATTATAGCCCACAATTTCACTTGTTAAACTATCTGAGAAATACGGACATATTTCCTTAAATAATTTGTTTAAAATAACATTATGCAGAGAAATTTCCCCAAATCGACTAACATTTAAATTTTGACAGTGTTTGAGTAGACCACTCTGAATTCATTTTATAGCATGTAAAACAAGGATCCTCTCTTATCTGGCAGCAGCCTTCTCTGAATCAGATAATTCACTCTTGCTTTAAAATACTTTATTTTAGGATATTTGGAAAGAATTCGGATAGCAACTCTTTAACAGGCATTTTAAGGCTCTTTTCCTCTCCAGTTTCATTACGATCTGCTTGCTCTGAGCTCCAGTCACACAAGCTTTCCTGGGTTTTTGTTACATTTTTCTTTTGAGCTGCTGCACAATGTTTTTATTTCTTTGGTCTGGAAGTCACGTTACTATCCTTTTCCTCTTTTATCTCTTGACTGACTCAGTCTCAACTCTTAGTACCTCAGGAAACAGTCCCTTATGGAACAGGTTAAGTCAGGTCTCTGTGTTTACATATATTTATACCACCCTACACATTTCCTCCACTGGAGCCACCAGAACTGCAATCACCTAACTAGTAACTTATGATCAACGTGTTTCGCTCTCAATAGACTGTAAGCCCATAAAAGCAAAACCAGGAGCTTTCATTCTATGACCATCTCCCAAGTGCCAGGCACAGTGCCTGGTGCATAGTAGATGCTCATTAAAAGTAATCGGAGGAAAATGATGCACATGTAGGTGTACAAATGAATGCATGGATGGGTGGATGACTCTTTGGGTATTTATACTTAGGAAACAAACGGCATTTTCCAGATAACCACAATGGTTTTCATATCTAACACATCAGACATTAAATAAAGCACAGTTAACAGGTACATACTTGGGGACAAGTAGGTGAGATGCAGGCAGCTCTGTTGCAGCTGTGTTTTACTTTATTTTTTCTTCCTTTCTCTTGTAGTGGAACACCTGTGAACTGCTCATGTTAATTAGCATCACCTGGTGGTGATTGCTTAAGGAGCGCCTATGAATTAAGATGTTGATTGGATGACTGTTTAAGATCTTTTTTTCAAACATTTTCTTTTTCCTTTGTACATAATCTGTGATTTTATTTCCTTCTCTCATTTGTGGAAGTTGACGATCTGCTTTACGTATTTTCTTTGAATCAGCACTGAGGATGTTATCAGTCAAAATCATTTGGCAAAACACGATGTTGGCCATGGAACAGCAAGAAAGGTTTCAAGGTGAAGGAAGGCAATCATGGGGTTTCCAGGCCCCGATGCTTGTCATTATTGTGTCCTTCACCCTCTCTGCTGCTCCTACACTACACCCCTCCCCTTACCAATTTGCAACTTGCTCACCCGCTCATCTCAGATACCCATGTGTTTTGGACATGAGGTGAGGAGGTGGAGGAGGGGGAATGGGAATGCAGTAGCAGGTTTGGGAGTGCAGGGGAATTGTAAAGCAAGAAAATAGATGAGAGCAGCAGGAGGCAGTGGGAAGGCCTGCTGAGAGTGGAGACAGGCAGCATTTATATCCCAACCTTATGTCTCCCAGGCCAGTTTTGGCTCTGTGTTCTTCCTTACCGTGCTAGTGTTCCCTCCGTCTGGAATGTCCTTGTCACTTGGAATATTGATACTGTCCTCCAAGACCCAGCTGAAACATCACCTGAAACCCCCACATTAATCAGTCCTGTCCCTATGTGCCATTTGTTTTTACATTAATTTTAATGTGTGTGTTTACATGTCTCATTCCTAGTAGATTGTGAGTGCCTAAGAAGGAAGGGTTTTGGTTTATTCATCTATATATTCTAGGAAAATGCCTGGTTTAGGGTGGATACTGCATAAATATTTGTTGAAGGAAAGAAAAAAAGAAAGAAGAAAGGAAGGAAAGAAAGAAAGAACACTATTTATTACATTTTTTTTAAACAAGCCTGTTACAACAACATTGGGCAGTAGAAAGTGCTTGGGGATTGGAGTCAGACAAAAGCCCCAATTCCTTTAATATTACCTTATGTTTTATGAAATTTCTCTAAGTATTTATGCCTCGATTTTCTTACCTATAGAGGAAATCAAACACGTAGTATGTATATAAAGTGCCTGGTGTTGTGCTTAGGGCATATTCAGACTCATCTCCTTCTAGTCCCACCCTTTCCCTGCAAGCATATGGACCTGAAATAATGTATACACCTATTGTTCATGACTTAGGTGATATAAATTGCATTCATTTAATGTTTTATCTCTTTTTCTTTTCCAAATAACACCCACACTAAGTGGTTCACAGTTTACCAGTGAAAGAAAAGCAATCCATGCATATCACCCTTTAAATTGGTGGGATATCTTGAGGATTTTGATAGTCCCTTCCAAAATTGACTCATGATTGGAAGCTATAAGGAATCCTCTATGCTCTTGAATGAGATTCCTCACCTAGTAGTCAACAGGTTCTGTTTTCTTTCCTTAAAAATTCCAAAACCACTCCAATTTCTTCCACTGGCAAAGAGTACCGCTCATAATCCATAGCTTCCCCATTGCCATAGAGCTTCAGAAACAGAAGACGGAAACTGGCCACAGGGCCAGTGTGAATAAGAAATTCTCTCTATACTGTCTCTGACATCTGCTCCTCTACTTATGCCTGCGATCAATAATGCCTATTTCCTGAGCCTCACTTTCCTCATCATGTGAATTGGAATAAAAATAATACCTTAGTGTACTCATAATGAATTTCTCAACACAATATAAATTTCTAAACACAATATAAATCAGACGTCCGGGCAGGGAGAAGGTCCTGAGTAAATATGCTTTTTCTTTGATCTGACCTCTGATGGCATCTGCTGAGCCTGGACACCATCATGTGGTCATAAACTCATCTCTTCCTGTCCTTCAACTCTTTGAAAATCATTTCCTCATACACATTTAAAGAGGCTAGATGATTTTTTTTAAGTATTAGAAAGGAACATACACACTCACTAAGGGTAAGAAGAGCCTGAGAATGGTTATGATGAAGCCACAGATTTCATAAAGAACCCAAAATAATTCCTGCTTTTAAGGCCACCAGTGAGGCAGCTATAGGAAAATGCTGATTTTTTTTTCTTTTTTTTTTTTTTGGTCAAAACCATATAAAGATCAAGAAAGGAAAAGAAAACTGCAGCAGTCCTAAAAGATGGCAAGGATAATTTTGATACGAAGACAAGTGTTACTTGCTGAATATTTCAGTCTAAAAGGAAATAGCCTCTCCACCTATTAACTGTGTGAGACAGAGAAAAATTACAATTTATTGATGGTGCCTTTTCAAGGCATTCAATTAAGTCTTGTTGGTGTATTAACTCCTTTAATTCTCACAAAAACCCTGTAAGTTATATGTGTGTGTGTGTGTTTGTATATATATATATATATATATATATATATATATATATATATATATGATGATTATCCACACCTTATTGATTGGGAAACATACTTAGGTAGGTTAAATATATGCCCAAATACGAAATGATAGGATATAGCATCACCAGTATTTGAACCCAACTTTTTTCTTACTTTATAGTATTCAGCATAACCAAACAGTCACATGTGGGGCTGCCATAAGCTGCAAGTATATCCATCTATATAATATGCGAATGATTTACATGTTTTTGAAGAAAATATTTTACTGGTCTTGGAAATTGCTTAATGCATTCTCAGATGAAAGCATACCAGACCATTTTCATTTCTTGAAGATTCACTGCATCTCTCTCTTTCTTTCTCTCTCCACCTCACAAACTCTTGGGGAAACTGAAAGCCCTTCTATATGAAACTTCCCAAATCCCACCTCATCTCATATTCCCATAGTACGTTTTACTCTATTATAATCAGTATTGCCATCTAGAAATGAATAATCTATGGATCTATAAATGTTACTCTCAAGTCCATGAGATTTTTCAGCTCTTGGAGGGCAGAGCTTGGGGCAAACCGTATAAACTTGACATTTTTAGGTCAAAATTATGAAATAAAAATGTCAGTTGTTCATATTTACTCCATCCGACTTAATTTTACATCTATCATAGACCTAAGAATGACGCCTAATTTAAAAAACAAATGTGTATTTAATGCATACTCTGTGCCAGGAAATCCACCTGACATTTTAAACATTATGTCATTTATTGTCAGTGCAACTACCTGTCATTTTATTGAAACAATCTTATAGATAGTAGCTATGTGGCTCACAATATTTAAGTAAAAATTAAAAAACATAGTTTTAGATATTTATTGAGGGTCTATTAGCTTTTCTCTTACTCTCAGATTTATTCCATTTACACCTTTGGAGCCTGCTCCAATATGAGGATATGTCCTCACGGAATGAAACCAAACGCTATTAAGGTGAAGCAGAAGGGGGAGTTAATTTGTGAATTCCAGAAGATCATTTTTACATGTTTCTGCTGAGATCTGAGGCAGAAGTATAAATTTATACAAAATTTAGTTTCCAATATATGAGTATCAGGTAAAAACTGCCATTGTTTTTTATCCTTTAAGATAGAAAATCTTGTCTTAACATTGTTTATCTTAATTTTACTCATATAGGACCTCAGCTGCTTGTTTAGATATGCCTGTTTGATCAAATTTTAATGAAAATGGGTAGCATAATTCTGCCTCTGGTCCCACAATGAAATGTATGTTTATTATGCAAGGGACACGGCCATTCCCCTCACACATTGCAACTGTCTGAGCATGCGTCCCAGGAGATGTCTCAAGGATTGGAGGAAGGTGTCTGGTGAAAGAATTCTCTCGATAAGGCGATATCCTCATCTTCCTCCCTGTTGTTGCACCTCACACAATATACAACCTTCTCATCAGATCTTTCTGTTCTCTTATTTCTTTCAAAATATAAGTGCTGATTAGAAACAATTGAGAGAGGGAGAGAGAGAGAAAGAGATCGACTGTCTTAAGGGTGGGGGAGAGTTTGGAACTGATAAACCATCAAAAATTGCATTTGTCCTCTAGATCCCTCATCCTACCCTAGGTTGAGCATTCCCACAATGAGATAGTAACCAGCTCTGTAAAAATAATACGTGACAAAAGAACTATCAAAATTTATGAATACTAAAAATGTGCAGACTGAACACTTTCAGCTCTAATTATGCGGGTATATAAATCAGCAAAAGCAGCTGTTTTGGTTACTGCATTTCATTGACTTCAGATTAGCCAAGATTTGAAAAGGCATTCATTGACTGTGACATTGCGCCTGTCTTTTTCATCCCTGAAAGACCGTTCTGTGAGACACTGTTATGATTCAGATGTCATTCACACTGGAGTAGCAGGAACAAAGCAGGATTTCCAATAGAAGAAGATCTAATTAAGAGAATAATATTTGCTTATTGTCAGCACCTAATTAATTTTCCCTGTATTCGTGTTTATAACGGTGGCTCTGTTATAATTACAGTTCAACAAGAAGTAGTTATGTAACGTGTCTCATTAAAAAAATGAAGCTAAGATGCTTGAAGGTCTTCTTCCTTCTTCCTTTACACTTACCAACACACACACAATGAAGATATCAAACGGTTACGTTTCACTCATTACTTTTTTCTTCACGGTATGGCACACACTAATAAGTTCAGTGAGAAGAAAAAGTACTTTTACTTTCCCATTCAATGAATCCAACTTCTGCAGCATATGAGCCTGTGAATTTGGGAGGTTATTAGAAGTGCAATGTATGTTTTCTTGCATTTTAAAAATGGTACTTCTCTCTTTGATACTTTCTGCAAAAAGATAATAAAATAGACTAAAATGAAAATGACATAGATATGGGTTGCAAATGCATGCAAAAAGACTCCAATTATAAAGATATTCTGTGTTAATGGGGGAGGTAAATTGAGATCAAAGATAATCAAACGATTTTCTGTGCTTACAACTCAAAAGAGAATTTGATCATGCCAATTTACTACTACGTGTCTTTAAGAAAATGTGTTAAATTCAGTCAGGAACATAGAAGACCCTCTACATCTGATCTCTGAAAACTCTCAATCTGTCTTTCCCACATTTTGTTAATACCCTAACCTAAAACAGTTTAGTATAGCTGCAGAAGAGGATAATGTTAGATGTCATTACAAATAAATCATAAAATTTCAGTGGCTCAACAAAGCAGAATTTTATTTTTAATTCATGAAACTGTAAAATAAGGATGTTCCTGGTCAGCAGATGACTTATCTCCATGTGATGGCTCAGACCCCAGGCTGTTCCAATCCCCAGGCTCTCAGATTTCTCTTCTAACCAGGATAGAGACAATGGACAAAAAAGCACACTTCTTAAAATTCTACCTCAGGAGTGTCTCATATCCCTTCAGCACACTTTCCATTGGTAAGAAAGAAGTCATAACACATGTGTCTGGGAACTATAGTTGGTTGCTGGGCAAACTTCTCCCAGGGACAATTCCAGATGATGAAAGAGGAAGCACAAACTCTGTTGTGGAGCCAACCATATTTTCCATGTCATTCCTAAGGATCATGCTACTCTATTACTCTTTGCTATTTCATTTGGTGAATTCTCACTCAACCTTCAAACTATGTTCAAGCATAATTTCTCTTTATGGTCATCTTTGATCTGTCAGACAAGATAAGAAATTGCCTCTTCCTTACAGGTATAACATCTGTAAATATTTCTACTAGAGTAGGTAAAATGTTTGTGTATAACTATTTAATTGTCTGTCTCTTCTGGTCATTTCTAGTATCATTTCTACTCACTTCCACTTGCTTTCCCTGAGTTGCTTCATCTCCCTTCATTGCTTCATTTATTATTTATGTTTTGATGAATTCTATATCTATATCTCTAGCATAATGCTTTCTCCAGATCTTTAGGCTCATAAAGTATATTAGTCAGGCGTCTCAGAGAAACACAAAAAGGGGACATATATATGAAGATATTTATTATAAGATATTGGTTCATGCAATTATGGAGGCTGAGAAGTCTCCTGGTCTACCATCTGTAAGCTGGAGACCCAGGAAAGTGTTTGGTGTAGCTTGAAGGCCTAAAAGCTGGAGAGCTGATATCATATCTTCCAGTTTGGGTCTGAAGGCCCGAGAACCAGGAGCGCCAAGAGCAGAAGATTGAAGTCTCAGCTCCAGCAGTCAGGTAGAAACAAATTCAACCTTCTACATTTTGTTCTATTCAGGCTCTCAATAGAGTGAGCGATGCTCATCCACATGGGGATGGAACATCTGCTTTACTCAGTCCACCAATTCAGGGGCTGATCTCTTGCAGAGACACCTTCACAGACACACCCAGAAATGATGTTCAACCAGCTTTCTGGGCATCCCTTGGCCCAGTCAAGTTGACATATACAATTCACCATCACATATAGCAATACCTAATTGGAGATATTTAATGTGAATGTACTGCTCTCTGTTGCTGCATTTCAAACCACCCCAAATTTTGTGGCATGAAACAACCATTTTAGTGTGCTCATGATTTTGTGGTACAGGACTCTAGGCAGAGCACAGGGGGCATGTCTCATCTGTGCTCCACCGTGACTGGAATCCTCGACTAGGGTGACTCAAATTTCTGAAGATGGCTTGGTTTGATTAATTAAATCCATATGCTTGATCCCACAGTTCTGACTGTCAGCTGTGTTACCTGGTTCTACTTCCTGTTATTTTTGCTGGGTTTGGAATATCCGGGTTGGTTTCTTCATTCACATCTTCAATACATGCACAAGGAGGCCTGGAAAAATCTCTCTCTCTCAACTACCTTGTTTGACTTTATGAATCTCTTGCTGGGGGTAAAGAGAAGTTTTATTTTAGAGTCAAGTAAGTTCATACTCCTTTATGGTTTCTCTAAATTAACCCGAAAAACTCAACAGTTCCTTCTTTAGTTACATTTTCGCCTGTCATATTTTAACATAGTAAGCTTGAAGAAGCTAATTGTCATTTTTTTTAATGTTTTGCCTACAAATTTCCCAGCCTGATCCATGAGCTGATTAGGTGCCCTTTCTCTTTTCCCCATTTCCTGGAGCAACAGTATTGCCAAACATTCTGCCACTGCATAACAAGTGTCTCCTTCTCCCCAGTCTGCAATAGCATTTCCCTCCTTGTCCTTCAGGACCTCCTCAACAATCTTCTCAAGGAACTTCTGGCTTCCATCGGCCATTTCAAAGTCAATGCCACGTGTTTGAAATTTTTATTATGGTGGCATATCACTTGCAGATAACAAATTTTGTTGTGGTTAGCTATTGCTGTGTTATGAGGTATCCCAAATTTAGTGCATGATGCAACAACTGTTTTGTTATACTTGTGATTTTTTACTTATTTTCTTTTATTATTTATTTATTTTGTTGTTGTTGTTGTTCCGTTGTGAGAGTTCCTTACATATTATGGAGATTAACCCCTTATCAGATATAGGATTTGCAAAAATTTTCTTCCAGTTGGTGGGTTATCTTTTGGTTTTGATCCTAGTTTCTTTTGCCTCACAGAAGCTCTTTAGACTGATGAACTCCCACTTGCTTATTTTTTCTTTTGTTTCCCTTGTCTGAGAAGACATGGTATTTGAAAAGATCCTTTTAAGTTTGATGTCAAAGAGTATACTACCTATATTATCTTCTAGAAGTTTTATGGTTTTAGGACTTATCTTCAAGTCTTTGATCCATTTGGAGTTTATTTTTGTATCTCGTGTCAGATAATGGTCTATTTTCATTCTTTTGCATGTGGCTATCCAGTTTTCCCAACACCATTTACTGAAGAGACTGTTTTTTCTCTACTGTATGTTCGTGGCACCTTGTCAAAGATTAGCTGTCCGTTTATAAGCGGTTTTATTTCTGGGCTTCCAGTTCTGTTCCATTGATCTGTTTGCCTGTTTTTCTAGCAGTACCATGCTCTTTTGATCACCATGGCTTTGTAGTACATTTTGAACCAGGGATTGTGATGCCTCCAGTTTTGTTCTTTTTTCTCAGGATTGCTTTAGCAATTCAGGGTCTTTGGTTGCCCCACATGAATTTTAGGATTCTTTGCTCTATTTCTGTGAAGTATGTCATTGGGATTCTGATAGGGATTGCATTGAATCTGTAGATTGCTTTGGGTAGTATGGACATTTTAACTATGTTTATTCTTCCAATCCATGAGCATAGAATCTCTTTCTATCTCTTTAGGTCATTATCTATTTCTTTCAGTAATGTCTTACAGTTTTCATTGGATAAGTCCTTTACCTCCTTAGTTAAATTTATCCCTAGGTACTTTATTCTTTTTTTTGCGATTGTAAATGGAATTGTATTGTTGGGTTCTCTTTCTGTAAGTTCGTTATTAGAGTACAGAAATGCAACTGATTTGTGTAAGTTGATTTTGTACCCCACAACTTTACTGTAGTTGTTATTTCTAATAGTTTTCTGATGGTTTCTTTAGGATTTTCTATATATAAAATTAAGTCATCTGCAAACTGAGAGTTTCACTTCTTCACTCCCTGTTTGGATTCCTTTTATTTCTTTCTCTTGCCTAATTGCTCTGGCCAAATCCTCCAGTACTATGTTGAATAAGCGTGGTGATAGTGGGCATCCTTCTCTTGTTCCTGTTCTCAGAAGGATGGCGCTCAGTTTTTGCCCATTGAGTATGATGTTGGCTGTGGGTTTGTCATATATGGCCTTTATTATGTTGAGGTAATTTCCTTCTACCCCCATTTTGTTAAGAGTTTTCATCATAAATGGCTGTTGGATCTTGTCAAATGCTTTCTCTGCATCTATTGAGATGATCATGTGGTTTTTATTTCTCATTTTGTTAATGTGGTATATCATGTTGATTGACTTTCAGATGTTGAACCATCCCTGTATCCCTGGAATAAATCCCACTTGGTCATGATGTATGATCTTTTTGATGTATTGCTGTATTGAGGTTGCCAATATTTTCTTGAGGATTTTTCATCTATGTTCCTCAGCAGTATTGGCCTGTAATTTTACTTTTTTGTGTTGTCCTTGTCAGGCTTTGGTATCGGAGTGATGTTGGCCTTATAGAATGTGTTAGTGGGGGCAGCCCGGTGGCACAGCGGTTAAGTGTGCATGTTCTGCTTTGGTGGCCTGGGGTTCCCTGGTTTGGATCCAGGGTCGGGACATGGCACCACGTGGCAAGCCATGCTGTGGCAGACGTCCTACAAATCAAGTAGAGTAAGATAGGCACGGATGTTAGCTCAAGGCCAGTCTTCCTCAGCAAAAAGAGGAGGGTTGGCAGCAGATGTTAGCTCAGGGCTAATCTTCCTAAAAAAAAAAAAAAGAATGTGTTAGGAAGCACTCCATCTTCCCTAATTTTTTGGAACAGCTTGAGAAGGATAGGTATTAAATCCTCTCTGAAAGTTTGGTAGAATTCCCCAGGGAAGCCGTCTGGTCCTGGGCTTTTGTTCTTTGGGATGCTTTTGATTACTGTTTCAATCTGTTCACTTGTGATTGGTCTATTCAGATTCTCTATGTCTTCTTGATTCAGCTTTGGGAGGTTGTATGAGTCTAAAAATTTATCCGTTTCCTCTAGATTGTCCAATTTTTTGGCATAGTTTCTCATAGTATTCTCTTAAACTCCTTTTTCTTTCTGTGGTATCCATTGTTATTTCTTCTCTTTCATTTCTAATTTTATTTATCTGAGCTTTCTCTCTTTTTTTCTTTGTAAGTCTGGCTAGGGGTTTGTCAATTTTACTTATCTTCTCAAAGAACCAGCTCTTTGTTTCATTGATCCTTTCTACTACCTTTTTTGTTTCAATAGTATTAATTTCTGCTCTGATTTTTATCATTTCTTTCCTTCTGCTGACTTTGGGCTTTGTTTGTTCTTCCTTTTCTAATTCAAGTAGGTGTCATTTGAGATTGCTTATTTAGGATTTTTCTTGCTCGTTAAGGTGAGCCTGTATTGTGATGAATTTCCCTCTTAATACGGCTTTTGCTGCATCCCATATGAGTCGTATGGTATGTTTTCATTTTGCTTTGTCTCCAGATATGTTTTGATGTCTCCTTTAATTTCTTCAATGATCCATTGCTCATTCAATAGCATGTTGTTTAGTCTCCACATCTTTATCCTTTTCTCAGCTTTTTTCTTGTATTTAATTTCTAGCTTTATAGTATTGTGATAGGAAAAAACACTTATTATTTCAATCTTCTTAAATTTATTGAGGCTTGCCTTGTTTCCCCACATATGGTTTATTCTTGAGAATGTTCCATGCATAGTTGAGAAGAATGTATATTCTGCTATTTTTGGATGGAGTGTTCTGTATATGTCTATTAAGTCCATCTAGTCTAGCTTTTCATTTAATTCCACTGTTTCCTTGTTGATTTTCTGTCAGATGATCTATCCATTGATGTGAGTGGAGTGTTGAGGTCCTTTACTATTATTGTGTTATTGTTAATGTCTTCTTCTAGGTTTGTTAATAGTTGCTTTATGTACTTTGGTTTTCCTGTGTTGGGTGCATAGATATTTATACATTTTATTTCTTCTTGATGGAATGTCCCTTTGATCATTATATAGTGCCCCTCCTTGTCTCTCTTCACCTTTCTTATCTTGAATTCTACTTTGTCTGATATAAGTATTGCAACACCTGCTTTCTTTTGTTTGCTGTTAGCTTAGAGTATCATCTTCCAGCCCCTCACTCTGAGCCTGTGTTCGTCATTGGAACTGAGACGTGTTTCCTGGAGACAGCATATTGTTGGATCTTGTTCTTTAATCCATCTCACCAATGTATATCTTTTTATTGGAGAATTCAAACCAATTACATTTAGGGTGAGTATCAATATATGAGGGCTTAATGCTGCCATTTTGTCACTTCTTTTCTGGTTTTCCTGTCTTTGCTTTGTTTCTCGTCCTGCGTATTTTGGTCTACCAATCGAGTTATGTAGTTTTTTATGTTGTGTTTCTTTATTTTCTCCTTATTTATTATTTGTGTCTCTGCTCTGCTTTTTGTGTTTCCTGGTTACCTTGAGGTTTGTATTCAAGATCTCGTGGATAAGCTAGTCCCTTTTCTGATGGGCTCTAACTTCCTTAAATTAAACTGATTCAGTCCCTTTCCCCTCCCCCTCCTAATTTGTTTTTCTCACATCTTTTTCCATCTTGTGTTATGAGTTTGTGGTTAAAATGACAAGGTTATCTTTGTTTGTGGTGTTTTTCTTGCCTTTATCTTTAATGCTATACATGAGTATTTGCTATCCTGCTCTGATTTTGTCTACCTATTTATCTCCTCACTCAGTGCTTTGTAACCCCTTTCTCTCTTTTTTTTCAGGTATGAGGGCCTTATGGAAGATTTCTTGGGGGGGGGGGCGGATCTTGTGACTACGAACTCCCTTAGCTGATGTTTTTCTGGCAAAGTTTTTATTTCTCCATCATATCTGAAGGATATTTTCGCTGGATGGAGTATTCTTGGCTGAAAGTTTTTGTCCTTCAATGATTTGAATATGTCATTCCAGTCTCTCCTAGCCTGTAAGGTTTCTGCAGAGAAATCTACTGAAAGCCTGATGGGGGTTTCTTTGTGGGTTATTTCCTTCTGCCTTACTGCCCTTAGTATTCTTTTTTTGTCATTCAGTTTTGCAAGTTTCACTACTATATGCCTTGCGGTAGGTCTTTTTACACTGACATATTTAGGAGATCTGGCAACCTCTTCCACATGTATTTCCTTCCCTAGGTTTGGGAAGTTCTCTGCTGTTATTTCTTTGAGCAAGCTTTCTACTCCATTCTCCTTCTCCTCTCTTTCTTGCATACCTATAATTCTTATGTTGCATTTCCTAATTGAGTCAGATATTTCTCGGAGACTTTTTTCATTTCTTTTTAGTCTTAGTTTTCTCTCCTCCTCAATTTGGAGCATTTCAACATGTCTATCTTCTATTATGCTGACTCCTCTATGGTGTCTCCTTGAGTGTTCAGGGAATCCATATTTTGTTTTATTTCTTCCATTGTGTCTTCCGTCTCTAATATTTCTGATTGATTCTTCTTTATAGTTTCAGTCTCTTTTGTGAAGTAGCTCCTGAACTCGTTGAATTGTTTCTCTACATTCTCTTTTACCTTGTTGAATTTTTTGATGATAGCTGTTTTGGATTCTTTGTCATTTAGATTACATATTTCTGCCTCCTCAGGACTGATTTTTGGGTACTTGTCATTTACTCTCTGTTCTGGAGATCTAACATAGTGTTTGATATTGCTAGAGTCTCTGTTTTTTCCCATCATGGTATTACTAGGTCACAGTTACCATCTATCACCACTGGGTGGGGATCAAGAGCCAGGCATGAGAGCCCTCTGCCTTCAGCAGAAATCCTAGGGCTGGAGCCATGCTGAGTGGGTGGGAGCAGGGGCACTTTCTCTTGCGTGCTGTCGGGGTGTTCTCCCTCTGCTCTCCTGGGGTGCTGGCTAGATCAGGTGACCATCGCAAATGCTTTCACCCTGGTAGAGCACTTCCCTCTAGGCTGAAAGGACCCTAGGGAGTCCTTGATGTTCCCACCAATGACCGTCCCCTCCCCCATTCCTTTCCTCCAGGAGGCCACACCTGCCAGCTGGAGAGCAGTCTTTAGTGGAGGGAGCAAAGATTTCTCTTACACCCTGTTTCACCTCTGAGGGCGGCTCCAACCTCTCCACCCTCCATCGTATGGCTGCGTAGATCTCTCCGATGTTTTTTTGATTGAGTTTGGATGTCCTCTGTTGGAATATGGATGTTTTTCTCGTTGCATATTGGAGGGAGAAGATTTCTGAGAGACCTCACTCCACCGTGATGCTGATGTCACTCCTTGTGACTTTGATTAAAAACCGAGGGAGTGCACAATGCAGATGGCTATTGTCTGATTTCAAATTACTTAGACCCTCAACTGGGGTAGCTCAGTCAGCTGGAGATGGCTGAGACCACGTGATAACAGCCCCATTCCCTTAGCCTTACAACTTCAGCACATCTTTTAGTCTAAATTTATATTCTCTCTAAAAAGGTACAGATCCCCTCCCATCTCACTATATATACCCTAGTTTTCTGTTAGTAACCTGCACTTCCTTTTGATAGCATTACTCATTTTACTGAAAAAAATACTGTCAACTTGCTCCTTTATCCTTTGAAACTGAAATCTCTGTGAAAGGAGAGATCATATTACTCTTGTTTATCATTATATCTCCACCACTAATACATCGCCTGTTACATGGCAGGTACTCACTAAATGTTTAATAAATTTTGATGCCGTCAATTGCTTTGTAGTTCCCCCTGGCAAACAGAGAATTATCTCAGTGGCAGTTCATCTCAGTGACATAGATGTATATTTGTCCAGATCTAGACACACATAGAATTTATCAAAGATATATTGACAGGTTAGCTTGAGGGGAAACTCCAATAATGATTGAGAGTGAGGAGACAAAGTTTTAACCAGTGAGACAGTACTCAGAATATAATCTGAAAGGCATTGCAAAGCCAGAGAGAGGGAAGTCACAATATCAAAAGGTGGAATGAAAAGTGACATTGCTAGAAAACAAACAAAACACTGAAGCAAATGGTTCATTACTGAGGCTTGGATAGATGGATGGTTCCATTTATTTTTGCTCGGGGAGAGGAAGTTTGTAGATACACAACTTAGAGGAGTTTTTGAGACTGTCCCCAGTTAATCACAGACTATGGTGAGCGACTTAGCATTTTTTTATGCAAACATCTCTGTAGGTAAGTACTTAGGAACAGATTCACTCAGCTTTGAGTGAGTTTACTAGAACTCTCTTAGGCTTTAAACTATTGTTGGGATGAGCTTGGAAATGGATAGGAGTAAATAAATTGAAAAAAAGTCAAAGAAAGCCATAAGTGAGGAATAATAACAGATAATGATACTTAGATAAAGTCTAAGCCATTGCTATTTTTCTAAAATTTTTGGAAGGTGTTTATGGTTATAAATTCAGTAACGAACTTGAAGAAGAGTTTACTGACACTAATAGAGTTAGACTTGAATCTGTTGGACACAGAAAATTCTTTTGTCAACTTAAATAAAAATTGACCTTAAAGCCATATTGTAATCTCTCAGTTTTAGATTTGTGTTTTCCTTAAATATATTAACACATGTTCTAATGCATCAGACACCCCTAAACCTGAGTCCTTACGTGGAAGGGCTTCTCTGATTTAACTGTGGCTTGTCTGCTCAGATGAAGACCTTTTGGTTTTTTCAGTTTGTTTGTTTTTTTTGTTTTGTGTGAGGAAGATTGGCCCTGAGCTAACATCTGTGCCAATATTCCTCTATTTCATGTGGGATACCGCCACAGCATGGCTTGACAAGTGGTGTCTTGTCCGCACCCAGAATCTGGGCCTGTGAACCCTGGGTCACTGAAGCAGAGCACATGAACTTAACCACTACACCACTGAGCCAGCCCCTGAAGACCTGTGTTAATGAGATCTTAGCCAGTGGCCAACCTCCTCCATACCATGAGTGAGATGGGCTCACTTCCCTAGGCATAGATGGAACTCCAAAATCCACATATATTATTCTATGGTTATATTTACATACACACACAAAAATTTATTCTCATCCTCACTGTTCCAACTTAGCACTGGGGTACCTGTGGTGAAAATTAAATGAAATAAAGGACTTACCGGAAACTGTAGAATAACAGAGTCTTTTGAAATCAGAATCTTTTCATATTTCCTCCAGAAACCATACCAATCAACAAGGAAAGAAAATAAAATAACCCATCAGCCACACCTGCCATGCAACTATAATACAGAGAATTCTACAATTTTAAGTTATAAGAAGTAAGGAAATACATATAAAAACCAGTAGCTTCAGCTCCAGAGGCTCACACTGAAACAGTCAGGTAGACATTTTAAAACTAGGAGAAGGTAGCTGATGTCCCCCAGTATAGAACACAGATAGAAACCATCTTAAGGGGAAAAAAAAGAAAAAAGAGTTCCACACTAATAGGGAAAATAATAAGAACATACCTGAGATCTAGTGATCATGGCACTTGATATTGTGAAATCGAGAGAAAGTAGCTAGAAAATGTGTAACAACAGAGAAGACAGTGTTAGGAAGAGAGAGCTCTTTGGTAAGAAGTGGGCTTAGAAGGAGAGGCAGAGAGAGAGAGACAATCCCAAAATAAGGAGATATACTCGCCCATCCTCCAAAGAGTGTCGTTTCTTAATGGTCTGTACTTCACTGGGCCAAAAGAAAGAGGCGCTCTTAAACTAAGAAACCTAGTAAATCACCCAAACTCTTCATTCACTCCATCAATATAAAATCACCTATTATTACTTGTCCAGGATAATATAGAACATTTAAAATTTAAGAAAAAGTATCTAATCAGGTATACTATATAAATAAAGTATAAGAAGAAAATCGAACACTAGAAAATCTTTCAGTTGATGAAAAAATTTCTTCCACCAAATACTCCACCTGAAAGCAGAAGTAAACTATATCATAATATCTCAACTTGAGCGCAGTTTCTTTCAAATATCTTTCAATAAGTCCTTAAAGTAAAAAGTAAATCGCCTGGAGCCACAGATTCATAGACTCAGAAGAGAGATGGCCAAAAGAGAAAGATGCAAAGTGAACTTAGGGAAAAAATTAAGGACAATGAAAAAATAAGAAAAAAATTATACATAAGAAATATCACAAATGTGCTCATTTTCCAACAGAATCAACTGAAAATATCATAAAAGGAATGGAAGTGAGAGAGGAAATGAGCATAAAGCAAACAGGCAGCGATGGATATAAAAGGTTGTAGAGGATGATCCATCCTTGAAGAAGAAAAACAAAACTACAGATGAGAACTAATCTTTAAAATAGAATCCAAGAAAATTTGGGGGCTATAAAAGCAGACCTGAATATGTGTATTTAAAAGCATATTGTGTACCTGGAAAAATTGATCTAGAATTATTAACTCTGAGACAGAGTCTAGCAAAAATACTAGACTTGAGTAATTCTGAGTACCTGAGATAATAGTGACCATAAAATTTGAAACTTCAGGGGCTGGCCCCGTGGCCGAGTGGTTAAGTTCGCGCGCTCCGCTGCAGGCGGCCCAGTGTTTCGTTAGTTCGAATCCTGGGCGCGGACATGGCACTGCTCCTCAGACCATGCTGAGGCAGCGTCCCACATGCCACAACTAGAAGAACCCACAATGAAGAATACACAGCTATGTACCGGGGGGCTTTGGGGAGAAAAAGGAAAAAAAAAAAAATTTGAAACTTCAAAACTTGTCATGCCCCCCCCAAAGAAAAAAAATGGAGGAAGGAAGGACAAAAGAACAAACACAACTGTGCAAAATTCGCCCCTTTCGCATAATTAGAAGACAGACAACTTCAAGTTACCTAAAATATACAGACAAACAAGGATAGGGAATATCTTACTTGGCCAGAAAATAAGAAATGCTTAAAGAAAAGTAGACAAATGTCAAAAGGACACAAAGGATCAGCTTGATGAGGCTACCGTTGTCCATATCTTCGACAACTTAACATCAACAATAACGATAACACTACTCAATTATAATGCATAGTAATATTCAAAATCAATTATCAAAAATTCCCAGCTTGCTCGGGGGGAGGGTATTCTCTGGAAACAGAAGTCTCCTTCTTTTTGTTCTTTTCCACCCTCCTCACTTCTTGCTGTTCAATATGCCGGTTGGGTGTTTTTCTGCACACATTGTAGACTTTGCTCAAGAAATTGAGGCAATCAAGGACTTTCTGCTCCCAGCCAGGTAAAAGGATGCCAAATCTGTCAAGATCAAGAAAAATAAGGATAATGTGAATTTTAAACTTCCATGCAGCAGATACATCTATACCTTGGTCATGACGGACAAAGAGAAGGGGGAGAAATTGAAGCCATCTCTGGCCCCAGGTTTGTCAGTGAAGGAGCTGAAATGAACCAGGCACACTGATTTGAACTGTCTTAATTTTTTTTTAATTCTTTAAAATGAAAAAAGAAGGAAAGAAGAGGAGGTGAAAATGAGAAAACTCTTTTTGGAGATAAGAATGCCAGCTAGTAACTATATAAGGGATGATATAATTTTTTTAAAAAATCCCCATGTTGCAACTATCAATGTAATGATTATTCCAGGCAATGATCACCACTGGGTGTTAAGTGCTTAAAGCAAATTGTTTGGGAAATAGCCTATTTACATGCTCCCAGTGTCTAACCTCACATTAAAACTGCTTCATTGTAAACTTCTCAAAATATAGCACCACAGTATAACTGTTAATTGAACAGGGAAAAAAAAATTCTTAAAATGGAAAGATTTGGCAGACACCACCTTAACCATGTGATTTTGTAAAACCAATAATGAGAAAAATTGATATCATCATCTATGTTTTTGGCCGTAAAAGCTCTTGCTAAACTTTTGAGCTCTGCTATGAATGGCACATTTTTATAAATGATGAAACCAGCTTAGAGATTTCAAGAATAAAGAAAGAAAAAGTCTCATGTGAGATCTGGGAAGGAAACTTGAGCCTTTTTAGTTACAAAGCTATTACGCCTAGGTCAGGCCAATCTAAAGACTTTCTCAAGACCTCCAGTAGATAAGTTGTCTACTACTGATCCTCAAATGGTCTCCCAGAGGCTGTAACTCATTTACTTGAAAATCTTGGAGAACATCATTCCTAATTAGCCTAAGTAGCATACACTCTGTCCAGGCAAGAGCTTATAAGAAAATCTTACTTTACTAATTACCCTTAGTGGATTTCTCCTGTCTCCCCTCTTAGATTCTGAGCTCCAAGAGGACAGGGGTGGTGGATTTCTTATCTCTCTTAACTATCACTGACTAGATTTCCTGGCATCATGTATTTACTCAATCACTGGTAACATGAATTGAATTCTATTAATATATTTGCCTCCAACAGAATTAGGAGATACTAAGTACAGTATATAAAAAATAGGTAATGTATTTCTTCTCCTACCAACATTTTGTTTATAATTTTCTCCAGGTTATTTCAGTGCCAATTTTTCAGAGTTCTTCTAGCTCAGCATGAAACTAGCATATGAAGTCCATCAGGATCATGACAAACTCTATTCTAGGTTGTTTTCTCTATATTAACTACTGCTATTTACAATATTAGTGTTTCATTTTTTTATCCTTAACAAAACGTAGTAGAGGCAAAAAATTGCATTTGCCTATAGTATCTAGCAATACCATGCATAAGCAATATGTATGCTTGAAATCTCTGGGTCCTACATTTAACTCAGATTTAAGGCTCTAAGTCGTAACGATAAAATTTTAGAGGTATTTAGCCCTGGTCTTAGTAGCCAAGAAAGGAAGGTAGAGAGAGCAAATTTGAAGTCTATGTTCTACAAATCTTTTACATTATCATAGCACCTCAATGAAGTATATATCACAACTCTAATTTTCTAGATGAATAAACAGCAATTGTGAAAGATTTCATAATTCACTCTTGATCATATGAGAGTAACTGAAAACTTTAAGTTCAAATTCTGGCATAGTCCCTCATTTTTCTACTGTACCACAATGTGTTGACAAGGCAGCCATTTTAAACTTGGGATTCTACTGTAGTTCTGATGGTGTTCTCTTACCATAGACTTACACAATCACGAATACCCATTAAGGTACTTAAGCTCCTTGAGATACATGAATATGTATTTCCCCACCTGTTGAATAAATGAAATTCCTGGAGCTCATGAGTGCTCTACTTCTCAAATGTTAGGATTGCATATTGTGCTAGAGGATATTTCAGGTATCTTTGTTCCTCTGCAAAATGTTCAAGGCCATGTTCTGCCACAAATGACCCTGATTCCTCATCCTCACCTGGGAGGATGACTGTGTTCCCTCAGTAATCACTCTCCTCCAAATCATTGTAATCTCATACTTGCAACTGCATCTCTAAATGTCTGGGTCACAGTATGGAGCAGCTGATACAGATAAATTACAAAAATAACATTTGCTGAACTTGTTAACATGATTGATAGGAGTCATTACATAAGTTAGAGATCATTATTTTCATTGGTAAAATGGGACTTTCCCAGCTAGCCACACCAAGCAGGCTGTAACTGGAATGGAGAGGTCTCTTTAGATACAATAGTCCGATGTCTGGACTTCTGAGAGTTTCAGTTGGCAGTCCTAAAGTGAAGCAATCATGGGCAGGAGCCAAGAAATAATGCTGTGGAACAATGGTTCTCACACTTGAGAATCACATGGAGCCTTCTTTAATCAGACTGTCAGACCCTACTCTTTGAATTTCTGACTCAACAGGTCTGCATTTCCAACAAAGTCCCAGATAATGCTGATGCTGCTGGTTCTGGGACTCCACTCTGAAAGCCAGTACTTTAGAATAATGTTTAGGGTAGGGTACAGATTCTACAGTCACACCACCTGGGATTGAAACCTCTCTCTTTCCCTGAGAGCTTCAGGTAAGTTTCTTAACCACTTTGAGCCACAGTTTCTTCATCCGCTAAATAGGAATAATAATAAGTGATGAAAAGCACATAGCACAATGCCAGACCCATATAAAGAGTTTAATAAGCAGTAGCTATTACTCTTACTTCCTCCAGGAACTCTAGGTATCTCATGTTTCCCACTCTCAGGAATGCAATGAGATCACTCTGAAAATTTGTAGTCTATCCCAGTGGCATTGGACAGAAAAACACGTGCAGGAAGTACCTACCAATAAAAAGCACCAAACATTAGAGTTGATAGAGACTTTATTTTCCAATCTTAATTTCAGTGATGGGGAAATTGAAAGTCAGGAAAGTAAGGTCACACCATGACCTTGTGGGTCGTTAGACATTTCCCCACACAGAGGATCAATTGCTTGTTTTGGCTGATTAGTTGGATATGTGTGAAGGTGCCAGATTGGTTATAGATCAGGAAAGATGATTTATTTTCCTCTTATGTAATTAAATTTGTGAAACCTTTC
Source organism: Equus quagga (assembly GCF_021613505.1). Lineage (NCBI taxonomy): Eukaryota > Metazoa > Chordata > Mammalia > Perissodactyla > Equidae > Equus > Equus quagga. The sequence continues at coordinate 57,531,071 of NC_060279.1, read as the reverse complement.
TTTCCATCAATCTGGGCATAGATTTAACTTATACTATCTTTTTTGGAGTTTTTTTGTTTTTTGCTGAGGAAGCTTCATCCTGAGCTAACGTCCATGCCAGTCTTCCTCTCTTTTGTGTGTGAGTTACCACCACAGCATGGCCACCAAGGAATTGTGTAGGGCTGCACCCAGGAACTGAACCTGGTCTGCCAAAGCAGAGCTTGCCAAACTTAACCACTAGAATGTACAACTTCTCCCTAAGGAAGAATAAGGAATAAAATCCTACAAATACAAGGAAAGGCCAAAGGATCTAAAACACTCACAAAATTTTCTATCATCTCATTTGGCCTTTCCAATCTGGCACATATAAACCCTGATTCTACCTTTTACCCACTTCTTTGTTCTTGTGTGTAAGGTCTTCTTCCCCTATAAAGAGTATCCATCACTCCACATTCCTTTACAAAGCTCCATGTGAAAACTTTAAGAGAGAAATTCTGGGAAATGCCAGGCTTTCCTTAAGGATTGAGCACATTTTCTCTTTCTGGAAAAGGAGAACTATATAAGAAGCCATATTTCTAGTTTGGCTTCCAGGAAGATGAGACCAAATTTGTAGGTTAATTACAGAAATTCCATAACGCATCATGATTTGTTTATGTTTTATTGTGTCACCTAACTTGATATTCAGTCTCTATTCTAACTTGTCATTTTGCCAGGCCTAAGATTTTTCTTAAAACTTACTACACGTATTTCATATAAGCAACCCACCCAAAATTTATTGTGGAAAGCAGTTAGCTTAGACTTTCCTTTAGTCAAAATTCTTCTTTTCATGTTATATAATAGGAAATATTGTGTTAAAAAATTATAAAGAAATTGCCTTTGTTAAGATCTGCTGAAGTTCAATTTCAATTCCATTGGAAAAATCATGAAAAGCTAAACAAATTCAGCATATAAAATCCACATACGCATGGAGCTGGCCTAATGGTATCATGGTTGAATCTGGCATGCTCTGATTTGGAGGCCCACATTCATGGGTTTGGATCCCAGGAACAGACCTATACCACTTACCAAGCCATGCTGTGGCAGCAACCCACATATAAAGTGGAGGAAGATTAGCACATATATTAGCTCAGGGCTAATCTTCCTAAGGCAAAAAAAGAGGAGGATTTGCAATAGATGTTAGCTCAGAGTGAATCTTCGTCACCCCAAAAAAAAAAATCCACATACTCTAATGGAAATTTTGCAAGTTCCTTTGAGATTGGTTTCCCTAAAATGATGAATATCCTAGTGCCAGCCATTGTGTGTGTGTGTGTATGTGTATGCATAAAGATGTCTATAACATCTTTTACTTATAATAAAGAGAAATTTTTAAACAGATTAAAGAATAAAGAGCATTTCTTGAAACTTTAAACATAATTTTGAGACTTGTTAACGAATCCTCCTAAAGGTAACCTGATTTCGTTAATTTGTCATTTTGCCAGACCTAAGATTTTTCTTCATCCACAGGCGCTTATTGGGCATCCGTTAAGTACTAAGTTAGTATCAAGTAGTGAGGACACCAGGAGAAAAAGATAAACTCCTATCACTGAGAAGATTGAAGGAGTGGGAATTCTCACTGGTTCTGAATTGCTCAAAGTAGGATTTTCTGGCCTCAGAAGTTTTCTTAAAGAGAAACTCACAGATGATTGCCATATTTTAGAGATATTCTCATGATGCGTTTTATACATCTGTGTAACAGGAGTCCTGCATGATGGTGGAAAGGACAGGGAATGATGTATGTTACTGGCTGTGTTGCAAAAAAGGGATTATGTATTGTGTTAGTCTACTGAGGATGCTATAACAAAATACCATAGGCTGAGTGACTTAAATGGCAGATGTTTATTTCTCCCAGTTCTGGAGTCTGGGATGTTGAAGATCAAGGTACCAACTGATTTAGTTCCTGGAGATGGCCCTCTTCCTGCCTTATGGGAGACCACCTTCTCACTATGCTCTCACCTGGCCTTTCCTTGGTACATGCACAGGGAGAAAGAAAGAGACAGAGAGAGACAGCCTCTTCCTCATCTTTAAAGCCACTAATCCCATCAGAATGACCCCATCTCGATGAACTAATCTAACCCTAATTACCTTCAAAAGCCCCATCTCCAAAATCCATCACAATGGGGATTAGGTCTTCAATGTGAATTTTGGGGACAAAGCATTCATCAAAATATATATGGCTGAATGACATATAAATATGTCATATTATCTTATTATCTATTTTATATAGCATTAGGTTCTTTTAGACTTTGAGAATCATGTAATCTGAGAAAATTCTCTTCTTGTAAACTATAGAGGAAGGAACACCCAAAATATATTGAATGCCTTTCCTGAGCTGAGTACTTCACTTACATTATTTCACACAGTCTCAGTTTAATATTATGAAAACCCTGGAGATTAATAATTACTATTCTCAATTTACAGAGAAAGAAACTTGGACTTAGAGAAGCCGAGTTGTTTAGTTTACCCAGCTAGTATTTGTGAGTGTCAGAATTTGAACCCAAAAGTTCTGATGCCAAAAGTTTACCCCATTTCTTTCAACTGCCTTCCTGATTGATACTTAGTCAGCTTTTGCTTGATTGTTGAAAGATTGCTGTCACTACCCAGAGAAGCAGCTCGTTCACATCTGGTTAGAAATCCATTTCTCTAAAAATGCAATTTGATTTCTCGGGTAAGTCTAATCTTATGTGTCTAGTTATCCACTTTTTGTCCAATTGAGTTTGCGTCTAGTTAGCATGAGAGGCAAGCATCAGGAAATGAGCCTTATTTTTTGTCCCGCCAGATCTTTTGTCTATCGAAGATACTCTGGTGACCCAATAGTTTTCATGAGGGCGTAGCCAATGCCCATCACATGAGCAATAGGGCTTGATATTGCCCACATCTTTAAACAGCTTCTGACACACATGGAGAAAGACAAATAGCCACTGGACTGTATTGTGGATAAAGCAGTATTTACTGAGAAATTCTGATCATCGTCTCAAGGCTGTTTATAAATTCCCCACAACGAGGATATGCAATGAGGATGGATACTCCTTCATTGCTCTGCCAATCTGAGAATAATTTTCCATTCAATATCTCTCTGATCGGTCTATAAGAGAAATATTGTTTCCTCCCTAACAATATAATTTTACCTTATCCCGTGAAAACCAATAATGCTCGTCTTATGGTGAGAGAACATTTACTGTCTTTTGCACTGGGCCAATATTTCAAAATTTCTCTCTTCTTAACATGATAAATGTTGTCATGCCAAAATTGTTTCATAACATAAGATTTCAGCCCTAATATCTGGAAAGAATGGAGAACAAGTTTTCAAATCTGACGTCAGGAAGGAGTAGGGAAAATTAAAAGACAAAATTTTAAGAAATAAAGAATTTAAATAAAGGCACATGCCACGATATCCCTATGACATGGAGAAAATGCTAAAGCCAATAGAGATAAGAAAGAACCCAGGTATAAATACTTCTATGTTGCAGATCAGATAAAATGAGGCCTGAGATATTAAGTGATTTGTCTTTAAGAGTGTTGCTACATAGAACAAGGTTTGGTTTCTTGGCTCCCAGTCAATATTCTTCCATGAACACTGTACTTCTTTATAATATCTAATGAGTCTCTCTCATGCCCCAATTGTTCTCCTCACATCATTGCCATACCCATTTGTGGCACACAAGTGGCCTCACATAACTTGGAGCGGTCCTACACATTCATATATAGAGGAGATTAGAATAGATTCTGCCAATAAATATGTATCTATACATACATACACTTATGCTGTGGGGTTTGTTTGGCAATTACAGATGGCTTGCTGATTGTGCACACTGATATAAAGAATTTTTAAATGTTTTGAAATGCATTGACTTCACTCTTATAGCTAGTGAGTGGGAGGTTTGGACTAAAGTTGAGGAACAAAATCCTGGGGCAGATAGACCAGGAAATAAACTAGAAACAGGTTTCCTTAGTACTTGCCAGGGACTGAGTTGTTCTAAAAAAAATATATTTAAAAGTGAACAAAATGAATACAAAAAGATGCATTTGCCTTCACTATAATGAGGATATCACCGTTGTGTGGAAACCTTTGTCATTTACATTAATATAAATATGTTTCCTTGGAGCATCACAATATGTTTTATAGATACACGGGGAAGAAAATATTACTTGCATTTTTTGGTTGAGGAAAGCAGTGCCACATAATCTAGGGGAAACTGGACATTTAATCTCTCAAAGTGGCATAGCCAGGTGAAACCAAAAGAATTCTGACTGCTCCAGGAATATTTTTTAGCCGTATCACATGACTCAGTGCCTAGCCTCCCCAAAATTTTACCTTTGCTTTGAAAGGAGAATGTGATGATCATCTAAGGGGAATGTTTTAAGCTCAAATTTCCTGGTTATTGGCTTTAGTTGATGTCCTGTATTTACGCCTGTCCAGTAGCCACGCCTACTTGTGGGAGTCACTCACTCTCAGTCTTCTAGTTTGAGTGATGAAACTACACGCAACTGCAGAGGTGGGCGTGTGACTTAGGCCAGTACAACCAGAGCATTTCATCCTCTGGTTCACAAGGATTGGTTGAGGAATCACCCAATCACAGCTAAAGAGAGGTCATCAAAGTTGACCCTAGGACTTCTGGAACCCCTCTAAAAAGATTGCTTTTTCATGCCAAAGCTGGAAGAATCTAAGTATAATTCTCAAGTGGATGGTTCAGGGGAATCATTTTCAGGATTTATTCTTACTTTTATAGGAATGAAACCTATAAAGAAGGAAGACAGTGTTTGGGAAGTAAAGAGACAGACAGACACAGAGACAGAAAAGGTTTTTAACATAATGAATGGTCCAAGCCCATTTCAACTTAATTAAATAAATTTTTAAAGTGAGGAAAACAAATCTGGCTGAAATCAAAACTTGAGAATTTGTCTTTCCTGCCTCTTATAATTGATAAAATATTGATTAACATATCTGTTATCTTACTTAAACAAGTTAATTAGAAAATTTCTCAATGTCAGCTTTGCTTGACATTGCATACAAACGGAAATCAGTGTCCTACTGCAGTAAAAGTTATTTCAAAAATTTTTTTATTTATTTGGATAATGTTATTTACCATTTAGTTCATTTTAGACAATGTAATTGTATGATATTCTTGCTTTTATATTTTCTTCTTTGTTAGTGACATATTCTCTCAATTAATCAAATTGCAACATTATCAAAATTTTCACATACAGAATGGGAAATTTCCACACATCTCAATAACTATTTTGGACACTTGCAGTTAAGCACATTAAGATGCTTATTAGTGGAGAGTTGTGAAATGAGGCTCAATTAGTGAATTAGACTGTATTCATTACACTTCACCAAATGCTCATTAACAGATTGTTTGATATTTTTTTCCTGCCCATGCTGGGGAAAAAAAAAAAAAAAAAAAGGAGAGGAAGCTAGCTTGCTTTACGGAATACGGAATAGCAGCAATACGGAAATGCAGTCACGTGATATTCCTTTTGCTTACAGCTGCCAAGAGTAAAGAATGTTTGTAGCCTTTATCAGTAAGCTTTTGTCTGGAGCTAGGTATTAGAAGGAAGGGCTAATTCTTCCATGCCTCTAGGGAGATCATTTGACATATTTTTAATAAATCTTTTATTTTTTAAAAAACGGCAGTTCCATATGAAGCCATGTCCTGTTCTGAGAAAAACAGAACTCATCTGATGGTTCATTTTGGCTGCAAGATACCCTGATGACCTGGAAAATCATTTTTAGGATGCACAGTAATCCAGGAAGCTTCCATCCAAGCTTCCTTAGCTTTTTTCTTCACTCAGGGACAGGATTCCATTGTGGTCTCATGGCTCTATGAGTCATTCCGACTCCCTCCCCAGTTTGTCTCACAAGATTTTTCCCCTAAAATATTTGTGTGTTTAATTCCATCTTGGTGTCTGTTTCTTGGATGATGTAGACTAACACAGTAAGCAAAGAAGTTTATCATAAAAAACTCTAGAAAATTTCTGGAATAAAAAGCACACATTATATAGAGGATCCTCAAAAAAATTAAAAATAGAACTACCATACGATCCAGCAATTCTACTTCTGGGAATATGTCCAAAGGCAATGAAAACACTAACTGGAAAAGATTATCTGCACCCCTGTGGTCATAGCAGCATTATTTATAATAACCAATACATGGAAAAGACCTAAATGTCCATCGATGGATGCATGGATAAAGAAGTTGTGAGATATATATATCTAGATAGATAGATAGATAGATAGATCACAATGGAATATTATTCAGCCATAAAAAACGAGGAAATCCTACCCTTTGCAACAACACTGATGGATCTTGAAGGCATTACACTAAGTGAAATAAGTCAGAGAGAGAAAGACAAATACTGTATGATCTCACTTATATGTGCAATCAAAAAAACCCAAACTTAGAAAAAAGGATCAGACTTGTGGTTACTAGAAGTGGAGGGTTGGAGGAGAGAGAATTGGAAGAAGATGTTCAAAAGGTACAAACACTCAGTTATCAGATAAATCAGTACTGGAGGTGTAATGTACAACATGGAGACTATAGCTAACACTGCTCTATGACATACAGAAACATTGCTAAGAGAGTCACTAAGTATTCTCATCTCAAGGAGAAAATGCTTTTCCTTTTTTGTTGTATCTATATGAGATGGATGTTAGCTGAACCTATTGTGGTAATCATTTCACAATATATGTAAATCAAACCATCATGCTGTACACCTTAAACTTATACAGTGATGTATGTCAGTTATTTCTCAATAAAACTGGAAAAGATTTAAAAGTAAAAATAATAATAAAATGGAGAAACTGGGAAAAAAACACACACACATTACCTCTGAAGGTGGAAGTAAAAGATAAGGCTAAAACGGGAGGGAAGTTTGCAAGTCAATTATGCCTCCAAAGTTCTGTGTAAAAATAATTTGCACCTGGGGCTGGCCCCGTGGCCGAGTGGTTGGGTTCGGGCGCTCCGCTGCAGGCGGCCCAGTGTTTCGTTGGTTCGAGTCCTGGGCGCGGACGTAGCACTGCTCATCAGACCACGCTGAGGCAGCGTCCCACATGCCACAACTAGAAGGACCCACAACGAAGAATATACAACTATGTACCAGGGGGTTTTGGGGAGAAGAAGGAAAAAATAAAATCTTTAAAAAAAATAATAATAATAATAATTTGCACCTGAATCTCCATACCCAACAAAATTGACTCTCTGTTGTGATATTATTTTCTTATTTTAGAGTTTTTCCCAGAATTTGTCATAAATTCTAACATTTTCTATAAATAAATTTTACGAAAGAGATTTTTTGTCAAAAAAAGTTGTATATAAGAAATATTTGATATAACCTTATACAGATTGTGTGAATTGAATTCAATGTTTAAAATAGAATTTCTCAGGCCTCATGATTAGGCATATCTATAACTTCGGGGATGATGATGATAAGAGTCATAGAGGCTCAATCCCGCCCTAGGAGCCTGGGATTTTGAACCTGCACTTGCTGGGAGGAAGAACCAAGAGGACTCAAGTTAGAGCTGGACACTGAAACGTCAGGGATCCCTCAGCTGTCCCTTGCCACTGTAATAATGGTTTTCTTTCCCTTCCAAAAATAAAGAATAAAAGAGTAAATCCTCTTGGAGAGTTTAGCTTCTGATGAGATGGCTCTTACTATATAAATTTAAAGCAATTTGGTCATATCAAATAAATAAACACATTTTTATTAAATACCATAAATACTAAAAACTGATGGCTTGGTTAATTTATATTCGAAAATTGCAAGTCATCTTTAATACTAGTCATATGTATATATTTGCTCATTTAACATTATATAACTAAAAATTTTAGCATTTTTATATGAGTATCATGCTTAAGGTCATAGAAATATAGAACAAAAGATATTGTGAAAAATAAACATAAAATATAACAATGCTATAATGTAAAATGTAATAATATAGATAATATAAAATATACATAATTGTTCATCTCCAATATAATGGCTGGATCATTATAATTATTTAAACTTTTAAAAATAGAAAAATAACAAAAAATAAAAAGTAGTTGACCTTTATAGATCCATACAGGGATAATCAGTATTAAATTGACAACTCTATGATCTGTTTTACGTAAACTTTTGTATTTGCCGTTTTGAACATAATGCAAATAATACTTGATATCCTGCTTATATCAGTAATTAAAAATATGAAATGCATCTTTATTAGAAATCATTTTAAATCATTTTAACCTCCGTTATGTATGTATCAGCCATTACTTAGCAAACACCTCTGGAACTATTTCTGGTGAATGTCCCTCCTTATTTCTTTGTGTATCATAAATTCTCCATCCCCAGGCCTCAGCTAATCAGACCCATCATAAAAACCAGACCTGGGGGAGGACCTTCACTGGGTGACAAGAAGCATAAGGCATAGATAGGCTGGTAAACAACATGCGAACCAAAGATAAACTACTCTGATCCAATTGTCTCTTCGTAATTCAAGTCTCTGAGAGAAACAATTGGATCAGACCATAAGGAAGTTCACAACTGTAGAACCTGAATGTGAAAAATCACGTTGACATAGGCAGGATGCACATTATTGTCCGTGGGCCAGCTGAATTTATGGAAATTCTAAACAGAGAGTAACAACACAGCAGCAGCAGTGACAGCACAGCAGGAGCAGTAGTAACAACAACAACAATCATAATGGCAGAGATGACTGTACACTTATTTCCAAAAATAGCACTGTCCACATTTCAACAAGATTCCAATCTCAAGTTGCATCAGGGCCCAGGATTCCAGGCCTCTGCTCTGCATAAACTCTTCCTGGAATAGTCTGCACGGCCTTACACAGCAGCCTTATCGATGAGGACGGACTCTAATTAGGGATCTCAGTATCACTTGAGTAAGCTTGAGTATGTTAATATTTCCGGAAATAAGAAAAGCCGTGGGGAGAATACTAGCCATATGGACTTTACTAAGTTATTTATCCTGCTTGCTCATCTACAGAACAAGGACAGTAAAACCCACCTCACATGCTCGTCCTAAGATTGAATGTGATAACGCATATGGAATTATCTTGGTTCCCAACCAATGGCGTGTCCATTCCCATCTCTGTAATACAGAATTCCTTTAGGCAAAACTTTCTGACTCTAATTTTAGTTACACTTTATCTTTCCAAAAGGATTCTAAGAAGCAAAGTTGCAGAATTGATTTCCATCCTCTTACTTTGCTCAAAAGTGTTACAGTCACATGCCCTAATTAAAACCCCAATCTGGGGAGGCATCAGTTCCCTAAGGCCCCACATAGCAGTTTACCTATTAATCTGTGGCACATGCTGGCCAAATTGTACAGTCTGGCTTTTTCTACCTCTCTTTCCTTTCCCAAGAGGCAACCATTTTAAAAGATTCAACACCACTCCAAAGCATAACCCTCAAAGGATTAGGGGAAAAAACAAGGAAGAACTCTATTACGAATGATTACCATTTTCTTCCAAAGAAGTGGTGATTTTTCTCAAACTACAAGTCTACAAGAGAAGCCATGATTCTAATATAGTTTTCTCCATTGTCCTTGAGTTGGGTATCAAAACATTTTAACTTGTTTTTTGTTGTTGTTGTGTTGTTTATTTTGTTTTGTTTTAAATTAACAGTTGCCCAAACAGCCCCATAATAAAAGTATCAATACATTGTCACTGTAGAGTGACTGTTATAAAATTTAAGTACAGATCATATTTGTATCTTGAGTTTTACTGTCAAAGAAATACAGTCTAGTTAGAACAGCAGGAAAACTGGAAAATGTAAATCTCATTACATGCATCCTAGATAGTTAGACTAACCATTATGATTATGGTTCTTGTCACTATTATTGTGTATGTTTTTTCTATGTGCTAAGATCTGATGTAGAACTTTACTTATCTTGTCTCTAACACATATAGCCATTATACCAGAATAAACTATCAATGTCTATTGTAGAGATGAAGAAATTAGGCATAGAGAGGTCAGGGAATTTTCGGTGGATCCAGAATTTGAAAGCTCAGTGCAGTTCTTTCAATTCAATAAATATTTATGTAAAACCCTCTGAGTTGCAGGCACTCAAGGGAATGAAAGAAAGATTAAAAGTTTGTTCTAGTCCTCGTATTCTTATAATCCAGTGCAGGAGACAGTCTTGTCCCCAGCTGACTGAACACTTTGCAATGCAAAGTATGTGAGTGGGGCTGATTAAATTTTCCTGGTGAAAAGAGAGATGGTTTCATTATCACAGTGCTATTTGGAGTGTGATTTAAAGGTGAGGTAGGGGCTGGCCCCATGGCCGAGTGGTTAAGTTCGCGCGCTCCGCTGCAGGCGGCCCAGTGTTTCGTTGGTTCGAATCCTGGGCGCGGACATGGCACTGCTCATCAGACCACGCTGAGGCAGCGTCCCACATGCCACAACTAGAAGGACCCACAACGAAGAATATACAACTATGTACCGGGGGGCTTTGGGGAGAAAAAGGAAAAAAATAAAATCTTTAAAAAAAATAAATAAAGGTGAGGTACACTTTTACTGGACCAAGTTTGATCTCTGGGTGAGGAAACAGCATTAGTTAAGGTCTATCACTGTGAAAATTTAAGTCTCAGAAAAAGTAGAATTTAAGGCAAAAAAAGCAAACTAAAAACAATACTGCATAATAAAAACAAAGTCAAGTCAAGAAGATACAGCAACAGCAAACTGCATGCACCCATCACAGAGCCTAGAAAGATATAAAGCAAAGACAAAACAAAATAAAAGTCCGTGGCAGAACGGCAATGGACAAATCCACAACCGTAATGGTCATAATAGGGGGTTTGCGTATACTGCTATCAGATGTTGATCATGTAAACGGAGAATCATAAGACTATATTTGGAGAAAAATAATAATAACTTATTCTTGAGTAGCTGTGGTGTTGGGGGCTTAGAAGGGATGAAGCATAAAACAAAACTAGATAAGATCTGATACTATGCTAATCTAGACTCATTCAGAAGCAAGAGGAGTGACGTGATCACATCTGTTTTTAAAAGATCACAGAGGCAATAATGGGAAAAGAGTAATAATCAGATATAGTAAAATCAGGGCATATTAAAAAGAAAACAAATAAATGAAGCCAAATGAAAGATGATGGGGAACTGAATAGAGAAATGGAAATGGTGACCGAGAAAAGGTGGTATATATGAGTTTTATCACTAGAATGTGGAGTGAGGAAAAAAGAAAGTTAAATGTGACTTTGCAATTCCAAGACTTGATGGCACAGAACAGCGTTTTCTAAACCTCCTTAATGCTAGGAATCACATGGGGGCAACTATCAAAAACTGTTTTCTGGGCCTCCAAACATATACCCAGTGAACTGAAATTTCAGGGGGATGCCGTGTAATCTGATTATTGAATGAGCACGTCAGGGGATTCCCCTGTGTGGGTGAGTTTGAGAACACTGACATAATGAAAGGTGGTACCGTGAACCAATGAGAAACCAGGAAGAAGAACGTATCTGGTACTATTTTAGACAGGTTTGCTAAGATGCCATCAAGACGTCTATGCAGAGATATCAGGGATATTCAAGCAAAGACATGTTTGGTACCCGGGAGCATGTTCAGAGCTAGAAACATGGACTTGAAAGTTACCTTCATGTAAGTGAAGGTTGAGGTTGCACAGCTAGGGATTTCTAAGGAAAAGAACATACAGACCAAGATGTACGATGTCTACAACTAAATCTCAGGAAGAATAGGAATTAGAGACAGAGGATTAAAATAGCATTGTAGATGTAGGTAGAAACACAGCCAAAAAGGCAAAAATGACTTTCAAAATAAATACAGCAGTTAATGGTGTCAACAATTAAAAAGCTATGTTAAAAAAAAAAAAAAAATGATAGGGCCCAGCCCAGTGACGGAGTGGTTTAGTTCACACACTCCACTTCAGTGGCCTGGGATTCGCTGGTTTGGATCCTGGGCATGGACCTACACAGACCACTCATCAAGCCATGCTTTGGCAGCATCCTACATACAAAATAGAGGAATATTGTCACAGATATTAGTCCAGCAACAATCTTCCTCAAGCAAAAAGAGGATGATTGACAATAGATGTTAGCTCTGGGCCAATCTTCTTCACCATAAAATAAATAAAAAATAAAAAGATAATACCAGATAGAAGTGACTGAATTAAGCTATTAGGATGTTTTTGGGGATCTCGGAGAGGGCAGAATATTGTGAAAAGTTTCTCAGTCTGAGATCAGAAGACCATGTTTTAAGTGGATACAGGAAAAGAGACAACCTTTGAAAAAAGTTTGGCTATGAGGACATGGAGATGTTGGGTGATGTCATGAGGGAAAATATGTTCAAGTGAAGTTGTTTTATTAGCCTTTCCTTCTATTACTCAATGTAGGAGAGGCTATGAGTGAAAATCACACTGTCTTCAGGACTGAAAGACTTAAGACCCCAGCTGCTAGGGGTGCTGCCAGCAGACAGCACTCTGCTATCAGTCCTTTGAAGAATTGACTTAGCTGAAAAGTAGACTCACCCGAGGTCATACTCCCTTCCATTGACAGCCCGTGCCCAGTGGCTGGTCAATACATGTGAATAACGGCCCAGGCAGACTCGACCCAGCTTAAAACAACTCTGAACTTTTTGGGTTTCTGAGTTTCCCACGAGAGTCGCTGAGTATTGCCTTGCCTGGGGTCTGCCTCTTCCCAAGGCAGCCCGTATCCAGTAACCAGGCAACACACATAGAGAGCCCCAGGCCCCTCAGGCCAACAGCCAGTCAACTCTGAAAGTCCATTTCAATGCTCAAAGCCCACTTCCTGGGGCACCCACCATGTGACAATCAGACTTTAACAGACTTATTAAGCCAAAATCGAAGGTATGAAGCCATGTCAAGTGACAGGTAAATTCAGTCACGTTAAGTATTAATAACCAAAGCTGAATGTAAGATTAACTTCAGGGCTGAAGTGGAAAATATCTTGTACAGGGTTTTTCTTTTGTCCTCCTGGGAAGACCAGAGAGATTGGAAGAGAAACTTTCCCTTCCTTCAACCCTCAGAACTGGAGGCAGAAGAGACAAAACTGGGGAAGAGGTTAAGGTTAAGAATGGTAATTCTGTCCCCACGTTTTACTCCTTTTCTATATTTTCTGAAAAATTTTGTAAGCCTCATAATAATTCTGTAAGGAACAGCCCACAACCTGCTGCCTGCTCTTCATACATATCTGAAAAGGCAGGAAGCTTATCTGTTTAGCTGTTTATCAGATCTTGGCTTCCACCATTGTCTCTGACACAAATCATTGGGCAGTGACTAGAGAATGAAAGAATAAACGCAAAAACAATTTAATACATGCCCCAATAACATGTCGAATATATTACTTGTACTTAGAGATACATATTTTCTAACACAAACCATTATGTTGTCCTTATAAACCTGATCTTCCATATTCTCTTCTTCATGAAGAATATCACCATCCCTCCAGAAGTCACCCTAGATTATTTCTTTTACTCATACTCCTTCGCTCACCACTTTGAAGGTATGAACAACATATTTCAATTTTACTTTTAAATGCTTCAGTGGGTTTTTCACTGTTTTTTAAGAGAATATGTAGATTCCATATAAAACATTTCTCTGTCCACTCTCTCTATCCAAGCCCATCTCTCACTACTAGTGAGATGGTCTTTCTCACATCGCATACCAACAAAACCAAACAAAACATACACCATTAAAGCCCATACTTGAGAAAAAAGTTATTATTACAGAAAATGTTTTTTGAATGTTTACTAACTGCCATACGCTGGGTCAGTATTTTACATGGATTTTCTCATGTCATTTTCATAGCTCTTTTATTATCTCTGTTTTATAAATAAGGCAGGTAGGACTAAGAGAATTTAAGTAAGTCGCCCAATGTCGGAAAGCTAGTAACTATGGATGCTGATACTCAACACCAGGCAATCGACCTCCAGATCTCATCTTCTGCTCATTCATCTCCAGAATGGTCCAACCCACACTACTTTTATTTTCTACCAAAGAAATATTACTCTTTCATCAAAATGTATCCCAACTGACAACTCAGCTATGAACCTGTCCTTATGTCCCCAAGGAAAATGTCAACACTCATTTCTTCATGTTCCATGTATGCCTGCAAATATCTATTTTAGGAATGACAATTTCAGTGTCTATATGCTTTTCTACCCTGTAGATGAACATTATCCAGAGTAGGCTTCATAGAGGTCTAGTTTAAGCCATTTTGAAAATAAAATAAAACAAAACAAAAATAAAATAACCAAAATGTTTACTTCAATACCTAACCAGGGTCATACTTTCCACTACATCGATCATGACCACTAGTGTTTAGGGTACACACTTTCAATGAGCTAATGCCCTAGTATACACGTCCCAAGTTGTTTACCCATCCTTAACTCAATACATGTAATGTCAAAGATGGTCTCTTAATCATTCAACATTCGAAAACACTTTGCAATAAATTTGTGTTGATTGGAATTTATTTCCAGACAGTTGCAATCCTTAAGAAAGCCTTAAAGAACTCTCTTGTCTTCTTCTCATCCTTCCACCTGTGGATAAACTATATATTTGAGGAGAAGATTTCATTAATGGAAGTCACATGGGTCTGGAAACGCCATTTCAAAATAGCACTAATTAAATTTTCTTAATCCTACCAAAGCTTTCAGCTGTGCAGTGCAGCTATTTCACATGAAATCTATAAGCCTGCTATTTAAATGTCATGCTTTTTTATTATTTATTTATTTCTAATTTATTAGCTGGATGCATCTCTCTGTAGCCTCAGGGTATGAGTATCTTTAAGTTTAATTAAGAAACGCATTCTGAGTATTATCACCTCCAATCAAACACAGAAGACAAGAAAACAAACACATAAACACAGAAAATACACACGTACACAAAGATGTGCACCTCGAGAGATAGAAGATCCAACCCGCCAGAAAGTTAGCAAACTCTTAGGACCTAGGAAAAGACATATGACAGGAGGCATCCAATGAGAGTACTAATGCTTTTAATTTTTAAATTTATTTTAAATTATAAAGTAGAACCACCTGGAAGGTACACTGCACTGTATAATATGATTTATGCACATGCGTACAGATTCTTCTGTAGGCCACATTGGAATCCCCACATCAACAAAAACATAACCCCCTTCTCACACCCGGAAACACATTTCCTTATGTAGCAATCAGCTCTGGCATTAAGCCAAATCCTCTTGCCAAAGCATTGGAAAGAGAAAAGTCATCCTAAAGTTGAGCAGGATACTCTTTTTTTTTTTCCTTTTTCAAGTATGCTGAAACAAAATTAAATTAATAATATTAATTGGTCATTGTCAATGTCATGGAGGGTGCTAAAGCAAGGCCCATTTCTTAATGCATGTCCAGTTTGGGGTTTCATTAAAAATAATAATAATAATGACAGTGTCAGCAGTAGAAGCAGCAGCATCACCGTCATCATCAATGACTCCACTATTTATAGCACACATTATTCTTTAAAAGAACTTGAATGTCTATGATCACATGTGGCAATAATAAAAATATTATATATTTTTAACTGTAGTTTTAAATGTGAGAAGCAGGAAAATGATACATGCATAGTTTGAATTTATAAGTTCATTTGACACATAGGATAATGTTAAGGACACTTCTATCTTTTTAAAGTTGTCTTTAACTTCTGTTTTCCAATCTCTCATTTAACTTAATTATTATGCACTGGGAATCTACTAAGTTTCACTTTAATAGCTTCAATAGGCTAGAAATGAGACGGACATAGCTCTGATCTTATAGTCGACACAGTTGTTTTTCTAGGGCGTTATCAATCCATTTGATTTTTAAACAGCTTCTATTTTTGATTTCTTGCCAAACTCCGACCCTCCACAGCTTTCTCTTTTAGGAGAAGCGGAGGTGAGATGGAATATATGTTGAAACATGTATTTTTACATTTTATTCGTAGTCCATCTTCAGTTTTCTTTATATCAGGATAACAACAAAGTGCCAATAGATTAAAAAAAAAGAACATCTGTTTCTTGTGTTTTCCATCATGAGGCCACTGGAAGTGTGAGATTCTTTTTCTAAAAGATCAACACTTTACAAATCCTTCTGATGACAAACTGTGCCTACTTCCAGATCGTGTAGCAGTAAAACACTATTACATAGCTCATCGCACCCAGGATGAAGTGTCGGCTGCGAAAAGTTATGATTTATGTGTATATTCAACGTTTGTTTTTAGAGCCAAACTGACTTCTCTCTTAATTTGTTGCAATGAAAATGATCTCTGCTTAATTCTCTGTAATTAGCAGTCCTTAACTCCATCTAATAACGCACTTACACACAAAACACTTGCCGCACCTTGTTTTTCGGCAAAAATTCTCATCAGTGCCCTTAATTACCTACTGACATCACCGTGTTGTGGTTGTGGACTTTCACACGGTACTGTGTACAGCATGGCTCATAAAGCCTAATGAGAATAAGTTCATTAAATTAATCCCAATAATTAACAAACTTGCTGCCTGCTCCTCACATGTCTAATTTGTGACACAAACTTGGCAAGTGTTCTCAACTGTGGAAGCAGAATTGAATCCAAAAAGCCTTTCTAAGAGAAGTTCAAGATTCATCTTTATTAGAATTTCTTTGTCAAATATACAAGCCACCGATGATATATATATTAAGAAAGCGATACATCATCAGTGGAAATAAAAATAAAATAATATAAAATGTTGATCAAAGACAGAAGGTTCATGATGGTGATTTTTCCCCTCTTGGAGTCTTCTTAAAGTGGAAAGAAGAAAAATTACTTTGTTTCCATATCTCAGTAATTCCACGTTTATGTGAAATGACTTAATTCTTTCCATTCCCAACTACCACCTACTCCCTAAATTGCTGATTCAAATAATTTCCTAAAAATGCTCCATTTACCCAAGTTATTTGTAGATATGACCAAAGTATGTTGAGGGTCAAACTCACCCCTCAAATAATCTTAAAATTATATGATGTGTTATGTCCATATCCCACTCAAATCTAAAGCACAAGTAATAAGGTAAAATAAAATTTAATCCATTGCATTCTTACTCTCTGACTTATTTTAAATCCCTAGAACGTCAAACAGAATCTGGCATATAGTAAGTTTGCAACCAAGTCAGTTGAATAAATTAGAAGGTAAATTAATAACATTTAAAAAAAATAAATTCGTTCTAACTACTCTGGTTTTTTAATACATGATTTTTATTTAAATCTTATAGATATATATAAAATATTTTATCATTTCCAAGCAATAAGCTACCTAAATATTTACTAAGTTGAAAGTGAAAAATATTCATATCTCTCCTATTGAGCTTCTCCTCAAGAGCAATCCTCTGAGCCACTACTGTTTTGCGTCACAATTATAATTGCAGTTTTGGCAATTTCCTCTGGATCGTCTTCTTTTCTTTCTTTCCTCCTTTTTCTTTTCTCTCGTTGTTTTCCTTTTTTGTGTCCAAGAGGGATATATATCAGACTTTTTCACATTGGGGAATATTTACTAGGAATTTGACTCAAGGAAGAGCCCTCTGATATAAATAAGGGCACCCTCGTACACTGCTGGTGGAAGTGCAAAGTTGTGCAGCCACTATGAAAAACAGTATGGAGATTCTTCAAAAAATTAAGAATAGAACTACCATATGATCCAGCTATTCTACTGCTGGGTATTTATCCAAAGAATATGAAAACACAAATGAGTAAAGATATATGCACCCCTATGTTCATTGCAGCATTATTCACAATAGTCAAGACTTGGAAGCAACCTAGGTGCCCATCAAAGGACAAAGGGATAAAGAAGATGTGGTATATACACACAGTGGAATACTACTCAGCCATAAAAAAAGATGAAATCCGGCCATTTGTGACAACATGGTTGGAACTTGAGGGTATTATGCTAAGCGAAATAAGTCAGAGGGAGAAAGTCAAAAACCATATGATCTCATCCAGAAATACAAGATAAAAAATACAACAAACAATTACATAGACACAGAGATTGGATTGGTGGTTACCCAGAGGGGAAGGTGGGAGACAGGAGGGTGAAAGATGTGATTAAGCACATGTGAATAGTGCTGGATTGTAATTAGTCTTTGGGTGGTGAACCTGATGTAATCTACACGGAAATCCAAACATAACAATATACCCCTGAAATTTATATAATTTTATAAACCAACGTTACCATGATAAAAGCATAATAATAAAAAAGAAACAATAATAAAACATGTTTTAAAAAGCAGAAAACATAAAAAAAAATAAAGTGATTGCCTTTGTTAACTTATTTGCATCTGGTAGTCCAGTTTTGCAGGACTATTAGGAGTTTGAAATTTCCCCAGTGGTCTTTATCTGTATCCTTGTGCACTGACTTTGTATACGAATTAGTGCAGGTGTTAAGAATACGAGTTTTGCCATCAAACAGATCTAGGTTTGCATCCTGGCTCCTACATGCGAGCTGTGTGACTTTTCCTTGACTCTCAGTGTCTCACACTGGGCAGCAATAAAATGGGGATATTAAGAGTCCTGACTTCATGAAGTGGTTTCTAAGTTATGATAATGTATACTTACATGAAAGTGCTCAATAAATTGTAGGCGTTTTAATATGAGAGTGACTGTTTAACAACAAATCCTGGTCTGTCTTAAAAGAATGAGGGTGAGAAATGAGTCAAGGAGGGCCTCCAATCCCATGGTTCAGCTGTATTTTGAAAAGGGGAAATATGGGGTACGCAGAACGCAAACAAAATCCCCATGCAAATCCTAGTTTCATATTGAGCAAAAAATCCCCAATTAAACCCTAATATTACTCAGAAACCCCCTGTACTTTATTAGACACAATGTAGACAAAAAGTAGAAACTTATTTAAATGTACAATTTAAAGAGACTGGTGAGAAAATGAGCTTAAATTCATTCATGAAACGTAGACTGTGTGAAACAAAAGGATACAGCACAACTGCATAAAACGCGGTCTTTGAAGTCCCTGTAACCTGGATTAATATTTCAGATCTGCACTTAAAAGCCCATGGCCTTGGGCAAGTTATCTGACTTCTCAAAGCCGCAGGCGAGACTCTTCCAAGGCATGGGAGTTGAACATGCCTATTCCACTGGAGTAGCTGAGAGCAGCAAAAAATGCCTCCATACAGAAGGAAAACTCTTCTTTGGTAAATGAAATTCGTATTTTATTTCTGAATGAAAATTAAATAATAACTAATTCTCAAAATTTGAAAACCAGAAAAATGTTAAACCATAAAAGAGCAAAGTGTTTCCAAATACTTTACCTCATTTTATTAAAAAAAATTTTTTTAAACTGACACAGTGGGGCTCAAATGAGGGAAATTTCACCCCATCACGGACGTCTGGCAATTTCTGGAGAGATTTTTGGCTGTCATACTCTGGGGACTGCTGGCGTCTTTTGAGTAGAGACCAGGGTTGCTGCTAAACATCCTACAATGAATAGGACAGCTCCCCTCAACAGAGAATTATCCACCCAAAATGTCAATATTGCTGAGGTTGGACAATCCTGATCTATAAGAACAGGAATCTTCTAAATACTGGCCCGTTTGCAATAAAAATATGTTGGCTTATCTCTTGTTTTCACCTTATGCTTTTGCACTAGTGTCAACCTGGCAGTGAAACAGAAACAATACTTATTGCTTTGGGTCACCTGTCTGAACTACTTCCATCACTAATGTGGGAATATTTTTCTAAGGGACTACTATATGTCCATGAGCAAACAATGAGAAATGTAGCCCCTATCTAAATTATGATCATCATAGAATATTCATAATCAACAATGATTGGTTAAGATCTTTCAGAATATTAATTAACTAGTTATGAAAAATAAAATTTATTTAGTACCTATTAAGTTTCAGAAACTATAATCTTCAGATGTTTAATCACGTCATCTCTGTTTAAGCACTTCATGGCCAAAAAAGGGGGAAGGGAGCAGAAGATAAGAAAATTTCAAATCCTACAAAATGTGAAAGACCATTTTGTGATATTCTATACATGTCAGCATACAACCGCCTGGAGTACTGCCTTAAAATGAGTTGTTCTCAGGGTCCAGCCCGGTGGTATAGTGGTTAAGTTTGGTGTACTCTACTTTGGCAGCCCAAGTTCATGGGTTCAGATCCTAGGCGCAGATCTGTACCACTCGTCAGCCATGCTGTGGTGGTGACCCATGTATAAAGTAGAGAATGACTAGCCCAGATGTTAACTCAGGGCTAATCTTCCTCAAGCAAACAATGAGGAAGACTGGCAACAGGTGTTAGCTCAGGGCTAATCTTCCTCAGCAAAACAAAAAGAGGGGGCGCAGTTCACCCCCTTGTCAGATTTGATGGGCATTTTTTGTCCTTTTCCTGTTGCTTGCATTGCTGTCAATCTGATTGAGTATGCCATCACTACCACAACCTGAGGCGTCTTTCTCAAGTCTCTGTGTCTGTGAGAAGGTGCCTTCGAACTTTAACAGAACCTGGGGCTCACATTTTATTCCTACCCTGTACTGATTGTCCACAGTAGGAATTCCAGAACTTGCTGGACTCAAGGCTCCAACCCCTGAGGCTGAGATATGACCATCTTCTAAGATCCTCCAACACTTGACTAGCTGCAAGCTCTCTCTAGGTTGAGTCTGTATGCCAAATTCTGGCACAAATGGTTATTACAAGATTGACACACCTTCTTCTCGTCCCTGAATTTTATTCAATGGAGGAATGCTGTAATGTCATAGAATTATGACATACAGGTGTTTGTGATTTGTAAAAGTAATCATATCAAATGAGAGAATCAGAGAACAAAATTACCACTTTTTTAAAGCCCAGATTTCTGATAATATAAAGAAAAATGATCTAAACTGTTTCAGGAGAAGCCCAGAAAGGCAAAACTGAGGTGAGAGTATTAGGAAGTAGATCTCTAGGAGGAAACAGGGTGTGTGCAAACTCATGAAACTTAAAAACAAAAAGCACAAAGAGATCGGTAAAATACTCAATATTGTTAGAGGGCAACAAGTGTGTCAGCGAGTTCAGAAAAATACAGGACTGAAAATACAGGAAAGAGAATCAATTCTGAATAGCCCTCGTTCTGAAGGGGAAATCATGGCACGGATTTTTAAAGGAGAGTTTATGGCATGTGGTCACATTTTAGAAAGATCTGTCTAATATTTACACAAAGAAGGATGGATTAAAGGATGGTAAAGCTCGATGCCAGGCCACTAGTAAGAAAGGGAAAAGCAAAACCAAAAATGTAAAGTTTTAATGAAAGTTTCTTGGCAAGACAAAAAGAGAGAAATTTAAAATAAATATGCAATAAATTAATTTAAAATAAATAAATGTTTGAATATTCCTACTTTCTCAGCGTACCAAACGAGTAGGACTCGACTTTGGATGTTTAAAACTTTTTTTAGTAATATCTGTTGACATTGTTGTCAAATCTGTAGTACTGTGACATTTCTCCAATATTCTGTCTTTGTTTTAATACTATCACCAACCTTGCTCACAAAGATAATCTGAGACTCACCAGGCCTGCTCATCACAGATGGTCAGCGATACCAGGAGTGACCACAGAAAGGAGAAACTATGATGATGTATCTGCAGTTTGGCAAAGAAAGACAACATTGATTAAATTCTTGCAGTGAGCAGAATATTAAACACAGACTCTCTGGCTCATTTGTAGAGGATGGAATTAATTCATGAAAGAGAGGGTAGCTATAGGCAAGATTCCATGGACAAAGAGAGAGACAAAATGCAGATTATGGTTTAAAAAAAATTAACTAGTGAACGGGATCTTTACCTCCGACTGAGGAAGTAATTGTATTATAATGGCGATGGAAAAAACTATCCACCAAAGAAATGAACCTGAACTGAAGGGTTTCTAAATGGCAAGTAACTTTGGTTACCATTGTGGTTTGTGTGTGCTTCATTTTGTACACCACTGCCCTCTGCTCTGAAATCTCAGCAGAGCCCAGAAATAGGAATTCTGCAAGATTTTGGCCTTGTTACCTAATAAAGCTTTGTCCCCAAACAACTTACTTCAACAAGCTCAAAACTGGATTTCATGAGCAGCAAAATCCTGCCTTCCATGGTGGTTTCCAATCTAAGTACCTGGCTTGATGGATTCAAAGATCAGAGGAGATAACTTTGAAATACATTGTGTGTTGCCTGGCACACTTCAGGTTTTTTCAAAGTCTCATTCTTTGACTAGCATTCTGAGCTCATTCAAGATTACCTTTACTGATGAATCTGAGATAAACAAGGAAACCTTTGACACTAAGCCAATTGAGGAAGCTTCTGGGCTCTGAAGCTTGGTGACTCCATAGCAGTAGTAATAAGAAATAAGTAATGGCAGTTCCTCACAGGTTTCTGTCATGACTAAAGTATAGGACAAACTGAGTGGCAGGGGCTTCCTGCAAAACATGCCCACGAGGACCACTATTGAGGGAAGGCTCCATGTCTTGAGCTGCAGGATGATTTACTGAGCTAATAAATTATATTTTGAGTATAAATGTATTTATATTTACTTTCCCAATATATGAAACAGCTATGTCCTTTTGTCTCCTTGCTTAGCAGGATCTGCATGTGAGGACTTAACGGAAGGAACTTTCAAATAAGACTGTATTTGTCCTTTATGGTTTAGTTTTGGGAAAATTATGCTGGTATGTGCCATACAGTAAGGTAAAAGAGAGAAGTTTTATTTTTTTCTAAAAGGACTTTACTTTTTAAGGTGGTTTTAGTTTTACAGCAAAATTGAGTGGGAAGTACAGGTTTCTCTATACCACTTGACCCCACACAGGCATAACCTCACCAAATATCAATATCTTGCATTGTAAAGGTACATTCAATGAATCTACACTGACACATCATTATTGGGGGTTTTTTGTAATAAAACATTAGAATTTTTACTGACTATTTTTTCCTCTTGGTGTTTATGAATTTTAACACATGTATATAGATTCATGTAATCACCAACAAAATCCTGATTCAGGATAGTTCCCAAAGAACCCCTTCATGCTGTTCATTTATAGGCACCCCCTCCCCTCTTCCCCACCCCTGATTTGCTCTCTACACTACAGTTTTGTCGCTTAAATGGAATCATAAAGTATGGGACCTTTTGAGACTGGTTTCTTTCACTCTTCATCATGCCTTTGAGATTCATACAAATTTTTGTGTGCATCAATCATTTGTTCCATTTTATTGCATTGAAGAACATTTGAGTTGTTTCCAGATTGGGGCAATTATAAATAGAGCTACAATAGGCATTGGTTTATAAGTTTCTGGGTGAATATGTTTTCATTTCCCTAGGGTAAATAATCTGGAGGAAGATCGCTGGGTCATATGGTAAGTATTTTGTTTAACTTTGTAAGAAACTACTAATTATTTTCCAGAGTGGCAGTCCTGTTTCGCATTCCTGACAGCCATAGATGAGAATTTCAGTTGTTGTACATTCTCACCAGCACTTGTTCTTTTCAGGTTTTTCTTGGTATGTTTGTTTGTTTTTAGCCATTCTAATGGATATTTAGTGGTACCTATCATTCTTTTAATTTGTATTTCTGTAATGGATAATGATATTGAACATCTTTGCATATGCTTATTTGCTATCTATATGTGCTCTTTACCATAGTGTCTATTCAAGTTTTTATACATTATTATTTTGTCTTTTTGATGAATTGGCTCTTTTATCATTATGTAATATACCTCTCTATCTCTTACATCATTCTCTGACTTTCAATTAGAGTGTTATACCATTTATATTTGATTACTAATATGCTTAGATTTAGGTTTACTGCTTATTATTGTTTTCTGTCTGTTATTTCTGTTTTCCTTTCCCCATCATCTTTTGGGTTTCTCCTAGTTATAACATGGATAGTGGTTTGGGGTCCAGCAAAAGGAGGGGACTCATGACATTCTCCTACTTATCACCTCTGGGAAGGTGAAGAATTCAGAGAAGAATGGCTTTTGGTGCTTTTTGAGAGGCTGAATTTTAGGCCATTCGTCTCACAGAATCAGTAAGATTCCTATTTAAGCTAGCAAAATCTGAAGAAAACTCCATCATCAGAAAATATGTTCTTTTAGATTATGAGCGTATATCAGTGGTGACTGGTGTGGACTAAAGACTTAAGATATTTCCTGAATATTCTGGATTAGACCTATCAGCCCCTCAAGTGACCCCAGGAAGACACAGCAGTGCCTGGGACTTAAAATCTCCTGCCAACCAGATACATTTCTGGTACAACTGAGTATGGATTAAAATCCATATCCACTATCCTTGCCCAGTAAAAAACAAAGTGGATATGACCAAAGTATTTAAGGAGAATGTTACCCTTTTGCTTCTGATCTGCCTTGAAGTAATTTTTCTTGCAATAAATTGTATGACTGGGATGTGACTATGTGTTAAGGCATATTATTGAACTTTAAAAGTGGCAGGTAAATACTTCAAAGATTTTGGGATTTTTTGCTTATTTCCTCCGGTTTAATTCCATTGTTTAGTTTAATTAAGAAAACATTTACAAAACTGCTACTTTATACCAGGGGCTTTGTCAAGCACTGGAAGATAGATGTGAATATGATAGTTCCATGCTTTTATAGTGATTACTAACTGAGAAACATACATTCACTCACTGTATTATTTTACTGCTACATGCAACAAAAAGTTCTGACCATCTCAATGAGCTTAGGCAAAAGTGGAATTCATGGCTCATAGTCAAGGGAAAGTTTGACTTAACCATGCTTAAAGCACTAGTGGTTTAGGAGGAATGGACAAGGTCACACGTCTGTGTTTCCCCCTTTCTTGACACTCTGTCAAGAGTGAGGCTCTGTGGTGCCTCATTCTCAACCATACTTCTCTCCTCTTGGGAAGACTTATGGTCAATGGCAGATTTAGCAGCACATGGTATTTTGAATGGTTCCTGCTAAATGAAAAGAGAGAGTATTTCCCCAAATGTATTAAGAAAACCCAAATTAACCTGAACTAAGTCGGATAGCCATCTCTGGAATTAGAGGAAATTGAATGAAGAAGGCATGTTTCCCCAATGAAAGAAATGCTTGTCATCAACTCATAAAAACAAGATGCATTACAGATTTATCTTAAAGATTTGAGGGCACAATGGCCATGGTCATGAATAATTCTATACAAGTTTCTAAAAGAAGTTCCTACCTACATATAGTATTATCACTTAATTAATTTCTTTAAGTTCATGATAGAGCCAAACATATCCTTACACATATGTAAGCTCCATATGTTCTATCCCAACAGGCTAAGCTGTAACATACATCCACACTTAGTGATAAATGCCCATAGTCTTATTTCAGTTTTAGACACATTGCTTTTGCCTTATTTATCTATCATTAAAAAAACCTAAAACAAAGAACTTTACTTAGGAACAGAATGATACTGAAAACTGTATCAGAGCAGTAACACTGACTCACCAGGGGCTATAAATAACTCCAAGAAGAACTAACTTCCAAATGTGAGCCTGTCTAATAACGCACAATAGTGAATCATGTGTGAATGTCAAAAAGGCGGTGATTTTTTAATATGTCAGGGGTGGGCTGGATCAATGCAGTGCACTATGTGGAGACTACAGAGCCATCACTTAACAGACCAGTGGTATTTTCAAGTGATGATGTCTATTTCATGTGGTTAATATATGAGTTTTTATATGGGAGATGTGCAAAATATTTTTTATATGATAGTAATTGGTTAAAAAATTATTTAACTTCCAGGGGCTGGCCCCGTGGCCGAGTGGTTAAGTTCGCGCGCTCCGCTGCAGGAGGCCCAGTGTTTCGTTAGTTCGAATCCTGGGCGCGGACATGGCACTGCTCCTCAGACCACGCTGAGGCAGCGTCCCACATGCCACAACTAGAAGGATCCACAGCGAAGGATATACAACTATGTACTGGGGGGCTTTGGGGAGAAAAAGGAAAAACTAAAATCTTTTAAAAAAAATTATTTAACTTCTTTACACACGTGTCTAATAAACATGGGACAAACACATACACACACAATTCTAATTAGAAAAGTGATAAAATGTAGAAAGAGTCCTGTAATAAGTAGATGCTTTAAAATCTATGAAAAATCAAGAGAAAAAAGAGAACAAATAACTTTCCTGTTATGAAACAGATGCATAAATGTAATTAATGGTCAGTTATCAAATATTATCTTACTATCAACATAATATGGACTAAGTTGTTTATGAGCCAACGTACTGACTCATGGTTTCCCAGAAGTATGGCAAAAGGGTGAAGGAGACAAAAATAATAGTTAAGTACATGACAAGGAGTCACTTTTTACTTGGCATTATTTTATACTTTTAAAGCTTTTTCTAGAATATTTGACTCATACGTAAAGCTATGCATTTGTTTTTGTTTAACTGCAGATATTTAAGCACCTCTTATATGTCAGGCACTGTGTTAGTTGTGGAAGAATAATAAAGACAAGAGTTTTGCCTTCATAGTACATAAGTTAAAATTGGCTTTTTAAATTTTAAAGAACACTTTGTATTTTGTTTTTATAGCAAAAGGATGGGAAGGATTCTGAATGATCCACCCTTAATATCTGTTACTTGTTCTATACCTCAAGCCATTGGAATATAATCTCTCCTAATCAGTCACTATTAATTACCTGATAGCAATTAATGAGTTTTGATATGTTGTTCTGGGGAACCATTGAAAAATCTCTCAAATGCTTCCCATATGACTTTTAAACCTCTTGGGAAAACGCGGCTGCATCATATTCCTGTATGGTGTCATTCACTTCTATGTCTGCTGTGACCTGAATCCCAGCCTGTACGCTTACATTATTTGACTGGCTTTTTTCTGCTGTATGAACATTTCAATATATTTCTAAACTTCTTGTGCATTGTTAAATTCCAGGACAATGAAACAAGTTAGTTCCAACTTAGGAAGAAAGCCATGATAAATCTTTAAAATACATATAAATATTAATATGTCTTTCTCTCTCTCCTATTTATGTGTTCATATGAGGAGGAAAGGGAAAGACTGTTGTGTTTTCACCAGATACTTTACATATAGCAGTTAATTTTCATCTACTTAAATCCATGATGCCGATACCAGCCTCACACTGTTCCTTTGCGCGTTGAATGGCATTCAAAATCTCACCCAAGTTCACTTGGCTAGAGGGTTGTAGAGCAGCGGTCGAACTCCAGCTCTGATTTAGCATGACAGCCTGTGACTCTCCTGTTGTAGCATCCAAGACACTTTGAATGAAGCCGTTAAAATGGAAAGATTTACCCTGAACCCCAGGAACTAGACGCCCATTTGACAAACATTATGTCCAGAGCAGACCAATCTCTGCTCTTGCTGAGCCTTTGTTGTTTGAGATTCTGATTTTTTTCTGCTGAGATATGACATAAGCATATGTATTTTCTCTTCTTCACCAATAACCTTAGACTTGACTGTTATTTTATGTTACGTTGAAGTATAATATTTATATAGAAAAAATGTATCTGTCAGACATCTACAGATTGATAAATCTTCGTAAACTTAACACACTTGTGTATTCAACACCCAGATCAAGGACAAAACATTATTAGTCCTCCATGAGACTTCCTCATGCTGTCTCCTGTCACTTTCCCCCTCTCACAGAGTAAGTATTTTCTGACTTCTAACAGCACAGGTTAGTTTTGCCAACTTTTGTACGTCATGTAATTGGAATCATATAGTGCCTGGCTCCTTTTGGTTAGCATTATAATTCCAAGAGTCATCCATATTGTTGTGTAGTTGTGCAATACTTATACTCGTTGTGTTGTATTCCATTAGACATTTCCAGTCATCTCTCTGCATGGGGGGGATTGGTTCCAAGGCCCTCTGGAACCAGACTGCAAAATCCGAAGATGCTCAAGTCCTTTATAGAAAATGATATAATATTTGTATATAACCTATGCACATCCTTCCAGACACTTTAAATCCTCTCTAGATTACTTATAATACCTAATACAACATAAATGTCGTGTACATACTTGTTATACTGTATTGTTTACGGAATAATGACAAGGAAAAAAAAGTCTGTACATGGTTCAGTGCAGACACAACCATTGTAGGCCTTTCAATCCATGACTGGTTGAATCTGAATCCACAGATGCAGAACCTGCTGATATGGAGGGCTGACTGTATATCAATTTGTTTATCCAGTATACAGATGATGGGCATTTTGGGAATTCCCAACTTTTAGCTATTATGAAGTGTTGATATGAACATTCTAGAACATATTTTAAATAAACATATCTTTACCTTTCCCAGGAGTGGAATTGGTATATCACAAAGTGAGCATATGTTAAATTTTAGTAGATACTGTAAATGACTTTCTTTGGAATTGATTTTTGTTGTGTCACAAATGGACATATTTTCCAACTCTTCCTTCCTGCTTTTAATGTAATGCCTTTTTCTAACATATTGACTCTCAATAGTATATAATTTATTTCCTGCTTGGCCAAGTTCATAGTTCTAGGCTTTCAGAAAGATTTCAGTCTCATTGCACCCCACATCATTGAGTATCTTGCTAATGTTGCTTTGGTTTTATATATGAATCAAGAATTTGTCCTTTCTCCCAATAATGGGTGTGTATAGGAGGCATTGTAGGGCTGAACAAGAGGAAAAAGACTGGAAAACATTATTTGTTGAATTACCTTTGTTTGGTTTAAAAATAAGATCCACTTATTTCCCAGAATCCTTTGCACCTTTACTCTTTGGGGGTAGGCAGTGACTAAGGCTCAGAGGGAGTACAGCTTGCTAAGTAAAATACAAAATTGCATGCTGGGTTGTGTCCCTACAGACTGGGGAAAACTCTGTAAATATCAGCTACTTGAGTCTTCCTGCAATTGAACTTGAAAAAAATGTGCTTGAAAACATGCAGTGAGGGGCAGCTGGTTGTAAGTCACCTTTCATCATGTTCACAGAAAGGCTAGATCAGGGCAGGCAGGCAAAAGCATTGCAGAGTAAGTTCTAAACCAGTAAACTGCAAATATCCAGTAAATTGTACCTTCCATTCCTTGTAATTCCTCTACTCATAACCTAAGAAGTAAAAACAACTACAATTATATAGCAATAGCAATTATAAATTAAATAAACTTGACAAGTTGATTTGAAGCTATACTTTATCTTATAAAATGATAAAGTTATTTATTCAATTAAATACATTTTTGAGGAAGATAGAGATTAATTAAATCTCTTTTGTGTCCTTAGATAACTTATAATCTAGCTCTGATAAGTCAAAATTTTAGTGTCTATGTAACAAGCACGACTCAAATTAAAGATGGGATGTAAATGGATGTTAGAAGGTAAAATATTGTGTTGTAAGTGGGATCCTCTTTCCATATAATTTCCAGAACTCTTTATATGAAAGCGCTAAAAATGGTTGTACTTAATAAACATTGTCATTTAATTCAAGAGGTAGTATACATATACTTTGAGTTCAAATGTCAACTATTTGGGTTCTAAATTTATTTCCTTTAATTGTTTAACCTCCCTAATCTCAGTTCCCTCATATGCAAATTGGGGATATATAATCTGCCTACTAGATTCTTGTAAGTATTAAATAAGATAATGCATGTAAGCAGGTCAGCATAGTGCTTTGCACGTTATATTACTGCAGCTATTAACAACAGCAATAACGATAATAACAGCTATCAAAATATGGAGACGTGCAAGTAGGAGGCTTTTTCGAAAAATAGTACTTGGGACAGAGTAAGTGC
Organism: Equus quagga; assembly: GCF_021613505.1. Taxonomy (NCBI): domain Eukaryota; kingdom Metazoa; phylum Chordata; class Mammalia; order Perissodactyla; family Equidae; genus Equus; species Equus quagga. Next base: position 57,501,371 of record NC_060279.1, on the reverse strand, counting down.
TTTGGAAGAGTCTCACGTATTGTTTACCTTATTTGTTTTGATGCTATTTTTTCATTATTATCATCTGTGTTATAATTTTTGGAGCACAGCAACTATGGCTGATAAGAGGAGATTCTTTCTTGGGCTATGGAGGTTGTCTTCCCTCCATAGAAGTGAACCAGGAAAGCAGCACTGAAAGTCTGAAGTTCTGTACCATTCCTTCTTTCCATAACCAGGACTCTGACAATTACGCCATTGGAATAACTTTAATTTGAGTTATATTCCTTTTTCACCAATCAATTAACCACAGCAACCCATAGTCAAATTATGATAATAGTGCCAACAAGTTTTAAAGCAGCTTCCATGAGCTGAATACAAGGTATTTTATATTAAATATTTCAGCTCTCAACATAAACTTGCAATATTGGCATTATCTTCATTTCTCAGATGAGAAGTCTGAGGATCACAAAGATTAAAACCTGGCCAGAGTGTTTGAGATTAATCCACATTGTTACATGTCCCAATAATTTGTTTGCTGAGTATTTTTCCACTGGATATTCTAGAGTTAGTCCCCATGCACCAGTTGACATTTGGATTGTTTCCAGTTTCTTGGCAATGACAAGTAACCCTGCTATAAAAATTCAAATGCAGGTTTTGTGTGAACATGAGTTTTCATCTTTCTTGGGTATGCATTTTAATAAGTAAGAGAAGCCACACTCAAAGGCAACATGTGATTTAGTTTGAATGACAATTCAGAAAAGGAAAAATACAGAGAGGGATGGAAAACAGATCAATGGCTATCAGGGTATGAGAGAGGCATTGACTATAAAGGGGAAGCACGGTCTTTTTGGATAAAGGAACTTTTATCCACCTTCATTGGATTGTGGGGGTGGTTAAACCACAGTAAGGCATTTGTCAAAACTCATACCTCTGAACACCAAAAAGGCTGAATTTTATTGTATATAAATTTAGAAATCAATGAATAAATAAATAAAAATGTTACTAAAAGACACACCAATAGGAAATGGCAGAACCAGCAAGCAAACTCAGGAAGATCTGTCTGGATAGCCCATGCTTATTCTGCTGCTAATACGGACCTTTTATCATATTTTTATTGCCTTGCCAGGAGTTATCACCAAATAAGTTATTATTAGGTCTGTAGTTTCCTCTATTAATAGTATAACTTCCAAAAGGAAATATTTAATCTTGTATATTATCGTATAGAACACGTCTTAATAAAAACACTGTATCCTTATTCCTGTAGTAGAAATCCAATTTAAGTGGCATCTGGAGTGCTACTTGTTTTCAATTGAGAATTGAATAAATTAATGCTTTGGATTTGTTAATTTTTTTAGAATCAGAACTTTTTTAACATTTAAAAATATTAATCAAGTCTATTCCAGTATTCCCATCTGTTCCCCAAATCAAAGTCTTTTTAAGGTAGCACTTATGACTCTGATTCTATAATGCTTTTCTCTCCAAGACTGATGTATGCACTGTCTCCTCTTCTTCTAGTCAATTAATCAATAAACATGTGTGGGCACTTAAAGTAATAGTGATGGGGAGTCCCATTAATACTAAAAAAGTTAATGATCCTTTTCATCAAATGCTAGTTAATCAGGAAATTATTTCCCCCCATAATTGACAACTATTGTTATAATTCCTTAGAGATTTACTAACATTAACAGGTTGAAATTCCCCTATTATGTTGAACAGCAATTTAGAAAGCTAAATGATAAATTTAAAACATGGGATCAGAATGTAGCAATGTTTTCTATCATAAATTGTTTGGCAAATGAAGATGCAGATTATTCCAGGCTCACATTGCCTACTTGGATATTTAAAACCACTTAGAAATTCAGTACTTACAAATTATCTATAAATACATTAAACTCTCAAAGTACCTGCAATATTAATTGTTGACTGGGGATTTCATCAGGCAAACAAATTATTCAGACAGAATAATCTGTGTTCCTGTTTGCTGTATTTCCCCAGGAGGTAAAACAATAAATTCTAAACCTTAAAGTCACCAAATTTATTTATCTTCTGGAATAAGTACTTTTTTTCTCTTTTGCAGTGAACCCAAATGAACCCTGCAAAAACAGAGTGCATTGAAATTCATTGTTTTAAATAAGAGAAAATTCTTTCCCAACTAGAATTTGAATACTGTGGTGGTTCAAAGATATTGAAGGGGTCTTTTTATCAATGATTTATGTTTAGATGTCAAAATATTTATGCATGAACATACTGGCATATGACAAAAAATTGTTGTCATCTTTTGAAGATCCGCTGTGGAAAATATCATGAGTTTGTAATCAAGTCATTTATGCATCTTTTCTAAAGATATTTATTCAGTACACACTACATGCAGGATACATTCAAGAGTCAAGATTCACCGAAACAACATAGGACAGAAGATGTCAAAAGAGACAGAGAAATTTAGCAAGTTGCCTGCAAATATCTAGGGCCCAATGATTGTTAATGTCCAAGCCAAGACTAGAACCCATTTTTTGAGCACTTCTCCAGCAATTTGTCCATAGTACCATGCTGCCACAAATGGTTCATATTATTCTTTCCAACAAATGGCAGATTCCATCAGAGTTTAATACATTTACTGATTATTTGTTAAGTAGTGTATTTTTGGGTGGTTTTAAACATTAAAGCAAGTACTATCAGTCTGGACCAGACTAGAGGGCCATTATCGGCAAGGGTAAGGGATTGAAGATTTGAAAGGAACAAATTTACAAAAGATCTCTAGAAGGGCACTCACATGGCACTTCGGCAGTGTTGTCTTAGGAAAAGTGAACAGGCACTTGAATCAGACAGTCCTGAATTTGAATCTAAGCTGTGAGATTTTGTGGATCTGTAACTCGGAGCAAATTATTTAATGCATACGCACCAATTTCTTCATTTGCAAAATGAGATTAATACAGTAGTAAGAGTTCAGTAAATATTAGCTATTTTTATGTTAGCCACTATAATAAGCACCTTATATGCAATTTACACATCTACTTGTGAGGTAGATACTATTACTACCTTTTTACGTTTTTGTTACCTTTGTATCTTGTTTATCTTGTTATCTTTTTACTTATTTTCATTTTGCTGTTGTCATTGTCCTCATTCAACAATGACTTTCTCAAGATTTTGCAGTTGTAAAGTTGTGGAGATAGGACTGGAAGCTAGGTGGTCTGAGATTGCAGCTTGTACCATAGACTGATGTGTTACGCTGTGGAACATAGGAGATTAAATGAGATAATAGATATGACTAACCGAGTAACACTCCTGGCATTTGGTGGACGTGGAACCAATTGCATCGTATAATTAACAATGAAGGTAGTAATCTGTATACAGGATGGATAAGAAAGTGAAAAATTGTTTTTAGGAAGAATCATTATGGTATAAAATTGGCCTGAATGTTCAGAAACACCATAGATCCATCTTTTCATCTATATTGTGGTTCTCAATGGGGAGAAATTTTACCTTCCCCTCCAGGGGATATTTGACAATATCCAGAAATATTTTTTATTGTCACAACTAGGGAGATGCAATTAATGGGCAAAAGCCAGAGATACTGCAAATTATCCTATAATGCACATAGTAGCTATCAAACCTCATGGCAAAACAAACCATCCAGTCTAAAATATCAAGAGTGTCACCCTTGAGAAACTCTGATCTGTGTCATCTTACCATTTTAATCTGTCATACTAGGTTAGCCATAGGCCCTGTTAAAAGGAAATTTTATCCAATGTTTATGTTTATCAGAATCATCTCAAAATTTTATTAACACAGAATTCCATCAAGGATTCTGATTTTGAAGACACGAATTCATTCTAGAAATCTACATTTTCAACCCCTCCCAAGCAATTCTCATGAAGGTGGTCTCATAGGCCCTGATTTAGATAGAAAACTTCTGGCTATATCTCTGCTCTATCTGATACTGCGTGTTAGGAAGTGTAGAAGTTTGAGAAGTCACTTTAATAATAGCTATCACCGTAAACACTTACCATGCTTATGTTTTGCCATTCCTCTTCCTCTTCTCCGCCAGCTTCCATATCAGACTAGCACCCTGTAGCTGAGGAGCAGAGACGTATTACAGGCGAGGAGGTGCGAGCTTTGGTCCGACAGGGAGGTGCTAATAACTCTGCTGAAGCTCAGATTTATTCCCTTCTCCCTACACCCAATGGGGAGAGGAGGGAGTGCAAGAAGGTGTTAAAAAAATTCAGTGTGAAGCCAAAGTCTGTAGTAAAGCCAAGACAATATGTACTTGGGAAAGAAGGGGCAGCAACTGGCACAGTGAAGAGAATATGGAGTTGGAATTACAGTGAGTTTAAGAGTAAGAGTTTTGAAGTAGCAAATTTGGAGAAGGATTCCAGTTCTGTCCATCTGAATAACTTCCAACAGGTTACTTAAAAACTCCGAGGCAGTGGTCCTCCATGCTGGCTGTAAGTTGGAATCATACGGGGAGCTTTAAAATGAATACCAATATCTGGGCCCCACTGTAGATCAATTAAATCATGATCTCTGGGGATGGGTGCTGACAAATAGAAATGGCAAGCAATAGGATATATTGGAGTATATGAGGAAGTCTTTTGGTATTATCCTAATTCGGCCTGACTTTGTTTTTCCAAAAGGAACTGACCGTGGCCATTGACCATGCATTGTATATCTGCTTTAAACATTTCCTATGGCAAGAACAAATGGCCTTAAGATAAAGGTGCATCTTCCCCCCCACATTGGCATTTCCTTAAGGATAAGCATCTTTCCTTAGGCTAGGAACTGATTGCTGTGCTCACCTGTGACCACCCAGCTTGAGACAACAGACCTGCCACCCTGCTGTGTTCACCGAGACAGCAGACCTACCTGCTGTATCCATCAATCACTGTGCTGACAGAGCAGTCTCGCGACTGTTGTAAAAGGGACATTTCAATCCTATGTGAAACATCCTCCTTGGGGGTATATAACCACTCTGTATACCTCACTTCTTTGGTGCCCTTTCTTCTTTTGGGAAGAAAGACCCCAGGCCATCGTCCTCACATTTTAGCCCAGGATAAACTCTCCCAAATTTTCATTTATAGATTGGTTATGGATTATTTTCATCGACAGTGCAGAGTATCGAAATTCTTTTCATGTTTCCAAGGTAATTCTAATGTGCAGCCAGGGTTGAGAACCACTGCTCAAAATGTTGTTTTCTTCTTGTGGGGGAGAAAACTAAACAATTGGACAATTCATGTAAGGATTTCAGCAAGAGATCTGGGGCTTAGTAAGCATGCCGAACGTCAGCTATTGTTGCTATGATTACGATGGTCGTTATTGTTTCTGCTGCTGCTGTTAATGCTATCCTACTTCTATTTCTTGCCTTATGATCTTGTGTACCTCCATCATTTCTGTTTCCTTATCTGTAAAATAGGGCTAGTAAGAGTTACCAACTAAAGATGTCATAAAAAAATAATAAGGTGATATATTATGAGGGGTTTTTGGCTATACAGTTCTCACAAATATTAGACTTTTTTCCTAGAAACCTCTGCATTAGATTGCATTAAAAGGAAATTGAAAGTCTCCCTAATAAAGATGATATTCTAAGGTACCAACTGCCCAATAACATCTTATTAAAGTAATAGAAAATATTTCATAAAAGGAACTGCTATTATTATAATTATTATCTATACAAGGAACTATGTGTGTTTGTGTTTAACTTATTTCAAATTCTAAACAATCTTACAAGGTATTTCCATTTAATAGATGAAGAGAATTGTTCATATAGTAAGTGGAAAGATGAGAATTTGAACATAGGACTTTCATGCTGAATTGTTTCCCATCAGCAGTGTCTTGGGATGAAGAAGAGTATTGGCCTATGTGACAGAATTGGCTGGGCAACTAAATGCATTATCATCCCCCTTAAATGGCTTGGTTTGAGGGCAGGCGATCCCACCCTACTGGGATGGAGTTCTGGAAGTTTGAGTGAAACATCTCTTCTTTGTGCTTGCAGTGCACATGGCCTTCAGGAAATAGCTGGAGACAATGCACTGAGGTATCAGAGAACGCAGAGTCTGAAATTGGAAAGTAAATGGCTTGGAGAAATTCCCAAGGCCATGTGCAGGTACTCTTGGCAATCTTATATTGCTGACAAGGTTGCATATTCCAAATTGAATTAATAGAATAGAAAAGAACAGATGATGGAATTTGGCCAGCTTTATTTTTCTCAAACATGACGCCTCTGTTTTTTATATGTCGTCGTCACTGGCCTGGCCCTTGGTTAATGGACTCTCTGGTTCAGAGAAATTCAGAGTCTTATCTAAGATCTTTTGGTGAGCTGGCATTCTGGAAACTCAGTTTGGACTTCTTTTCACTCTCTCATGTAAGGTCCCAGCTCTTTTCATTCTTATCCTTGCGTTTAACTTTAAAATGTTATTTATGACTGGTAGACAACATGTTTTGTATTTATAACCATTACTAATATTAACTTTATTTTAACTTGATTGGGATGGGAGTGGGTATCCCTACAGCTCTTTTTTTTAAATTTATTTTTTATTGCAGTAACATTGGATTATAACATTATATAGCTTTCAGATATACATCGTAATATATTTAGAATTCTGTGTAGATTACATCATGTTCATCACCCAAAAACTAATAGTCCATCCCCTCACATGTGAGCCTAATCACCCCTTTTTCCCTCCCCCCTTCTCCTATGGTAACCACCAGTCTAATCTCCATTGCTATGTGTTGGTTTGTTCTTTTTATCTTCTACTTATGAGTGAGATCATATGGTATTTGACTTTCTCCCTTACAGCACTTTTTAAAGGGAAATCACAGTCTTGATATCAAATATTCAGAATATGGTCACCCTGATGCATAGAGATATAAGAAAATTTGACAATAGATATCTTGAGATAGATAATTTGAGACTGTAATATTTCTGAGGTCTAGAATATTACTATCACATATGTAATACTTCTTTCATCAAAAAGTGCTTTGATCCTTGAAATTGCTCTTGGAGGAAGGACAAGATCATAATCCCTATTTTGCAGATAAAGGAAATTGAGGTTCCAAGAAGGTAAGTGACTTATTTGAGGTTATTGAGCTTAATTAGAGGAAAGAGCCGGTGACAACAATAGTGTTTACTCCCTGTCTGGAAGCTTGTCATGGAAGCATATCTGGAAGCATTGTGGCAATGGTTTCATTGTCATATAGCAAGTTTTTATATATTATCTGATAAAATGCTAAGTACCGGTAGCCAGGATTTTTTTTTCTATTTAGCAGGAAGGCTAGGGATGTTGCTTAGTTATATGTGTATCTATTTTTCATCTATTCTTGCTTTTCCTTCAAAAAGAAGGATAGCGCATTAGCTAAAATAAATAATAGCATGGTACCCAGAGGTGAGGAGGCGATATTAAGATGTGATTGCTATTTTGGAATTTCCCTGTCTGTTTCCAAGTTTTAGCTGCCCTTTACTGGTACACATATGCTTGCATTTTTAATCTTTTATCTTTTGGAAATGTTGGAATGTAATAGCCATTTTAAACTGCCATCAGCGGTCTTTTAAAAATATATATCAAACCCAGTTCTTTCCTCTCTCACACTAGACCCAAGAAACAGTTATGCACTTAATGGTGTCGATTTGCAAGGATGATAAACGGCCACACCAATTGGCTCACAAAATTAAAATGAGGAGTAGGTAAAATATAAAGAGAATGCAGGAGGCATTTGTTTATACTCTTCCCACTTGACATTTTCAACAGAGGTTCTATAATACAGCAAAATCTGACCCCTATTAAGTATATGATGAATGTTATGTTCTTTATGTGGGTATAGCCCCATCTCCAAAATCTCAGACATTTCTCAAAGTACTTCGGATGTATTATTTCTCTTAACCCTCACAGCAAACTTCTGAGGTTGTTGGTATTATTATCCCCAACTTACAGAGGAGTTCATACTTGAAGGCCAGAGTAAGTTTTGGACTCCATCATCTCTCATACAAATGGATTTTGAGCCTCAGGAGATAACAACAGGTTACACACTTCATGTTGTTAATATTTTCCACGTATTTTATTTTACTTTTTAAACTAGTTTATCATTTTTCTTTCTTTCACACGGCTTTCGGAGAATATGTGTCTGAGGCATGTGGGGCAATCATACCTATTTCAAAGATATTTTGAAAGGACCGGAAGCATTTGAAGATGAGTCTTTATAGCCTTTAATTTGTCTATCCACTGTAAAATATTCACTGAATGTCCTTTACATGCCAATCACTATGTTGAGTTGTGGTAAAAACTGTCCAGATATAGTTTTTAATGTCCCTATTATAGCAATCATGTGTGTAAAATATGATAATTCAACAAAGTCATTTGTTTATTTAATCCACAAACTTTTAATGAGCACTTGATAGTTGAAAATTATGGGACTAGGCTCATTGGTTACACAGGGTAATCAAATATGTTTCCTTCTCCCTGAGGATCTAGAAATATATTTTGTGGTGTGTGTGTGTTGCTAAAGGGATTGAGATGTTCATAGCTGAAATGTTATATTATTATTTTTGGACTCCTGGACCCAATTCCAACGTGGGGGAAGGGGAGCTCCCTACATACCACCAAGCAATTCTCGATTATCAGCAGGATGTCTGAGAATTCAACCCAATTCCAATACTATCTACCCAGAGATAGCAACAGATTTCACAGGTAAAAGTTCAGTCCTATAAGACTGCCCCCTCCCTACTTCAGATGCCAGTCTCAAATCCAGGCTGTGCTTTTGATGGACTGGCTGCAGATTGGAGGTTCCACCGACCCCCTGCAACTCAGGATGCCAAACTCAAGTCCAGGTGGTCACTTGTACTTCTGACCAACTAGCGATAAATCAGAGGTTCTGATGATCCCCTCCTCAGGTTTGATTAATTTGCTAGAGTGATTCAGAACTCAGAGAAACATTTTACTTACTAGATTATTGGTTTATTATAAAAGGATATAACTCAGGAACAGCCAATGGAAGAGATGCATAGGGCAATTTAGGGGAAAGGGCGCGGAGTTTCCATGCTCTCCAGGTGCACCACCCTCTCCACATCCCCATGTGTTCACTAACCCAGAAGCTCTCTGAAGCCCATCCTTTCAGGTCTTTACAGAGGCTTCATTACAAAGGCATGATGGATTAAATCATTGATCACTGACGACTGAACCTCCAACCCCTGTCCTTTTCCAAGAGATCAGGAGGTGGGTCTGAAAGTTCCAAAGCTCTAACCACATGATTGACTCCACTGGTCACCAGTCCTCATTATTAGGTGCATCCAAAAGTCATCTCATTACCATAGCAAAGACAACTTTACTGTTCTCATAACTTGGGAAATTCTAAGGATTTGGGGAGCTCCGTGCCAGAAGCAGGAATCAAGACCAAATATCTATTTCTTATTATAAATCACAATATCACGACTATAGTCATCTATCTCATAAAAGGTGATGAAGAAATGTATGAAGAATATTTCAAGCAAGTCCAACAGTGAGAAAAATAGAGGTACAGAGATATTCAGGGGCGCAGAAGGACTTGAGGCTAAAATAACTTCTGAGCTGAGTCTTGGAGTTCCAACGAAATTGGTCTCAAAGTGTGGATGGTGGACCAGCAGTGTCAGCATCAACTGGGAACTCTTAGAAACATTAAGTCTCAGGTTCCACCCCAGACCTATTGACTCAGAAAATTCTGGGGGTGGGGACCAGCAATCTGTGCGTTAACATGTTCTCCAGGTGACGCTGTTACAGGCTAAAGTTTGAGAACCACTAATTTGGTGGATGTGCAAAAGGCATAGCTTCGATGACTGCAAATTGTGTGACTCAGTTCCCTTATCTGCAAAATAATTTTATCTTATTTGGCTTTTGTGAGAGTCAAAGTTAATAATTTAAACAGAATGTAAACAGAATTCCTTGATTTAGACTTCTCTAAATGATAGTTCCATTTATGCCATGTTGATATATTATTCCATATATATATTATATATAGCATACATATTACGCTTTATTATATAGAGAAATACCCAAGAAAGTGTAACTATAGATGAATAAGCATAAATATACATCTACATATATAGAGTACAAAAATAATCATCCAAATGAATATTGCCTCCTTCAAAAAATAAACACTTGTAAGACTTCATACTTCACTACTATAATTCCGTTGTCCAATATACTATAGTTGTTTATTTACCATTCTTTCTTTATTTCTGTATGTTTGATGGTATTCATAATAAAATTTTAGAGAGAAAAATGCCTATTGGTTTCCTCTTTGGAAGCTATCTCCAGAGCATTTTTGTGTGACATAAAAATCAAATTCACTACCTCATTTTTGACTTTATTTCTTCATCAATATTGGCTCTGAAATGCTTTTGGCTGTTTTCAAGTGGAAAAATACACAAGCCAAACATTCTAACTACCTGGAACTTCCTAAGGATACATAATAAACTACTTATAAAGAAGTGGTGCTCAAACTTGACTTCACATTCAACTACTAATGTCAAAAGTTACTGACGCTCAAGACCTACCTAGAGAGATTCAACTGTATTCAGTCTGAGGTGGGACCCAGACATTGCTTATTTTAATCTTCTCAGGTGATTCCGAAGTGTACTCAATGTTGCAAAACACGGCTCTAAACACTATCCAGTGGCTATTAAAGTATTAAAAATAGAATGACTCAATTAAACTCTAGCTTCTTGAGATAAATACTTCAAAGTGAGTGTTAGTGTAGATGTTGCTCAAGAGTAGGGAGGTCTGGCCAAGTGGGATGAGGGAGGGAGCCTGTTTATTCAAGAAGTTTCGTCATTTGAATTTAAAACAATGGCCGCACTATGTTATAGTTCCTCTTCTTCTTTGTAAAACCTTGAGTAGGATAAAAAGTGGTTCTAGCGGGAATTATGATGTTAACAGCATAGAAAAGCTTCTTTAGGTCCTCTTCTTTCAATCAAGTTAAATATCCAGTGAAGGAAAGAAAAATAATTAACATAGCGTCAATTTAGTTACTTTTTGGCGGGGGGTGGGGGGGTAAAAGTCTGTAGGTTGTAGATGCTTCTATGTGATCAATTCTAAACAACTCTAAAAAAGGGGCTGCCCCTACATTCTAATAGGAATGGAGAGGTCAGTTCATTAAGTGAATAATTTTAATCCAATATGCCAATATTTTAACAGAAAATTGTTAAGGGTTGGTTAAGATTTAAGACCTGGTTTTGTATGAAAGTAGGCCTTTATGGGATCAAAAGCCAATTATTTTCTTTCTGTAATATTTTCTAAAGACAGATGTGTGCTTAGCTAATATTGTGTGTTTTCTATATGCCAGGTTCTGTGGAGGCTGCTAAGAATAAGTGTGTTCGTGAACGAGTAAGAGAAATGTTACACCTTTGTTAATTTTGTTGATTTGTTTTTGTTTTTGAGATATATTAGAACTACTAGAGAAAAAAATGTAAAAAGCCTACTTATAATTTTTTATCTGTATTATTGCTCTTAACTATAGGTAGTAAAATTTCCTGAAATATTTTTCTAGAACTATTTTTACCTCACCTGATAAAAATAAGTCTATAAACATACTCTGAAACTTGCTCTCCAAACACCTAAATGTTCTCAAATTCCACTTAATCTTTTGATTAATCAAATAAATTCATATTTAAAATTATTTGTATGTGATCAGCAAAAGGAAGGGAGGACAGGAGGGAGGAAGGAAAGAAAGATGTGCAAAGAGTAGGCCAAGTGTGAAAGCAGCTTATATGGATCATGTGAACATCTCAACATGTGTTCTGAAATGTTAATTATAGCAAAGCTTACTGTGATGGTTAATTTTATGTGTCAACTTGAACAGGCCATGAGGTTCCCAGACATTTGATTAAACATAATTCTGGGTGTGTCTATGAGGATGTTTCTGGATAAAATCTACATTTGAAGTGGTAGACTGAGTAAAGCAGATTGCCCTCCCAAATGTAGGTGGGCCATGTCCAGTCAGTTGAAGGCCTGAATAGAACAAAATGTCTGATCCTCCCATGAGTAAGAAGAAACTCCTCCTGCCCAGCTGCCTTGAACTGGGACTGGGACATTTTTTTTTTCCTAACTCTGGATGTGAACTAAAACATTGACTCTTCCTGAGTCTCAAGCCTGCAGGCCTCTGAACTGGAAGCACACCATTGTCTCTTTGGCTCTCCTGAGTCTCCAACTTCCTGACTGCAGATCTTGGAACTTATCAGTGTCCATAATCACATAAGCCTGTTCCTCATAATAAATCATATATTCATATATATGTGTGTGTGTATCTATATGCATATGTGCATAAACTATATATATACACATGGATACATATAGATACATGGATACATATAGATACATATACATATACATGTATTTCCAATTGGTTCTGTTTTCTGTGGAGAACCTTAATATTCATACCTACTAATTCTATGTTAGTTATATAAAACATCAGCATTGCCAACACAGACAGGTGGAAACAAATGTGTAAACATCATGATTTATAACTGTTGTTTCAACTCATCTCAGAGCCCAAAGAAAAGATGCAGCACTCAGTCTCAAGCTCTCCTTCCTTCTCTTTCTCTCCCTCCTGTCTTTCACGCAAACCGCCCACTGCTCTCTCTCTCTCCTCTGTCTTTTATGGACCTACACACACACACACACACATACGTAGACACACATACATACCACCCACCTCATTGCCACATACTTACACACACACACAAAATCCATACACATACAGAATAATAAAATATTTCTATTTACTCTTTCATATACTGGTTTTGGCTAAATTTTGACCCCTATATGTATTTTTTTAACACAGAAACATTGTTATTTTATAGTTTTGATTCAAAATTTTTTGAAGTAAATGTCCTTTTGATTCAAAAATATTAACACTATGCTAAAAAGACACATATCATTGTTCAGCACATAATTTGACATTGGTTATATACATGCAATCTTTGTCCTCCTTATGTTTTGTCTTATATCATTATTATATCATTTCTAGTATATCATTATTTCCCTGAATCTGAAGATTCTGAACAATATTCAATTGAAATATGTTGTAGTATTTGTAGTGACATATTTTAGCAGAATTACTAATATTTCATCTAAAATTAGTAAAAAGGTACAGCTTTGGATAGTTTTACACCAGCTATTCACACATTCTGGTGAAGTATCACACTTTTATAAGTTTTGTTAACACGAAAGATACCCAGTCATGTTTAAACTACTTCCTGTAACATTAAAAAGTATAAGAAACTTTTAAAAAGACTAGAGATATCAATTCCAAAAATAATACCATGGAGAGCAATTCTGAGCAATGCATTCAGCTATTTTGGGAGAGACATAATTTGGAAAATTAAGAGAAGAGGGGAGAGGAGAATGGAGTGTAAATAAAGAAAGGGAGAGCATCATGGCCTTAACAGGCCACAGAAAAATTTCATCCACTTGTTCATTAATTCCTTCAAGATTATTGAAGATATGGTTTTGCCAGGCATTAAACTGGATGGTCTTCAAAAGCTTGCCAAAACCACGAGCCTAATGTCAGCCACAGGTCACATTCTTTTTACAAATAGCACCTACTATGTATTAGACATGAGAAGATAGAAAGTATCAAACTTGCGACATCCCAGAGTCTTGGCTTCAATTAGTAATGCACCAGAACAACCCCAATTTTGCTCTTAATCATCCTCAGTTTTAAAGGGCATACGTATTTTTAAAATAGCAATATAACATAAAATTCTGAAATTACACATATTCCCAATCAACTCAGAAGGGTTAGACATGTCAAAAATGATCCCAGAAAAGTATGGATTAGCTCTACCGCTAAAGATCTCCAGGAACAATATGTCTCAAGTGTTTCAGTTTTCCCAGCAGTACTTTATTTACTTTTCTTTTTCCACACTCCTTTCCACTGTCTTAATGTTCCTGCCTTTCTAAAGTATCTATTTTTTATCTCAGCATTCCGAAGGTTAGAGGAGAAAAGAAATATGAGACTATATCTAGGGTAATTTTTGTCTGTTGCAAGAATTTTAACACCAAATTTTCGATCTTGATTCACTGAACAAATATTTAATTATAACAATAGCTAACATTTAATATGTATCTATTAAGTGTTCACAAATTTACATGTCATATTAGTTTTCTATTGCTGTGTAAAAAATTACCATGAACCTAGTGGCTTAAAGAACACCCATATTCCATATGAGATCACAGTTCTGTTGGTCAGAAGTCCAGGCGGACACAGCAGGGTTCTCTGCTCAGAATTCTCACACAACTGAAATGAAGGTTTCAGCCAGGCTGGTCTCTTACCTAGAGACCCCCTTCATCTTGCCATCCTCAGAGCCAGCAACAGAGTGTCAAGCCCATCTCATGCTTCAAAGGTCTCTGACTTCTCCTTCTGCCACCAGAGGGAGAAAATTCTGCTTTTAAAGAGCTCACGTGAACGGATTAGACCCTCCCCCGCTGCCTCCAACAATCTTCCTATGTTAAGAACAACTGCTTGGTAACCTTCATAACATCTGCAAAATCCCTTCGCCACGTAAGGGAAAGTAATCACAGGGTTAACACCAGAGGGTAAAAGCCATATGGATTACTGCCAGTTACACACATTTTAACTCTAATCTTCATCACTACGCTATTAAATTAGGTATCATTATTCCCGATTTTCAGAAAGTTTAAGATCCAAGGTCACATGGTTATTTAGTACCATGGCAACGGTTTGAACGCAGGTCTTTCCAGCTCTAAAGTTGCTGCTTTTTCCACAATTGCGCAATCAACAACTCTTTTATGAGTACCTACCCTGTGCTATAGTCTAGGGATAAAGAAACGAATAATGCTTTTCCTTACCCTTCACAAGCAAAAAATTTAGCAGGTTCCTCTTTACCCAATCAGTAATTAAATAATCCCCAATACTTACTGGTGCTCTCTTAAGGGCTTTGTATATGCTAATTCACTTAATCCTCACAACGACCTTCTGAAGTAACTGTACACTGTTATAATCCCGAAGACCAAACTACCTGAACTGACAAAGTTCAAATTCCCCATCAGAGGCACTTGGGCTCCAGTGTTCAGGCTTTTAGCCATGAGCTATATTGCCTTTGAACGCTCCATATTTAGGTTGTATGTTCTCAGATCACAGAATGTAAACGGATATTCCACACCATGCTATATTTTGTTTTGTAATGTAAAAGTCCATTTTTATGTTATATTTCAATATAAAAGTTCCTTATTGTCAATGTGGACTTAGATTTGAGAATCTTCTGGAATATCTGAAGCTCTGGCAACACTGGGTTGACATTCTTTCATAGGAACAATCCACTGGAGCTGAGTAGTGTTCTCCCTACCTACTCTTGGATAGAAATCCTAATTTGCCATAATCCCTACCATGCCCCATTGTCTCCCATATCTTAAAAGAGATAGTCTGTGACCATTAAATATCCCACTAACACTGTTGAAGCCTCTTATAGTAGGGGATTTTATTTTTGCACTGTCAAAAGTGGGAAATCAGAAGGTAAACTAGAAATTGCAGACAGCAAACATCAAGGCCTTCTCCCCTAATTTCGTTAATTGCCTGATAGTCTTAGATATTTACATTGGTTGGCAACATTTTGCTTTACCTAAATGCCAGCCTTTAATTAGATTTTGGAACTTTATACCACCTTCAAGTCAAAGAAAATACTGGAATGAGCTCTGAAATTGTAGAGTTTGAGTGAGACAAAGGAGATTTTTTTTAGTTTTATATCCAGCCACTAGGAGGAGGAAACACGCTTTCCAAATGTAGTTGTGTGTTATTTTACCCAATTTTAAACTTTACATTTTTAATGTTAGATTTAAATTGACGAGTACTTACCTCATCTGAGTCTATGATGATGTTTATAATTTGTCTCTGCAATGTTTCTTTGTGAATTAGTCAATTCCCCTACATATCCTCCTTTCTTTCCAACACTTATGTTTGATAATCTTTGCGTTGCTTTCTAGAAAGCATTTTACCCATGAAATTTGAGCCACATTCAGGGAAAACAGAGCTAGTAACCCAGTGGCAAAATCAGTAGGCTTTATGCCTGAGAAGCCCACGCATTTGTGTTAGATAAATGTCTCCATACCTGGGTTTTGTTCAGTGCGTCCACCAATATAAAACCTCACAGCAGCCACATCTGTATTCAGCCACAACTCTTTGTGAAAGCGACAGCTTGAGAACCTATTAAAAATACATTGTTACCATGAGTATTTTGTTCCTCTTTGCTACATAATAAGCTGAAAACTACAGTAGGTGAGCATTCTATGGGGAAGACTGCTGTTCCTTTTATTGACTTTATAGCCACACAAACTAATAGAAAAAGCATTTTATATCACACAGGTGAACTCAGTCACGCTGAACTCAACAGGATGGAATATTTTCCCCATATTTAAGTTGTAAATGGCAGGTTGGTTTACAATAAATATCTGGGACTATAAAATGTCACTTCTTTATAAAGTTTTATTCTAAAAAATACCTATATTGTAAACAATATTTAGAGTAAAGCTAATGTTTATTATAGAAAATTTGAAAATTCTTATAAATCAATATATAGAAAATGTGAATTTCTTTTTGCATATTAACTTTGCATAGGCAAAGATAGTTATGTCCACTAGTTTTCAATAATTTTCACTATTCATAAACATAAGATTTAATGATTTACTAGCATAAATTTACTTAATAATTCTTATTTAAAGATTTTTCTAATTATCTCAATAAATTCCCTTTTTTCCTCTCTCTCCTTTCCTTTCATTTTACTCTTTTCAGATAATATTCGCTGTGATTTACATTCCCCCAGAAAATTCTTAGTGTACTCTCTACTTTGTTCCTTCAGTTGAAATTCTACTTGTAGAATTATTTGTCACTGGCTATTATTGGTATGTTGTCGTTGTTGTTTTATTAGCAACAGTAGTATTGTCATTTGTAAATTGATCATTTACAATCATCTCAAAGGAAAAATGATCATTTCAAAGACCAACGTTAAAATGAGCAAAATAACTGTAAACTGAAAATTCCTCCTGAATTAGATTTCCATATATGTCTTCATATATTTAATCCTCCTATTTGAGACTTTAATATTTACCTGAATATCCATATACACAATTTTTACATCATATTTTTAGAATTTATATTAAAATACCATGAATAATTATAAAGATAGTTTCACTTGGATGACTACACAATTTATAGGCCAGAAATTTTGAGTGAAAGAGGACACTATCATGAATTACACCAGGAAAATAGACATCAATCAGAACTATCCCAGGCAGACCATGAAGTATGCTCTGCTTAGCACTTGCCTAAAAATTCTTAGCATGGTCTTTGCTTTCTGAAGTCTCAGTGTGGGAAAGCAAATAATTGAAAAGTCATAAAGGACTATTTTGACCACCCATTTTACCTATTTCATTTCAAATAACACAGCTAGCATTTTTTTTTTTTCCCCTGAAAAGGATGACTTTTAAGAAGGGGGTGATTTGGGGGCTGGCCCCGTGGCCGAGTGGTTAAGTTCTCCTGCTCCGCTGCAGGCAGCCCAGTGTTTCATTGGTTCAAATCCTGGGCACGGACATGGTACCTGCTCATCAAACCACGCTGAGGCAGCATCCCCCATGCCACAACTAGAAGGACCCACAACTAAGAATATACAACTATGTACCAGGGGGCTTCGGGGAGAAAAAAGGAAAAAATAAAATCTTTAGAAAGAAAGAAGGGTGTGATTTACAAAGGTTTTAATTTGAGTCCGGCAGGAGTTCTCAACTTTATTATTATCTAATATGTCAAAATTGCTTGGAGAGGAAAAAGGAGAAATTACAGATAGTAAACAATGAAATGTGAATAAGCTAGTATCTATTATAATATTTATCCCATTTAAAAACATATCATTGTATGTTCATAGAAGTGAGTCAAACACGGGACATTGTACAGCAGGTGTGTTGCCAGGGTGGAGGGAGATATTTTTAAGGAACGTTGGGTAGAATTGGTAAAAATCCAAATTCAGGGGCTGGCCCCGTGGCCGAGTGGTTAAGTTCTCCCGCTCCGCTGCAGGCGGCCCAGTGTTTCGTTAGTTCGAATCCTGGGCACGGACATGGCACTGCTTATCAAACCACGCTGAGGCAGCGTCCCACATGCCACAACTAGAAGAACCCACAACGAAGAATACACAACTATGTACCGGGGGGGCTTTGGGGAGAAAAAGGAAAAAATAAAATCTTTTTAAAAAAAAAAAATCCAAATTCAACGTTATCTGAAGTCCTTAAAACTCCAGCTACATCAATGTTTCCAAATTTGTCTCTCATTTCTCCAAACTTAAGCCCCAAATTGTGTATATATTTGCCTGCTTCTCTTTTTATGCCTACTTCTCTTTCGCTGTTGTTATTTGTCAAATCCAGGTTTTGGATGAAGATCACCTTCTCAGTGGAACTTTACCCAATTTCTTTAATTTCTCTTTACTGCACACCTTGCCGCCCCTCCTCCACACACACACAAAAGATGTGAGACACCCAAGATCCATTGATCGGACGCTACTGTAATTTCCAGAAGAGATAAGTAATGAGTCATGCAAACAATGAAACCCTGTACAAAATTATCCAGCTGCTGGAATTTAGATTACGTACATTTTCTTTCTATTATAAAACATTTCTTAATGAATAGAATGGAAACACCTAGGTAACAAAAGTGAGAAAACTTTAAAATTTCTCTCTTCCATAAAAAACTGAGACATGATCTGTAGTCTAGACAAAATTGCTTAAAAGTCCTGGCATCGGCTTAAGTTCACATCTTCCATTGATTTCGAGTGACCCTTGGAGTCTTTTTTGCTTTTAGCTGTAAACATACTCAGATAGGGACCCATAATCAGATACGTGATTCCTAATATTTCAGAGACAAGATTAATGTCTTGATTTCAAAGAGGCTGTTCCTGAAAAGATGTCTAGAGGTCGCTGTTTCACGTTGATATCATTAAGAAGATAGGGCCCCAGAAGAGATGAACTACAAAAGCTTCCACACACCAACTCCATTCCCATAGATTTGTCATAATTCTTATAATCTGAAAGAGGAGATAGGAAATGGGTGGTGACTACTATCATCGTTGTTGTTCACTATCATTGTATAAAACTATGTATTTTTTCAAGGCATTATATTTTTATCCTTTTTTATAGTAATATTCAACGATCCAATAAATAATCATTATTACTCTTAGTTTCATTCTGGATTGTCACTTTTTCCTACAGAAGTTTCCTACCCGCTTCTTGAGGTCTTAAATTTAATTCATCCATCAATTAGCTGAATTAAATATCTCAATTATTTGTTGATTTGTTAGTTTATCTTCTCTGGAAAGTATGTATTGGTCAAATTTTCCGAATTATGAAACGGTTTAGAAACATCTTTGTACTGCCACAATATGTGAATGAAAATTTGGCTGTGAAGAGAACTTGAGGTCCATAACTTTTGCACCACAATACTCAAAAAAATACTCCATTAAATTCTGGCATGTAGTAGTACAGATGAAAAGTCTGAGGCAAGATTTCTTCTTTTTTTTTTAAATTAATTTTTTTTTTTTGAGGAAGATTAGCCCTGACCTAACATCTTCCACCAATCCTCCTCTTTTTTGCCAAGGAAGACTGGCCCTGAGCTAACATCCGTGCCCATCTTCCTCTATTTTATATGTGGGACACCTGCCACAGCATGGCTTGACAATTGGTGCATAGGTCCACAGCCAGGATCGGAACCAGCAAACCCTGGTCCTCTGAAGCAGAAAGTGCAAACTTAACTGCTGCGCCACCAGGCCAGCCCAATGTTTTTTTCTTTTTTGATATCTAATATTTTCCAAATAGTTGATTTCAGACTATTTCTTCTACCGTGAATCAGAAATTTTCAAAAGATAGTCTTGTTTCGGTAAAGTTGCCAGATATCCTGTGTAGTCTTTCAGTCTGTAGATTTAATTTTTTCTGTAATAAAGGGACAATATTCCATGTAAACACTGACTGACCATGAACCACCCTTCCAGTTTGTGAGTTTTACTGAACAAGTGAAAGGAACTGATAATTTCCTTTCTATTTGCATTTCTGATTATTTTCACTCTGAGATGTTTCCTCAAACTTTTTGTTCATATTCCAAAGTCAATTATGTGCAGAATCTGGGCTCCCTGGAAACATTTAAATGTACAGTAAATATAATAATTCCTTGGTGCCTTTTTATTTCTTTACTCTTCTCATCCAGTTTTTTTCCATCTGTAAGACATCATACTGTATGTTATCTCTCAACTCAGTTAAACCATGTTTTCTTTATATTTTACGGAGTAAACAAAACAGACATGGCTGAAATACATTTCTATTGCCTGCACACACTTTTTGATTATATTCTTCTTTCATTTCTTGAACTCCATGCTATTTTTATGCTAAAAATGTTTTTTTTTCCTTCTTTACAAGGAACTAAATCTTAGATCTTAGCAATCTGGGTCTTAGTGATCTAGAAGGGTTAAGAAATAAAGAAATTTGATCTACTGCGAATCATTTCATCTCCCTCGTATGCTGTATTGAAGAAATACTCCTAGTTCTCAGAACAGACATTTGTAGAAGGAAGATGCCATGGCTCGGGGAACCCAGCCTGGCTTCTTTGTTTTTTCTTTATTGGTTTCTTGTTTGTCTGTTTATCATCATTAATATTATTACTATATTGTGGATGGCTGAGCTGCAGCCATAAACAACTATCCACCTTGCAGCTAAGATAAAATTGTAATCATTGATACTCTATCAAAAAAAATATCACTTTTATCTTTGCTGTGCTGGTTTTCCCCCGTATTTGTGAATTCTTTGTATCAGGTGCCAACTCATGAGGCCAGTCATCTTTCCTTATACTGGGCTATGACTGCTTTTTCAGGTAATTTTTAGAACATGTGAATTTAAAAAGTAGTTATGTTATTTCAAAATTGTTTCTTCTAAAACCACTGCTACAGAGGGCCGGCCCTGCGGCCGAGTGGTTAAGTTCGCGCACTCTGCTTTGGCGGCCCAGGGTTTCACTTGTTCAGATCCTGGGAGCAGACCTAGCACTGCTCATCAACCCATATTGAGGCAGCATCCCAAGTTCCACAACTAAAACACACAGCTATGTACTGGGGGACTTTGGGGAGAAGAATGAAAAATGAATAAATAAATAAAATCTTTGAAAAATAAATAAAACCACTGCTACCATGGCCACCATTTCAGCCTTAGTGGCAACCATATTTTTTTGAGAAAGCATTTTTCAGGAGCCTTGTCACCCACCGATGGCCTCCTGTTTTCAGTGGCAGTACACACTTCAGCATCTCCTGGCACAACTCGTTCAGGCAGCCACTGCTCAGGTGAATAACGTGCTCCCACAAGCCATCTGGAACAGTGGTGTGATGTCCTAGCTCATTGTGGTCATCAGAGATTCCAAGTATTCACAATGACCAAAGGATGTTCAAACAAACTTTGTTAATTTTAACTCCTACCCCTGCCTGTACTCCTCACTCATCCATGAGTGACTGAGTGTGAGTGATACCCAACAGGGTGTTCACAAGTTACATAAACTTTCATGAACTTTAACCCGTCCCAAACTTTCTCTCTTTTTTTTTAAAATTGAATTATATTTGACATATAACATTGTATGAGTTTCAGGTATGCAACATATTGACTTGATACATTTATATTTTGCAGTCTGACAATGTGATTGCCATTGTGACATTAGCTCATAACTCTATCCTGTCACATAATTAAAGGTAATTTACAAGATGGTCTTTAATGGACTGATTTAATCTGAATGCGACTGAACTTTGTTTGGTTAGATGAATAAACCACATGAGTTAGAATTGGTAACTAGGAAGGAGAGCAAATTAGACCTTTAGTGACTTAGAGAAATTTTTTAATTTGGTAGTGTGTGTGTGTCTGTGAATATTTGTGTTTTCCTTCTGTTAGCTTGAAAGTTTCTCAAGCAACTGTATTTTTCCATAAGTATTCTGTGCTGATTGTGTTTTCTTTGTTGTTCTGGCTTCCAAGAAACTGAAAGCCAAATTTGTATCTTAGTGCAGTACACTCTGACATGCATTCTTGAAATCTGATATCCCTAGGGCTTTATCTTCCATTCTAATTTTTATATTCCCTATTTACGACTTTTTTAAATTCTCAATATATATATTTGAAACTGATCATATATATTCTTAGATAACTTCAAACCACTTGTAAAAAAAATGGGCCACAATTAAATAAATTAATATTACCAATAATTTGAAACATGTCTTTATTAAAAGAGTCACCTATCCCTTAGATTCATAGATTGTCCCATAGGAGGTCTCTTAGGTTATTTCTTCTAATTTCAACATAGATATCCATTAAATAAATCAGAAACCTTAAGCCCAAAGAAGAGAAATACCTCCTCCGTGTTTCCTAAGTTATAAATTGAAACACATTAATCTTCACCACTGGTTTATTATTCATTTTTAAGCCTGACATTACAATGACTATAGGAATGACAACAGTCAAATAGACTGTAGTCTATATTACCAAAATGTATATGGTCATTAATAAAGGATTCAATAATCTCTTATGCATAAATCCAATGGAATTCTATGCTGATAAAAATAGATGTTATAGCTAGTTACACCCTGGTAATTTAAGTTGAGTCTGTATTGCGGGTCATAAATACAAAGTGTGAACTAGAATATTGGTATGACCCCATTTATAAGAAGCATATATGTTTTACACACACACATATAGATAAATTCCAAGATTTTTATCATTCACATTGGTTATTCAGAGAGAAAATAACTTACTCTCTGTTTTATTATTTAATTATTCTTATGGTTTTCTTATTTCTAAAACATCCCAGGGATTGTCTGTCTTAGTTATCCCTGAATCACCAGTGTTTGCATATGATGGTATTTCAATATTTTTTTGCATTGAATTGATGTGTATCCGTCGAAAATAAAGTGTATATTTGAGAATTCTATGTGCATGGACACCAGACCATCATATTTATCAATTAGAGGTTGGAGTTTATTATGAAAATCATTTTAAAATGGAACATTAGACTTTGAAGAAAAAAGTAAGCCCTAATGTTTGTGGGAAGAGACAATTTATAGGGGAGTTGTGCATATCTCCATACTTTTACACTTCTTAAGAAAAGAAAAAAAACAGAAGCAGGTGGGCTGGTATCTTATATTTTATGTCATAAGCCAGGCATTGGATTTACCCTGGAGATTACCACTTGCCAGTAGCCATCAGTCTAAATTAATGAGTCCTTAGACTAGCTGTGTCTGTAACAGGAAAAAACTCAATTTCCCCTCAATTGTGGCATCTTGTGCTATAGTGAGTAATATAAGGACCAACCAACCCCCTTGGACAATAGAACATCATGGAAAGAACCAACGCTGCTTTCTCAGTGAGCATGTGTATATGCATTCATCTTATTCTTATACTCAATTTTATTCTGATAGCTGAACTGAGATCATCAAAATAGAAAATGAAAGAAAAATTCTCGATTATAACACTGGAACAAAATCTCTAGTTTCTTTTTGTCTTGAACTGCATTTAAAGTGGTTATAAAATGAAAGTAATAAATTGCACTGTCTTGACATTCTACAATGATCTTTCTTTGTTATTCTATCAGCCTTTTCTGTAATTTCCATTGCTGTGCGTGTTTGCCTCATATTTCATGCAATTTTGTGTCTGTTGGGTATCACAGACCTTATCATCAGAAAACATTGACAATTACACAGAACATTTACTGAAATATCAGATAATATTTCTTCTGTTTTTTAAATAGTACTATATTTTTATTTATCTTTGTACTAAAATATATCTTTCAATACAATTCCTTCCATTTTTACATAGCTTTACAGATTATAAAGCATTTTCTTATGTGGCATCAAGTTTAATCCTCAGAAACTCTGTAAGCTTGGTAAACCAGTTCTATTATTGAATTAATGAGATTATAAGAGCACAGAGTATGACTTGATGAAAGTCATTCAACTTATACAAGGAAAAACTGGGGCCAGAGTCTATGTTTTTCAGTAATTAATAACAACCAATGTTTATGCAGTACTTAACATTTTATGAAGTCCTTGGCAATGATCATTTTATTTAGTTCAAAAACTACCCTATGAGGAAGGAATTCTTAGGATTCCAATTTTACAGTAACTGATGCTCAAGTACATTGCCTGAGGTCACAGATACAATAATCGAAGGAGCTGATGTTCAAATCCAGGCAACCTGCTTTCAGGGCCAACTTTGCATAATCACTAAGCTGTAAGCTTAATCTTGTGCACTTTGCATTACTCAATGATTGTTAGTCAAAACAATAAATAAATCTGTGATGGGACACAACTCTGATGATATTATAATTTAAAAAATAAACCAGCTAGTATAGTGAAGCATAAATACAGAAAAGCACAAAAATCTTAAGTGAATAATTTGGGAAATTTTCACAAATACTTGAATAAATATCACCCTAATCAAAAATTAGGCCATTACCATACTCCACATCTCTCCCTCCCACCTCCAGTCATTACCACCTCTCTTTAAAGAAAACTGCCTTTCTGATTCCTAATCCCATAGATTATTTTGACTTGATGCTGAGTTTGATATCCACGGACTTGTGAAACATTTGGCTTTGACTTCTTCTCTTCAATTCTTTATAAGAGATGCATCTATATTCTTGCAGAAAGCAATATGTTGTTCATTCTCTCTCTTGTATAGTGTACTAGTATGTGAATATTACACTATTTGTATATCTATTCTACTGCTGATGGGTATTCTAGAAGTTTTCAATGTGGGGCTATGATGAATGGTGTTGCTATATCAATTTGGTAATAATATTTTTGGTCCACATATATACACGTTTCTGTAGGGTATATTCTTAGGAATGGAACAATTGGGTCATAGAGGATGTATATGTTCGACCTCAGTAAATATCACCAAACACTTTTCTAAAGTAGTACCAATTTATACTCCTACCTGTATTGTATGAGAGTTCTGCTTTTTCACTTCGTCACCAATGCTTATATCTTTCAGGGTTTTTTATTATTATTATTTTAGCCATTCCTATTGGCATGTAATGTTATATCATTGATGGTAATGTTCAGTCCTTTTTCAAATATTTATGTTAATGGATATTCCTTTTGGGAAATTGATTACTGAAGTGATTTGCCAAGTTCTTTTTTTAAATTGAATTGTCTTTTTTCTTTTATTGAAATGCAGTTCTTTTTTTATGGATATAAGAAGGACGAAGTCCTGTGTGTGTGTGTGTGTGTGTGTGTGTGTGTGTGTGGTCTTACTCTTTGCGTTGTCTTTGTACTGTCTTGGTGGTATCTTTTTATGAGATGGTGCTCTTAATGTAAATAGTGTACAATTTACCAATCTTTACAGTTTAGTTCTTTTTATGTCGTATTTAAGACAATGTGAACCTTAGAATTCATGTTGTGTACATATGGAAATATATAGTAAAATCTCCATGAATATTGACTATAATAGTAATTATTATTATAGTCATTATTGTCATGTTTTATAGTCAGTGTTCGCGTAGATTTCACTGTAGGATTAGTTATTCTGTCTCTCTCCACTCTTCTGCATTTCCATCCGTACTCCACTTCTGACTGAAGGACTTCCCTTAGTATTTCCTTCAGTTTGTTCTCTGGCAAGAAATTCTATGTTTTTATATGTTGGGAAATGTTTTTTATTTTTACTTTATATTTGAAAGATATTTTCTCTGTGTATACAATGCCAGTTTGCCATTTACTTTCCTTTAGCACTTAAACTATGGCATCTTTTATCTTTTCTATTTAGAAATCCGTTGCCAATCTTATTATTGCTCTCTTGTTCCCCTTCCTGGACTGGTTTTACGATATCTTCCTTTTCTTTAGTGCTCAGCAGTATGACTGTAGTGTGATGAGGGATGGTTCTTTTCATGTTGATCCTGTTTAGAGTCTTTCAGTTTCTTGAATCTGTAAGGTGATGTCATTCAACAGTTTTAGAAAATATATTGGCCTTTACTTCTTTGAATAAAGCTCCTGTCCCATTTTTTATCCCCCCATAAGGATCTTCAATGGCACACACATATATTAGAATTTTCACTATGCACCATAGCCATCGTACCTGTTTCTTAGTGTTTTCTTTCTTCTTTTTCTTTGTCTCTTACTCTGTGAACTTTAGTCTGTGCCTATTCTACTCATTTTCTTCTCGTTCACTCAGCCTCTGTTCACTTGGGTCCAGTATGCTGTTTAACTGATTTTGTTGTGGTGGTGGTGGTGGTGATAGTGGTCATTAGTATCAATTACTATTTGTTTTAGTTCTAGAAATTCAGCTTGGGTCCTTGTTTTTTTAAAGAGCCCGGTTCTTTGCTAAAATTCTCTATCTTATTTTTTCCTTTTCTTTACCATATTGATTAATCTTATTTTAAAGCTCATGTAACACACTTATTATCTGGATCACCTAACACTCCAACTTTTTTTAAATCTTGGTCCTGATTTTACTAATTCTCATAAGTTTTGATTGAATACCAGACATTATGTTTTCAAATATTTTAGAGGTTTTGAAAGGTATTGTCTTTCTATAATAGGGTTTTATTATCCTCTGACTAACCTCTGGCAAGTAGTTAAGGGGCAAAGTAATAGTCTAATGAGGGACTTGGCTGATTCAAGGCAGAATTTTAGATTATAAAGGAAAGCATGTCCATCAACCACTGGTTTGCTCCCTCTTAGTGTATATTTCTGGGTCCCTTGTCATTGATAGATCCTAAATTCCAGTGATTGTCCCAGCACACTGAGATCACTGAAAGAACCACTGCACATTTCAGCTGCTCTTGAGTTGGTTGCTCATTCTCTTGCTCAGCACAGCCAAAGAGTAAGCAAATGTCTCCAGGTGAAACCTGGGGAAGAATGAAGGACAAAAAAGCAACTATTACCTCTGTGTGTCTCCCCTGTGCATAGATCTTCATCCCTCAAATCATGGGTGTCTCCAATGTCTTTAGATAGTTCTCGTTTTTAAATTTTTCAACCTGGTCTTCTATTTTTTCCTAGCAAAAGTATTGGTCTGCCACCAGGTGTTCCAGCAGAGCCAAACTAAAGGAGTCTATGGTATAGCTTTAATCGCAAATTTTGCACAATTATTGTATTTTATTTCATATAATAAATGAGATGTCTGTTACATATGCAACAGGGACTGTTGCATTACCTACCAGTTTGTGTTTATGTTATTTTCCATACAAAAGTAAATTTTCATAGAAATATGTGTTTTTCTACATAAGAGCTTATGATCTGTAAAATATTGCTTGGATGGAGAAAAAAAGACCTATTAGGTTCTAAAAGAGGGCTGAATTGGGGACTTTTGAATGCAACTAAGTTTAGTTAAGCTCTAAAACACTGCCACTCTGTGGTAACTTGGAGACATAGCAACATTCTCTATATTTTTAGAGACAAGGATGCCCCAGCAAGTTGCTTCTAAATTCCCTTCCACTTTATCCAGTTTTCCAAGTCTGAAGTCCAGCCATTGGGTCCTTCCCTTTGAGAGAACTTGAGCCAATAGCAAAGTGCTAAGTTTCCCAAGTCACGTGAGTTTATATTCAGGCTCTGGCATTTGTAAGTGGCGTGTCTGAGTCTCATCACTTATCCTCTCTCAGCATCAGTTTCATCATCTAAAAATAAAAAGAATTTTAGCAGGTATATACACTTTGTGAAAATTCATTGAGCTATACACTTTTTCTGTGTGCTATATTTTAACAGAATTAATTTTGAAAAGAGGTTAATAATACATATCCCAATGCATCAGAATTGATCTGAGTATTTAAATGTATAATGTCATCTTATCAATAAGGCCTACACTGACCTTCCTATTTGAAATTCTAATCTTCCCTCCCCATTCCCATCCATATATATCTACACATTTATCTCCTTTACACTGTTCTGATTTCTCTTTTTTCCTACAACATTTAGCATCATCTAAAATGTTGTGTAATTGGCATGTTGTGTATTTTATCCCTTCCATTTCTGGAATGTAGCTTCACAAAGTTAGGGATGTTTGTTTGGTTGGTTCATTGGTCTACAATAAGTGCCAAGAGCAATGTCATATACATAACGGGTGCTCAAAAGTATCTGCTGAATGTATGAACAGGAACCGAGCCTAGATATTAGCACATAGCAACAGTTCACATTTAGAGGACTTGTATTATGATCAGGGCTTCTGCTGGAGGCTTTTGTTCTCAGATCTTAAATATGGCTCATGGATGAGAAAGGTGCTGATAAGTAGGTGGCATAGCTTCAGATATTGCTAGGAAGGGACAGTT
Organism: Equus quagga; assembly: GCF_021613505.1. NCBI lineage: Eukaryota > Metazoa > Chordata > Mammalia > Perissodactyla > Equidae > Equus > Equus quagga. The sequence continues at coordinate 57,473,105 of NC_060279.1, read as the reverse complement.
AAAACTACTGAATTGTATACTTTACAAGGATACATTTTATGGTTTGTAAATTATATCTCAATAAAGCTATTTTTTAAATAATGATTATTAATTCAGAAGGCAAAAAAGTTTAGTTCCTGCTTCTGACACTAGCTCACTTTTTGACCTTATATAAACCATTTCTTTCTAGTTCTTAGTCTTCCATACACAGATTGAACGTGTCCATTAGCTGAAATTCTAAAATACCCTATCTTCTTATATGTTGCCTTTTTGAAGAATATACGTCTGCAGGGGGCTGGTCTGGTGGCATAGTGATTAAGTTCACGCGTTCTACCTCAATGGCCCTGGGTTCGTGGGTTTGGATCCTGGGTGTGGACCTACACACTGCTCATCAAGCCATGCTCTGACAGCATCCCACATAGAAAAAATAGAGGAAGATTGGCACAGATGTTAGCTCAGGAACAAACTTCCTCAAGCCAAAAGGAGAGGATGATTAGCTACAGATGTTAGCTCAGGGCCAATCTTCCTCACTCAAAAAAAAAAAAAAAACAGACGTCTGGAGAGATGGAGAAAAAAGAAGGTAAGGGGAGTATTATGCCATCATATTGCTCTGCAACCTGGAGCACTCACTCTGTAGAAAGCATTGAGTTTAGGGACTGAGCTCTTTGTAGCTGTTTAAAGGTACACACAGACTTGCTAATATACATGTATCCACACATGCATACAAATAACTAATTACCTAATTTTCTTGGGCAGGAAACAAGACAGTGATGATCAGTTTCATAGCTTCCAAAAGACTTTCCATGAAAATGTTTTTCCAGCTCAAAAAAGTAGATCGTGGATCACAAAGGCACTGATTCCTCTGCCTGTGTACCAGAGTGTAACTTAGAGGCCATCTGGTATCTCAACGCTTAACAAAATTAGCCTGGTTTAATTTGAGTGAGTCAGAAAACTTTGCTGTCACAATGAGAGAAAGTTCCTATTATCTAATTAACGGGGATTATTAAGAGAGTGTTGACTACTGAAGTCCATTGAACACCCAGCCATATGGGCATATGATGCATAGATCACACAGGTCTCTTTGTAATTATGTTAATAGTTACTCTATTTTACTTCCCTCATTTTCATCTCAGCCCAATACAAAACACATTTCCTGGAATTTAACAGTGTCAAGTAATAGGCACTGTAAATGGATTTGAGGTATCAAGGCCACTATTTCCTGGACACATGTCTGCTGCCCAGTGGCTAACCCCTTTTGCCACTTTTCAAAATGCCCTTCTATATGCCTCGTCTGAGACACCACAGGTCATCTGCTCGATTGCTGTGGCCTTTCCTCTGCCATATGGCTATGCTGCACCCAACTCCTCGTGGTAATATGCTCCTTTGATGTACCTTCAGAGCAAAACCTCTGCTAAATAGGAAAGTACAGCATGTATAATTTCCTCATTAAATCAATAGACAAGGTTAAATGAAATAAGAAGCACATTACCACATGCTATGTACTGGCATGCAAATATGATGAGCTGACATTTCAAAATCATCCAAAAAGTCCCTTCCTTAGCCATTCTGACCGACGGAGTAAGTGGATGAGTTTTACATTTAACTCTCATATCTATTAAGAACTCCGTATTCATTCAGGATCCCATTATCTGAGGACGAAATGGTATGGAAAGAGGCAGAGACCCTTGATTTTGCACACAAAGAGATAACCCTTTCTAATCCCAAATCCCACAATGCCCGTTATAGGTAGAATTATTTAATAAACACAATCACATATTTACCTCTTGCTAGGTCATGTGTGAAATAATATACATGCTCTCACAAACCTGGGAGTCAATCTTCCCCTATTTCCCAAAAGTGTGAAAACTGAGTCAGAGAGAGCAGGGAATTAATCTCAAATGAGACTCTCTTCAGTATTTTTTAGGCTGTCAGAATCTTGCAATCCGGCGCTGTGCCTGGCACACAGTAAAGGTTCATGGAATACTGTTTTTCACCGAATGTCTGTGTAGCACTTTCATAGGTTAATCATTTATTCACAGTGTTGACTTAACAAATAAATGTCTGATGAAGTCTGAGGAAAGGAAATGCTAATAGCTAAAGGGAAGGTGAGCTTATAACATAGATTTGTAATTAGAAGACAAATCTTCCTGCCCAACAAGTTCTTGAACAAGCTGTCAGGCAACTAAAAGGAGGCACAGAAAACAGATATTTCACAGTCTCTTGGGGCTATTGCTGCACACAATGGAGAGAGAGAGGGTGATTGATCCATCAACTCTTATCTGTATAATTCAGATCCATATTCACTCTCTCCTGAAATATCCAAAAATTGAGGAAAGGGAAGAAAGAAGTTCTGATTTTACTTATAATATGTAAAATACATTTTCTCCTCTTCAGAAAATAGGATCTGAAAGGAGATAAAAAAAAGAATAATAAAGTTGGTATTTTCAATTTGAAATCACAATGTTAAATGTCAAATCTATATGTATGAGTCTATCTTGACCTGGTGAATTATTCTTTCTCACCTCTTCCTCCATCCTGATGCCCAACTGGGGCCAACAAACACCCTGAAGCTCCCTTTATACTGAAGTTGTTTAAGTCTGAGCAGCTGTATTGAGACTGTTTCTACGGTTAATTCAATATTAGCCTTCAGTCCTAGCTCGAATCAAGTTGTCTGTGTAACCAAAGTCTTCTTCTTCATTTATTGTCAGTACATATTCCATTTACAGCAGACAATTAGTGTAAGAAAATATTTAAGGCCACACTTACATTTTAGGTCATTGAGTATTGTATATTTTCAGAATAGCATCATTTATCATTCCTCTTGAGAAGAGGAAATCTACATTTCTGAAAATGAAATAGCCTGATTTATCTATTAGTACTTTTGAAGGTTTTTTTTTAATATGTATAAGAAGACTCTGAAAATGAAAGATGAGGCCTCGTGGATATCAACATGGATCCTATAGTGCCAACGTTACTGTCTCTTGCACCTGGGACTGCCGCGTGTGCATTTCACCAAACTAGGGGTCATTGTTCCCTTTTAATGCATAGAGTTGTATATTTATTACAACAGTTTTATAACAGATGGTTGTAAAGGATCTTGAAGAAGAGTCTTTCTTTGTCTATTTTTCACTAGTTTCCATAAAGGAGAAGGTTTGATTACCAGCAGAACTATTTTAAGCCATAATCTTCCTGCCAAGATGGTGTTCCTGGATTATTCTTCTGTAATCCCATATCATTCTTCTTATAGAATTTCTCACACTTTTCTGTAATTATTTGCTTAAGAATGTATCCCTTGGGGGAGTTTCTTAGCATCAAAGACTATATCAGATTCATCTCTGAATCTCCAGTTCCTAGCACTGATGGCCATGGATAAATGTTGAATGACTGAATAGGTGGTAATGAATTAGCTCACCTTGAATTTTACTTGAAATAAATAGAATATCACCTGGAAGTTGCTTTAGAAAAAGAAATGAGGGGCCGGCCCGGTGGCGCAGTGGTTAAGTGCACACATTCCACTTCGGCAGCCTGAGGTTTGCCGGTTTGGATTCCGGGTGCCAACAAGGCACCGCTTGGCACACCATGTTGTGGTAGACATCCCACATATAAAGTAGAGGAATATGGGCATGGATGTTCGCTCAGGGCCAGTCTTCCTCAGTAAAAAAGAGGAGGATTGGCAGCAGATGTTAGCTCAGGGTTAATCTTCCTCAAAAAAAAAAAAAGAAAGAAAGAAAAAAAAAAGAAAAAGAAATGAGTTATAAGAAAATATAAATAAAAATAACAAAGTAAGCCTTTATTTGATCATAACCCATATCCCAGCAAAACTTCCATCCTCTGCTTGACCAAAAATCAATATATTTCTCATCAAAATTTCTCTAAGTTATTTAAGAATATGATGGCTTATTGCACACCAATTCGATCAGGCCCCTACCCTTGGAAATATAGGAAGGAAGACAATGCTGTTGTTTTTAATTTAAATTATTTATACTCATTTTGGTAACAGGTAAATTTAGGTAGTTCAAATCTGAAGGGTACAAAAATATATACTATAAAAGTCACCTATTCACATTTTTCTCCTGCCCCTCAATACTTGCTCCATAGAAAGCAATGCTCACAACGTATTTTGCATATTTGTAGAGGCAGTCCGTGAAAATAAAAGCAAATGTACACATACATATATTTATGAAGTTTATTCATTTGCTATTGCTGCTGTAACAAATAACAACATCGTCAAAACAACACGTGCTTATTATCTTACAGTTCTGCAGGTCAAAAGTCTGACATGGGCCTCACTGGCTAAGCTACAGGTATCTGCAGAGCTGCATTCCTTTCGAGAGAGCCTCAGGGCAGCACTCATTTCATTGCCTTTTCCAGCGTTTAGAGCTCCCCCATATTCCTAGGTTTGTGACCTCCTTCCATCTTCGAAGTCAGTCGTGGTGTATTCGGCCTTTCTCATGCTGCCATCTCCCTGATTCTCTGACTACCGTCAAGAAAGACCTTCCCTTTTTAGGTTTATATGATTAGATTGGACACATCTGGATAATCCAAGATAACCTCCCCATCTTAAGGTCCTTGATCTTAATCACATCTGGAAAGTTCCTTTTGCTATATAAAGTAACATATGCATTGGTTTTAAGGAGGATTAAAGTATGAACAACTGTGGGGACTATTCTATTCACCACAATATTTCATGTACAAACACACACACACACACACACACACACACAGTTTTATTTAAACAGCACTACTGTACTACACTTTGCTCTTTTTTCATTTAGTATTGGATTTCAATAACTTTCCATATCACTGTATAAGGAACATTCTCATTCTTTTTCCAAGCTGCATAGTTTTCTTAATTGAAGAAATATACTGTAATTTATTTAACTAGCTCCATACTGAATCTTTATGTGTTTGAAAGTTCATATTCCTTTAAAGAAGCCGTCTTGGCTAGATAATCACGTTTGTGCAATGAATGTGCTGCTTATTACCATTTCAATTATTAGAAATGTCATCCTGATAAATGCCTAAATGATTTTATTAGTTATTAATAATTTTTCTTAAACTTATAATTCCCTGTCATTTAACCCCTTGAAAAGACACCACCCATCTTTTCCTGTTTCTATCAGATCTTCATTGTTTTCATTATTGGTTCTCTTCACTGCAGAATCTTATTGGGTTTGAGGAGGTGTGGTGGCATACAATGATCTTCCTTTTTCTTTTCTCTTCCTGTCATTCTGGTTCCATTGGCGCCATCACGCTCTTAAGATAATTTACTGTATCATTTTCTCCTTTTTTATAGGCTGTCATGGAAGCCTTAGTTTATTCAGCATCACTTTCTTCTAGAAATAGTGGCCGTTGCTTAGCTATATAATTTTAACTCTGTCTAGTGTGTTGGGAGCAAGGCTACTGATCAGTATCCACCAATAATATTGATTGATTTCTTATCAATTAACTTTATATAATTTCCCTTCATCGAAATGTTAAACTGTATTTGAGCCCAAAGCAAATTCATCCTGTTGTCATGTAGGAAAGCTTGGACATTATTTGCTAAGTTCGGTTGCCTGATAAAATGTTATCATCTGCAATTCTTAGACATTTTTCCAAGATATTATTTTTTAAAAGCTCCTTGATCTTTGCTAGATTTGACCTTTGATTATTATTTATGAGATTTATCGTTTCTACTGCTGTGTTTTTTCTTCTCTGTCATTTGTTCTTTGCATAAGACTATTTAAAAAGAAGCTATAGGGGTTTTTTTTAAATAATGGAATAAAAATTACACCTTTTCTGAGTAAAAAGTATAACGGGAGCAGGAGAGAGAGACTGACCACTTTCAGGAGAAAAGAGGGTATTCAATTATTTCAAAAGTCCTTCTTAAATCACTTATTTGATATGGGTAGGGCAAAAGGAAGTCCAAAAACAGTGTGTAGATATTTTTATACATGATTATACACTTGTGTCCAAATAATATCAAAAGTCCATATTATTTTATTTGAAATTACATTTCAGAACATTGTATCTTGAGCAAACATTATGAATCAAAGAAGACACAGATTTGCTCTGAAAAAGAAAAACAGAATTCAACTTGAATATTAGCTGCTCCTTAGGACATTGAGGTAAAACTGGCATAAAAGAATTTATTTAAAACCCAACCACTGAGTGAATAGCTATAGTACCTCTTTGCCATAGATACAGTACTCAAATTGTTTTCTTTGAACAGTGTTTGTTTTTAAACTGCATGAGGTCTAAATAGACCCAATCTTGAAATCCAATACACATATTTCTATAAACATTGCTTCAGGTTGATCATGTTTTGTTACCAGCAGGAACAAAGTTTCCAATTCCAGGTACAACGAAATTGTACTACGGGGGATGGCAGAATACAGTTAAGGAAGATAGTGTCAGTTGAAACCAAAAGCTGAGATGTCTGAACCACAAGATAGCTAGATGGGGATTTACATAATAGGCAGGAAGTTGTGAGATCTATGCTTAGATATCCCTATTCACAAGTCTATGTCCATGTCAATTTGTGTTTCCATAAATGCACCATGGCAAGGTATCCAAGAGGGCGTTTTAGAATGAGGAGATGACAACTTTCTGTCTTTAAAATAATCAGCGCTGCCTGCAAATATTTTTGGAGTCTGGTCCAACTAAAGATGAAACAGCCCAAATGAAGGAGATTGTCTGTGGGTTGTGTGCACTGCTTCCCTTCAGCATTTGAAACTCGTTTTCTACTAAAAGTCTGACTACTTAGAATTCAAGCCCTATGCAACTAAGAAACTCCAAAAGAGGTAATGAACCATAAATTATTGCCGTTAGATATTTAATACTCAATCAGTATGTGCTCTCTCAAGCATGTCCCACCGGCATTGCATTTATTCTGACAGTGTGGTACTGGTTCAATTACTTTGCTCATTTACAATAAAAGATTAATGAAAAGAGGTATATTTTAGTTCACAGAGATTAATTGCATCCCTTACTTTCCCTACACTAGAAATATTCAACCCATAATCCTGATAGCTTTTGCATCAACAAGTACATGGAAAATTAATAGACTTTCTTCTGCTGGAAATCTCAGAGGGTTTTCAGATAGAAATACCCAGGGAAAACAAGATTGAAAGTTGGCTTTGGGCTGAAAATGAATTAATTTACCTGCTTCTTTAAATTTACTCTTATGACATTTTGAATTAGGCAGTATAAATATGTGTGTACTGTAAGTATTTTATATCTGCATATTTTCTGTCAAGTATTTGCAAGGCAAATTCCCTTTTGAGATCTAATTCTATCAAATAGAGCCAGGTACATCTATGCTTGGTGGATGTCCCAACATTGGGAGCGACATTGACTATTAACATGTCACAGTTTTTTCAGAGAAACTAGATGCCAAGCGTACTAGTAAATTTGTTTTGAATCTTATTTTTTTAACATAAAATTATTTACAACTGGGAAATCTAGATTTAAAATTTTGAAGTGCCTCCCTGGTAAATAATTCTTAAGTTTCCACAAACGTTGTGAGTGTGGTGCTCTATTTTCCAGTATATTGGAGATAACAAACTAACGTCTCTGATTGGCATACACCTGAAATAGAAAAGAAATTTAAATTTATTCAGCCTTATCTACTTTATACTAAGATTTTTTTCAGATCTTATTTTACTTAGTCCTTATAACAATTTAGTTATATTATTGTCTGTATTTCTCAGACAGGAAATTAAGGCTCAAAGAAGTGAAGTGACTTGCCTATGGTCACACAGTTAGCAAGTGGCTAACCCTGGAGTCACACCATCAATTTTCTGTCTCCAAAGTCCACTATATGTTTATAATGTTTATATACTTACTATATAAACAGGATGTATTATAATATAATATAATTATAATAATATATTATAGTGTATTATATAATTGTAACAAAATTATATAATTTATAAGTATATAACATATAATATTGTATATTATATAATATACAATAATAATACTTTACATAACATGTTATATTACTAATTGTAATACATTATATAATGTTTTATTATTGTATATAATTATTAACTAAGCAATATATGTTTATTATAAATCAGATTACAAACAAGAAAACCTTTGGGGCTGGGAGTCCATTCTCTAAGCCTGCTTTTGTTTGTCTGTCAAATTGTGACCATAACATTTTCTTGACACAAATGTTTTGATGACAGAATAAGGCAACCAAAACGAATGAAAACTAGGAAAGCAGAACCACTCTGTGTACCGATGGAAACAAAATATGGATGGGTTGGGGTTTAACTGCAAACCTGATCCTTCAATCCCGGTGAAATCAGTCCCATTGGCATTGCCAGATGGACTGTGTCTGAGATGCTTTCCGCAGTCCGACAGACAGTTTAAAGTTCCTCTCTTCTTCTTTGCAATACAGTTTATTAATCCATTTCTCAATCACAGTTATTCAGGAGACTTTCCATTACAGAAATAACTAGCCCATGTTTCCTGCAGATTGTTACTCTATTGCCGCAAGAGAGATATATTCCCTTCCACACAGCCTCAAGTTTCTTTCTAGAGACAGAATCAGTCGAATTTCTGTTCTCCATCGCTCACGTACTTTCCATGAGTCCTATGCCCAAATTTAGTGACGTCAGTCCCTGAAAACTGGAACTGTTTAGTATTAAATTCTCCAATTTTTCAGTGGGTTCTAAGGAAGAAACTAGTGGATCAGACACAAATCCATTACTTTTGAAAATACACATCCATCATAACAATCAAAGATAAGCAAGGCTGAATCAGCTCAGAGCAACATCCAACCTCTTTGTCGTAAAGAAAATACTGCTTTTGTGGCACCAATCAACCCATTTTTGTGATTTATTTCACTGAATTTATTATATTTCTTGGTAGTGGTAATATTGTGTCAAAAAGAGCAGAGCTCATCATTGTATTTTGATGAAACAGCAGATTTTGCAGCAATTTTAAGCTGGATTTGTTTTGTGATTTCCTAGTGAGCGCACTGGGAAAGAAGCATTTCATTTTAAGAAGGCAGTCTAGAAACAGTGACCACAGGATGAGTGTTTCCATGTTTGTTTTCACACTAGTGCGAGTTTTAGATGAGAAAGAGCTGATTGCTTCCCAATGATGTTGTTGCTTGCCTTACAAATGATGTTTATGCCTCCATTCCACATAGGAGCCACGCTGTGTGGAATTCCTTCCATGTTTTGCATCTGCGCAAATAATTGATCTTAATGCAGACCTTGTGTATTATCTTTTAGAACTTTCTATTTAACAGCTATTAGATATAATAACCCACCTGCATAACCCTGGGTAAGTCTTTTAACCTTCTTAGGCCTTAATTTCTTTCATTTATGGAATAATGCAATTTAGACAGAACATGACCCAACAAGCCCTATACACCTATTAGAGTGTTCTCTAGAGTCTAGAGCTTAATATTTCATAAAATACAGATTGTGTCTTCAACAACCTCACAGTGTAGTAGGAGATAGAGACTAGCAAAGAAGCAAGCACAAGAGAGGGAGCACCACACTAGAGAGCACACAAGATCTTCTCAGAACAGGATGGGCGACATGGACAACCTTGGGGTATGGCAGGTGTGAAAAGTCAAGAAGAGTCACAAAAAAAGGTAATACTTGTCCTGTGTCTTGAGGAATGAGTAGTAGTTTGTGGGCAGATGGGAGACGGATAATCTAGAAAAGGAAAGAAACAACAATAGTAAATAAATTGGTTATTTAAAGAAAATTGTTGAGGACAGCATAACGCTATTAGGGAGTGGTATATAGGCGGAAGGGTGTGTAGAAGTTAGAGACTCCAGCACGGGCCAAATCCTGTATTGCCCTGTAGGCCTGCTGAGATTCCTCGGCTTTATCTCAAAACGATCAGGACATCAGTGATGAATATTAAGCAGCATTAGATAATATCACAATTTAGATCACACGTGTTAATTCTAAGGATTTCTATGACCTCATATTTATAAACTATTGAATAAAAGTGAAAGACAATTAAAAGCAGGAAGAAAGTATGGTAAACATCCTACAAAGGATGCACTTCAAATGTCTCCAATTCCACTTTGATGTATAGTGACCATAAACCTTTTGAAATCTGCACTAGGTAACTTTATGTTTGACTTGTAACAAGTCTTTTAGTTGATGCTTGATGAAAACATTAAAACTTTTCTATATTTGGTCTGAAATCTTCTAAATCCTTGTGATAGTGAACAAAGAATATTTATGTGAATTGTGTCTTCTCATTATAATCATTAGACACTAAGTTTGGCTTAATATAAATTGACTAAATTTTGCCAGGTCATCTCATATCTTCGCAACCTTGGGATGAGTTATCTATTTTGCCTTCTGAGGAAGATGACTTGCCTTCTTCCATTCTCAGAAGTTTAGGTGGCTTCAGGGTTTGGTTGGCTCCTAGTCCAGCAGGCACTGAAAGGATTCCTAGCCTCAGTAAGCATATCTCAGGTCATACGTATTATCTTGGTGCCTTCAGTTTCCTGCCCTAATCATCCTCCTGGCATTTCACCCACTTCTGTCTCCTCAAAATCTTCCCATTCTGATATTCAACATATCTTTCCCTTTAATGCACATCCTTGTCTTATTTCTCTGATCCTCAAGAGCCTAGCCATGGTTTTTATTTACCTAATCTGATATCTAATAGGGACTACTAAATACAGACCTACACATTGTAGGCATAACTGTCTTTTCTCTTTAATTTCCAAGATGAGGAATGTAAAATCAGTGTTTGCTCCGCCACCTTCATTCAGGGTACTCGTTACGATTTACACACTCACTTTCAGTTAGAAGGAAACATAATCCTCTCTGCTAGGTGGACAGATTGATTTTTAAATGTAAACAATCCTTATGGTAAACTGAGTGAGGGAACACAGGACACAGAGTATTAAGTATTGACATCAAGAGATGCCAATTTTCTTAGGGGAAAGTTGTAAGATTATGGAAAAACCTTGGAAGAGCCATCCTAATTCTTCCATTTCTAATGACTCTGTGACCTTGAGAAATTCAAATAATCTTCTACATAAGTATCATTGTTTGTTTTGTACACAAATAAATGAAGATTTTTGAGAGGATATTTTTAAAAGGTTGAAATAACATTTACAAAACACCTGTGCCCTGTGCCTGACACATATCAGAGCCTTGATAATTGGAAGTTGTTGTCATTAGTTATGTCTAGACTCATCAGTACCAACAGATATTCTTACGTCTATAAAGGGAACACGAGAAATATTTTTACCTGATCACACCTTCGAATTGGGAAGTAAAAAGCAGGTAGGAAATTGAAAATTAGAGTCAGAGAAATACTCTTTTTAAAATGTTTAATGGTTCTCTGCTTCATAAAAGGAAAAGAATAGTTCATATAGACTTCAATTTGGTAAGTTCTTTTTAAAACTGTATAGAATCTTGCTATGAATGAGGAATAAAAGAAAACCCAAAAGTTCGATAACTTGAAACGATTAGTGGCTGCCCCACCCCAATGTTGCTCCGGTGACAAGTTCAAATACCCTACTCGGTGCTCATTAAGCTCAGCTCTGACATTGTCCTCTAATCCTCCTCTGATCGTTCCTACGTAATGTAATAGTGAAGCCAAGTCTGAGTTATGGTTAATAACAATGTTTAATGCAGCCCAGCATTTTACTATGCTATGGTCTCTAGAAGAAAATGAACCTTCATTATAATATAAATGTCTTTTCTATACAGCCTCAACCAGATTCTTGACTACTATTTCAATACATTTATTTCAAGCATAATCAAATTCTGAGAAAATTGGTTGGTATAGTGAGCAATGGCTGAGTTATCCATCCTGCTGAATTTTAATTCATTGTCCTAAGCAAAGCTGAAACTGGGGATATGATTAGAGTGCAAAGTCAACCATTGAAATGAACATGTATAATTTGGAATTTTTCCTATCACAACGTCTCCCTGAAAACATTGGGCAAAGTAGTTACCAAAGGATTTTACTTAGAAGCTTAAGAGTGTTCAGAAGACTGTTGCAAGTAGTTAATATGTGTTTCCATGTCAGGGCATTGACCGGTTATTCATTTTTATCATATAGGGAAATCAATAAATACTAAAAATAATAATTTTTTGTTATTAGTATAAGTATTTCTCTTTTTTTTAAGATTTTATTTTTTCCTCTTTTCTCCCCAAAGTCCCCCGGTACATAGTTGTATATTCTTCATTGTGGGTCCTTCTAGTTGTGGCATGTGGGACGCTGCCTCAGCGTGGTTTGATGAGCAGTGCCATGTCCGCGCCCAGGATTCAAACCAAGGAAACGATGGGCCTCCTGCAGCGGAGCGGGCAAACTTAACCACTCGGCCACGGGGCCAGCCCGGTATAAGTATTTCTTGTACTTAATTATTCACAATATGCTTGCACATACATTATACTAATACTAAAATCTAAGGGGTGAACTCTGCAAACACGCTTATCTTCATTTCACAGATAAGGAGACAGGTACAGAGAAATGATGACTTACCTAACTTCTTGAAAGGGATTATTCAACTGGGGAAGCACGTCCCTAGAGGTGGGCAAATGCTAGCATTCTTGTAGGAAGCAATTGGGTCAAATCACTCTGTTTTGACTGAGAAACTATTTGCAAATAATCCCACTTACTTAGAGGTATCATTATTAATACAATAAAGCCAACATATGACTGAGTGAAATGTCTTTCATTTAAATTGTGGGGTACTCCATTTCCAGAAAATTAAAGTCAAGGTGATGAAAGGGAAGTGGTAATATTCCTAGAAAAGAAACGTATAACAACAAACTTTTCCTATCACCGCAACAAGAATAATATGGATTAGAAAACACAGTGTGACCTGTTATACACCATTAAAGTCCCACATTATTGACTTAAGCACGCGCAGTGTCTGATAAAGAGGAGACATATTCATATTTAAAGAATTCATCTTAACTATAAGCCTGTGGTCTGACCTGTAACAATATAAGTATAGGTCATTCAGCGTCTTGGTGTTAGAAAGTTAGGTTAAATGATTCAGTTCAGGACAATGAGAATGAGAGCTTTGTTACTTTCCCTGCTATTGAGAGAAGGGAAAAAAGGCAAAGCCACCTTGCATATTGTAAGGTTATGGGGAAAGGAGAGATTGTGTGATGTGATCAGAAGATTGAATCAAACGACTTTAAAAACGTTTTCTCCCGAGACACAAGAAACAAGAGATTCAACCTGTTGTGTGTTCTCACGGTCCTTACTATTTCGTTCATTTTAGAATAGTAAATAATTTAAAAAAAAGAATTCCGAAACTACAGAAAATTATAAAAAAGAAAAGAGAAATTCGCTATCACTACTGTAACTCCCTGTCTCTCTGGCTATGTCTAGGTGGGCACTGAAGAGCACAGACCTTGGAGCCCAGCTGCCTAGGTTGGAATGAAGACTCGGTCCCTTGCACACTTACCAACCTTGGGTAATTTTACTGAATCTCACTGTATCAGAATTTTCTTATCTGTAAACTGGGGATAATAAGAGTACCCACCACATAAGGCTGTTATGAAGGCTAAGTTAATGTTTTAAAGCACTTTGAACAGTGCCAAGCACATTGTAAGAGCAATAAAAATGTTTGTGAAACATAATCAAAATATAAAAAAATAACAGTAAATATGGTAGAGTACAGTATTGTTTACAACTATTCCAACTACTCACTCCAAATTTCTATAAGAGCGTTATTCATCCTCTCTCATTGCAGTGGCCTCTCAGGATCTCCTGTGGGAGGACCATACTGCCCCACCTAGCTGAACTTGCTCTGGTCAATGAAATGTTAGCAGATGTGACATATATATTGAACAGGACCTTAAAAGCCATTGTATGTTTACTCCAACTCTTTTGTACCTTTTTCTACTGTGTGATAGTGGTATGTCTAAAATAGGGACTGCTTCTTTCACCCATGTCCATTTCAGACAAAAAAGATGAGTATGAAATAAATATTTGTGTTTGAAAGTCACCAGATTTTTTAAGACCTCCATTACTCCAGCAAGGTTGACTAATATGGTAACAAAACATATAAATAAATAATAATCTCTATTAGCATTTAGGTGATTTTTAAAATGTTAGGTGGTGTTTAAAATAAATGCCTTGATTATTTACATGTTTAATTTCTGTAATAATCTTAGATTACATATATGTATAATTTTGTAACTTCGTTTTTTCTTCACTTAGCTTATGAGTCTAATTTCTCCATATTATTAAATAACCTTTGCAAATCGTAGGCCTTATAGGTAAATTGAAATAGCGCCAGGAACCTATAAGTGAAAAGAAGAAGAAGAATTGCAGTCATAAGATTGTTGTCTAACAATGAAACTATAAAATATGCAGGTGATTTATTTGAACAGAGTCATGTAAAGCCATATTGTGATTTCTTGAGAGAGAGTGGTGACTCTCAGGTCAACACAATTTGATTATAATAAAATCAAATGTATTAACATATCTAAATAAAGAAGGACAAGGAATAACACAGAGATTGAAATGATCAGTGCCCATCCGAGAAGTGTTTTAATAAGCACTATAAAACATATTAAAAAGAATACATTTCACAAAAAAACAATTTCCTACCCCCTTCTACGTTACTGTTTATTTATCACTTTCTGATCCTAATAATGATTTCATACATATATTATATATATATTTAATAAAGAATGGCACAAAAAATGGAAAAGCATAACCACTTATTGAACCCCTACGCTATGATAGGAACTAGATATATACTAACTTATATGGTCTTGTATCAATCCTTGGAGTCAGCATTATCACCTCCACTGACAAATATATCAACTGAATTTCAGGGATATTAAACATCTTGACCAAAATGCATCAAATAACCGTGGTGCCATCAAGATTTGGACCTATCGTGTCAGAATATCCATAGCTTTTCCACTACACCTATAAATATGAGATTTATACGTAATGGCAACCTGAGAGACGTGTCTTTTCAAATCATCAAATTTGGTACGTTAGTGTGGAACCACTTTCTAATAGGAAAGAGTGTGAGGTGCTGTGATCAGAAAGCGTACGCATCCATTACAATCCGTCACCTCCTTCTCCTCGCAAAATTGTTTTATCGAAAGGAAGTCACAATTCTAAGTATTTCTATCCCCGTCATTGTAGGTAGGCAAAGAAATAACAAGTTGTGATGACCTGGGAACTGATTAGAAACAAAAATAAGCTGATAGAAAGATGGGGAACATATATCCATTCTTTTATTTTTAATAGACACATTTGGTTTTAAAAAAAGTGCTCCAAAAAATAATTGTCATGAAAGGCATGTATTTTCCTCATGCTGAAAATTTATCTCTGTATATGTGTTTCATTCACAATATATTTTTATTAAGAGGAAAAATATTTCTAGCTTCTCTCCTGATGTATGATTTAAGTACCATAATATTAATTCATTGTAAGTGTATAAGTCATTGAGTTTTTGTACATTTATAAAGCTGTGCAACCCTTACAACAATCTAGTTTTAGAAGATGTCTATCATTCACAAGTTTCCTACGCCTCTTTACAGTCTATACCCATTTCTTACCCCAACCTCAAACAAACACTGATGTGACTTCTGGATATTTCTTATACTTGAAGTACATTAATATGTAGTTTTTGTCTGGCTTTTTCACTTAGCTTATTTTTGAAGTTCACCCATGTTGTAGAATGTATTAGTAGTTTATTCATTTGTATTGCAGAATAGTACTCCATTTTATAAATATACCAAATTTTGTCATTGGTTGATGGACATTTAGGTTGTTTCTGGTTTTCAGCTCTTGTGAATAACGCTGCTATGAATACTTGCATACAAGTTTTGTGTGGACATATGTTTTTATTTCCCTTGGTTATATCCTAAGAGTGGAATTATTGAATCATATGGTAGGTTCATGTTTAACTTTTGTAGAAAGCACCAAACTGTTTTTCAACGTGTCTGTACCATTTTACATTCTCAACAACAATGCACGAAAGTTCCTGTCTCCACATCCTCACCAACACTTGTTATTGTTTGCATATGTTTGTTAAAGATTTTTGCATCTATGTCATTAGAAATATTGGTTTGTGGCTTATTTGTGATAGCTTTGTCTGGATTTAGTATCAAGACAATACTGGGAAACGGTATTTCCTAAAAGATTTAGTAGAGGATTATTATTGTTTATTCTTTAAATTTGGAAGAACTCACCAGTGAAGCCATCTGGCCTGGGATTTTCTTTGTGAGCAGATATTTAATTACTAATTGGTTTCTTTACTTGTCATAGGACAGGTCTATTCAGAAGCTGAAGAATAGAAATTTTTGAGTAAGAAAGAATAAGAAGTTGAAAAGGGGCTTTCAAAATTGGGGGAAAAACATTGTACTTGTATAGTTGAAAGAAAGTGCTTTACTTGGATTGAACTAAATTAAAAGCATCAACAAAATCTATTCAATTACTCAAATATGTTACTTACCTGTGAGAAATTTATAAGCAGACAATACTGTCTAAAAAATCCAAATAAGGATTAAGATTATAGATTGGCTGTGTTTTGAATGAAATCGTTTTCGGTAATGAGAATATTTAAAGGTGAAAATATGAATAGTGACCCAAAATACTGTCATATTTTAGAAACTGTGGTGGGCAGAATAACGGCCGACAAAAGATGTCCATGACCTAATTCTCTGAACCTGTAAATATGTTACCTTATGTGACAACAGAGACTTTATAGATAGGATTAAATTCAAAGACTTTGAGACTGGAAGATTATTATGGATTACCCAAATGGGTACAATGTAATTAAATGAATCCTTAATATCAGAAAACCTTTCCCAGCTTTGCTCAGAGGGAGATGTGGCTACAGAAGAATAATCAAAGAGATGCCAATTGTTTGGTTTTGGAGATGGACAAAGAGGGCCAAGAGCCAAGGAATGTGGGAAGCCTCTAGAAGCTAAAAAGGCAAGGAAACATATTCTCCTCTAGAAGCTCCAGAAAGAAATACAGCCCTGCAGACACCTTGATTTTACCCCGCAGAGACCTGTATCAAATTTCTGAACTCCCAAACTGTAAGATATTAAATTTGCATTATTTTAAGCCACTAAGTTTGTGGTAACTTGTTACAGTGGCAATGGAAAATGAATACAGTAAATATTCTAATAGGTATACAAATAAGTCAAGATGCTTCTAGGCTTATTGCTGAGAGTGGTATAAGATAAAAGTAAAACCTGTGGTTCCTCAAAATATCAAACACCCTGAGCACAATTTGTATGACTCAATCACATAAAGTGAGGTCTTTGTGTGCCAACCTCTGCCAAGCATATCCCACAGTAAAATTATGAGCACATCCATTTCCATGTATATATCCAGTCTCTTGCACTTTGAGCAGCATTTTAGATCACTCATTTCAAAGGCTCTCCTTCCCAATACTTTGTTTTTCAAAACAGGTCCATTTTTCTCTTCCATCTCTATCTTGAGTTCCGGAGTATATTGCATATCTGTGACCTGACTCTGAAAATGTTTTTGAAGGTCAGCTATGGCATGCACATCCTCCTCTATTTCTTAACTTCCATTTTAAGATAAAGCTTCTTTTACCAGATTGTGAGATATTGCCAAGTCTTTTAATTCTTTCCCTAACTCTAAATCCCCCTAATGATTTCTCAGACCTCCCCCATTTTTTTTTTTTTTTTTTTTACAATGCAAAGAATCTCCATCTGGTATCTCTTTCTTATTTTTCTCTTGCTCCATCTTGACCCCACTATAGTCAGCCTTAGCCTGTAGTGGTTTACCTCTGCATTCAATTTAGTAGTATCACCCAAGATATTTTTTTTATTTTGCAATATATTTACCCTTTTTTGGATGAGAGATGGGACGTACCATTCAAGCAGCACAATCAATTTATTGCTTAGAACTCACATGTCAAATGAGAATCTCAAAACAGTAAAATAGTTTCTGAACCCCCATCAAATAGCAAACGCTTGGCATAGCTTTTCCCACCACTTTCCTACCTATATGCTCATGTCAGATGTTGTTACCAGATCAATACAACCTTGTTTCTGTTTCCTCAGACTATCATAACAAATTGCCACAAAGTGAGTAGCTGAAAACAACAGAAATTTATTCTATCATCGTTCTGGAGGCTGGAAGTCTGCAATCAAAGTGCAAGGCTTCCTCTGAAGGTGTTAGGCTTTAGCTTCTGGTATTTGCCAACAATTCTTGGTATTCTTTGACTCGTAGCTGCAACACTCCAATCTCTGTCTCTGTTGGCATAGGGCCTTCTTCCCTGTGTCTCCTCTGTCTTCAGGTCTCTCTCTTCTCATTGCATTTGGTCCTCCCGAATCCAGTATGACCTCATCTTAACATCTGCAAAGAACTTATTTCCAAATCAGGTCACATTCATAGATACTGGAAATTAGAATTTCAATATGTCTTTTGGAGGGAAACAATGCAACCCAAAACATCCCTATAAGAGAGCTTTAGAATACTCAATAAGCTATTCCAAACACCCAGTTGCAATCCATCAATTGCATTTGGGAAGGGAATATTAAGGAGTGTTTAAAGCATGGATTCTGGAATAAGACTGCCTTAGTTTGAAAGCTTGCTGGACTTAAAAGCTGTGTGACTTTGTGAAGTTGCTTAGTTTTCTGTTCCTTAGATGTCATATATGCAAAACGAGAATCATAAAAGGACATATTTCATAGGGTTGTGGAAATTAAATGAAATACTATATGCAAAAGCTCAATGTCTGGCATGTTAACTTATCAAAATGTGTTGACTATTAAAATTATTAATTTTCCTGAAAATATTTTAATTGCTTTCTTATTATGAGCACTATTTGAGCTGTTACATGTGACTAGCATTGTGCAAAATATCAGAGTAATGAAAATAGCCTTGATTTTACCTCCTAAAAACATGTCTGATCCACATTATATACAAGTTTAAAATTTACAAAAATTGAATTTTAGTGATTTTTATTATTAAAGTAATAATTGCTCAATAACGTTAAGCACAAAAACATTTTGGTGATTTCTTTTTATTTTGTCTATGGCAATGTTTCTTTTTGGTGGTCTCTCTTACTTTTTTTTCCCCTCTCTCTTTCTCTCTTAATATATATTTATGTATTACATATATATTTTATATATTTATATAATTACATTGGTTTATTATATTGAGATCTACAGTACATATAATATTATACATTAGCATTTTTAAGTTTTATCAAAATGTGGAAACACGGTTTTTAAAATTTTGTAATATTCTATTAAGTGTACTTACTAAAACTTAATTTTATAATATTTTAGCACCATATTTGTTTCCAATTTGAATATCATTTTATTGTTAAATTTTCTGACACCTTAAGAAAAAGAAAACTGGTATAGTTTTGTTTGTTTGTTTGTTTTTGAGGAAGATTAACCCTGAGCTAACTACTGCCAATCCTCCTCTTTTTGCTGAGGAAGACTGGCCCTGAGCTAACATCCATGCCCATCTTCCTTTACTTTACATGTGGGACGCCTACCACAGCATGGCTTTTGCCAAGCGGTGCCATGTCTGCACCCGGAATCCAAACCGGCGAACCCTGGGCCTCTGAGAAGCAGAACATGCGAACTTAACCGCTGCGCCACTGGGCCAACCCCTGGTATAGTTTTGAAATTAAGTAAAAAAGACATAAAACGGAGTGAATATTTAGGGAAAGACTGTTACTTAAGTACAGTCAAAGTAAAAGAAGTAATGGCTAATTCTAGAAGCTTTGCACAGCAGATAAAGATCACATTTCACCTATAATAAGCAGTTAGGCTAAAGTTAAAGTCTTATAAGCATTTCTTTATGTAGGTTTTAAAAATTGTGAATGTTTACTTTTTTTTCTATGTGGCACTGGCTATGATATATTAAGTCAAAGAATAAAGCTGATTTTATTTGCTGTTACAGGAAATCAACTTGCATTTGTGCTTCTAGATTATTTTACTAGGTCTTGTATTTATAGAAGCATAGTATTCTGTTGAGCACTAGAACAGGCAAGAGACAGAAAGTTCTGCAAATTAGCTGTTTTTCTCCCTATTTGAAATTACTTAAACTTGTTTCCAAAAATTAAAGGGAAAGGCATTGATGTTTCTTTATTATTACTAAATTAAACGTGATGATGAGCACAAGAAAGTTGATGCATAGGAGGGGTCCACTTCTTCTTGTACTAACTTGCTTTGGTTTATATTCCCCCTGTATGATGGAGCCAGCTGTGGACCTTAGAGGACATCCACATAACAAAGATGTATTTTATCTTTAGATACAAATTATTCATCATACAAAGGAAAAACCCAAACTTTCTATCATAACAGACAGATACCATGAATTATGTGACTACCTTGATAGTTGCTTCAGCTGTCAGTGCCACCAGACTTACCAAAATTTACAGTTTTCTCTCCTGCACCAAAAATCATCGTTCAAGATTATTTTCCTTAAAAGAATGCTGCATGGACTCTTGCATAGATTTAAACATACTCATGTGCAATTTTCCAAGCATAATGAGAATGAGTAAGAAGGAAATGCGTTCATCCACTGACTTCATCTTTGAAATGGACCTGTGTTTTAAAGAGTCGAGGACACTTTTCTCCCGGGGTGGGGATGGGGAGTTATTTTTATGTTTCTCCTTAACTGGAGCATCATATCCGCAAGCAGCTGAACAACACTTGTCATCTGTTCCAGGTATTTAAATTTATGTTGCTCATTTTTTTCCCATGCATAATGTATATTTATCCACCTCAGATGAAAACAACATCAGAAGAAGGGAGAAAAAAACCACCAAACCAATTTAAACCAGCAGGATTAAGCCAAAATTTCGTTGCAGCCAGCTTGATCAGTGATGTTTTATTCATCAATCACTTACACTTAAATCGGATTGTTTACTCACAGATTTCAAGCATAAATAGCAAATGCACCCCTTCGCTTTACTTGTGTGATATCACGGATTAATGTGGTACCCATTAGTCTGTTAGATGCCCCTTAGGTTTTCAGGTGCTGCATAAAATGACTTCTTATTAGTTATACTAAACTTTTTTTTCAAATGGAATGCAAAGAATTTTTAGGTGTTTTAAGACATAACAAGGCAGATTATTTAGTACTTAACCTACTTTAGGAAAGTAAGTTAAACATGACAGGAGCATTCTTGCATTTATGTCGCAGAACATATTACTGATGCAATTTATATATTTTTTCAAAGCTTATGTGTTTTGTCACCTAAGTATTTTCCAGTATTTCTCAAATGTCAGTGATAGAGGCAATGGAAATTTACAGGGTAAAGTGAGAGAAAGTATCTGAGAAACCTCCTTTAGAAAGGTTAGTCTGATATGACCTCCATGAAAAGGGAATATTTAAGCAAAAATCTGCAAAGTAAGGAGTCAAGACTGCAAAGGGCACAGAGAAGATCATTCTAAACAGAGCCACTTTCAAAGGCAAAGACCCTGAGTCGGGGACAAGCTTGACAGGCTCCTGACAGGACGAATGCTAAAGTGTCATGGAGCAAACAGTTCTGCCAGACTCCAAAGCCATGCCCTTTACACTACACCAAGCTGCCTCAAAAACTCAAAAATACTCTTATGTAATAATAAGAATATAGAAATGTTCTTCCTTTTCCTGAGCAATTGCTCACTCTTTTCTTAACATCACTCATCTCTGCTGACTATGCTTTGCTTTTCTTTCTGAGGCCCTCTCTTAAAACCTGATAGTCTATTTTCCAACCTAACATACATGGTGCTGAAATATTTAAAGGACATCACTCGGTTTATGTTTCGTGGAAAACTTTATTTCCAGAAAGCCTGGATAGATAGATAGATAATAGATCAGTAGACAGATAGATGTAGAAAAACTTGCGTGTGTGTGTGTGAGATTGGCCCTGAGCTAACTTCTCTTGCCAATCTTCCTCTTTTTGCCTGAGGGAGACTGTCACTGAGCTAACATTTGTCCCACTCTTTGCCTATTTTGCATGTGGGATGCTGTCACAGTATGGCTTGTTGAACGGTGTGCGGGTCCACATCTGGGATCCAAACCCACGAACCTCGGGCCACGGAAGTGGAGCATGCGAACTTGACCCCTACCTCATTGGGCCTCTCCCTAGAAAGTGTCTTATTTTTTAACTCCTTTCTGGAAATCTATGCCTAGAAATTTTACACATCTTCATGAGCACCACTGAGCAACTTGAATTCACCGAGACTCCATATTATGCACTATTATGCAATATTCTTTAGTCATAACTAGTAATCTCCATCATTGGTTTTGATAAATTGAGCCTATGAAACATTTTTCCTTATTATTACTCTTGTTAGCATATTCAATTATTTGATCCAAGAATGGTACTATTGTTACCATTGTTTGTGTGTTTTTACAAAAAATGTAATGCAAATACGAATAATAGCATGAGTCAAATTTATTGTGAAACAAGTGAGATTTCAGAAATCAAATGATTGACAAGTTGGTTGGTTATGAGATAGCTTGAAATATGCATTAGAAATATATTATATAAAAGAACTCAATGCATTATAAAAGGCATTGAGGGGTGACAAAGTACAATGTTTACGAAAGTGATTTTACAAAAGAACTTTAATTTTCTTTTTGCCTCATGTTTCTTATCACTCTAGATAATCTAAGCTATCTCTATAAGATATATAGATGTCTCTTTATAAGGTGTCTTAAAGTATGTTTGTTTGTTTAAAGAGAACTAAATAAAATGACAGAGTTGCACTACACTTTGAACTTACAGTAATAAGGCTGTAGGTAAATTCTAGTACAAAAAGAAGCCACAAATGGAACAAATGCTTTTTACGTTGAAAGTACACTAAACTAATGAGACAGGAGGAACTCTTGTATCAAAGATCCATGCCTCATTCATGAACAAGTAGAATTCATTATTGTTTATCATACAGATTTCTTTTTCACTCACCATACATAATAATGTGAAGGGGTTTTTTTCCCCCTAATTTAAAAGATGCAATAGTATTCAAGTAATTCTGAGATAGAAACAGAGCATTCCTGTGACATTTGTATGCTTTCCCCATTCGAGGCATCATTTACTAATTGAGGAAATTGGGTGATACAATTAGGTGATCTCTAAGATCCTTCCAATTCTGACATCCCCAGGTTCTATATCAAGCCAGACGCTCAAAGAACGATGACATGGTTTTGCTTTTGATCTACTAATAATTTTTTATTCTTATAATATGACCTGTAGAAGTGTGGCATAGTGCAAAATGCCCTGGAATAGTCATTGAGATACAAGAGTTCTCGTCCCACCTGGGCCACCGACAAGGTTTGTGATGTTAGATGGCTCACTTATTCCCCCCAATTATCATTTAAAAACTGAGATAAGTTCAATTTGTCTTTCTCATCATGAATTATAAATTTCAATGAGAGATTAGTAAGCTGCTCTTAAAATGAATCTTAACAATAATTATAGCCAATACACAATGAAAACATTCTTAGCAAACAAAAGCCTCTGTAAGGTCTTCAAATCCTGATTTGTTTTTTCCTTTTTGAAATGTGGAGTGAGTTATGATGGCCACTTGGCATACTTGAAACCCTTCCAATTGTCAATTCTTTGCTCTCTTTAAAACTCTGGAGGTCTGTTTTCTCTGAAATGTTTGTTTCTCTCAATTTGTAGCCCTCTGTAGGGTCCCACACTCAGAGCGTAAAATAAAAAATACAAAGAAAAGTGAATAATCTTACCCCAAATTTATTACAAATAGCAATTTAAAAGACTCATTATCACAGTATGAGACATAAAAAAAAAGAAGGATCATAATCAAAGAATGCAAAAAAAATGTAGAAAATATGTGAATACATATATATCTAGCTATCTCAATAACATCTGAATGCATGATGTTGTACTGTTCATGCGTGAATCAATAAATACATTTCTGCACTCATTTAACAGTGTGTTATTGGAATTAGGCTGTAGTTATAAATACTAATTAGAATTAAATCATTAGAAATGAAATGTGCCCAGCGTCTTCTACCAGGCTGCCTTAAATGAAGACGCTCAAATTGGTTGAAATTCATCAATTTTTGTTTCATACTTTTAGCAGGGTTTTATAAGACAAAAGTATGGGGAGGGGTCCCCAGGCTTCAAGAGACTATAAAATCTCATTGAAGTTGGTTTCCTGCAAGTCAAATAAAAAGGAAAAAAAAGCCCCTTGGTACTCATGCACTGCTGAGTTGGTCAAATTGAGCCAATTCTAATTTTTCAGGGTTGTTGAACTCACCAGGGAGGACATGAACAGAGAGATGAAGTACAAAGTATATTCTATGCATCAGCTTTAGTAGAGTCCAAGTGATTTCTCAGGCTATGCTTCTGAACCCCCTCACCCTGGGTCCGAATGCTCTTTAACACTCTTTCGTTAGTACCTGTGGTGCCTCACTTAGGCAGCCTTGATTCCTTGATAGTATAATGGGAGCCTTCAGCCCTCTCTAGTTCTGTGTTACAGAATCTCAGGCCAAGGCAAGGCTGACTTTGAGTGCAGCTTCTCTAAGGAAGATGGGAAGCTTTTGAGCTCAGTAACTCTGTGAAGACATCAAGTGTCCCAGGCTAGGTGGAGCCACACAGGGAAACCAGAGAGAGCTGAGAGAAGAGATTGAGAAGAGATGTAGTTGAAGACTAGGGAGGTAGAATGTTGCTGGCCAAAGTTTACCAGTCTATGCCAGGGTTTCTCAACCTTGGTGCTATTGACATTTGGGGGTAAGTCATTGTTACCCACACATTCTTGAGGGGGTGTGTGGGTGTTGCAAAATATTTAGAAGCATCGCTGACCTCTTCCCACTAGATGCCAGTAGCACTCCTCCCATGTTGCACAAATCAAAAATGTTCCCAGATATGGCCAAATATTCCAAACTGGGTGGAGGTAGGGGACAGGGGCAGTAAAATCTCCCTTGGTTTAGAAATCTCCCATGGTGCATTACCCATCTCCATGGTTTGGATTAGCTACTTCCTACTTTACCTTCTAAGAACCATGCCCCTCCAGAAAGCTGTCCCTTACTATCCATGAGATTTGGATGCCCCCCTCCATGCTCGTTTAGTATTCTATTCTTAGTTCATTCAACAAAAATGCATTGGACACCTACTACGTACTATGCATGTCCTAAAGATATGGCAGCAAATGAAACTGGCAAGGTTCCTATCCTTAAAAAGCTTTCATGTTTGAAGAGGGAACAGACAGTAAAGTGCACACCCATAAATGAGTGAGATATTTGTGGTTGCTGTGAAGGAAATTAAACAGAGTGATGTGATGGGACTAGCACTTAGGAATTAAGGAAATAATCTAATTTGAGTGGTCATGGAGGCTGACAATTGAGCAGACATATGAAAAGAAGAAGACATAACAACCAGACTGAAGAAGCAACAAGGGCAATAGCCCTGACACAGGGACAAGCTGAGTCTATTTGAAGAACTATAGGAATGCCAGTGGCTATAGTGTTGTGCACCAGGGGAAAGGTGGATCTGAGATGAGCTAGATGACGTGGTCACGGGCCAGCTGACGCAGAGCCTTGTAAACCATGGTAAAGCATTAGGTTTTATTTCAGGAGTCTATCACAACTCTTAATACAATATCTCTAATTGTCAAGAGACATTGGTCTTTCTCCCTCATTCAGCTAGTCTTAGGAAATCCATTCACTCTCTTCTTTTTTAAAAAATAAGCTGTAAAATGGGTAAGAACATATGCCTCAAATAAAGTTGTAAGGATTAAAGAAAATGTGGTGATAATAATGTGTTATTTAATGAAATAGTAGCTAGAGCATTACATCCATTGTATTTCTTCTTTATTTTTTTGGTTATTTGAGGAAGATTAGCCCTGAGCTAACACCCGCTGTCAATCCTCCTCTTTTTGCTGAGGAAGACTGGCCCTGAGCTGTGCCCATATTCCTCTGCTTTTTATGTGGGACACCTGCCACAGCATGGCTTGACAAGTGGCACGTAGGTCTGCACCTGGGATCAGAACTGGCAAACCCGGGCTATCAAAGCGGAATGCACAAACTTAACCACTGCGCCACCGGGCCGGCCCCCACCCATTATATTTCTTAATCTTCACCACTATAGGCTTTATTCCTACTATGAGGGTGGAGAAAAGATTTGGAGTCAATGTTGAAGGCAGAGTAGGAGATTGTTGGTGAAAAACAACATGATGGAAAGATCAAGGCACTCCAGAAAATGGGAACAATATGTGCAAAGCATAGTTATCAAAAATTCTGAAGTGGAGAGTGGCCATAAGCAATTAGATATGGCTGGAATATAAATTGTAAGGAGCAAGAGGAGAAAAACGTGGAAAAATAGATTCTTAACTTATTTAGATTACATGAGCTTGCTAAAAGTAACTACTTGTTTGAGCTTCAGTTTCCTTGTGTATAAAAAAAGGTAAGAACACTTCATTCATAGCATTATTGTGAAAGAGGGCAACATAAAATAATCCTTTATGATGGAGCTCAACAGAAAGGAAGTTTTAAAAATATTAGGTATGAAGCCAAATATCCAAAGGATGCTTACTAGTGTGCCAGTGCTCTTTTAAGCTCATTTCCAGTGATAAGCTCAAGGACCCTGTCTCAGATGTTTCTCATTCTATGTTTTGATGAATACCTTGAATAAGAATACAAATCAGATTTTTTTGGATTAGCAAAGTTGAAATGGATAGTTAATATACCAAGTGACAAAAATCATATCTTGACAGGCTGAAGTGATTAAATTTAACACAGATAAATGTATAGTCCTAAAACTCACATTCAGAGAAAAAAAAGTATCTATTCGAGATGAGACAGATGTGGATGAATACCCATTCATATGAAATATCAAAGGGCATTTTGGGGTGAATCCATGCTCAATATAAAGTAAGAATGCAATATATTTTGCCAAAAATGCAGGTGCAAGAGTGTTTTAGTAGCATTCATAGAGGTATGTGTCCAATATAGGGAAGTAATTATTTCACTTCAAAAAAAAGCAAGGAAACTTATGGTAGTGGCAGAAAATGATTGGTATTTAGATTATTTGAGTGATTTGCATCTTTGAAACTAGTGACTGATGTGGTCAGTGCATTAAACTTTAGATCTCTCTCTAGTTAGTGTCCGCTTAGAATGGAAGGTGTGAAAGATTCCCTGAAAGATGTGAAAAGCAGTGCCCTCAAAGGAAGTGGAGCCCACGATATTGACCTCCATTCTCTCTTTTGATTCCTGTAATTCCACTAGTGTTAAGGAGGCCAGTAGACCAGTTGGCAGATCTTTTCAAGGCAGTTGACCCTGAATAGCTTACTTTTGACATATGGCCAATGGAAAGTCAGACTGTAATTTATCTGGGGAGTCTGGTTGAAATGTATAATGATGGGCATGACATGTACTCAGCAAGAGTGGCATGAACCCATACAAGGGAATTGGAATACTTACAAAGAGGATGCTCCAAAAAGAAGCTGCAGAGAAAAGCACAGCCTTCATTTGAAATATACCCTTAGTGAATTTCAAGAGACTGGAACACGTTTTAAGGAAATCTGGGCTTGCTTTCAAAACCAGGATCCATTTATAGTCTGAGGGGAAAGCCACAGGAGGCTAAGGGATGCTGGCTGAGATTTACTTTGAATTCCTTGATTTTCCAAATCTGAAGCTGGAAGTCAAATTCAGGCCCTGCCAACTACTTGAACCATGACAGGAGTTAAAAGGTTTTTATAAGTCCTTGAAAAATGTAACTACAGCTTGACAACTTTAATTCTGCAACATCAATAATGGTGGCAGGCTTTGGTAATCCTTCTGATACTCCTCATTTTCACTCTCTGGTACAAACTCTGCGTTTATTCCTTGTTTTGGAAAGATATTATCCATATAGGAATAACTGTAAAGTGTTTTATATAAGACGATTCTCTTGAAGCCATGACGGCCATGACTTGCTTTGAATTCTTCGGGTGGATTTGAACCTCTGCAGCCATGAAATTTTCTAAGAATACATTGAAACTTTTAAGAAGCACGTACAGAGAATTCTACGGGAAAGTGGTGAGTACAGAACAAGGATAGGTACATCATTGGCCGTATCATATCTGGGTTAGAGAGATGGATAGATAGATAGATAGATAGATAGATAGACAGATACATAGACAGATAAATACATAGATACATAGGTAGAAAGATAGATGAAAGATGATGATAGATTAGAAAGGTAAGAGATGATGATGATGATGATGATAGATACATAGATGATAATTAGATAATGGTGATGATAGACAGATGATAGAAAAATTCATCCATTCAATCTTTCAAACCTAATAGTGATTTGATCCAGCAGGCCCTTTTTACTATAGACTTCCCATTCACATCACTCATTTCTGTTTTTTCAGCCAATATGGCTCTTGCTCTCAATTTCAGAAAGGCTGCTTCCAACTAAACTACTCTTACCCAAATAGTACTTTCTCAGCTCTTTTCCACATATTACTGCTTCTTGCCCATGTTCACTTTTACTCTTTATAACATTCCTTGTAATAAACTGAATAGCCTAGGTTATGCCCCTAATCACACCTAAATATTATTTGCACAGCACAACAAAATTTATTTCTCACTCCCTCTTAATGTTCTACGTATGCAAGCATGGGGCTCCACTCAAGACTGTCAGCCAAGGACCCTGGCTGAGAGAGGCTATGCCATGTTATAGTTGCACTATCTGTGACATTAGCCCCTTCACAGTGACTCAGGCAGAGGAAGAGTAAAGAGACTTGTGCAAAGGTTGCTCCAAACATCTCTCTAGAAGTGATATAGATCAATTATATTCACATTTCATGGCATGGAACCCACCCACCATCCTACTGTAGTTAAAACTTTCACCTGTGATGAACTAAGATGTGATACCAGTGGAAGGCAAGTACTAGCAAGAACAAAAACCCAGGCAATTGAAAAGAGTTGGGGAAAGTAGTAAAGATAAAGACTATAGAATCGTATGAGTGTTAGAAAAAATGATGCACTGAATAAGCTAGTGAGAGGCTGAGGATGAGTAATCAACAATTAAAGGCTAAGTGTGAAAGCCAATGGATTGGGAAAAAATCCAGTCTTCCCTTCTGTGTGTCTCCTTTACCTTCACACTACTACCACACTCACAACACTTCTGAAGTCAGATGTTTGGAGATTTTTTTCCCCACAACAAGCAATTCTCTGCAACACTCACTGGTGTCTTACAATTAAACTCAATTCTGATACAATCTACCTGGAGATAGTGTCATATTTCACAGGTTAAGGGCTCAGTCTGATGAGACTGCCCCTCATTTCAGATTCAATCACAGATAGTAGGTCCCCAAGTTACTCACAATGTCTGTCCAAATTGACTACAAATCAGATGTTCCCATAACCTCCTCCCCCTTAGATTTAATTAGTTGCTAGAATAGCTCACAGAACTCAGAGAAACACTTATGTACACTTACAAGTTTATTAAAGGGTATCATAAAGGACATAGATGAACAGCCAGATGAGGAGATACATAGGATGAGGGCTGAGAGGGTCCTTAGCACAGGAGCATCTGTCTCCATGAAGTTGTGGTGCATCACATCCCTGGTCCATGGATGTATTCACCAACCTGAGACCTCTCAAATCTTGTACAATTGGGACTTTATAGAGGCTCCTTCACCTAGGCATGGTCAATTATTAACTCCATTTCCAGTCCCTCTCCACTCTGGAGAATGGGAAGTGGGGCTGAAAATTCCAAGGATAGCTTGGTTTTCTGGTGACCAGCTCCCATCCAGAAACCATCCAGGAGTCTACGCAGAGTCACTTCATTAGAACAAAAGATGCTCCTAGTGCTCTTATCACTTAGGAAATTACAAGGGTTTGAGGAGTTCTGTGCTAGAAACTGGGGATAGAGACCAATATGTATATATATATATTCTATTATCTCACAGCTAATGAACCTACATGGTAGCATGTAAAAGACTTTCATTTCCTAAATTCTGAGAGCATAAAATTCTGAAGTTCAGGCTCAGAGCTTATTTATAAGAGTATCTCAACTCCAGATGAGGTTGAATTCTCCATTTCAGCCACACCAACATCTGACCCTAATTAGGAAGGAGTAAAAGACATAAGATGTAGATTTCTGAGTCATCCATATAAAAACTCTGAATAACAGATCTTTCTGAAATCTATGGGCCTAGAGAAGGGGCCCATTTTTCATTGTTAAAGACGAGTGCTTCTTCCTCTTTACTTGAATATGACTCAGAAGATTTGCCTGCACAAAAATACGCATACCCTTAAGAATCCTCCCCTACTTCCTCTCTGATACCAGACCACTAATTGGTTAAATCACAGATGGGTTGGCTCAATGTGTGTGTGTGTGTGTGTGTCTGTGTGTGTGTGTGTGCATGTGTGTGTGTTGCGCTAAAACACCAATGGACATATCCTTGAAAGAGAGCAGTGAAAATTAATCCTGCCAATGAATTAACTTCCATATAGGGCAATGGTTGGGAACCTGGAAAGAAAATGATTGGAAAATCAAAGATAAAGAGATCCAGGATATAGGCATATAGACGGATTTATAGAATTGAGCGCAATTGTGGTTATCTTTGTACCACATGCTAAAGCCCAATAGAATACATCCACTTTTGTGACAGGCAGAATAATACCCCCCTGCCCCAAGATGTCTGCCTCCTAATATCTGGAATTCTTGAATATGTTACCTTACATGGCAAGAGGGACTTTGCAGATTTGATTAAGTTAAGGATCTTACTAGGAGATTATTCTGATT
This sequence comes from Equus quagga, assembly GCF_021613505.1. NCBI lineage: Eukaryota > Metazoa > Chordata > Mammalia > Perissodactyla > Equidae > Equus > Equus quagga. The sequence continues at coordinate 57,442,450 of NC_060279.1, read as the reverse complement.
TATCTGGTTGGCCCAATATAATCACAAGTCTCCTTATAAGTAAAAGAGTGAGGAGGGGGAGTCACAGTCAGGGAAGATGCGACGAATGAAGCAGAAATTGGAGTAATGTGATTGCTGACAGGTGGTCTCGAGTCAAAAAATGCTGGCAGCTTCTAGAGGCTGGAAAGAGCTAGGAAACAAATTCTCTCCTAAATCTCCCTGAGGGAACCCTGCAGACATGTTGATTTTAGTCCTATGATACCCCTTTCAGACTTCTGACTTCTAAAACTGTAAGAAAATAAATTTACTTTAAGACACTAAGATTGTGGCAATTTGTTACAGCAGCAATAGGAAATGGGTACTACCATCGAAGAGGCACTAAACAACAAAGTAGACATCATGACTCACCCAGTTGACCTTGGCCTGTCTCTGTCATAGACCATCCAAGTCCTAGAATAGTGGTCTTATGAGTTTAGCCATAGTGGCAGGGATGCAAGTAACACATGGGCCCATTGACTCCCACTCACCAAAGCTGATCTACCTGTCACTGTCAAATGTCCATATTGCCATTACCTGAGAGCAACGCTGAGCTCTTAGTGTGGCATTCAACACACACAACACCAACCAGCCACTTAGTCACAAGTGTTTACATTAGATCCTTCCCAACACAGAAGAGGGAGCAGTTCATCTTTCTGGAAGCTGGCAAATACTCTGGGTATGAGTGTCCCTTTCCTGAATGCAGAATCTCAGCCAGCCTCATGGTCTAGAAGTCACAGAGGGTTTGAACCATCAACATGGGATGTGTGTAACATTGCATCTAGAGAAAAAGTGTTGTGGCAGTGGGCAAATACCTTGGGATCCACTGGTCCTTTCACATATGCACTATACAAGCTAGAGCAATGAAAATGATTATTGAAATACAGCTTGGAGGTGATCCCTGAGAATATAGGACAACTCCATCAGTACACAGTATATACCCAGAATCAATGGCCATTATATTTTCCAGTGTACCAAATAATTATAACATATGGGCCTGTGAAAGATGAGGTTAAAGTAGGAGTAGCCACACATGTTGCCACTCCCAGTGATCCACTTGAAGGGTTTGTACTTCCCCTACTGCAACTCTTGACTCAACTGGTTTAGAGGTCCTGATCCTTCACCAAAGGACACAGACATAATCTCATTCAACTTTCAACTATAGTTGCCAACCATTACTTCAGGATATGTCTGTCAAGAAATCAGTAGTTGGCCAGTCCAGTGGTGTAGTGGTTGGGTTTCTGTGTTCCGCTTCAGCTCACTGGGGGTTCACAGGTACAGATCCCAGGCACAGACCTATGTACTGCTCATCAAGCGATGCTGTGGCAGCATCCCACATACAAAATAGACAAAGATTGGCACAGATGTTAGCTCAGGGGCAATCTTCCTCAAGAAAGGAAGAAAGAAATCAGTAGCCAAAAAAGGAATCAGTAAGGGGCCAGCCACGTGCCCTCCCCTAAGTTCAGTGCACTCCCCTTTGGCAGCCCAGGTTTGTGGTTTCAGATCCTGGGTGTGGACTTACACTACTCATTAGCCATGCTGTGGTGGTGACCCACATATAAAGTGGAGGAAGATTAGCAAAGATGTTAGCTCAGGGCTAATCTTCCTCAAGAACAAAGTGTAAGATTGGCAACAGATGTTAGCTCAGGGTAATCTTCATCAGCAAATAAATATATATTTTTTTAAAAGAAATCACCAACCTGGCTAGGATAATTGACTCTCATTATAATGAGGAGACAGGGCTGCTTTCAGACCATGTGGTAGCAAAGAATATGTTGGTATCTAAGAAATCCACTGTTGCATCTCTCAGGAGCCACTTTCCCAATTTTAATAGGAAATTGACAAGCAAAGCAGCTGTGGCCTGAGAAGGGCATGGTGACTAGGAGGTAAGACCCCCTTGGAATGAGGGTCTGGATCACTTGACCGGGTAAGCTGCCTAAGACCAGCAAAGGCGCTACCCAAGGCTGAGGGGAATTTAAAATGTGTAGTAGACGAAGGATATGATGAGTATCAGTTGTGGCCTCAAGATTAGCTGCAGTGGTGGGGCTTTGGCACATCCACTAACATTCCTCTTGTAAATTTCCCCAGGAAAATAGACCTACCCAAATCCTGGCAGAGCTGTTTCCAGAACTTATCATATGACAAAAGCAGATCTAATGGTGGAAGGTGTGCCACCGTAGGTATATTCCCATTCTCCCAGACCCCACTTCTCATTTTCAGGCCTAAGTCACACATTCTTAAAGCTGCTGAGACTATTGGTAGCTGAAGGCTCTCAGGTGAATCATTCTCTGTGAATTTCCTCAAAAGAAGAGAGCTGCCTTACTAAAACACATAACCTATCCCTGGAGCATGCCACATATAGTGACTGGTCCAGGAGGAGGTATAAATGTTTCAAGAGGGAGCAATTCTCTTTTTTTTTTATTGCAGTAACATTGGATTATAACATTATATAGCTTTCAGATGTACTTCATAATATATTTAGAATTCTGTGTAGATTACATCATGTTCGCCACCCAAAAACTAATTATAGTCCATCACCACACATGTGAGCCTAATACCCCCCTTTTGCCCTCCTCCCTCCCCCTTTCTCCTATGGTAACCACCAATCCGATCTCTGTTGCTATGTGTTTGTTTGTTGTCATTTTTATCTTCTACTTATGAGTGAGATCATATGGTATTGACTTTCTCCCTCTGACTTACTTCACGTAGCATAATGTCCTCAAAATCCATCCATGCTGTCACAAATGGCTGGATTTCATCATTTTATATGGCTGGGTAGTATTCCATTGTGTATATATACCATATCTTCTGTATCCATTCGTCCCTTGATGGGCACCTAGGTTGCTTCCAAGTCTTGGCTATTGTGAATCATGCTTCAGTGAACTTGGAGGTGCATGTATCTTTATGCATTTATGTTTTCAAGTTCTTTGGATAAATACCAAGCAGTGGAATAGCTGGATCATATGATAGATCTATTCCTAATCTTTTGAGGATTCGCCATACTGCTTTCCATAGTGGCTGCACCAGGTTGCACTCCCACCAGCAGTGCACGAGGGTGCCCTTCTCTCCACATCCTCTCCGACACGTTTCCTGTCTTGTTAATTATAGCCATTAGGACCAGAGTGAGGTGATAGTTCATTGTAGTTTTGGTTTGCATTTCCCTGATAGCGAATGATGTTGAACATCTTTTCATGAGCATGTTGGTCACCTGTATATCTTCTTTGGAGAAATCTCTGTTCAGATCTTTTGCCCATTTTTTAATTGGGCTGTTAGTTTTTTTGTTGTTGAGCTGTATGAGTTCTTTGTATATTTTGGATATTCACCCCTTATCTCATATATGGTTTGCAAATATCTTCTCCCAATTGTTAGGTTGTCTTTTCATTTTGTTGATGGTTTCCTGTGCTGTTCAGAAGCTTTTTAGTTTGATGTAGTCCCATTTGTTCATTTTTTCTTTTGTTTCCCTTGCCCGGTCAGCCATGGTACTTGAAAATATGCTGCTAAAACTGATGTCAAAGAGCATACTGCCTATGTTTTCTTCTAGAAGTTTCCTGATTTCTTGTCTTACATTCAAGTCTTTAATCCATTTTGAGTTGACTTTTGTGCATGGTATAAGATAATCGTCTACTTTCATTCTTTTTCATGTAATTGTCCAGTTTTCCCAGCACCATTTATTGAAGAGACTCTCCTTTCTCCATTGTATGCTCTTGGCTCCCTTATCGAATAATAGCTGTCCGTAAATGTGTGGGTTTATTTCTGGGCTCTTGATTCTGTTCCATTGATCTGTGTGTCTGTTTTTGTGCAAGTACTATGCTGTTTTGGTTACTATGGCTTTGTAGTATATTTTGAAATCAGGGAGTATGATATCTCCAGCTTTGTTCTTTTTTCTCAGGAATCCTTTGGCTATTTGGGGTCTTTTGTTGTTCCATATACATTTTAGGATTCTTTGTTCTATTTCTATGAAAAATGCTGTTGGAACTTTGATAAGGATTGCATTGACTCTATAGATTGCTTTAGGAAGTATGGGCATTTTAACTATGTTAATTCTTCCAATCCAAGAGAACAGAATATCTTTGCATTTCTTTGTGTCTTCTTCAATTTCTTTCAAAAATGTTTCATAGTTTTCAGTATACAGATCTTTCATCTCTTTGGTTAAGTTTATTCCTAGATATTTTATTCTTTTTTTGCAGTTGTAAATGAGATTGTATTCTTAATTTCTCTTTCTGCTACTTTGTTGTTAGTGCATAGAGACACAATCGATTTTTGTATGTTGATTTTGTATCCTGTGACTTGACTGTGTTTATTTACTATTTCTAAAAGTTTTTTAGTGGATTCTTTAGGGTTTTCTAGATACAAAGTCATGTTGTCTGCAAAGAGTGACAGTTTCACTTCTTCTTTTCCAATTTGGATCCCTTTGACTTCTTGTTCTTGCCTGATTGCTCTGGCTATGACTTCCAATACTATGTTAAATAAGAGTGGTGATAGTGGGCATCCTTGTCTGGTTCCTCTTCTTAGAGGGAGAGGTTTCAGTTTTTCTCCATTGAGAATATTTGCTGTGGGTTTCTCATATATGGCCTTTATTATGTCGAGGTATTTTCCTTCTATACCCATTTTATTTAGAGTTTTTATCATAAATGGATGCTGTATCTTGTCAAATGCTTTCTCTGCATCTGTTGAGATGATCATGTGATTTTTATTCTTCATTTTGTTAATGTGGTTTGTCATGTTGTTAGAGTTGATAGATTTGCAGATGTTGAACCATCCCTGCATCCCTGGAATAAAACCCACTCGATCATGATGTATGATCTTTTTAATGCACTGTTGTATTCAATTTGCTAGAGTTTTGCCAAGGATATTTGCATCGATGTTCATCAGTGATATTGGCCTGTAATTTTCTTTTGTTGTGTGTCCTTGTCTGGTTTTGGTATCAGGATAATGTTGGCTTCATAGAATGAGTTAGGAAGCCTCCCCTCTTCTTCAACTTTTTGGAAGAGTTTGAGAAGGATAGATATTAAATCGTCTTTGAATGTTTGGTAGAATTCACCAGGGAAGCCATCTGGTCCTGGACTTTATTTTTTGGGAGGTTTTTTATTGCTGTTTTGATCTCCTTACTGGTAATTAATCTATTCAAATTCTCTACTTCTTCTTGATCCAGTTTTGGAAGGTGGTATGTTTCTAAGAATTTATCCATTTCCTCTAGATTATCCAATTTGTTGGCATTTGTTAGCTTTTCATAGCATTCTCTTATTATCTTTTGTATTTCTGAGGCATCCATTGTAATTTCTCCTCTTTCATTTCTGATTTTATTTATTTGAGCCTTCTCTCTTTTTTTCTTGGTGAGTCTAGCTGTTTGTCAATTTTGTTTATCTTCTCAAACAACCACTCTTGGTTTCATTAATTTTTTCTATTTTTTTTTTTTTTTTGGTCTCTATTTCATTTATTTCTGCTCTGATTTTTATTATTTCCTTCCTTCAGCTGATTTTGGGCTTTGTTTCCCAGTTCCTTTAGATGTGCTGTTAGATTGTTTATTTGGGAATTTTCCTCTTTGTTGAGGTAGGTCTAAATTGCCATAAACTTCCCTCTTAGAACCACTTTTGCTGTATCCCATAGATTTTGGCATGCCATATTTTCATTTTCATCTGTCTCCAGGAATTTTTTTATTTCTCCTTTGATTTCTTCATTGACCCAATTGTTGTTCAGTAGCATTTTGTTTAAACTCCACATTTTTGTGGTTTTTCTGATTTTCTTCCTGTACTTTATCTCTAGTTTCATACCTTTGTGGTCAGAAAAGATACATGGTGTTATTTCAATCTTCTTAAATTTATTGAGACTTGGTTTGTGGCCTAATATGTGATCAATCCTGGAGAATGTTCCATGTGCATTTGAAAAGAATGTGTATTCTGTAGTTTTTGGATAGAATGTTCTATATATATTTATTAAGTCCATCTGGTCAAATGTGTCCTTTAAGGCCAGTGTTTCCTCATTCATCTTCTGTTTTGATGATCTATCCCCACTGGTGTAAGTGGAGTGTTAAAGTCCCCTACTATTATTGCATTACTGTCTATTTCTCCTTTTATGTCTGTTAACAATTGCTTTATATATTTAGGTGCTCCTATGTTGGGTGCATAGATATTTACAAGTGTTATACCTTTTTGTTCGATTGTTCCCTTTATCATTTTATAGTGCCCTTCTTTGTCTCTTGTTACAGTTTTTATTTTAAAGCCTCTTTTGTCTGATATAAGTATTGCTACCCCTGCTTTCGTTTTTCTTCGCCATTTGCATGGAATATCCTTTTCCATCCTTTCATTTTCAGTTTGTGAGTGTCTTCAGGTCTGAAGTATGTCTCTTCTATGCAGCACATATATGGGTCTTGTTTTTTTATCCAATCGGCCACCCTATGCCTTTTGGTTGGAACAGTTAGTCCATTGACATTTAAAGTAGCTGTTGATAAATACGTATTTATTGCCATTTTGTTACTTACTTTTTTTCTGGGTGTTTTAGTAGTTCTTCTCTGTTCCTTTCTTTTTGAAAAGAGAACAATTCTGAAGACCCATCTCATCTCCAGTGATACCCTTGGCTTATAGTGACTGCATGCAGAGTTCAATGTCTCTCACTGTCCAATCTTGCCTCTTTCACTCACCCACAAGCACTATTCCCATCCAAAGCATATTCCCCAATAAACTTCTTATTTGAAACCTTCATCTCAGAGTCTATTTGGAGTAAAACCTACCCAAGACATTTACGTCTATAATAAGAGCCATGAAAAAGTGAAAATTCCTATGAAAGTATACAATCTAAGATTAGGTTTAAATATGAGGCTAAAAAGATATCTGTGTGAAAATGTTGATTAGGCTATAATCTGGAGGATGTAAATAAAGGTGGTACCTGCTGAATAGGCTATGGTAAAGGGCAGGGGAAAGCAAGAGAGTGCCCTCTTTAGAAGGAAAAGCATGTGTAACAGTGTGTAAGCAGTGACGAGGAAGCATAACATGAGGGACTCAAATAAGGCCAGAGCAGCTGAACCACAGAAAGTAAGCAAGGACTGGAAGGGAAGAATCATATAGATCACACTGAATACAATGATCTTTATTCTAAGATCAATGAGGCAGTGACTGATTTTTGTTAATGCACTTGTGTGAAAGATGAGCAGATTTTCATCATGAATAGACCTTTCTGCCTTTGATATAGAAACAAGAGAAGGTGTGTTCTGAAAACGGAGAGACTGGATAGACAACTATGGAAGAACAAGTAGGGGTCCATGGGAACACAAGGATAAGATAAGATAAGAGAACACAAGGATTATCTAACTCAAAAGCAGTAGAAGACACACTAAACAGAGTGGGAAAATATGTCAGACTGGAGATTGTCAGGCAGAGGAGAGAGGAAGGGGTTTTCCAATAGAGAGAAAAGATGCACAAGCCCCTGACCCACAGACAGCAAGCCTTATCATCAGCACTATAACTTGATAGTTATGCACAGCTGGGAGCAGAAACGCATGAGCTGGAGAGCCAAGAGGTCATTTCCTGAATGAATGTCTAGGGTGGAAGTTTACACTCCACACTAAAGGTAAAGTAGAGCTATTGCAGAGTATTAAGCAGCAGGGTGACGATCATAATTCTACTTTAGAAAGGTCCCACCAAAAGCAGCTTAGAGGATAAAGTGGGAGAACCGAAGAACTATGGCAAGGTCCCAAAATAAATGGGAGGAATCTGTCATCTGATTAGAGCCTCAAACAGGAAGATTACTCTGTGAGTAGTATATAAGGAGGATTTATAGTAGAATAGCATATTCAGACAGATCACTGGAGGTGGGAAAGATAACCCAAAGATATTTTTATAGATTATCAAAAGATAAAGACTTCAATGCAGATGGTGGTAGAATGTCCACGAAATCCTTGCCCCATCTGTGGATGGAATTTCCAAGACTGTAACAAGTGTATCATTAAGTTATGTTGAATTAACACCCTGGTTTGCCTGGTACTCTTCCTGTTTAAGCACTGAAAGTCCCACATCTGGGAAGAACTCTCAGTCCCAGGTACATGATTACTCTAAGAGGTGAGTTCCACTCTGGATAAAGTTTCTTATGTCAAATTGCAGAGGAAACAAACTTTGAGAAGAAGATTTGCATGCAGTGAATTTATTGGTGAGTTTCCTGAGGCAAACAACAGTGAAGGAGTGAAGGGAGCAGGATGAAGGAGACAGGGAAGTTGAATTATGATGCAGTCACAATAGAGGACTCAGCTGGTCCTAAAACCAGCTCTGGAGCTGAGCTGGTCCTTCAGGGTTGTCCCAAATTGAGGTATGGTATCTGGGTATTTGTACTCCTACACAGATCACTCTTTGGATTTCAAGTTATCCCAAGAGAGGAAGCATACAGTGGGACATGGTCAAAATTAATTCCTGGTGGAGGACTCAGTTGGGAACCATCAGCAGGCCACATTCAAATTCTCAGCAGCTGGGGGAAGAGTGCTTTAGCCCTTAACAGGGGAACTGGGCCATGTGCTACAGCATCCACCAAAGAAAGCAATTCCACAAATACTCCCTGGGAAACTCCCTTCAGCTCTGCATGGGTTCTTGTTGCAACCTGGCTTTCTGGGAGTGCTCACAAAGCTCCCAGTGAGTCAGCTTCCCCTCCTGTATTCCTTCCAGTTTATTTTGGAGGCTGTAACTCAGCTGCTTATGCACACTTTAATAAACACATTTCCAGCTCCTAGGAAGAGAAGCTCATATTAGGTATTGGGTGGATGTACTGTTCACTTCTTCACTTAGACGTGGAAAGTGAAACCACCCCTGCTTTCCCCTGCCCTTTTCCCTCTGCCTCTCCCACTAGGGAAACTTTTGCCGACATCAAAGAGCGGTCAAACTCTGGAGAGCTGACTTACCGATAAGGATTTCTTATTGTTGTGATACATGTGACCTTTTCCTTTTGCTGTCACTTAATTCTGCCCCCTGGACTTGCCTCGAAGGTGCCAAGAGAAAACCAACTCTCTGCACTTCAAGGAGAGTGCTTTTCTTCTCAAATTATCACTTGAACAGACAGAATGATGCCTCTCACACTCCTTCAAGTTACCCAGTGGGTTCCAAATATGAGAGAAGGCACAGGATATGCCTTCCCAGGTTTCTGGCACCCATATGCACAAACAACTAGAAGAGAAATGCAAATAATCATTGCTAATTAAAGGCATCTGTGAAATTAGTTGAGATGAATTATTGTTGATATTATTTAGGTTCATAAATATTTTATCTTTAAAGCCATTTTATTGAATATTGATTAAAAGCCTCAATTTTAGAATCAGACAGTTGTGGCCTCCAATTTTACCTCCTCTAAGCCTTACCCGTGTTAGTTTAAGCAGATTAGTTAAATACAGTGAACCTTAAATACACTATTTGTGCAAGGGGGGTTATAGTAGGTAGCATGTTGTTGGTGTTCTGCTCAATGCCCCCTTCAATGGGAACGAACACGACCCCTGCGGCAGTGTTGATCGCTCCTAGCACACACCTGCACTTTTCTTCAAAGGACTTGCCTTGGCTGAGGAGGTCCACCTGAAATGGCTGGGAGGTTATTCACCTCAGCTCAAACCAGTGATTGATTCTGAGGTGGGTGTATGTCCCATTCTGACCAAAGAAATATAAGGTGTTCTACTAGGAAATGTTTCTTCATTAGGAAGAGGCAATCTTTTTCATCCTCTCTATGTTGCTGTGTTTCCACGTCCTTCAAGAAACATCTGCAGCTATCAGCAAACCATAATGAATACGAAGCAAACATTGAAGTTGTCAGAGTAGACAGAAAAACAAAAAAACTAAGGGGTTAGTCACATAGGTGAGTATTTAAACGCTCTGGAGACTTTTCTACCCCTGGACTTCCTGCTATGTTAGTTCATACATTTCATCATTATACAGCGAGTTGATTCAGGGTTTCTCTTACTTGCAGCCAAAAGCAGGCTAACAGATACACAGAGTGTGTGAATGAGAGAGGGGAGAAGGGACAATATGTCTCTTGGCATCCACCTTGGTTCCCTAGTCATGGTCCTGAGGAAGCTTTAACATACTCCCCAATATACTGCTCAGCTTTCTTTTTTACTTGAACTAAATTGAATTGTGTTTCACTAAAGGGGACCTGAAAGACTCATATTGATTAACTTATATTTCAAAGTGTTTAGAAAGTTACAGTACAATAAACACTCAATGACTATTAGCTATTTATAGCATTCTTAATTATCAAGATAATCATTTTGTTCTTTCATCTTATCACTCCTTGTGAAACTAAAGTGGTGGTTCTTAAAGATAGTTGCACTTTAGTATCGCCTATAAAGCTGTTAAAAATTAATGCAGCCCAAATTTTCCGCTTCCACTATAATGGAGTAACTGATTCAGATCTTCATGTAAATAACTGGGAAACTAGACAAAATTTATAGAACAACTTTTGTCAGTGTGGTAAATATATCTTTGGTCTTTGTCCTTGGTTCCTGGTACACAGCTCCTAAAACTCTTGGAATCTCTGGAGTGATAAGAGCATCTTTTGTTCTAATAAGGCTACTCTTGACAGGCCCTAAGATAGCTTCAGGATGAGGTCCAGTTGCCACAAAGCCCAAGGCATGATTATAGGGTTAGAATTTTTAGCCCTACTCCTTGACCTCCAGGGAGAGAAGATGGTGCGGGGGCTGGAGATTGAATTGATCACCAAGGGCCAATGATATTATCAATCATGTCTACTTAATGAAATCTCCATAAAAACCCCTATATGACATGTTGAGAGAGCTCATGGGTTGCTGAACTCCAGCAACTTCCAGAACTCCAGCTCGCTGGATGTGCTGAAAGGATGGTGTTCTCAGAAAGGGCACGGAGGCTCTGTGAGCCTCCCCCCATACTTTGCCCTTTGCACCTCTTCCATTTGGCTTTGCTGACTTCTATCCTTCATAAAAAAATTAGTAATAGTAAGTTAACTGCTTTCTGGAGTTCTGTGAGCCAATTTAGCAAATTAGCAAACCTGAGGAAGGGATCGTGGGAACCCTGGATTTATAGCTGGTTGGTCAGAAGTACAGGTGGCAACTTGGGACTTGCAACTGATGTCTAAAGTGAGGGCATTCTTGTGGGACTGAGCCTTTAAACTGCGCGGACTGTGCTAACTCCACGTAGTTAGTGTCAGAATTGAAATGAATTGTATGACATCCAGTTGGTGTCCAGAGAGGTAGAGAATTGGATGGTGTGGGGAAAACAGTCCACATACATTTGGTGTCAGAAGTGTTATGAATAAAAACAGTTCAGTCAGACATTGTACAGTGGGAAACATAGGATTATGATTCGTGAGAGAAGGGAAATAAATGAGATGAACGTCATGATTTCCCTAGCTTTCAGCCTGGAGGAGCTTTCTAGACTTGGTACAGGGAGGAAGAACCCCAGAAATGTAATATTCTTGAGATTAGGAAGCAGATATCACAGAGTTAAGGCAGTCTAAGGTAGCTACTAAATTCAGAGTACTGGCATGGATGAAGCTATCCAGAGAAAGAGCTGCAGAAATCTGCAAGAGGTCCCATGTATCTGTTATTGAATACAAAGCTGCACATGTCTAGGGGATAATTCCATAAACCCAGGCAAAGTTATACTACCAGAGAATTGAAAGATAAACAATTAATTAGAGTTCACATAAAGCTAACTGTCCTTTGAGTTCTGACCAATCAAAGTTGAAATCACTCAGTGAACACCCAGAAGATCCTGTAGGTAACAGAAACGTCACACCTTAGTAGTAAGGTAAACTATGTCTAGAATAATAACTACTGTCAACCAACACTAACAGAGTTTAAAAAGAAGCATGTCTGGGAAGTCTCAAACTGATCCACAAGTAACTTAACTGCCAAACAAAGGAAAATTCAACACTTTTAAAAGAAGACAACAAAATCCAGATACTCACCAATGTGATATTCACAATGTCCAATGTCCACCAAAAACTATTAGGCAGATAATTTTGGGGAGCCAAGGCAATGTTAGGTAGGTAAACTTGATACCACCAACCTCCCCAACAAGACAAACAATAAAGAAGAACAAAAATAAATAAAATGATAGAAATTCAAGCTGTCAGGATAACATCAAGATTGTGAACAACTAAAATTAAAATGGCTCTAAGTAGAAAAATAAATAACAAATTCTTTCCAGCTCTCTCTGTGCTTCCTGCCAGAAGAATTTGGAAATCCAAGTGAGATTTGGGGAAAATTCTATTGAAGAGAAAGAACAGGAGCTATATTTGGGTCTTTTTAGTTTTCTAAAACTACATCAGAAAGAGAGAGACTACTCTTGGTTCAAAAATCCCCAAAGCATCCAGGTAGATCAAAGCAGCGAAAAGGCTAAAAATGTTTGTGGTTGGGGGAGGGGGGAGGGGGGAGGAAAGACACCTTTTGAAGACTGTATGAAAAAGAGGGAAAACAAGCAAGAGGAGAAACTTCAAGATTCTGTAAGAAAAAAATAAAGTAAAAGATATCCAAGATCACACAACCTCTCCCCCAGCCCCTTGTAGGGGAGGAAGACAATTCTGCTACCTCTAGGTCCTTCTGGCTGGTCTAAGAATTAAATTGACATGAGAAAGAATAACAGGAGAAAATAAAACAAGGTTTATTAACATGTATACGTAGGAGAAACCCAGAAAAACTAAGTAACTTGCCGGAAGGACGAAAGCGGCCACCTTGAAAACCATCTTCAGCTAAAGACAAAGGAAGCTGTTGGGGGTAGTAGTTTGAGATTTCAAAGGAGAGGAAGGGAATTCACATGGAAATGGAAAAGCCAATGTTTGGTAGACAGAACTTTGGTAAGACTAGGCTTAGCAAGGACCCTCACAGTCTACCAATACCCAGAGTTATCCATGGTGATGGCCTGTCCTGGGGACAGGGCTTCTATCTAAAATTCTTTTAGGCAGTTAAGGGGAAGCTTAAAGTTTCTTTCAGAGTCTCTTGTCCATAACCAAACAGATATATGTGGGGGTGGCCAATTCTGATCCCCCACATCCTCAAGGAAAAAAAAGGCCGGGGATGGGGGGAGGGAGAAACGTACTTTGCTTCTCTGACAGAAGAGGGTACTCTTGAACTAGGAATCTTATAAGTCACTACAGACGGGAAGTTCTAATCATAGAATTGTAGAGGGATGAACTGTCTTCAGTCTTCGTGGGGTGTGTGTGTGTGTGTATGTGTGTACCAAAAACCAAAAAGCTATATAGCACAACATTCCAACCTGAATTATGTATACTCAGGCACTGAGGGTTATGAAGAACCAATCTGAATCAGAAATTTAAAAAGTAAATAGAAGTAAACAAAAAAAGAGAAGAAATAAAACAAGTAGTACTCCTGGAAAGAAATAGGAGAAAAAGACAAAGTCATGTTAGAAATAATGACTAAATCACAAAGTGCTCAAGGAAAGAGATATTTCAATGACAACATTAAAAAGTCATTGAAGAAAACAGGAAAATAAATGCAATGAAAATAAGTTAAAAGTAAAAACCTTGTGAGAAAAATTGGTTGATATTGAAGACAAACAAATAAAAAATATTATCTGTATAATTGGAACATCTGAGGAAGCTAAGATAATGGAACAAAATTCATATTAAAACTGTTGGATAAGAACACTTTCCAAAAATAATAGGAAATCTGTATCAACATATTTATTTATTTTGAGGAAGACTAGCCCTGAGCTAACATCTGCTGCTAATACTCTTCTTTTTCCTGAGGAAGACTGACCCTGAGCTAACATCCATGCCCATCTTCCTCTACTTTATATGTGGGATGCCTACCACAGCATGGCTTGACAAGCAGTACGTAGGTCCTCACCTGGCATCTGAACCAGTGAACCCCAGGCCGCCAAAACAAAACGTGAGAACTTAACCACTGCACCACCGGGCTGGCCCCAATGTATCAATATATTTAAAGGGCCTACCAGGTACCTACAAAAAACAACCTGTAGTTATAATATCCATGATATATACTCGTAAAAATTCTAGTCTGTAAAGATTTAAACACTATCCTTAGAACTTCCAGCAAAAGGATAAAATATCTCCCAAGGGAAAAAGAATTAGGTTGGCTTTAGGCTTATCCAAAACAACATACAAAACAGGACAAAATGAAGAAGCATTTTCAAGAAATTGAAGGAAATTAAAGCATGAAACAAAGCTTGATTCATGTTTGTGATATTGTGATTTATAAAAAATATATATATTTGGTCAAATGACCAAAGTACCTTTCTCATATATATTTGGCCTTTGTAATTTACAAGTTTCCTGAGCAGTAAGAGCAATGGGAACATGTTTTGTTATAATATTTGATCTCTTGTCCTCATTTCCTGAAATCATTTAAGAACCATAAAGGTGTAATGAGTATCTTGTTATTCATTACAAGATCTTTTTCACCACAAGTTGGTTTATGTTAATGAGATGACTTTTGGAAAGAGCCTAAGGTTTGGGGTTGTTACCAGGGAGGTTGGAACTTTCAGTCCTTCCTCCTGATTTCTGGGGAGGAGAGATGGGCTAGAAGTTGAATCAATCACCAATGGCCAGTGATTTAATCAATCTTGCCCACATAATGAAGCCTCCATAAATAACCAAAAGGAGGGGCTTTGGAGAGCTTCTAGGTTGGGAAACCGGAATGCTTTCATGTGCCACCATGCTGGTCCCTAAATTCCACAAGGACAGAGCTCCTTTGTTTGGAACATCACTCTACATGTCTCTTTATGTGACTGTTGATTTGTACCCTTTAATATCCTTTCTAATAAACTGATAATAGAGAGAGCAAATGGGTTTCCTGAGTTCTGTAAGCTGCTCCAGCAAATTAATCAAACCCAATGAAGGGATCACGGGAACCTATGATTTATAGCCAGTCAGTCAGAAGCACAGGCAACTTACCGGGCTCTGATTGGCATCTTAATTGAGAGGCAGTTTTGTGGGACTGAGCCCTTAACCTGTGGGATCTGATGTTATCTCTGGGTAGATAGTGTCAAAATTGAGTTGAATTGTAGGACACCCAGCTGGTGTCAGAGCATTGTTTGTTAGTGGTGTGGAGAAAACTCCCACCCACACTTGTCAGAATTGGGCTCAGAGACATTTTAATGCTCTTTTTCCTTCAGTTATTATCAACAAAGCTGTCCATCAAATGTCAATGCTATTAAAAAAAGAATTCAGAGAATTCTGAAACCATGAGTCCTTCTTGAGAAATTTACTAGAACATGAACTTTATCCAACCAAAAGATGTTTAGGGAAATTAAGTAAAGGTTAATGATGAACATTTGATATATTAATTAGTATTATATTTAGTAGTAGATATTGCATTTATAAGACTAAAACTGGGGCTGGAGATGGAAAAATAATATGCTATATGGTATATAAGTTATCCATTGTGTGTTCTGACAAGTAGAAATGCTACTAAAAATGGAAAGAGAAAGGTAAAGAAGAAGGAAAAATAGAATAAACTGATTGTTATATAAGAAATGAGTGTGAGTTAAAGGATGTCATTAATAAATGACAAACCAGATACAAATACTTTACATAGGAAAATTTGGAATAAAGGACATTGAAAAAGGTTTAAGTAAAAAGATATCCACTAAAAAAAAACTACAAAGCTTCCTAAATACTACAATAAGTTAAAAACTTAAAAAGCAAAGAAAACGTATCATGTAGAGAAAGAAATATGACATATAGGTGTATGTACTAATTATAAGATAAAATATGGCAGAGTTAAGACCAGCCCCATCAGTCTTATCAATAAATGCGAATGGATTTAACTCACCTTTTAAAAAAGAATAGATTTCAATCTGACTCACAAAGACCCAAGGATATGCTGGATATGCTGTTTACAAAAAGCATACTTAAAACAAAATGAATACTAAGATTGAAAAAGCATAAGAAGAAAGGGTTGTATTAAGATATACCAGGCAAAAAACAGAAACAAAAAAACAGTAAAAAAGCAGGCGTAGTGACACCATCAATCAAAGTAGAGGACAAAATTTAACCCATTATACATGATGTAGGAGAGGAAGACATTTCTTCTTCCCAAATGTGGGTTAGTCTGGCCAGAGAACGAATTAAATTCACATGAGACAGAATAGCAAGAGAAAATTAAACAAAGCTTTATGAGGAACCATGGCCCGGGGCCTTTCTTCCCGAAGGAAGAAAGAGCACCGAAGAAGTGGGGTGCACATAGTGGTTATATACCCCCAAACAGGGTGTTTCACATATGATTGAAATGTCCCTTTTACAATAGTCACGAGGCTGCTCTGTCAGCACAGAGCTTGATGGAAACGGCAGATAGGTCTGCTGTCTCAGTGAACGCCGCTGGGTGGCAGGTGTGTTGCCTCGGCCTGGGGGGGTGGGGGGTCACAGATGAGCGCTGCCATCGGTTCCCAGCCTAAAGAAAGATGCTTAATCTTTAAAGAAATGCCAACGTTGGGAGGGGGAGGGAAGTCAGTTACAGGAGGTTACCAGACTAGCACAATAAAATGCAGATTTAAGTCCTTGCCTTTGGTATTGATTAAGAGTTTCTAGAGAGAGAAGGTCATCTCCCCTTCCTGGTACAGAAAGGAAGATATCTTTACAGATGGAGAGTTCCTTTACAATGTAAATGTCTCCTAACAAAGGGCAAGTTCCATTCCTCAGATCTTCCTTCCCTGTTCCAGTTTATCAAAAGCAATCAGCCTCAAATAATCCTGATGCCAAAGAGACGTATCTTGGGGTGGCCAATTCCAGGTCCCTATGATGACAAAGAACATCTTTTGATACTAAACCTCAAAATTCACAGTGAATAATTATAAACATCTATGTGTCACATAACACCCTTATGTAGCAAAAACTATAAAAGTTGCAAGGAATCATAGATGGTGAAACACTAATAATAGGAGATTTAAATAAACTTTTCTCAGCATAAGACATATCAGGTAAACAAAAGAATAAGGCAAAAATACAGATAACTCATACAACACAGTCAATACGGATATATCAATCTTTGTACCCTAGTAATAAAGAATATGAGCTCTTCTCAAGCACACATGAAACAATCACAAAAACTTAACATAAAGATACAAAACAAGATTCCCAAAATACTACAAATATCACTCTCCGATCATAATTTAATAAAATTAAAAGTTAACCTAGTGTTCATATAAGTGTGGTTTTCCAAAAGTTTCCAGCAACAATTTGACATGGTATTTGTGACTCTTCACAGTTCCTGCTTTGAACCAGATGCACCCTGACTCCAATTCAGTGTGAAATTTTTGGTCAGGTCCTGCATTAGGAGAAAGTCTCAGCTCTACTAGCTTCCCTTTGCAACTCTGTTAGTCAAAATTCTGATGATTCAACCTCTTTCAGTTGGTTCCCTAATATTCCTAGCATGTATAGCAAACAGCAGCTCAATCATCGGTTTTTCCAACTCTATATCAAGATTCAAACTTCTAATGCTAAAAATGAAATCTGAGTGAAATCTCAGAATATGTAATTTTTGAAACACCAATACATTACACGTCATTAAGAAGGAAGGCATTTCATCTCACTCCATTATGTTTGAGCAAAAAAACAAAAAAGGAATAGAAAGAGGGATTTCTTCTGGAATTTAAGAGGACACTCTAATCATGCTTCCATTGATGCTAAGAAACTGACATTACTATCTATTTTTTAATAAGTTAGAGGTTCTCATCTTCCTTCTAACCAGGAATCTTGCCAGTGCAGTATATAGCACACTGAATACCCAGATGTAAAAATCACATCAAATGTGTGGAGAATATGTTTACTTATCTATTCATTCTACCATTTGGAAAAGTGTGTTTAACACCTACTACACATGAGACATTCTGATAGACAGTAGCTCCAAAAATTTATAAGACCCAGTCCTTCCCTTTCAGTAATTTATCATCTACTGAGAGAGATAAATCCATAGACAAGACATTTCAGTAAAACCTAATGGATATTTTCATGTACACCTGGGAAAACTCAAAAGAACTGTGCTTGAGACAGGAAATGGGGCAAATAAGGAGACCAGTGCCTAGCAAAGCAGGTGAAAATTTAAATGCAACTTTGGAAGAATAAAATACAGTTTACTCCAATATACAAATGGGAAAGGGTATCCATTAGCTACTTTCTGTAACACTGCTGCATAACATACAATCACAAGACGTCCATAGTGTACAGCAGTAAACATTTATTGCTTCATGTGTATGTGGTTAGGCTGGGCCAACTCTGATCACCTCAGTTGGACTCACCTTCACATCTTCAGGTTGGCTGTGGGGTGCTATGATCCTGGCTGGGCCAGGCTAGGTGGCTTGGCTTCAAGTTGCAGGGCGACCAGGGCTTCACTCTTCCCTGTGTGTTCTACTTAAACTTCATCCAAGTATTCCCTCTGGGGCCCATGCTGAGGGGCTCAGCTACATAGGGGAAACTTCTCTTAACATGAGCAGAAGGGCGAAAGAGTGAGCAGAATACCACTGTATCTCTTGGGCCTGAAATCAGAGCCTAGAAATGACACAGTGTCACTTTCTCCCAGAGTTCATCATCCATAGTAAGTCATATGGACAACCTATTGTCAATAAGATTGTAAAGTAAATTCATTCGACTCTGCTGGATAGTGTTGAAAAATCCACGACAAAGAGAGAGAATGTATAATTCTAACATGGAGAGAAAATGAATCATTGAGAATAAGTGATTTAGTCTACAAGTGTATTCACAACTGGTATAATAGCAGGAGCCAGAATTATTTTTAAAAACATATAATATATATTAATATGTCAAATATATAAATTTTAAAAATACATTTACAAGGCTACATATACATGTGTTATTTTAGAGAAGCTATATTAGCTCCTTTGGGTTAGACGGGGACAGGGGACATTGGCAAATGATGGAGAAAATCTGAGCTCTTTCCCCCCAAAATAAACATTTAATTTCCTTTTGAATTAACATTTGTTTAACGATCAAATATTTTTCCTTTTTATTTATTATCTGTCATCTCTTACCCACAATTACGAATAAGTCTTATTGTCTTATTCATCATTCGGTTTGACATGCAGGAAACAGAGAAAGTATTCTAAGTTTCAGTAGATGGTGCATCCTTGCCACATCCTACTTAGCACTGAAATTATTATTAATAAAAAAAATACTGCATATGGATTTGTATCTTATGAGATGCCATGGGGACGACATGAACATAAACTGGAAATGGAATGAAGTAGAGTATTTAGAATTTAGACAACAATTTCTAATATAGCAAAACATTGCACATTGTTTTGTGAAATGACAAATTTTGACATCTTTACCTTTCATCTGCTGGTTAAAAATGACACATCATGAATGAGGAAATATTTAAAATCAGTGCAAAGATGCTGTTTCATTCCATTTCCAATTTACACCAATATCTCTCCCTCGGTGTCTCTCAGAATGAAAATTCAAGTGTACAAACCTGTGGATAAAATTTTATTAAGAGTAATATTAAGAAGAAGGAAAAAGAAATACCTATGTGGGTCTATGGTTTAGGGACAAAACCCTGGAAGAGTTTCCTCTTAATTGTTTTTACATCAAAATACTTGTATTCAATTGGAATTAATGTTCAAAATAGAATTACACATTGCTGTTGTTGCAAAGGTTCTTATTCATAATAATAACTTAAAATCTTTATATTTAGATATCTTGAAATATGTTATATTTGGAAGCTGCTAACACACTTTTCAATCACACGATTTAGAAGAAGTCTTAACAGTTAGCCAGGGGTGCAGTTCATTGCCATGATTAAGAGCTTGGTTTCTGGCCTCCTTTTCTTCAAAGCCGGTAAGAGCAGGTCAAACTCTTCTCATGCCTTGAATCTCTTTTACCTCCTGCTTTGTTTCATCTCTTCTGCTTTTAAGGATTTATGTGATTACATTGGGCCCACGCAAATAATCCAGGATAATCTCCCTATTTTAAAACCAGCTGACTAGTAACCTTAATTCCATCTACAATTAGTAACCTTAATTCTATTTACAAAGTCCCTTTAGAGCAGTAGCAAGATTAGTGTCTAAGAATGCATTTTCCAGGAACAAGAACAAGGTATCTTCAGATTCTGTCTACCACACAGCCACACAGGGTTCTTTTAGGGATTAAGTGAAATAATCTACAATATATAAAAAATGCTTTGTATAGTGACTGACACATAATAAAACCTCCATAAATAATAGCTGATATTATTGTTGATTAGCCAATAGAAAGTCTGATGTTTGAGTATATTTGCCTCATTCAGTCATCTCATAAAGACTGTAAAAAAGTTCACCTTTTGAGGGCACATGTACAGATTGAAATTATCAGGAGGATTAAAGTCATCAATGCATATCAAGAATTTGATTAAAGATTTTATTTTAGACTTCTAAGCTCACATATGTCATTTTAAAAAAAAAGTGTTTCAATAAATAAGGAAGGCTCTAGACCTAGGCTCCGCCATTTATTTGGCATGTGATCCTGCTTGATTTCCCTTATAATACCTATTAACATTTTAAAAAGTGGATGAGAAAATTATTATGGTATCTTCTAGATAATAAGTGCTCAGTAAATGTAAGATTCCTATCCCCTTATCCCCCTTTCAAACACAGACTTTGGAATCAAAACAAAGGAAGTGTTATTTTTGGTTCAGTCCATTATATGCTTTCATTTTCTTTTTGTTGTTGTTGTTGTGTTTTTTTAGTGAGGAAGATTGGCCTTGAGCTAACATCTGTGCCAATCTTCCTCTATTTTGCATGTGGGACACCGTCACAGCATGGCTTGATGTGTAGGTCTGCACCTGGGATCCAAACTGGTGAACCCCAGACTGCCCAAGCAAACAGCATGAACTTGACCACTATGCCACTGGGCCAGCCCTGCTTCCATTTCCTTAGTCTGTAAAATGGTGATAATAGTTCTTACCTCATAGGGGCACTGGTAAATTAAATTATAAATCTCCATGATTTAGCCCTTACTGACTTTCCCTTTTAAAAGAGGAAAGAATTTTAAAGCATTTCAAAATCCTTTGATTGACACATTTCCATCTCTCACGTCACCCATTAAGTAATATTAGTGTTCCAATTACTGTAATAAGAATGATTGTAAAACATAATTCTGTTTGCAAAATGAGCAGCTAACTAAATACATTCCCAATATCTGAGTCATTACCACTGGGGAGTCACCTCCAGTGCTTTCTTGAGAACGTAATCACCAGTAAGCCTTCAGCTAGCAACATGTGAAAAGGCAGTGGCTGGCCCCTACTATTTATTAATATGTGTTATCTCTATTTTAAAAGGAATGCTCTATATCTGTGTGCTTTGTGATCACTTACAATGTGGTAGGCAAGGTCATGGAAGATTAGCTTGGATTTAACATAATTTGATGTTTGACAATGATAATGAAATGTGTACTGTATTGGAACTTTGCTTGTTAAACAGGGATAGTCTTTAATCTGGAAAGTTTCATTCAAAAAATAATTACAATGCCAAACACTAAAACCAGCACATTGAAAGAGAAAAAAACCAACTTGGTTGCTTGATCTGTTGAAACATTTTACAGTTTTGGAGAGAATATATATTCTCTCAATGGACCTAACCATCAATGTGTGTGTGTGCATGTATGTGTGTGTGTAACGATATATATACCTATAAGGAGTACCATATATACGTATTTGCATATGATTAGTAATGATATATATAAATGTTATAGTATATATGTTATATATATAAGTAGCATATAAAATATATAAATACATATAATTAGTTATAATATGTATGTTATACATAAGTAATATATATAACAAATATACCTGTGTGTGCTTAATGAATGGTTGCTATTACTATAAGACAATGAATTGTACACAAGCTATTTCTAAGACTGCATGCTCCATGAGGGAAGAGACTATAGGAAAGTTTCATGTAGATACGTACTTGATTATTTCAATTCAGGGGGAAAATATTGAGCATCTATAGACGGCCAATAAACTATGCTAAGATAGACAATAAGCTTTCTTTTAAGAAGGGAAGACAAAAAAAAAGGTGGAAGCACAAAAAGACTCCTGTCACGTGCTAGACAGTGCAATAGGTGCTTTCAGATGAAATTACACATATCTTCTCACTTAATAACCCTGCCAAAACGTAGGAGATAAATATCATCCTAAATTGTTTGATTTTACTAGTAATTTCCAGACCGAGCTTACTGGGTCAAAGTGTATGCACATTTTTATGATTTTTGCATGGAATAATTTAATTTTAGTAACTTCTGTAAAGAAAACACCAAAGAAGTCTTTCTAATGTGAATTAGGTTATCCAGTGCTCTTCGTTTCAAAGTTTTATTTCTTAAAAAACCCTGTTGAGAAATATTGATTCACTTCTAGTTCTTTTGCAAAGCATTGGATAAAAATAAAAAAGTTAGTTACTAGTCATTCTCCTTTTACTACTAGATGTTGTCAAGGTGATTGGGTTTTATTGTATTTGGAGATACCTGTGGGTAATGGGTAGGATGGTATACACTTTACAGAGATTAGCAGGCGATAAACTGGCTTCTGCCCAGGCCTTTGAACCAAGGCCCTCCCTGTGTAATCTAACAACCTGCTGTGTAGAAACTGTTTCCTGAGGTATTCTCACTTAAACGTGGCATCCAAGAAATGTCTTTCTGAAGTACGGCACAGTTGTGTTTTCTTAAAATACCACTGCCTGAAATACCATCTCACAAGAAATGTGAATGTCAATAAATGAGACTATCGTAAGAAAAAAAAAATCTTATTTTACAGAAACTTATTCATGCATTTAAAATCATGGTGTCCTAGACCAGTGCTGAGACCAGGAGTATAGGACTGAAAAAATGGATAAAATATGGTCCTCTTCCCTCAAGCAACTTGAAGCCTTATAAAAGAAGTAGCACGCAGACTAGTCATTAGCTTAGAGGGCTTGCAACATTACAGGGCTCTATGCTGTTTGGTAATCACAATAAAAAGAGCAATCATTTATCAGGCATGTCATCTGTACCACACACCTGTATTAAATATTTACAAATATAATCTCCGCGGATACTCACAACAGCCTAAGGTGGTAAGTGTACAATGATCATTCTCATTTTCCTGAGGGTTAACTGGACTTAGAGAGTTTGATTTGCCTGCCTGAAATAATGTGGAGAGGACGTGGCTCAGTCAGGAACTGAGCCTGTCTGACTGCAGAGTCAGGATGCCTCAGCACTAGGCCGCGTGGCCTGAAGGATGGGGGAATTATATTCTGTACGGGGAGAGAGGGAGTTAGTGGTGGTGGCAGGGGATGACGTTAAAGACTTTACAAAAAAATGATATTAAACAGGCTGATTTTTTTTAAAAAATATGCTTCTAAGCCGACTTGGACATGAGAATTCCAGGAGGAGGATACAGCATGTGCAGAGATGAAGAAGCCTGAGAAGTCGTGGCTGGAAGGAGTCTGACAATTCCACACGGCTGGAAACAGGCCGCAAAAGGGTTGAGTGGCCTCATGTGATTCTGGAAAGGTAGGCATGTGATATAGCCAAAGCTTTTAGATTGTGAATTGTCATTGGGTGCCATGGAAGAGGTTCAAGCAAAAGAGCTTCATGACTGATTTAGGTTTCAGAAATATTAGTCTTCAGAGTAATGGAGGGATTAGAGGGACAGATCCCGAAAATGGCCAACCCAAGGAAAAGGCGATTGCAAACGTCCGGGACGGAAATTGAGAACTAAGGCAGCGGCAATGGGGTGGGAAAGTCCAGGAGATTAAGGAACACCTGATTGGATGTGTGCTGACGAGGGAGGGTAAGGATTGATGAGACTTCACGTTTCTAATTCAGGTGACTGGCGTAGAGAGAGGCTTGAGTGTTGGTGCACAGTCATTGGGAGGCAGGGCGAAGAATAATGATGAGGACATTTGGCTTATGTCTGACATTTAGTTGGGTCAAATTATGGCGTCACCTCACCAGAATGAAAAATGAGAGTTTTAATCCATTTTATTTCCAAATGAACAGCGATTGATAGCTTGACATTGTAGTTTAGCAGCCTCCCAAATTTTTGAATTATAACTGATAAGGCACATTTTATCCCAGTCCTGCCTTCTACTCAGTAGTTTGAGGAGCTACATGTAAATCTCTAGGTTTGTCGACCATATTGAATGCTCAGGGGAAACAACAAACAAGCAAACAACAGCAACAAAAAATACCCAAGACCACATTTTCGCCATCTCTTAGCCCCTGGATCTCGTTGGTGAATGACCTTCATTTCTCACCATGACCTCTGTTGTTAAGAAAACTCCCTGTGCACTCCTGGTATCCTTCTGTTAGCTACTGTAGTTCTGTGCCTTGCTCCTACTCATGTTAGTTCACCTGATGGTATTTTCTCTGCTACCAAAAGCTTCTAATACAACAATTTTCTAAAGCTTATTAGATATAGTCTGATTACACTGCCATCACACTGGCAGGCACTATATTTATTGCTTGACATGTTAGCTATTTAAAATATATTTTACTGCTTTTTTCACCCCAAGAAATTTTGTCGGGAAGACTTGAGAGTAGAAAACACAAGCTTCATTAGGATTTGAAGATAAAAGTAAAGTTTTTGAGTAAATGTTTAAAAAAGTTTTAAAGTAAAATGAGTTATTCGGAAGCCACTCTGAGCCAGGTCCTGTACTCCAATAACCATTTATTCTCCTAACCCACACTATGAGATCAGTATTATTATCCACATTTTTAAGGAGAATGCTATAATATTTAATGTTAAATACCTGTTAAATATGCCACAATACACTGGGATTTAACTCATTCTTGTGAGGACATAAAATACTGCTGCCTTCAGTTGCTTCCCTCTGGGAAGATGCTTAAAAATCATGGTAAGTGTTTCTACCCTCTACTTTCAGTTATGCCACATCTTCTAGGATTTATATTACAACAGACAAAAAAAAAAACTACCCAAGATGAAATGATCACTTCAGGACAAACATTCATTGTCCCGAATTGTTTTACTAGTATATTCTAAAGTGATCATTTCTCTTGCTGTGGAAAATATGATGGGAGTATTCACACTATCCATTTTCATGGCTCCTCAGTGAAAGGCCAAATATTTGCCAAAGAGTTTTAAAGGTGACTTACAAATGTTCGAAATATCTCCCTCCCTCATGTCTAAAGAAGAACGATCCTTCCATCATCTATCAACTACCATGTCCTTTTTGATTATACAGAATTCAGATATTGATGTAAGCATGGGGGCAAGAAAGTTGAAATAAACATCTCAGCTCAAGTAATCCACATAATAACGTGCTGAGCCAGAAAGAAAAGGGAGACAGGACTCTGCAAGCTGGATTAATGACATTTTAGATGTTTGGAATAAGGGAAGGGAAAGGAAAATACAGTGGAGAGATGGGAAAAGCAAATTCTCGATAAGTTTTTAGAAACAGAGATTACTGTATATCATTTAGTCATCTTTTACCTATTTTTATGCTAGATTAAAATTTCTTTGATTGGCATCTTATGGAAAGGCATTCACATATTTAGTAGTTTTATTACTTATATTCACATAAGGTAGAATAAAGAAATAAGGAAAAAACCCTTAGATCTAAAAGCAAAACTTGAATTTTAATTCAGGTTCTACCATGTTTTCTTTATATGATATTAGAGAAGATACCTTAACCTCAGAGACTTAATTTTCATACACACAAAAAAAAGAGAAGAAGAATATTTTGCTCCTACATCCCAAAGACTAGCAGTGTGAGAAATTCTGGCAAACAGGAGCCATGTGATGTTCATCAGTTCAGCTAAGTAATGCAGGAAATTTTCCCACCTTATAATTAATAATACTTTTCTAAAAATGCAGCCAAAATTTAAAAATGTAAATTGTAAATATTAGAATTACAAATTATTATGGTAATTCTATTTGCAGAGAACTAAAACATGATATTATATCACTAATTTTATCTTCTATTTTAGATGCAATTTACAAGAGCATAAATGTTTTTTTCTTACAATTTCCTTAGTTTTGTCCTTTTGTCTCAAAATCAAACGTATTGATAACCGGCTTACATCCAATAAAGGTCCATCTAACCCCAGACCTGTACTGTTTTTAATGCATTTTAATATTTTCATTCTTATTTCTAATTTCATTGCATTTTGATGACACTCTGCTTATCACCGCTATAGGTACTTTTCCCTGTTGTCCACTGTTTTTATAAATCAGGAAAATTCAATAAATATTCAAGAAGTTGCACAAACTGGCATGCTACTGATATGGATGATGACAGCAGGTGGAAACACTATGTGGGAAAATGAAATGTCAGTTAATCAGCTGATGAGCAAGAAACAGGTTTTTCTGGCATAAGAAAGGGAGTTCAGGGTGCAAGATATAATATGCAAATAGCAAGTATTTGAAAGTAAAATTTATAAAAATTAAAGATTAGATGATATTCATGTGTTCAGGATAAACAAAGATTAGCGGAAGAGATGAGAACTCTTCAAGACAAGCTTTCCAAAAGAAGCAGGTGGGGTCAGGAAAGCTTTCCAGAACAAAGAGAATATACAAAATTTGCAGAGGTGTAGAAGCTTAGAGGGTGAACAATCTCAACGTGAGGGAAATTATTAAGAGGAAGGTACAGGGGAAAATTCTCATATCCATTTCAAGAAGTTTCTAAATATATCTGGATAAAATTTCATTTGAGAGATAAGAATATCCATGGAAATAGTAAGACTCCAGATGTGGCACAGAGAAGAAGAGTGAAAGAAAGCATGGAACCAGACAAGGAAGATTTCTGCTCCCCTTAGGGGAGTCTCTCTTCCCTTTTCATTAAATTCTTTATAATCCATAAGTTTCTTATAAGTGGAAACTTTGAATTACTTTTCAATATATGAATATTCTAGTGTCTCCGGAATCAAAAAGCAATATGAATTGATTCTAAAGTAAAACCAAAAAGAAAGTACCCTTTAGTGCAGCAGATTTTGGATAGTATAGCTCATAATATCTGTAGGCTCTCACCTTCAAAATTCACACTCTCTCCCTCCCCCCAGCTCCACTCCTGTCCATTCTGGCTAAAGATCTGATGATTCACTCAACCATCACAGAGTCTCAGTTTTCCTCTTTCCCAAACTAGTGATGTGATTAAAAAAATTTCGAGTCTCATGCTGCCTGTGAGAAAAAGTGATATAGCCCATTCCAACCATTTTTTTTAAGTCATGAAAATATCAATGTCTTACTGTTACAGAGGGAATTTAAAAAAGAGGCACAAAAACGAAAATTCTTCTTTCTGTGTTCAATTTTGAGACAACATGGACACAATGGGAAATGTAATAAAAAATTACGTAAACTGTGTTGAGCCATGAAAGATTAAATTTTTCAATTGAGCATGTTTAGATTATTGTCTGTGAACTCCCTATTGTATATTTTCAAATTGGAAGTTTGTTGCGTCTTTGTTTGCATTTTCTTTTCAATTTTTACGCGGTGTGCCAAAAGGGAAAAGCATTGGGAAGAAAATCAATAAAATTCAGTTATAGTTTTGAGCTATCTACACTAATCCTGGGATTTTAAACAAGCCACTCACATTCTTTGATCATCAGTTCTCTAACCTAAAACAAAAAAGAATTGAACAAAATAATTGTATAAAATTTTGCCATGGGAAGTAGCCTTATCTACCTTCATTTAGTTACAGATTGAAACAAAAAATTTACTTGTTCATCTGCTAGTTATATCCACATGTAGTGAAATTCCCACAAATACAGCTGTCCAATATACTGACAAATCTCAACCTCCTCGAATCAAAATCTCAGATTATCCTGCACTTGTTATGGAATTTTCCATATCAGCACACCAGCAGGTATTGTATCCAAGTAACCTTTGTCCAAGAATCTGGCATAAGGAACTGATTAGATACAGTGGGTCCAGCCCATCCCCACTTCACTTGCAGGAGCCTCCTGCCCTGGCCTTTCTCTCTAGTGCACAGGAAAGGTGCCTTTTCTCTTTTCTCTACCTCAACCCAAGAGCTTAAGGCCTCTGTTCAATTATCTTGAGTCAACAATGCTGATGTGCATCTGTTAACTGTACTCATTTCCATCGGTACATGCCCTTGACTCCTTTCAGCTCAAGGACAGCAACACTCGCTCCTCCCAGAAAAGAGCCTCTTGAATAAGACCACGAGTTATTGTCAACAGGAGAATATACACTATTGAATGAAACTTTAGTTACCACGTCAACACTAGGTGGAGGATGTATGCATTCATTAAAGATGGAGAGACTGGAGAGTGCTGGGGATTCTCCTGTCTCCATAAGGCCAGAGACTTTAGCAATTATTTTGTCTACTTAACAAAGCATTGCCGAGTAACACGTAGAAGCAAGTCATCTTGCTTCTAAGGTCTGAAATAGCGTGGCGGCAGGTCGTCATCCATTGTTTACGCCTTGCTATGAACTTGCTTTCGTTCATAAGCTGACTAATATTTGGTCTGAATAGCTCTGTCTTTCTCGTTTAGAATGGTTATTAAAGCTATTCTTGTAGAATATTTTGAAATGGAAAGATTGACTCAATGAGCATCAGTTCCCAGAAAATCTGCACAACTTTGTGTCTCCCCAGAATGTTGTAATAGTCTGTAATCCTCAGAAGAGAAGGCCAAGGTCTCGAAAACATACCAAGTTATCATCTGAGACAATGAGCTCGTTTGCTATTCTGGAAAATTAACACATTAATTGTCTGAGATTCTGAGATTTAGCTCTTTCTTTTCACCTGAATTTATTGAAATCTGATAAAGGGAGACAGCTTGTAAACAATTTTTTGTGGGATGGAGGGCTGGCCCTGCTCATTCTGCTTTGAAATGGTCAGGAATATACAACATTTACAGTAGGAGTGATCCTAAGATGCCCTAAAGACCCCCTGATCCTCTTTGAACTCTCACTATCTACGTTAGTCATAGCTGTTGGCACCAAGGAGACTACTACCTAGGCAGGGCTAAGATAAAACACATATTTCTCTTAACATTTTTTTCTGACAAAGCTAGATTTATTCCAGGAATAGAAAGATTGCTGTTTCTAAATGTGTTAATACATTAGTATACACTACCTTTTTTTTTTCTTTTGGCTGAAAACTACACAATGTTGATGAAAGAAATCAAAGTAGATCTAAATAAGTGAAGAGCTACACTGTGCTCAGTGATTGGAAGACACACAGAAGAAAGATGTCAATTCTCCCTAAACTGATAAACAGATTTAACACAATTCATATCAAAATCCCAACAATTCTTTTTGTGGCTATAGACAAGATTATTATTACTTTATTTTTTGAGGAAGATTAGCCCTGAGCTAACATCCGCTGCCAATCCTCCTACTTTTGCTGAGGAAGACTGGCCATGAGCTAACATCCGTGCCCATCTTCCTCTGCTTTATATGTGGGACGCCTGCCACAGCATGGCTTGATGAGCGGTGCTTAGGTCTGCACCCAGGATCAGAACTGGTGAACCCCAGGCCACCAAAGCAGAACATGCAAAACTAACCGCTGCACCACCAGGCCGGCCCCTAGACAAGATTATTCTGAAACTTATACGGAAAGGAAAAGAATCTAGAGCAGCTAAAACAATTTTGAAGAGGAAGAATAAAGTGGGAGGAAATTAGTCTACCCAATTTCAAGAATTATTTTATTTTATTTTTTTGATGAGGAAGATTGGCCCTTAGCTAACATCTGTTGCCAATCTTTCTCTTTTTTTTTCTCTCCTGAAAGCCCCAGCACATAGTTGTATATCCTACTTTTAGATCATTCTAGTTCTATGTGGGATGCTGCCACAGCATGGCTTGATGAGCGATATGTAGGTCCACCCCGAGGATCCAAACCAGTGAACCCTGCCCCCAGGCCACCAAGGCAGAGCACGCAAATTTAACCTTTCAGCCACGGGGCAGGCCCCCATCAAGAATTATTTTATAGCTACATTAGTCAAGACTATGGAATTGGTGGAGTAGACATATAGATGAGTGGACTGGAATAAAGAACCCAGAAATGGATGCATGCTCTCTTAATGATTTGTATTAAAAGAAAAACACTCTTGAATCATTCAGATGACGGTGGCCATCCGAAGGAGGAAAGTCAGCATGGAGCAACCATGGTCTTCTTATTCAGGTAGAGGAAGCCAGAGTCAGAGAAATCAAAAAAAGGATAGATCAGAGACTTCAGGAGGTTAAGAGAGAGAGAGAAAGAGAAGGGAATATATTAGAGAGAGAGAGAGAAAGGTTGATTTTCAGTTTCTATAATTTCCAACTGCTTCTGGAGACTACTCATTCCTTCCAATTAATGCATTTTGTCCTCAAGCTAATTAGAAAGAGTGTCTTATTATGGTTGTTGCTGTTGTCCTAGGCTACCAGCAACCACTTACAAAGACAGATATACAACTTAGAAACAATTCAGCAAATTAAAGAGCACAGGTATAATAAGGAACTGAGGTTTGCTGAGAATTTCAGGTTTCCGGGACAGGCCTTCATGTTTCTGTGCGGAGAATGAGAGAACAGCAGTCTCCCTGGCAACATTAGGGGGCAAAGGTACATGACGTTCAGATTTAGGACAAAATTTAGAATTCCGAGATGGCGTATATGAGGCAATAAAAACCAGTGCTTTATGGACATGAACAAAAGCAGGAGTTTCACGTGCATTAGCATCTCCCTGACCAGGGCTGGGCACAGGCTCTAAGACTAACTCACTCTGGGCAGGTCACTTAACCTCTCCAACCTTTAGTTAGTTAAATGGGGGTAATAACAATGGCTACTCCACAGGATAGTTGTAATGCTTAACACACCCGCATAGCACTGTAAATAAGGTGCTGAATATTCAAAAGAATTTTAGCGGTGTTAATGTGGTTGTGTTTTAATTTTTGTGATCTGTCATTTGGAAAGGTTTTAGAGAATGTCTATAGATGTGGACGCTAAAGTGCCATGTGTTAAAATTTCACAAATGCGGATCCAAATGTACAAGATTTTCTTTGTCACTTGAGACACTTTTTTTAGAGGGGGGGAGAAGCCCAAGTTCGAAATTTCACGTGTTCATATTTGAGCTGTTTACGTGATTTGCTCAAAGCCAGCTGTTCCGAATAGGAA
The DNA here is from genome assembly GCF_021613505.1 of Equus quagga. NCBI lineage: Eukaryota > Metazoa > Chordata > Mammalia > Perissodactyla > Equidae > Equus > Equus quagga. Next base: position 57,411,414 of record NC_060279.1, on the reverse strand, counting down.
GTTATTAACGTATAAAAGGAAAGTCATGATTCAACCCTCAGAGATGGATTATTGCGATGAACAGATAAAATGTACTTTAAATGATTTACAAAGCTTAAATACTATATAAATATGCATGATTGTTATTCATAATTTTTGGCTCCTGAAGGTAGTGGAAATGAGTTTGAAAGAAATTCCATTCTGACAAATCCATACCTGTCTTCCACATTTGGTTGCAAAATATAACTTCTCAGTATGGGTTATAACATATAATCTATCAGCAGAAGTAAGAACACAAATTAGTTATATTTATTTAATAGTTATTTAATAGTTATTAGCTATTTTATAGTTGTACCTATGAAGTAGCTATTAAATATTTATATTTTATTAAATAGCTCTGTTTACTAACTGGCCTAAGGAAACCAAGGTATTTAAGTGTTTGAGATAATGAATCAAAATACATTGGCTCACTTTAAAGAGTATAATTGTCTTAAAGACATGACAAAATAATTGGTAGGTATTCTGTTAAATGTTAGACAGCCAGATAAATGCAATTGATTGTGAAAGAGTTAATTAAATTAAGCATAGCCATTTAACTCACCTACCATGAGTCCCAGGAATGTGATGCAATTGAAATCAAGGTTTCCATTTGTTACAGTTCATGGCTGTGGGCTTTCTTGCAATCTCTGCCAAACAAAACGAAACGGATAGAGGTTACATATTCAAGGCCTCTCTGCTTTATTCCTTAAAGCTCATCAATATGTAAACCCCTGGGGAGTTAGCTTTCTCAGTTTGTACACCAGGCCTTAACTCATGTAGGATCACAGTTGGGTGAGTTATGTAAAAGATCCCTGCCATCACTCTTCAGTCTACCTTCCCGCAAAAGAAGATAACCTGAAAAAATGCTTAGGCTATAAATAGGAAAACAAAACAAAACAAAAGCAAAGAGTACAGAAGAAAGCTTAAGGTGTGGCAGAGTAGACATATACATAATATATAGACATATAAAATACTGCATTATATGAGGGTATTAGGGATATTTTATTTTTCAGATAAAATTCTATACCTTAGAAAACAGATAATATCATCATCCTGGACTAAAACTGACTTGGGGAGAGAGAACTTCAAAAGGATTATATGAAATTCTAAAGTATAAGAACATTCGCGTCTCTTCTCGCTAATTCAAGCCACCTCCCAATCATTTACTATAATTAATTCCCCAAGTCTACAGCTCGGATCATGTGTCATCTCCTGTACTATTCCCCACCCATCCTAATGCTTTTCACATCTATAGACATTGCTAGTCTAGTTTCCTCTGGTACTGCTTATACTGTAGAGAGGGTGACATCCTGAGATATTAACTTATTTGCATGTCAAATCCAGCGTTTATTAAAGGGTTTGAGGTTTTATAGCTGCTCGATAAAGATTGTGAAATAAACAAATGACTGAATAAATAAATTAATGGATAATAGATAAATAGATGATTGGAAAATAGACAAATGGAGGAATGAACAGATGAATGCATGGATGGATGGATGGATGGATGAATGAATAAGCAAATATTTGTCAGAATTTTGGTCAAACAGGATTGTTTCATTCTCATAAAACTCAAAACAATGTATTCAAAATAAATACCCAGCACCCTAATTTTATTAAAATCTTCTTCATTATCTACTTTATTGTTCTTCAAATTCAGGATACTAGGGCAAATCTTCTTTCTGCTTAAAATTATCAAAGAAGGAATTTGAGGGAAAATACTTTTTTTAAAATTCAAGAAATACTGAACAGCCTACGAAGCCCCTACACAAAGAAAGAAGGGCTCAATTGATCCTATCATCAGCGCACTTAAACATAGCTTCTAAAAATGAGACACTGACGAAAAGGAGTTTAAAAACTGTTCCCTCTACACCGTTTTAAAACAGTTGATGTTATTTCATTTTTTCTCCTCTGAGCTTTCAAAATACTCATGCTGAGATACTGAGATTGTATTCAGTTTGTGAAATTAGTGACATAAAGCTTCTCCAGCCACCCCTATTAGCAAGCACAAAGACTCTAAAGCAGAATTGAAATCCTATTATATATATTGCATTAAATTGGTTCCCAGCGGGGCATCTTAATTAAGATGTGCTTATTACCTGGGTCCAGATGAAGTGGCATGGACTGTATCACAGACTTTATAATCAGACAGAAAGCAAGGTTAGCCCAGGCACTGATTTGCTAATGAAGGCTAATGGTCCATCGCCTTCATGGTACAATTGTGGTGTAGGACTTTATAATACCTCACGAGACACTATTTTAATTTAACGCTAAGAATGCACAAAGCCCTATTGCCCTTTCTTAAGTAAATACTTGCAGGTTTTTAAGCATTGCTCTCCTAAAGAGAGATTTGCATCAGACCTTCAGTTTATGCTGTGTGGCAATATATGGTTCTTCTATGGAACCTGGAAAAATTGGCAATTTTTCCAAGTTTGACTCCTCTCGTTTCTATTACACCCCTACTCTAACACTCATGACATCATACTCCTTCCCACCTCGTATATACCCTCTTCTGACCAGTCTTCACTTCCGCTCCTATTCTCTCCAGAATCCCCAGAGCAGCAAATCTACGACAGACCAAGAAGCTATTAATGATGTTAATAGCACAGTCAGGGCTCAGTCTCCAAGGTCCAAGATGACTAAAAGATCGAGTTCCAAGTTACAAGTGAATTTTTATATGTACTTTGTGATATCACAGAAAGAGAGATTTCTATCTGGACCATTCATACAACCACGTAGTTTTGCAGTGTCCTTTTTCTTCCCTTTTCACTGTTCTAGGAATTCCTCTTTTCTGATATACATCTGGATGCCGAGCATGGGTGAGCTATCCCTCTTGATTATAGAAAGTAGGGAAATTAGCTGATAAAGTAGCAGAAGGGGGGCCAGCTTGTGTTGCATCGGTTAAGTGCGCATGTTCTACTTCGGTGTCCAGGTGTTCGCAGTTCAGATCCCGGGTGTGGACATGGCACTGCTTAGCAAGCCATGCTGTGGTAGGCGTCCCACATATAAAAGGTAGAGGAAGATGGGCATGGATGTTAGCTCAGGGCCAGTCTTTCTCAGCAAAAATAAAAAAGAGGAGGATTGGCAGCAGTTCACTCAGGGCTAATCTTCCTCAAAAAAAAAAAAAAGTAGCAGGAGGCCTTCTCATCCAGGGAGACACCTCTGGTCCATCCTCATTGACCTATGAGTAAAATCTTACTGAGTGTCCCAGTTTTCCTCACTCTTGAGTGCCAAGGAAACCCACATATGAATTAAATATTCAGCTGGGTAGCAAAGATCTGATGAAACAGCCCATCAAACACCTTCAAAATCAGCATTGCTCTAAGAGCTAGCATAGTTGCATAAATATTTAATGAAGGGGACTCAGTTATTGGGGTTACAATAATTATAGAAATTGTAATGGCAATCCTTGCTATCAATAATACCTTTAGAAGAAATGGCATTATATACTTCACTCACAGAGAATAATAACAATATTAACACAGTACTGATACTTGGCAAGCCAATATCTACCAAGCTGGGCTCACTTGGCAATCAGGACAGCAAAAAACCTTAGCAAACACATATTTTTTTGGCTGTCTTTCAGTTACTGGAGTGTCAGAGAATACTTGGCATTTAATGCTATGCAAAGTATTGTTCCCATTTGCTTGTTGTATACTATATAAGCCTTGGAGCATGACGGGAAGTAATTTAACAACTGGAATAACAGGCATTTGGGACAAAACTAATTTCATAGGAAGGCTGATCACAGACACTCAACTTGTTCATAAAAATGTTACCTTGTCACATAATACAAAGTTCTATCAAGCAATGGGGGGCAAAACCAGTATGGGAAAATGCCCCTCAGTTCTTATGACATGAAGTCTGTTTTTCACAAGAATGTAATCTTCGTTCTAAATACCAGGATGTACCTTGGTCTTTCTTGCAATGTCTCTTCCCTGTTTCCAAGAAACGGGCCATTGAGTTAGTAAGTTTGTCTGTGTTCTAATGAACTCTTTTCTATGCTTTTATATAGCATAGGACAGCTCTGCACTTCTGCCTGGCCTCCTGTAAAAGATGCTGAAATATTCTCATCAGTGTAACAGACGTGGTACTAAGACATAGGAGAACATAAGCTAACAAGGCAGAGTGTGAGCCACTTCTGATGACTGGAGTCTATTTTCTTTTCTCAGATAATTTATGAAGGTCTATTCTCAGGAGTCAGTCTCTCTACTGTTCCCACATTTCCAAAGTCACCTCACTTCACTATCTGTTGGGAAAGGGGAGGGTTCATCTTATGATCTCCCAGATTCACCCACTCTGCAGTTGCTCTTCTGCATCATTCTTTCTCCCCGCAACTGTGATGCTTGCGACTGTCAGTAACCGTTCAGCATTGATAGAAATGTGACATTAATAGGATCCAGCATCTTTTGGCCAGAGTTGAGCAGAGGACTGAGTGTGAGAAAAAGCCATACTTCTCTTTATTGCTTTTTTTTTTCTTCAAAGACCTGCCTAGTGTTTTAGAATTAAGTGAATCCTTGGAGTGTAAGACCTGCAACTTCCAAATTCCAAAAATATTCCCTATACACCCACTGCTCACCACACTCGCTACAACAACCTAGTTCATGCTACCATCATTTTTAATGTGGATTACTGTAATAGCCTTTCTTTTGGTCTCCCTGCCTCTCCTGTTGCATCCCTACATCCAGCAGCCAATATGATCTGAAAAAACCATCAAACATGTTCAAAACATCATCTCATGTAGAATAAAATAAGTGCACATTTAAAATAAAACAAACCAATGATATGTAATGTATAGACAGATATATAGAATCTCTATCTTTCCCAGTACAATGTACACATGAAGAGACAGGGACCAGGGTCTTGTTCTAAATTATTCATTTTTACAATTCCCAGTAACTAGATCAATTCCTAACGTATTGTAGAACTGAATGTGCATTTGATGAGTTAATTAATTATGGGATAGTCAACATCTCTATCTTTGTTCTGTGATTTCATAGCAAGTTCTACTTCTTATCCTCAGAATTTGGTCTTGCCCCATGTCATTATTCCTAGTAATGTTTCTCCCCAATGTGAGATTAATTTAGTCCCCCAAACAAAACAAAAACAAATGAAAAACACAAGGAGATCCCTCTGCAGGACAATCCATTACGGGTTTTAGCAATGCATGTCCCTTAGAACGATGAGTGTGAATACTCTAGTCTCCAACTTTCCAATGAGCAGTTGCATCACATAATCACACTCATACACACACTATATCCCACATATACAATACACACCTGAAAAGGATAAATGTTAAACAACAGTCTCAACCTAATAAAAAAAAGAATAAATGCCTAACTACTCCCATAAGTTGGAGTAGCCCCTTCTCTATAATTTAGCTATAACTATGTTACCCATATTGTGCTTACTTTGAGTCTGCAGAGAACCAGAAACACATACAATGCTAAAACATACACAACACTCTTACACTGCTTTTCCCTTAGATATAAAAAGCCCATCTAAGGCTCTGAAACTATGGCTTTTAAGAGCTCTCTTAATTGTGTGTGTGTGTGTGATTTTTTTTGATGAGGAAGATAGGCTCTGAGCTAACGTCTGTGCCAATCTTCCCCTGTTTTGTATCTGGGATGCTGCCACAGCATGGCGTGATGAGCGGTGTGTAGGTCCACACCCAGGATCCGAACCCCCAAACCCCAGGCTGCCAAAGCAGAGTGTGCGAACTTAACCACTATGGCACAGGGCCAGCCTCCCTCTTACATTTTTAACCAAGGGTTATCTTCCGTCCTAAATTCAGTTAGGGAAAGAAGGTATTTCTTTCATTGCCAACTAGAATATCAATGTTCTATTGTCCAATCTTGTCATGTATTGAGGGAGTTACAGTGCTTAAAATCAATGAAAATAAATGGCTCTCTGGGGGTGTATTAATTATGTTTTGTTTAATTTTCTATATGTCTTATGATGTCTTGACATCTCTCCTTAGGCCATAGAGATCCAGGGAGAGACTGCCCCTCCCTGGGCTAGCTAATTCCTGGAGGTGATGGACAGCTCACTTGGAATATGCCTTTCATGGGCAGGCTGGCCAGACAAGGCCATGCCCCTCCCATCTTCTCATCTAACTCTTACACACCAAGCCATATTTCTCCTGCCCCAAATCAGCCCAGGGCCAGGTGCCAGACAATTAGGGACAGGCCCTATACCCTAAAGCCCATCAGAATTATCCAAATTAGCCAATCTTAAACTATCTATCCTGCCCTGCTGTGCCTTTCCTTTCCTGTGGAAACCCCAATAAAGCCTCTGGCCTTGCTTTCCCATTGTTCCTGCTTCTGGTTGTCCAAAATTGGTCAGTAATAAATATTTCTTTTAACGTCCTTGACCTCTCTGTGTCGACACTCAGTCACCTCCATAAATTAAAATCCCACGGTTGTAATTTTAATAGGGGATCAATCTGGATTATAGTGCCCAGTTCAGAGCACATTTGAAGGGGTTCTTTAATGAATTAGATTGTATACATGCAAGACTTGTCCATGACTTGACCAAGAAATTAAAATACAGCTACTCTAGTTAAAGCGGGATATGTGGTCCTTCTGCTGAGACTATTGCAAAAAACCATTTTTCACGAGGCGAAATAGGCACGCGATATTCATGTGTAATTCACAACGTTGGTTTTCAGAATTCTCTCCTTCCACGTGCATTTAGGTCATTTTAGTCAATATATTTTTTCCAGGTGCATCGAGAGCAAAAATTCCTGGTCTCTGGATCATGAACTTTATTTCCTATATCTCCTTTTTTCTTTTAATAACACCTTTCAGTGGCCCATTAATTCCACTTTTGACACCTTAAAATAAGATAAGAAAAAAATCAAGAACTTACTTCTCCTGCCTAGTCATCAAGTCTTTCAGATGATTGATGGAAGGACAGAACTATTCATATATGCCTGGCAGAAATCAGGTTTGTGCTCCAAGAATCAGAAGATTGAAAGTCAAGAAGGGCCCTGTGATTCATGACAGAGGGTGGTAGATGTGTGGACAAGTGGTAAAAAAGAGGAAAACATGGAGGCAGAGGCTGCGTGGGGGAGGGGAGAGGAACTGTAATAACTTTAAGGACTAACCACTTACAAGAATATTAAACACTTTTTTAAAAAAAAGTTATAGTGAATAAAACACTACAAATATTACAAGACTTCTGTCAAACAGAATGTTATTCATTGTTCATTTGTAACTTAGGAAAAGAAATAAAATTTAATTATACAGGAAGAGCCACGTCTGGATAGCACTAAGCGTTTTCTTCTATTGCTGATGCTTCCTATTAGCTTTTAAAAAACTGCCTGGTAAACTAGCTTGACAGATGTGCTAACAGAGATGGATGTGACATTACATTCTGGGTTTTGTTGTAGTTGCTGTTTTGGATAAACACAAAGGCAGTTCTGTGTGACTGATATCCGAAACTTTTAGTATTCAGTGATTTAGTGGATTTTATAGTTAGATAGACTCGATTTTATTTAAGACTTTCCAGCAGTTTGTCTTACTCTTTTCATCATGAATACATGGTGCAGCGATGCCAGCTGAAGCATAGTCTTCTTGACAATGAGGTAAGACTAGGCAAAGTTAGGACTCAGCCAAAAAGGCTTGAAAATGGTGGAGTCCGTGAACCTGAGACTGGACCACTGAGCAGCTCAGAATCAATTCCCGGGAGACTCTGTGATAGAGAGTTGCATGCAGAAGGTTTATTGGGGAATAGTCTCAGGCAATAACATTTGTAAGAAAGTGATGGAGGCAGAACGGGCAGAGGGAGACACTGACTGATAATCAAGCTGTAACTGAGGCCTTGGCAGAGCCAACAGGAAGCTCTGAAGCTAGACTGGCCCTTTGGAGTTGTCCCACATTGATTCAAGGTGTCTGGGCCTTTGTATCTCTGAATTTGCCAGCCATCACCTGTGGCTAAGACAACGTCCGGTGAGAAACACAGCTGTGACGTGTTGGCAGCGAGGATTGCCAGGAGATGGGGAATGGATGCAGAGACCCTGAAGAAGGATCTGGGAAGAGCACCACATTATCTACCACACTCAGCCTTGATCTGGAAATTTGGAGCCAAAGGGGTGAATGAAATCAGAAGGCATATAGAATGATTAACTTCAAATGTGGGATGTCAACTTCTGAATGAGTGATTAATCCCAGATAGACTCTCATGGGGACAATGAAAAGCCAAGGTTTTGGAATAATTTTAAAACATCAATTTTCTGAAGGCATTTTATTGGGCTAATAGGGGATGCTGGTTTAGTGGAACAAAGCTGGGGTAAAAACCAGTTGTTTCATTCCTAAAACAATGAAGACTGTTTTCGTTTATGGTGATAGCAAAGAGTAAAAGATTCTTTTTTTTCTTCACAAGTAAGTATCCCCATCTTGAAACTGAAATGTTTAAAAGAGAAAAAAATGGATGGAGATAAACTTTGATCAAGGAAGCACAAAACCTTCTAGGGCATCAAGGAAGAGTTTTAGGGCTGACATCAGGGTTTCCCCAGAGTGGCAGCTCTCAAGTTTTGGATGAGACAATTCTTTATTCTGCAGGCCTGTGCTGTGCTTTATAGGATGGTTAGCAGCATCTCTGGCCTCTACCTTCTAGATGCCAGTAGCAATCTCTCCTCCCCCAAAGGTGTGGCAACCCAAAATGTCTCTAGACGTTATCAAGCATCCACTGGGGGAGGGAGGCAAAACTGCGCCCGCAGAGAATCATTGGTCTAAAGACTCCTATTTCCTTTCAATTCGACTAGGGTCACCAACTATCTCAGCGTGCCCAGGGCTGAGGAGTTTGTCTTGATGTGTGAATCTCGGTGCTAAAACCAGGTGAGGGGCCAGCCCAGTGGCACAGTGGTTAAGTTGGCGCGTTCTGCTTCTCGGCAACCCGGGGTTCACCGGTTCGGATCCTGCGTGTGGACATGGCACTGCTTGGCAAAAGCCATGCTGTGGTACGCATCCCACGTATAAAGCAGAGGCAGATGGGCGTGGATGTTAGCTCAGGGCCAGTCTTCCGCAGCAAAAAGAGGAGGATTGGCAGTAGTTAGCTCGGGGCAAATCGTCCTCAAAAAAATAATAAATAAATAAATAAAACTGGGCAAGTCTCAGGGAAACTGCTCAAGTTGGTTATGCTAATTGGGCTCTGTTTAGAGTACAGCATGTTAGACCTGAAAAAAAATACATTGTTATACCAATCTAAATAAAAATAATGTGCAGCAGAATTGCTTAGCAAGAATTGTCTTTTGTACCTAAAATGAGCTTCTAATTTCTTCAGGACAATGTTAGGGTGACAAGCTACAATTACAAAGGTGAATTCAATATAATTTTACCTAATCTGGTAAAAGATATTTCACTAAAATTTGATGATACGTAAAAATGGATGTTGTTTTTACTTACTATTAAATCCATCTAGGTAAAATAGCATTATATTTAAAAGATTGCAAGAGAGAATGGTTTTGACAAATAAGTTTTAATGTTCAAAATCCAAACATTTAGGTAAAAATAAAGCCCAGTGATTTATAATTGAATTTTTGTGGAGGTTTGTCAAGTAAATTACTTTACTTATCCACTTACCTCATTTGCCCAAGGAAACTGAGGAAGTTGAAGAGAAAATGATTTACTCATGGGCACACAACTAGTATGAGGCTCTCGATACGTAGGCATTCTAAATATAATAGTGCAAACTAATTGAAAAGTTGCTAGTGAGAATATTTACTGGGTTAAATATTGTTCCTGTTGCTGGAAACGCATTATTGAATCATTAAACAAATACTTATTGAGATCCTATTGTTTGCTAAGGACACTAAGTGTTGGGGGGAAAAATTCAATAATACTTTTCCCACAAGATAGCAAATTTGATGGGCACCAATAAATCACTGATTACTATACATTGGGACATGAGTGAAGATTAATAATAACCATAACTCCTCATTGATCACCGGCTATGTGTCAGGCATTATGTTCAATAATTGGTATACCTTTTAATTAATAATTACAACAATCTTATAAAGTATGAGACCTATTCAGATTTTAAATATTATATTATATGTCTATATGCTAACCCAAAGATTTGGTACGTAGCTTGTCCAAGGTCATATGGTTTGCAAATGATGGGCCAAGAGTTAAACACCAATCTGGAAACTATGCTTTTAACTGCAACTCTGATCTCTGGCAAAATATGCGACTTCTATGATTTTGTTTCTTTATTAGTTATAATCTATTGATATTTTTAATGGAAAATATGTGATTATTGCTGTCACAAATATTATAGCAGTATGAAGTATGTGTATAATAATCTTTCTTAGATTTTCCAAAATAGCCTTAATTTCAATGACTTTGTATTGTTCTCAGACTATGTTTATTTATGATTCAAAAACTATGTGTACTCTAAGAAGATTATTACTACTATCTGTCCACTAAGGAAAGAGGGCCATTGAAATGACTTGCCCAGGGTCTCAGAGCTGGTAACCAGGAAATCTGGAATTAGAACCGGGACATCTGACTCCAAAGTCCACTTTATCAAATCCTCTGCCTTATAAAGTTGTAAGGTAGAGGGGGAAATGCAGCTAAAAAAGAGATTCGAGCTCGTATTTGCATGTACTTTTTTTCCTATGGTTTTATTAAAGACTGAAGATCTTTCTTACACTATCAGTGGAAATGGTGGTGAGCAGCAAGCAAAGAAAATCTTCCATGGGCAATAAAATCTCTCCACCCTCTTGTTCCTTACTAGTCATGGAAAAACATGTCCAGTTATAAAAGTATGGAAGCCTTTCCAGGGGCTCCCTTACTTCCTTCTAACTCTCACTATTGAATATTAAGACCCTATATTTAGAAAACCTATTTTTTGCGTGGGTTTTATTTTATATTCGAGTACAGATATTGTCTTGAATATCTTTGAAGGTGAGCAGGATTCTCTTTTGCTTCTCATAACTCCTCAACCAGGTCTTTATAAGACAGGGAGGAAAATGAATCCTCCTTTATGTTCATGAGTTCACGGTTCGTGGAACATCTTCAGAGTAGCTTATTGGATGCAGAGAGTGAACAAGACACTGCTTATCTTGTGTGACCACCTCTTGACCTAGTAGCTCACTACCATATATAAAGCCGAAATCCTGTTGTCGAATATTTGCTGGATTTTTAAATTTTTATTTTTGTTATGCTAGATTTTTTAAAGCCAACTGAAGGTGACAGTCAAGATTCTAGAAGGCCTGATTATAAGACAAAAACACATATTGTTTAGAGAAGGAACTCTGATGAGAGCAGGGGTGTGACTTATTCTCTTTGTCCTGAAGTCCAGCAAAGTGATTGCCACATGGTTAGTGCTCAGCCAACATCAGCTGTATTGAATTGAAATGGACTTCATGTATCAGAAAAGAAACAACTGAAGTATATATAGTTTAAACTACTATAAATATATAGTGCTTTTATAGAAACTAGTAGTTTAAACTACTATATAGTAGTAGTATACTAAGGTTATAGTAATTAACTATATACTCGTAGTTTAACTATATATAGATTACAATATATATTTAGTACTATAATGTAGCTCAGACACTGATCAGAGGAACTTTGCCTCTATTGGAAGGCACGTTCCCTTTAATGAGTGGCAGTGATGTGGAACAGAACAGACAAGGACTTGAATTTCAGTCCAAGTTCTGACATTTACCAGCTTAGCAAAGATGGTGAGCCTTTTTGCCCATCTACAGTCCAGGTTCCACGCCTATAAAATTTACCAGCAGAATTTCATTTCCAAAACTATGGTCCCAGTATTATCTTGTCACAAGCTAATCTCCACTCATTTAGTTTTAAGTGGGGAAAACCAGTCAGAAATGTTTCAGCTTCAGAGCTTTCAAGAAAAAACTTTAAGCTCTTTATTTCAAGCATGTCGTAAATGCAAAAAAATGCAGTCACCTCCACATTTTCCCCAAATTCTCAGCACTAATCTGCAGATGGCACCATATGTTCTATTTTATAAACTTTGTTTTATTTGTTTAAGGTGCTTTTGTTTAAATGCAAAGTAGTAATTACTATTTGAGATCTTAAAAGATAAATATAAAAGGAGGCTTTTGTATTTAAAAAATTAGAAAAGGGAATGTATTGACATGTATATCTGAAAATATAGAACGAAAAGAATGAGAAGAAAACAATCCTTCATTATGTGTATCTCCCACTGCATTTTTTTTTTCCTCTTCTTAAGGCATCCAGTCCTTCTGTCAACCTCTGTTGAAGTGGCTGTCCCTGTCAATTGTCTGTCACTGCTTCGTGTCATTCATAAAAAGACTAGCAAACTTTCTGAGTAACATTATAACTTCAATCAATTTGCATTTCTGCCACAGTGGAAATTATTTTTGAAACTTCATGCATCCTTCCTAGACTCTTTGAGGCCTTAATTGCCTAGAATGTCACTTGATCTATAAACTTTCTACAAGTCATTCCATCTGAAAGGAAGTCTGTATGAGCATGAGGAGCATCTTCTTTCACAAGACATTTTTAAACAAGTTCAAACATCTTGTCTGGTACATGTTCTTATGAGATATTGAGATGACCTATTGCCACGGTCTGTTGAATTATTTTTTGGTATTCCAGATTGGCAGATGCAGCACAGAGCCCTGTGGTGGTCACGACACAGACTTTAAAGTAAGATTGATTTACAGTCATGGATTTCCCTTTTACCAATCCTGTGACACTAGGTACTTCACAGCAACTGTGCTAACCTTAGGTTCCATTTTGGAAAACTGCAGATGGAACATGCCTAGCTCATAAGGTTACTGGCTTGATTAAGTATAATTGTGCTTCATACCTGGAACATTCTAGACACTCACTGATGGCCACTTTCCTTCCTCTGATGCCTGTCTCTGGGAAAACTTGAAGGGACATCTCCTAGGGAGCCCAAAACATGAAGCTCTGAGTAAAAGTCATGAATGTGGTGATGACAAATCCTGGCTATTGCTACCGAGTCCTGATTTGAAAGATTCTGTTTGTTATCTCTACAAAATATGCATCCTTGTCAGACTACGTATGCCGTTCTATCTCTGTCTCTCCCCTCCCTCCATTCTTCCATACCTTCCTTCCTTTCATGCATGTACTTCAGAAATTAGGTGCAGGGAACTGACATAAAGCAACATGGATTGGTATTTACATTTTACAGATGAAGAAACTGAGATACAGACAAGTTTCGGAACTTATCCACGTTCACTCAGCTAGAAAATGCCAGATCTGGGCTTGCTAGTTCTGTCTGGTCTTCCTCCTGCCCCAAGCATTTCTTGGCCATCCTATTAGTTTCTCTGATCCAATGATACTGAGCCTGCACTTTGTTTCCCTCTTAAAGAAGGGCTGATTCCAGGCCTAATAGCAGCTATTAACATTCTCATACAAGGTCCTTTTAAAATGTGGGAATAGCTTTGAGATTAATTTCTTTCAAAGCAAACTTGAACCAGCTTTTCCACTGATGCTATGAAGAGGAAAATAGTCTTGCCCAGGGTCGATAAAGAATTGAAAAGTGAGGTTAATAATAAAAGCAGAATTAGAAGCAGTTGCAGCGGTGATACGTCATGTGTGAGACTATAAAATAAATAGCAATTATCACATTAGAAAAATGAGTCTCTTCGAATGGGAGCTGTTTCTGACAACTCTATCTGCGTACCACTCTGCCCTGCCTTGCTCACTTTGTGTCTCAGTGACAAAATTAATGCATGACACTCCCCACATGAAAGCTATTTTGTTTCATAAAAACTCAATAACTGGAGACAAAACCATGCCATTCCAAAAGCACCCGCTTAGATATTAGCTTAATGTATTAGAAATATTGTTGGTATTACATTATATTTATCTTTGAAACAAAGATTACTTTCTTATATATGTTATGTCCATAAAGTATAATAAGAAATTCTTATAAATTGTATCAGATAGTGCATACAAAGGGATACGTGATATTATTTTATGCTATTTCTGAATCCTTACAACCCCTTTTTAATAATCACTAAGTTATTAATTTTAATTATTGCATCTTACAGATCAGAAATAGGAATGCAGAGAGGTGTAAAGACATGTTGAGTTTTACAGTGCATTAGAGTGGCAGAGAGAGAATTTCAATTCAGTTTTGTAAGAATAGCTGGTCTTAATCCTAAGTGTATATCACCTCCCTCAATGTATCATGTAAAATATCCACATATAAATGATATACTGTTCATTACCAATGGCAGAAAGTTACAATTGGTTTTTCCAAAGATGGAGACATTACTTCTGAATTTCTAGATAGATCAGAGAAGTAAATATCTCAGTTTTACTTAATTATCTCCATTTTGAAGTCATTTCCATCAAAAGCAAAAATCCTGACTGCTTCTTGAGCCTTTTTTGATGGACCTGTTTAATTGTTCCAAAGATCACACGCAGTGGTAAACTTCACATCTGTATCAGAACTGTAGTCCGCCAAGTAGGGCAAGCCTCATATTGAAGGAAATCTTATACACAAGCTCTTTCTTTCTTGGATACCCTAGTGTCATAATGGTCACCACCAGACAGACCCCTGTGAGTGTTGTCCATAATACAAATGCAAGCGTTGCTGCGAATAGTGTGACTCCAGCATTGTGTCACGGACAGAGGAGAGTTACCCCACCAGTAAAGACAAAATGGTTTTGCAGCACTCAGAGATAAGTTTGCCCCAAATGTATTTGCATAATGGAATTCTTTCTGCAGAGCAATTGGTTTGGAAGATGGATAGATGAAAAGAAAGTTCACTACTTCACACTATTGTAGAGGTTGCAGGCTTGTCCTCAGTTGTAATCATCATAGACTTATGTCTACCCGGGAATATCTAGACGCCATTGGTGCAGTCATACCTGGGACTTAGTTATATGGTGGACCCAGAAGCATTTCCGGAAAAGCACTCATCTTAGTGAAAGCAGTAGAGTGCAGAGCAGCAGTTCTCAGGTGCCATTCCCAGACAACATCAGCATTACCTGGACTTATTCAAGCCAAATTCTCAGGCTCTAATCAAGACCTACTGAAGCAGAAAGTCTGGGAGTGGGCCTGGAACTCTGTGTTTTAATAAGCACTCCTGGTGATTCTGATGCACATTCCATTTTAAGAGCTAAGCTTAATGCAACGCTTCTCAATATGGCTGTATTTTTAAATCGCTTGGGGAGATTTGAAAATAACAACAATTAAATGAAACTATCTGGAGATAGAGCCTAAACATACATTTGTCTTTTGTTTGTTTGTCTGAGATTTTAATTCTAAGCTTCTCAGCCACCACCCTCTATGTAAAATAAATAATATTTTTTTAGCACGTTATGTGTTAGACATGGAATAACTGTTTTACATTCCTATTGCACCTTTATGAAGTAGGTATTATCCTTATTTTGCAGACGAGGAAACTGAGGCAAGATAAACTAAGTAACTTTCTCAAAGTCACTCAGTGAGTAAGAGATGGGACCAAGACCTGAAACCTGGCTTCTCAGTCTCAGAGCCTGTACTCTGATCCACTATTTGGCATCAATCTAGACACACAGCAGGCACCCAGCACACACTGGTTCTCTCCATCCCCGCCAATGCATCAGGGTACATTTCTCTTCCTACTTTCTTGCATGTTCTTTAGCAGAAAAACATTGAGCTACTGGATTTTCTTTGTAACTCTGCTTTGCAGGAGCTAAATACTTCTCTTTTTTCCAAAAAAGAGAGAGAGATTATTTTAAGAGGGAAAGGAAAGAAGAGAAGGAAGAATGTGATTTCAAGAAAGACCTTAGGGTTTCCAGATTTCAAATGTAAGTGAAATAAAAGAAACTCTGATAGTATTTTATTCATTACATACTGTGCAATAATCTTTTTCAGGTTTTTTCCCTTCCTCACTAAACTTTGTTTTCGTTATGGGGTATAACCATCATGATTTACAGCTGGGAAACAGCTTTAATGTGAGGAGAACATTATTACTCTATTTGAAAATGACATCTCTTTTTGGTAACATTTTTAACTAAGCAATCGGCAGCAGTGTTAGCAGCTCAAAGAGTAGGATGGTATTTCTATCCTTGTCCTGCTGCAAACATTTTACCAACAGCCTATGGATGGCTATTAATGCTCTGTCACTGAAGGGTTACAACTGGGTTCAATTGAGTTAGTCTGTGAGCCTGATCTGAAAAAGCAGTATAAGAAAGAGGCAGAAAAACACTTCACCCTAGAAAAAGATGAAATTTATTGAGTGTTTGCAGTGTGTCGTACACTCTTCTGTGCACCTGCCATTTATCATCTATTTTGATCCCCCTGAAACACTCTGAGGAATAGCTATTATGATTCCCATTCTAGAGAAAGTTAAGTAATTTCCCCAGGGTCATTCAGTAAGTGACAGAGGCGGAAGTGAAACCCAAGCAGTCTGACTTCAGAACCTGGATCTCATCCTCTCATTATATAGACTTCTTGAATATTGTTTTCTAGAAAGTTCTATGTTGCTCCTAATCTTTTCCTTCACTTAATTAACAACAGTTTTTAAATGTGTATCCTATGCTAAAGACTGCTAAAGGTGTTGGGGATGCAGGGGAAATTCAAGATTAACCACATCTTTTTTTTTTTTTTTGAGGAGCATTAGCCCTGAGCTAACATCTGCTGCCAATCCTCCTCTTTTTGCTGAGGAAGACTGGCCCTGAGCTAACATCCATACCCATCTTCTTCTACTTTATATGTGAGACGCCTGCCACAGCATGGCTTGACAAGTGGTGTGTAAGTCCACGCCAAGGATCTGAACTGGCAAACCCCAGGCTGCTGAAGTGGAATGTGCACACTTAACTGCTGAGCCACTGGGCTGGCCCCTAACCATATCTTGAAGGAATTCATCACATTTCATTTATGTACTGAAATTTGCCCTCCTCTACAAACTGCAACTAAACTCTGTAAGTTATAGTTGATGCTGCATACACATTTTTTCAATGAATGAATGTACAAATGAATACATGAAATAATAAGGCAACCTGGGAATGATGGCTATATAAACATATGCTGCTAATACATGCCAGTGTTTTCAGCACAGACTATTTTTGTTCCCCAAAATCCATTCCTCTCCTTTTTCTTAGCAAATGAACCGCTGACATTTACCTAGGCTAGTAGAAACCAGGAACTGAATTACATTTCCTACTCCTCTGTAGCGAGGAATGGTCGTGTAATTACTTTCGGTTAAATTAATAATAACTGTATTTTTATGTGCAATTTCCAAGAATTGTCCTTGAAGAGAGGTAGCCTCCTTTTCTTCATCTTTTCCTCTTTACTGATTCCTGGAATGTTGCTATGATGGCTGGAGCTCAAGGGGCCATCTTGAACTATGAAGTGGCATATTAAGAATTGCAAGGCAGCAATCTACAAGGACGAAGATCCTGATGGTCATGAAGCTCTTTAATCTCCTTTATGTGTGAGAGAAATAAATTTCCACCTTGTTCAAGCCATGTTTACTCGTGTTTTTCTGTCACAAGCAATTAGTCCTAAACTTAATGATTCAGTATTAAGATACAAGTATGCATAAGGTATTGCAGGATGTCAAGTTAGGGAGCATCTCACTTAAAAGACACCTGGGAATTAGGATAGATTCCCAAGAGGTGGGGGCAGAAACGTGAAGAATGAGTAAGAGTTTACTAAACATCCAGGTTAGGAAATTCTTTCAGGAATCAAAATGATATTTCTAGGGTTCAGTGGCTATAGCTCTCTCCAAGCCACTTCCTGGTGATGATTTTGGATGTATAATATCCATTAAAAATTCATTCATTAAATATTTACTAAGCATCAAATTTAGCAGACACAGATTCTGTGCTCAGTAGAAGCTCAGTGGCCTTCACAAACAGGGCAGTCTCCCTCTCTGCTCTCACCTCCTGCTACTGAACCGACTTGTACTTTTTAAGTATTTAATGTGTTAGGAGAGTGACTTTTAATAGAACATGCCTGGAATTCTCTTTTCCAGTTGCAAAGTCTATCAAAACTCTTTGCATCCTCCTCCTCTTCTTATCCTTCACTTCCCTTCTCTTCCCAGACAATTCAGATGAGACTGAAAATGGTAGGTGACTATGCCAGGTCAAAGGTTGCTATGTGGTCCAGACCAGGATGTCAAAGCCCAACCAGGTGGAGAAGTGCATACAAAATGAGCCTGGAGCATCTTGTTGCACCAGACAGTAAAGAGGTATGGTAGTTCCCCCTTATCCACAGTTTTGCTTTATGCCGGTTTCAGTACCCACAGTCTACTGTGGTCCAAAAATATTAAATGGAAAATTCCAGAAATAAATAATTCATAATTTTTAAATTGCATGCTGTTCCGAGTAGCATGATGAAATCTCATGCCATCCCACTCCATCCTGCCCAGGACATGAATCACCCTTTGTCCAGTGTATCCACCCTGTATATGCTACCTGCTCGTTAGTCACTTAGTCACTAACTTAGTGACGTTAGTAGCCATCTCAGTTATCAGATCAACTGATATAAGTAAAGCAGTGCTTATGATCAGATAACCCTTATTTTCTTAATAACGGCCTCAAAGCACAAGAGTAGTGATGCTGGCAATTCAGTTAAACCAAACAAAAATTATGGTTATTAATCTCTCACTGTGCCAAATTTACAAATTGAACTTTATCATGTGCACATATAGGACAAAAACATAGTATTTATAGGGTTTGGTACTATCTGTGGTTTCAGGTACCCACTGGGGGTCTTGGCACATATCCCCGTGGATAAAGGGGGACTACCGTACTAATAGATGATGAAGCATTTGAAAAGGACATAGAAAGCTCATTGAAAGGACTCTCACTGACCTTTCTGGGGAAACTTGAGAATCAGAGTAGGTAACAATAGTAACAACTTATAATCCATTGACTAAAATATGAAATAACTAATCTATCCTTTTGTTTAAATGAATGAATATATTGAAAGTTTTACGAGAACTGAATTAGGTATATTGTTTCAAAGTAGCTCCCCATAAAATACTCGTTAATTGTAAAAGGAAAACCGAGTACTTTTCGGTGGAGACGGCTGCTAGACACTGTCTTCTCCAAATAGTCCAAGTGAACATCAACCAGCAAGGAGGCAAGAGAATCTGGGCATCGTGTGATGAGATGCAATGCAACGGATGTAGCACCACTTTGCTAATACTCTTGCCACAGCTGCATAGACTGAATTTAATCATAAGAAATTATCAGATAAATTCAAATTGAGGGGCATTCTCCAAAGTAACTGATTTGTAATCTCCAAAAGTGATAAGGCCATGAAAGGGAAGGTAAGACGGAAGACCAGCTTTAGGTTAAAGGAAAATAAGGAGACACAAGAAATAATTGTAGACTGATCCCCTTAGCTATAAATGGCGCCTTTGAATCTCTTAGAAGAACTTGAATGGAGTCTGAGGACTCAATGGTACTAACGTATCAATGTCGACTTTCTGACATAGGTGATGTGCAGTGGTCATACAGAAGGATGTACTTATTGTTTGAGGGCGATGGGGCATCATTTCAGCAACTTACTCACACATAGTTTTAGGAATAAAAAAATCCACAAAGTGTACATAAGACTTTTCTGAAAGTTTGATATTGCTTTAAAATAAATGAAATAAATGGAAATGTAAGGTGGCTGTAGGTATCCCTAGGTATCTCCCTTCTTTTTACCTCGCCCCCAACACTGCCCCTCCTCCTGACTCAATTCTCTGAACTAGAGAAGAGCAGATTGATCAACAGCATGAACGCTAGGGGCCAGCACCCTGGCCGAGTGGTTGGGTTCACGCACTCTGCTTCCACAGCCCAGGGGTTCACCAGTTCAAATCCTGGGTGCGGACCTAGCACCACTTGCCGGGCCATGCTGAGGTGATGCCCCACATGGCACAACTAGAAGGACCCACAACCAAAAATATACAACTATGAAGAAGTAGGAAAAACTAAAAAAATAAAATAAAAGCAAAAAAAAAAAAAGAGAGAGCACAAACTCTAAATTCCAGCTGATATGGATTTTAACCTAAGATCCGCTATCTATTTTATTTTCTATGTGACTCCTGGCAAATTATTTACCTCCTTATACTCAGTAACCTCCTCTGTAAAAGAGAAAACATAGCAGTGTTTGTCTATTAGGGTTGTTGTACGAATTAAATTAGCTACAGCATGACGGGGACTCTCACAGTATCTGGCATGTAGCAAGCACTGAATATGTGTTGACTTCTTTAATTGACTTCTTATGTCCTCATATGTATATCAGTAACTCGGACTACCTCTCTGTTGTCTCACCACCCAAGGCCAGCAAGGCACCCCTCAGAAATGCAGCATCACTTAGCCTCCTCTAATGTGACTGCTTGCATCTACCTCAAGCTTTAAAGTTTCAGAGGTGGAAGAAGCTCAGGCCAGCCAGTGGCCAGAATGCCTTTTCATCTCTGAACTCATTTGATCCTTACAAACTCCCTGCGACGTACCATTGTGTCCATTTTACAGGAGACCAAGGTTCCGAGAAGCGAAAGACCTTGTCCAATTCATGCAGCAAACAAATGGCATTGCCTTTGTGGGGACCCGGAATTGGCCACCCCAAGATATGTCTCTTTGGCATCAGGATTATTTGAGGCTGATTGCTTTTGATAAACTGGGACAGGGAAGGAGGCTCTGAGGAATGGAACTCGCCCTTTGTTAGGACACGTTTACATTTGTAATGTAAATCTCTATCTGTAAAAGGTGCCTCCCTCTCTGTACCAGGAAGAAGAAAGGAAAAGACCTTCTCTCTAGAAACTCTTAATCAATACCAAAGGCAAGGACTTAAATCTGCATTTTATTGTGCTAGTCTGGTACCTCCTGTAACTGACTTCCCTCCCCCTCCCAACTTTGGCATTTCTTAAGGATTAAGCATCTTTCCTTAGGCTAGGAACTGATTGCTGCGCTCAGCTGTGACTGTCCAGCTCCAGACAATCCACTTGCCTCCGGCTACGCCCACCGAGACAGCAGATCACTACCTGCTGTGTCCATCAAGCACTGTGCTGACAGGGCAATCTTGTGACTATTGTGGGAGGGACATTTCAATCACATGTGAAACACCCTGTTTGGGGGTATATAACCACTATGTGCACCGCACTTCTTCGTTGCCCTTTCTTCCTTCCTGGAAGAAAGGCCCCAGGCCATGGTTCCTCATAAAGCTTTGTTTAATTTTCTCTTGCTATTCTGTCTCATGTAAATTTAATTCGTTCTCCGGCCAGACGAACCCACATTTGGGGAGAGGAAATGTCCTCCTCCCCTACACCTTGATACAACACTCTAGTTCAAGTCATATATTCTTTCCACCACATTTAGCAACCCTGTTTAACTAAACTCCATAAGGGTGGCATTGATGTTATTGCATGCATTAAAAGGGGAGAGGGAGAGAAGAGTGGGTGAAGGAGAAATTGGAGGTGGAAGGTGAGAGTGTGCAAGGTTCTGTGAGGAAACACATCCATCTATTCCTCTTTGGACAGTGAGTTCAGAATTTAGGCACTGCAGATAATGGGGATCCATCTACATCTAAGAGTGAAGTATGAAACTAGATTGACACCTTGCGTCCCTTTCTCTTAAAAAGCTGTGAGCGATGGTGAAGATACTGGAGCTTGGAGTCTTTGTGGAGGGAGAGGTCTGGCGAGTCATCAGATGTGGCCCCACGGTGACACAGAACACTAGTGCCTGAGCATTACTTTCCCAGAACTGTCTAAGAAGAGGTATGGCCAGCTGAATCTTCTTCATAGATTACGTTTCAAGCAAATTTCAAGGAATTATGGCTTTGATGTGGTCGTGATCCAAATGAGCTGATAATTTTCAAATAGCATCCTTTGTGTTCCGTAAATCAGACGCATAGTCTCAGGAAGTGTGAGACACCTTTTGAAAATAAACAAATATTTCTTGATCTAGGGTAATAATAGAACACTTTTAACATTGTTTGAAAAAAATACTAAACTTATACTATCATTTTGAAAATATACAAGTAAATATGTACACTATCCATTACACACAAGTCTTAATTGCATCTGTGAACATTTTTTAAATAGTCGGGTATAGGGGGATATATTTATTTTTACTCAATCTTTCAGTGCCTATTTATTTACAAGTTAAAAGATATTTCTATCCTCTTTATGGGCAGGAAGAAAAGAAATATTTTACAAACCTTCCCTGCAATTTCCTGGCCCTCTTGAGTGTTTGAAATCCACACATTGCAAAGCCTTGTGACAGAAGAGAGAGACACACAAGTCTAAAGACTAAAAACTCTATCAGTTCTTCATCGTCATGTTCATCGCCAGTATAACAGGATGAAACAGGGATTTCCTTGTTGGCTCAGAAAATCAGGTGAAGCCTAAATCTGAAATCACTGGATAACAAGTACCTCAAATTATAAAAAGGGCCATTAAACCATCAATGCAGGGCCCAATGCCAGACTCTGACTATAGGTAAGAAGAGCTGAGACAACTACTGACATGCATTTAGGATGTCTTCATAAAGTTTTACACCTAAGAGGGTGTTCTGTGTTCTGTGTTTCTAGATATATCCAATCAAAGAAAGAAAGGTTAGCCGAAAGAGAACAACGTCTGTTGGAGAGTGGAATGGCTTGCCTGGCCTAGAAACTCACCTGTGATATGGTGATTTATAATAAGAAATATATTTTTGGTCTTCATGCCCATTTCTGGCACTGCTGCTAAAACCCTTGAAATTTCCCAAGTGATGAGAGCAATAAAGTTGTCTTTTGCTATGTTAATAAGGTGACTTTTGGACCCCACCTAAGGATGGGGGCTGGTTGCCAGGAGAAGCAACAGTGATTAGACTATTAGAACTTTCAGTCCCACTTCCTGGCCTCCAGGGAGAGGAGATGGGCTGGAGGTTAATCGTTGCCAACGACCAACAATTTAATCAATCATTCTTATGTAATGAAGTCTCCATAAAAACCCTAGAAGACGATTCAGAGAGCTTCCAGGTGTTATGGCCCGAATTCTGTCCCCACAAAATTCGTACAGTGTACAGTACAGAATCAACTGAGGAGTTTTTGTGGTGGTGGGGGGTGGTTTTTTAAACTATCATTGCTGTAGTCCACACCCGAGATTCTCAGTCAGTTGCTCTGGGGTGGAGCTTAGGAATCAGACTATTTTTAAAGCTCCCCAAATGTTTCTAACGGACACCCAAGGAAAGGAGCTGAGAGTGGTCTCCCAAACATGGTGTAATGGAGTCAGGAAGATCCAAAAGACCAAACATTCTCCCAAAGAAGGCATCCCCATTAAAATGCTGCCAACGTATGTTATTTCCTCCAGGTGAAACATTGTTTTCTACACTGATGACACAATATCTCCAAAATATGATAGTTATAATTAAAATATCAGTTTAAAATTCTTATGATGCAAAATGTTACAGAAATAGAGAGTTTTTACTAAAAAGGAACTTGGAGAAAAGGAGCTTTAAAGAAAGTGAAATTGTCCAGAGAAGATTAGAAAATCAAAGAAAAAGAGACGAATTTAGAAGAGACCATGCTTGTGACATTTGGAGAGTCCCTATATTGTGCCAGGTTCTGTGCTAAACTGTTAACATGTATCATATTATTTAATCTTTGCAATCATACTATGGCTTTCTTCCTTGTACCCTTTCTTGTACTATGACTTTCTTGCAACTGTAGGGGAGGGAGACGTTTCCTCTGCCTAATGTGGGTTCATCTGGCTGGAGAATGAATTAAATTCATGAGACAGAACAGCAAGAGAAAATTCAACAAAGCTTTATGAGGACCGTGGCCTGGGGCCTTTCTTCCTGAAGGAAGAAAGGGCACCGAGAAGTGGGGTGCACAGAGTGGTTATATACCCCCAAACAGGATGTTTCACATATGATTGAAATGTCCCTTTTACAATAGTCGCCAGACTGCTCTGTCGGCACAGTGATTGATGGAAACAGCAGATAGGTCTGCTATGTCGGAGGGCGTAGCAGGAGGCAAGTCTATTGTCTCAAGCTGGGTAGTCACAGGTGAGCACAGCAATCAGTTCCTAGCCTAAGGAAAGATGCTTAATCCTTAAAGAAATGCCAACGTTAGGAGGGGGAGGGAAGTCAGTTACAGGAGGTTACCAGACTAGCACAATAAACAAATGCAGATTTAAGTCCTTGCCTTCCCCATTAATTAAGAGTTTCTAGAGACAAGGTCATCTCCCCTTCTTCCTGGTAGAGAGGGAGATATCTTTACAGATGGAGAGTTCCTTTACAATGTAAATGTCTCTTACAAAGGGTAAGTAAATTCTACTTTTCAGTTGCTTTCCTGTCTGCAAAGTAACTAGCCTCAAATAATCATCATGCCATAGAGACATATCTTGGGGTGGCCAAATCCAGGTCCCCACATGACATATCAGCATCATCGAATACATCTTACATCTGAGAAAACTGACCAAATTCACTGAGAACATAAAGTGATTCATTGAGATTGGAGCTCCAGGTTCATAACATGAGGTCCATGGTCATCCGATTATAAGACACTATTATTGCACAGTATTCCCAGATAAATTGTGTAGGATTTTTCCATGGAAAGAAGAGAGTTGGGCTCTGAGATTACAGGTGTAATGAAGAAATTCCTAGGGATCAAAGTGACAGAAAAGAGCAGATCATGGAGATGTGAAGGCCATGAAATAAGACCACAGTAGCCCAAATGGAAACCTATGTCCCCATCCTCCACCCCCCCAATCTTGGGGAGAACCGATCCCATTGGAATCCAGATTCCAGCAGGGCATGTAAGAGAGATATGAGTTTTGCAATTCTTGCTCTATTTTTGTTCTAGATTCACCTGCTTAAAAGTTGCTTTGCCACAGCTTAACAGTGTGCTGAGCACTTTACACAGTATTGAGAACACACAGTGCAAGCACGACCCTTGCTGACACCTACATAATCAAGAAGAATTGACAAACATAGTAGAACAATGGACTATTTATGTTAAGGGCTATGAGTAAAATCATTTTTGTGCAGGAGGGATGATAAAATGCAGGGCAGAAGGAAAGAAGGAAAAAAATAAGATGAAGGAAACTAGGAAAGAAAAGTTGATTTCAGAAACATGAAAGAGCTATATGGGGGAAAAACCTGAAAACTGTAAATAAGTGCCTGAAATATTGACTCCCCACAAATAACCCACCCTCCGCCATTTCTTCTTGACTCTTCCTCCTGTAAAGAGAAAGAGCCAATAGCTTGTTAAGCCTTATTGATGACGATACAGCAAACTTTCACTTCTCCATATATCCACTCAATCCTTCAAAAAAATTCCCCATGGGTAAGGAGTGCTTTATAAACCGCTTATTTCCCTCTGAGTGCTATCATTATGGCACAATTTCTTTGAAAATGTTTCCTAAAAAAAACATTACCTACTGACTAATAGGGATCTGTCTCTGAATAGCAGAAATCCTATGGCAACTATTTACCAGGGCTGCAAATACACAATGTGTATGCCCTTGTTTTTCTCTTCTAGTTTGAATGTTATTTTTTTGGAAAATGACAAAATGTATTTCTACAGACTCTTGTATTTTTTTTCCCAGATCAATTGAGTAGCCTTATTTTTCCACTGCAGGAAAATGTACTAGTGATGCCTCTTGGGTGGGGCTACTGAAAGAGATAAGAAAAGTAGAAATTCCACCCTCCTTTAATCCATCCCAAGGCTCTGCCATGGGGCACAAAGCCCTTAAGTGTTTGCTATTCAGCCATGCACGATTCGGAGAATCTACTCAGAAACCATACATCTGTTTATACATCTTCTATTTCACTATATTTTCATTTTGATTGATTTTTGTATTTCATTTCTGAACTTTATAACTTGGAGATAAAACAAGCTTGGCACTGACCACTTGATATTGAAGAATGTACTGAACACTTGCTCTTAAGAGAAAATTGGATCCGTGATGTGACTATTTCTATTTAATGTCAGATAGTCATAACTTGTTAAGACTTGCTTTCTTAAGGCTCTGAAGTTGCACTTTTAATGAAAATTCATTTTCAGTGTTTGGTGTATGCTTATAGCAGAACTTCATCTGTAAACTACCCGTAATTTTCTTTTTCTATCCTGGTTCCTAAAATAAAATCCTAATACTGTAATATGGCTTACTTGAATTTATATCAGTATGAATTAGTAAAAATTAACAGTGAATTGGGGCCGGCTCCGTGGCCGAGTGGTTAAGTTCACGCGCTCCGCTGCAGCGGCCCAGGGTTCGGATCCTGGGCGCGGACATGGCACCATTCGTCAGGCCACGTTGAGGCGGCGTCCCACATCCCACAACTAGAAGGACCTGCAACGAGGATATACAACTATGTACCGGGGGGAGTTGGGGAAATAAAGCAGAAAAAAAAAAAAAAAAAAGATTGGCAACAGTTGTTAGCCCAGGTGCCAATCTTTAAAAAAAAAAAAAAAAATTAACAGTGAATTGAATGATATCTGTAGTCTAGTTAACAGTATCACATCCATGTTAACTTTCTGGCTTTGATGTTGATAAATTATATAGCATGTTACCATTGGGGAAGATGAGGGAAGTGCTCAACGGGCTCTGTACTATTTGTGCACATTTCTGTGAATCTACAATTATTTCAAAATAAAACAATTAACAGTAACAGAAGGAAACAGGGAATATTTCAGAGTAACAAATATAGACTTTGGAGCAATACAATTTGGGTTACTGGCTCCATCATTGAAGAGCTAACTTTGGGAGAATTATTTGGTCCCACAAAGCCTCATTTTATTCTTCTCTGGAATGGTAGTGATAGTCTGGGTTGTGAAAGTAAATAAGAAAAGTTTTCCAATGAACCTTGCCTGGAGAAGCTGCTAAAAATGTGATGAGCCATTAGTGACACAAGTAAAACTAACAATATCCGTGTTGAATTTCTTATGTTTAAGTGTTTATTTATAATACACACTGGGCTTTAGGCAAAAGCTATGTTTTAAGGTAACCTGACCTTTAAGTCCTTCCAAGCCTCTGAATTTCCTACCCATTTGTGTCCTTGTCCTGTCGCTTCGCGGTGACTGGGGGGTGAGTAACTAGTGCCAGGAAGAAGAATTTAACCATTCTTTGGTTTCCTCTTCCCCAACTAATATCTCCCTACTAACCACAGAGGCAAGACCCACACCTGCTGGGTAAATGGATTACCACTCCACGGCCCTTTGGTATTGTACAGGATAATCCTTTGAATGCCTTCTTTTACAATTAACGCAGATAATCTATTGTAATTAAAGTAAACAGTCCATTAGCTATCATCTTCTGCAGTGAAAGCAAGCATTTTAACTTTATAATCCTGAAGAGCCAAGAAACCACAATGCTTTTCCCTGTAATGATAGAATGTAGCACTGTAAAACACCCTTTGGAAAAGGACACTGATGCTTCCTAATTGGTTTTTTTTTTATTTGTTTCTTATCTAGTATTGAGCATGCCAGTGCATTCCTAATGAGTATCATCATTCTAGACAGATTTCTCTGAAAAGTGCTTCTGAAACTGTATTGCATGCTGACAGGGAGCACCAACCCCAATAAATGGTCCAGCATCTACCCAAAATTTTATGTACTAATGCAAACATGTATAGCATATTAATTTCCTTATTAAAGAAGTCATCCCTCTCAGAAAAATGGAGCCCTTCTCTTCACAGTCATTATGGAATTTCATCCCTCTGTGTAGAATTTCTGTGTCGTTGTTTTCATTTTATCAAATCTCAGTGACGTGTTCACAGTCAACTATGGACCAGTGGTTGAAAGTTGAAATTGATGTGACTCCAAGATGCGTATGTTCTTGTCAGTTATACAGAGATCAATTCTAAATGCATATTTTCGGCCTTGATTTCTGTAAGTGTTCTCCACACTTTGACAACCATCTTCCAAAGTTTTAACTGCAAAGGATGTTGATGAATAACAAGATAGCTCCCACGGGGCTGGCCCCGTGGCCGAGTGGTTAAGTTCGCGCGCTCCGCTGCAGGCGGCCCAGTGTTTCGTTGGTTTGAATCCTGGGCGCGGACATGGCACTGCTCATCAGACCAGGCTGAGGCAGCGTCCCACATGCCACAACTAAAAGGACCCACAACAAAGAATATACAACTATGTGCCCGGGGGCTTTGGGGAGAAAAAGGGGAAAAAATAAAATCTTTAAAAAAAAAAAAAGATAGCTCCCACACGAACAAAAGAATGCTGAAGACACATAATGTACGACCTGATGAACATTTATGATCTTAGAGGACTAATAGAGAGACTGAGACTTCTGGAAATAAGACTATCAGGCACAAAGGGCTGGTGTAAAAGTCTTATACACTAATAAAGGAAAAAAATCTCTTTTTCTGGTAAGTAACATCTTCAATAATATGATAAAATCAGGTTTTCAGAATTGTACATAACTTTGACTAATTTTGAATGAAGCAGACCAAGTCACTAAGATGTTAAAACCTACACAAAATAAAACTCTATACTTTCCCACCTATTTCCTTGGTGAAATCAAATAAATTATTTAACACCTAAGTCTACAATATCATATGTAAAATAAGGGAAATTAAAAAAGCTTTGCCAATTATTGCATGGATGAAATGATGCCATGCTTTAAAACTGCTCCATATCACTTAGAGTACAAGTTAAACTATAATATTTTTTCCCTAAATTATATTAAAATTGACTACCTGCCAAATTGATAAGAATATAGTTTCAGTGTCTTACCTCTACCATCCCCTTTTTGTTCTTAGAGCCTAAGGATCCTACTAGAACCCTAAGGGCTTGAAGAGTTCAAACATCATCCAGGCTCCTATCTAAAGCTGTTTAGGGGAGAGATAAAGGACTTTGGAGCTATGGTTGTTTCTATGGATGCTGTCTTTACTCCTCCAGGCCACACGTTGTGCTCTTGTATATTGTTTTCCACTAGTCAACCATTGTGGATTGTCTAAGCTACGATGAAGTCTCTACAATCCAGCTTCTGGGAAAACATCTTGGAACATACGGGAATTTGTCCTGCAGGTAATGTCCTTTCTTCAGTTCTTTGTGTGAATTGGATGCCCCTCACTTTACACAACTGTGGCCTCCTTCAAGCCCCCTCTCCCGGCCTGGTGGTTTTATGTCCAGACAGGCAAGGCTATCTGCCCTGAGGGACTCCATAATCAATATCCATATTTCTATTCTCAGAGAGTCCCTCTCCAGACATCAGTTTCTATTTTCTTATTCTTTTTATCCCTAGAAACACAAATAATTTCCTCCTAGCAACAAAAGCTTTCAAGCTTCTTTTGGGCCCTGGAACTCAGAAACACAAAAGCAGAGCTGGATTGCAACAATCATAACTGTGACTTAATTTAAGAAGCCGAGCTTAAGCTACTTCCTGAAAATAGTTGCATGTATCTAAAGTGATTCTATTTTCATTTAAAAGGAAAGACATGTTTAAAATACCAGCCACCATTATCTTGCCTTTTTTTCTCATGGTAACTGATCATAAGCTCATGAGAAAAGATTTAGAAGGTGCAATGATTGATTTTATGTGTCAACTTGGCTGGGCCACAGTGCCCAGATATTTGGTTAAGGATTATTCTTGATGTCTCTGTGAGGGTATTTTTTGGATGAGGTTAACATTTATATCAGTGGACTTTGAATAAAGCAGATTGCCCTCCATAATGTGAGTGGGCTTCATCCAATCAGTTGTAGGTCTTAGAGCAAAGACTGACCTCTCGCACACAAGAAAGACTCCTGCCAGTAGACCGCCTTTGGATGCAAACCACAACTCTTCTCTGAGTCTCCAGCCTGCCAGCCTACCCTATCAGATTTTGATTCACCAAGCCTCCACAGTCACGTGAGTTAATTCCCTAAAATAAATCTCTCCCAGTATATATATATAGTCTCTTTGAAGAACACAGACTTATAGAGAAGCCTTCCTCGTTCTTTACCCACTAGAGCAGAAACCAAATTAAATCTTTACCAGGGCACACTGCTACAGACTATAACATACATGTTATACCCAAAACACCTGGCTCATTGTACATCTCAGTATTCTCACTTATAGACTACAATTCAAACACCTTAATAATCATTCAGTCTCGTCACAACCTGGTCTTACATTGTCTTTGCAAACATTTCCCACCAACCTCTGTATTACAGATGAGGCTCCCACCCTGTCTTCACCTCCCCAAATATTCTCCTAGGAAGCCTAGGATTTATTTTTAAACTGTACAGATAGAGGGAGTAGGAAAATGGATGGGGATCAACTTTAATAGCAAAAGAAGCTCTATTTTCATTTGCCTTATTTTTACCTGCAATTTAAATTTCCATGTGAGGGAAGAATGCCATCTTCCTTGGGGACACAGCTGAGAACCTAACCAAACTGAACTGAAATTCACAAAATCAATCCATCCTCATGACTTTCTTCATTCTTTTACAAATCCATTTTTCTAGTCTCTCATGTTTCAATTCAGCCCAATCTTTAAGTCTAATATATTTGTTGAGTAAATTATGTCTCCCAGCCCCTCAGGATTAAAGTGAATTGACCTATTCTAATTTGCACAGGTTTTATATTAACAAAAGAGGATTTTTCCTGACTAAGCTGACTCTGGAGATCTAGGGAAGTGGGCATCATATAGTATTGAATTTTATGTAAAAATCATAAGAAACAATGAGTTATAGCTGTTGATCTTATTTAATCGTAAGTATACTTTGCATACATCAACTTCCTCCAGCCCTACATTGATGCAGATCATAAGACTAGCAAAGCTTTCCTTCAGATAATAATTCATACCGTGATGCTTGGGTAATTCAGTATTTCCTTTATTTTAAAAATTATTTTTAACACTCGACTATTTAAGCATGTTATCTTTAACGATAAGGTAGTCAAATATCATATTAAATACTCGGTTACAAAGCTTCCATTACATTATGAATGTTCATTTCTTCCCTCTGAATTTCCACCTATTGGCTTTTGTTAGTACTAAAGTACTTGCTGAAACTTTTCTTGAGGAAAATAGAAGAGGCTCTCAAGTTCTCACAAGGCCAGTCAATAGGGCCTTTTTTAAAACATTATTTTTATGCACTGTGGAAGTAACTAGATATCAATGTTGGTCTGCATAACAATTTATATGCTATTTTTCAAAGGAAGGCTGAAGATGGAAAGGCTCGTTCCTCAAGGCCAAAATACATAAAGGATCAGATTGTATATTTATTTTATTAAGAATTCAAGTGAATTGCTGCATTTGTACAATAAAGAAAATGCCCATGGGTTAAAATGCATCCAGTAATGTACAACTGCAGTTGATAATAAAATCACTTCTTGTTTCTCATCAATTGGAATGACAAATAGATTTGGGGGTGGGCAAAGGTGACAACTTTTATGTAAGACCCCTGACATTAGGAACTATGAACGGGGGCATTCTTTTTCAGTTAGTTACTCTATGTCAGAAAAATCAATACACAAATTTATTTACTTTTTTCCTTCCATAAAAATAACAAAGTAAAAATTATCAATATCATTGTCCTCACAATTGAGCTGAAGAAAAAAGTTAAGGAGGCCAAATTTCTTGAAACATATGTAACATCGCAATGTTTATCGAGTATTAATTGCGTATAAGGTGCTGTGTAGGGTATTCTTCAGTGATATTTGCTTATACTTTTTCTGCTAGAGACAGCTACAGTTGAAAGGTGATTTTCACAGAAGTATCATAATGGACCTTCACTGAGGAATTGTAATGGGCCTTCATGAGTAACTTCTCTCTCCTTGCAAATGCTCTGCTCCATTTGACTTATTAAAAACTCTCGCAGGTATATACCAAGATTCCATTTTACAAACGATCAATCCAGGCTCAGAAAAGTTAAAAACTTTATTCATTCACACTTTCATTTAAACATATTATTGAGAAACTAATTTTTGTCTGGCCATACCAGGTTTTGCCTTACAAAGATGAGCAGAAAGACAATTTCCAGATTTTGTGACGTTTAGAGTCAAGTGAGGGAAACGGGTATTGATCTCTTATTCCCACAATAAATGAAAAATGAAAAGTTGATAAACTTGCTATGCAAGAAAGGAATACAATTTTATGAGAGCATATGATAGTGCAATTTAATCAAGCCTCTCAGGCCAAGGGAAGTCTTTCCCCAAAAATATTATCATTAAGATGAGGTGCAAAAGAATTCAAATACTAGGCTGGAAGCCAGGGAAATTTAAACTGGTCCAAACCATGCCAAAAGTTTGCTATAGGTCATTAGAGAATTATTTTATGATTTTAGAAAACAAAATAAACAAAACAAATAAAAAAATTTAGCAGACTCTACTGTCTACTTCAGTTCTAATAGAGATTCCATGTTATTTTTAGATAGAGAAATTGAAATCTTAAAAAGTGCAAAGGCCAAGATTCTGTTCTCATCATATGATAGACTCCCCAACCCCCACACCACCTCCGTGAAGACTTCTGGGTAAAGACAAATCCAGTCGATTTCTCCACCGCACTGTTTTTCAGTTTTACTCGTGGATTCTTTTCTGGCCACTGAGAAGCTCAGAGCTCCTCTCATTCTTGGTAAGTAAGTATCTGGCACTCCGTTCCCAAGTCTGGAACAAAGGAGATGCATGTTGACATTTTGATGCTGGTCAATAGTTTTACAAAAGACGTCAACATATCTCCTCAAAACACTTTATGCCCTAAGCATCCCTTAGATGAAAATGCCAGCTGAATTGTTTCATTCTTTCTAAATAAAACCGTTCAAAAGGTGCAGGGCATCAGAATGGACTACCTGGGACTAGCTGTGAAAAGACAGCAGGAAATATAAGAGGTCAGAAAGAATAAAAGCAAGGTATTCACCATTGCCATAAGCATCAACACGGCCCCCTTGGCTAACCTTTCCTGAGGTTCTGACCTCACTCCGCCTGGAGAAAGTTCCTGTGCAAATGAAAGATACCTTAACTCTGATGCTGGTGTAGCAATAGAGATATGTCTTTGGGTAAGATCCAGGAGGTAGTGAAATAAGGAATCATAAATTCCACAGAT
The DNA here is from genome assembly GCF_021613505.1 of Equus quagga. NCBI lineage: Eukaryota > Metazoa > Chordata > Mammalia > Perissodactyla > Equidae > Equus > Equus quagga. The sequence goes on along the minus strand of NC_060279.1, from coordinate 57,378,479 downwards.
GCTTATGCCTGCTAACAGAGAAAAATACGAGGGCCTCTGAGTGTTGCAACTGTTTGCATCTGTTCTCTTTATGTGTAACTGATGTAAGAAATTAGTGACTGCCAGAAGTCACTTGGTTTGCAATTACAGTGTTTAATGATATTAGTATAAACAAGGAAAATGAGCTATTCTCTTCTAGAATGTAAAGCACAAATGAAGGTGGAATCAACTTTTGAGATACTATATCACTTGTGACATCCTTTGTCATTACCTAAAGCAAAGGAATATTCTCACTTTACTGACAGAGCAGATGGAAAATCCCCAAGACCTGCTGATATAAGATGGAGGGAACTTTCACAAAAGCTCCAGAATTCTCATGACGGGTCATAAGAGTGGCTATATTTGTCTCCTATGGGTCAAATGGGTAGGTGTAACACAGATTAAAAATTACAAAGCTGGTCATATTACAAATTAAACTTTGACCCCCCGGTGCTTGTTCTGTGTCAAAATGAGGTGCTATAATATTTATCCTTGTTTTTAGTCTGACTCCGGTGCCCATGCATTCTGAGGTTCTGGCTTTCACTAAACCTCCCAACCAACAGTGTAACCTTCATATTAATCCAGTACATCCCTGGGTAAGCCATTTCAGTAAAATGAGAGGCAGAAAAATGGTCTGCAGAATGCGTTTATTAATCTCTGCCTTGAATAATGCATGGAAATGATGGTATGGTCAGAAGACAGAGAGGCTGAGAACAGTCTTGACAAACCAAACACTTGCAAATATAAATGGTCAAAAAATAAATAGTGTGTCTCTTAAATCACAAATGCAATGTAAAGCTCTCTTTCTGGAATATCTTTTAGTCAACAACGGAAGAAAAATTAAAATCTAACAAGAAAAGCAACTGTTTTAAAGAAATATTTTGTCTGGGGGTGGCTGTAGATTTTAGCAGAAAATGGTTGCATTTTGGAGAAAGATGGATATGAGTTTGAATGCTCAATGTGCCACTTATTAGCTGTAAGACTTAAATAAATCCCATAACTTCTCAAAGTCTGAAATTCCTAATTGTAAAACAGAAATAATTCCAACTACTTCATTATACCACAGTGAAAATGATGTAAGTTAATGAACACAATGAGCTTGGCATGCGATAGGTAATTAATAAATACTAGTCTGTCTCTTTAAACCATCTAAATCCTACACTTTTAGTAGGATTGACTGTTTGGCAAATCACTGGAAATCTAATGAAAGCTTTCTTATAAAAATTGTAGACAAATACAGCTTGCCATTCATTGCTGAAGTTTCAGAGATGGTGACTTTTTTTTTTCAGGTATACTTTTTGGTGAAAAAGATTGGCCCTGAGCTAACATCTGTTGCCAATCTCCTCTTCTTTTATTTCTCCCCAAAGCCCCAGTACACAGTCACATATCCTAGTTAGAAATCATTCTAGTTTGTCTAAATGGGATGCCGCCACAGCATGGCTTGATGAGCACTGTGTAGATCTGTGCCCAGGATCCGAACCTGTGAACCCCAGGGCATTGAAGCAGAATGCGCAAACTTAACCACTTGGCCATGGGGTTGGCCCCCAAAGATGACCTCTAATCTATTAGTAGATCCATGCATTGTCCACGCATCACTGGCTTACACAAGGTCGATAGACAAGAAGAAAGTGAAGGGCAGGGAGAGTGCTTAGGATGTTCTGAAAATATTCAGACAAATTGAGCAAAATTTCACAGAGCATCATCTATTAAAATACTCAACAAAGCATATTTCTTGGAGACTAGTTGTATGGCAACGATCACTGATCACTTCCTTTCTGAAATGAACTGCTGGAATGTAAGATCAAAACAAAGAAACCAGATGCACATATTTGCAACAAAACATTTTGTTCTGCTATACTTAGGTTAGTGTTGTCAAAGTTATGATTATTGGCTTAAACTCTCAAATTTAACAACCCCCTTGCTTCTGAATGCACAGAGCATCTGGAAGTAGTAGAGAGGTTTGGGACCATGAAATCAGACACTTGGGAAATTCCTACTCTTGAACCCCCAAACTAATTCTGATGTTTTGTTGGTTTCTTTAGACATATTCTCCTCTGAAACTTCTAGACATTAAACATTTTTTATTGCATATTCTTCCTTATCTAAGGCATATAGTAATGAAAAATCCCTTCAATCACTGTCTTCTTTTGAGTTATTATGAAAACAAGTATTGGGGGACAAATAAGCCCATCTTTATATACAACCTAATTTCACATTTATTACAGTGAATAATTATATTATTAATAGCCATAATTACTGTAGTTTTGCAAAAAGTACTAACTTGGGAATTTACACAAGATTATTTATAACTATCCTTTTGAATAAAATGTTTCCAACTACATATTTATCTCAAAGTATTAAAATGATTCTTCTAGAGCTTCTGTTTCTAACAAAACCTTGATACTACTGAAAATCTTGAAAACTTTGGTGTATGTTTTTATGTATGTCTTTAGTTCAACGGTGGAACAAAAACAACCACAGCAAAAGTCCTTGGAAAAGGAAGGCACGAGTTAGTTTTAGGTTAGTTAAGCTGAGGTCATAATATTAAATGTAGTGGGGAATATGCATTGCAGGTCAATGACAAATGATAAAGCAGGTGTTGTCTTTACTCAGAAGCAAAATCTAAAGACTGAAATAATTTTTCTATCAAAGACCCAATTATTTGGTCAGGTTGGTTCTAGAAGCTAAGATATGCATGATCCTGCTGCGTCATGAAGAGCTGGTAACATGTAGAGGCTTCGTTGCATATAGAATGGCATTTGGAGTCCACAGGCACTTTGACAAAGAGGGATTTTGAGCACAGTCATTTTTAATATATGCTTCTCACAATGATGAACGTGTCAGGCTACAAAAGATCGCTGAATGGAAAAAGCCAGTCCTCAGTGGGACACAATTTTTCATTGAGAAAAAAAAACCCTCTCGCTACATCTTTCATTCCCCATGTTGTGCATGGCAGATTTTGTTCTGCATTGATCTATCCAATTACTAATTTAATTTAACGTGTGTATCTATGAGGGTGCAGAACCATTTGTGGATGGGAGCTGAGTATTCCTTCTGAGGGCATGCATATGCTTTCCGGCGTGCACATCCACAGACAGCAGGTGTTAAAAGCAATACAAAAACCCAACTGTGTGTGTCCCTCTCCTGCATCCCTGAGAGGGTTCAGGAGAATCTGAAGTCTCAGAATATTCAGATGCAGGAGCTGGTAGGATAGGCATTCTAATTAATGTGTCCACCACCCCTGTTTTCTCTGCAGTTTCAGCTTCCCTACATTCTCCCTCCATCCGTATTTATTTCTGCACCTGATATATTTATTGAATACCTATTAAATGTCAAGCCCTTTGCTAAGAACTACGGATTCAAAGATAAATAGAGAAAACTGCTGCCCACAAGGAATTTACAGACTTGTATCGGAGGACTCGCAAACAGATTATCAGAGACCCTGGTGGCAACAGTTCTGATGGTCTAATGGAGGTGGGGAAATTGCAACGTGAACTGAAGAACGAGGCTGGATAACTCAGCTAGGGAGAGAATTGAGTTTTGGAAGGCTTCTCAGTGGAAGTGAATTATTAAATGCCAGCCCTTCCTGGAGATTCCCCTGGAACAGCCAACTAACAGTCTCTACTCTGGAAAAATTTAGTATCTCCACAGCGACCCTGCCATGACTCTATAAGCAACTATTATGGCAGTGGCACAATAAACACATTAAGTGTCAAGTTGATGGTAGCCTCTGTAATGACTAGAGCATAGCAAATGATATGGAACTCTCTCCTAGGGGGAACAGCAGAGGTTGGGAGAGCATCCTGGAAGAGATTACATCTGAATTACACATTGAAGAATACAGTCGGCCAGATAAGAAGAAAGGAAAATTCATTCCAGAAAGAGACTTGAGAGAACCAGGCCTATTCATGAGTCTTTGGTTCCAGCAAGCTTGGCCAGAGTTGTTTCTCTATAGGGAAATGTTGATTTTGATTCAGCAGGGTTTGCTAAAGGTCAAGACTGGGAAACTTCAAAGAAAATAGAAATTTTTTAAAAAGGGGGATAACAGGAAAAACTGAATGGGGTGAGGACGGTGCCTTCTTTGGGGATAAAGGGAAATAAGGTATGATTCCTATCTCTACCACAGGGCGAGTTTCTGTAACTCACAGGGTTTCCAGAAGAAATGATTGAAATAAACTTCTTACCTCCATGCCTGGGAACTAGTCAGCACTTAATAAAAATAGTTCCTTTTCTCCCTCACTTCTCTCCCAAGCATCCTTTTTCAATGTATATTTTCTGAAAACCTCGTTTATATGTCTGTAAACATCCTAGAAAAACATACAGAAAATTCGTCAGAAGAAAGATATTGAATAGAAAAGCAAGATGTTGCTTGGTGTAATATGCTAGTTTCATTCTACTCATGGCCTTAAAATCTGACTTATAACATTCAAGAAAACAAATGGATTTCTTCACTCTTGCCTAACTTTCGTGTACATGATACATAAATAATGTAAAAAGGTGACTTCTGTGCTGGCTTGCTTTCTCTTTCACTCATTTCCCAGTACCTTTTCAGAATTCTAAGAGCCCTGTCATCATAATATGAAAAGAAAACCATGTTAATTGCATTTTCAAGATAGGTAAAAGCTGATCTGTAATGCTAGCTAGAACCCAGATAGCACTTACCATATCTGGACACCATTCCAATCTATTAATTTAATCTTCATTACAAGTCTATGAGTTAAAATCTGTTATTATTCCTATTTTAAACAGGAGTCACAACAAATAAGCTATATCAGGCCACACATCAAGTAAACAGTATAGACTGGGTTTGAACCCTGGCAGGATGCTGAAGCTTCTGTGCTTTTTTAAAGAAAGACACATATGGTAGAGGGATCAACAGAACAAATTTTTTAAATGCTTCTCTTCTTCCCTCCAATTTCAGATGATTGAGATTGGGTTGAAAAAAGCCGTCTAACACTCCCTAGGCACACCCTCTGGAAAAGTAAGAGAGTGGTATATGTGTGTGTATGCATGTGTGTGTTTGTGTATGTGTGTTTAAATGCCCTTGCCTGTGCTCTGGAGATGCAGATCCAATGAAGTTCCAAAAAAGGCAAAGACGTGTCCAGCACAACCTCTGTCATCTCCCTTGATTCCCACAACACACCTCCCATGTAGACATCATCATTCGCACTCTGCCAGTAAAGAAATTTAACTCAAAGTGGCCAGGAGACTTCTCCCAGGTGACAGAGTTGATGTGGTAGAGCCAGGATTTGAGGGCAGGTGTCTACATAAAAGAGACAGTGCTATGAGAGGATTTAACAGAAAGCATCACATTTGTTGGAAATGGGCATAGGTTCAGGGGAGGCTTTTCTGAAGAGAGGGTGCATGCACTGACATCTGAAGAATGAGTAAGACTAACTCAGAATGGAGGGAGCAGTGCTCCAGGCAGAGAGAAGAATGTGAGTAAAGAAAGCGTGGCTTGCATAGGCAATAGAGAAAAGTCCAGTATTGCCCAACACAGAGAAGAAGCAGGGGGTCAGTGCAGGATGAGGAGAAGTAAATAGGAACCAGATATTGAGGGTTTTGTAGGATAAGACAAGGATGCTAAGTCTGTGTATTAAAAGGAAAGAGCAACCACAGCAGAGTTCTAAAGAGTGTCCTGAGCTTTCCGCTCAGGGGAACAGCTGTGCAATTAACATGAGCAGATTGGCGTTTCTGAAATTGACTCTATAGGTAGAATACCTAGCACAGTGGATTCATGTAGACCAGTCAGGGAGCTCTGGCAATAATGTAGTCAAGGGATGGTGGACAATTAGAACACAGAAATGGCAGATGATGCAAATGGATATGTTTGAGAAATCAAAAATCAGCTGAATTTACTGAGAGATTAAATGGGTGGTTAGAGAGAATGAGAGATCCAAGCTAGACTTTTGGCTGGGTGGACCGGAGCATCACTCATTAAGAAGAGGAGCATGGATTAGAACCACCTGCATGGCAGGAAATGTGGAATGGAGAAATTTTAAAGGATTCTGAGCAATAGACACCTATTCATGTCCAAACATTTTCACACACTCACCTATATATAGGCTTTCAAGAGGAGGAAGAGTATCATGAAACAAACACAGCAAAATCTGTGCAGCTTACATTCACTGCAATCATCCAGTGGATATAAAAGAGAAAACTTCACTGTTCTAGAATCTCAACAGCTGATTTTCTTACTGCCCTGAAACTGAGGTTCAGGCAAGCACAGGCTCTCTGTTCTCTAAGAAGTTAAGATTTTGTTTTTCCTTCTTGAACACTTTATTCATTCCTGGGACAGAAGAACAGGTTAGACACGCCAGCAACTACAGATCCCTTGGAAAAATCGTTCCTTCATTTTACATATGAGAAAACTGAGGCTAAGGGAGCAGATAACAAATACCCAAGGCCACATAGCATCTTTCTACATTAGAATTCTATTGGACTGTCAGGTATCATTCAACTCAATGACAAGATGTGAAGGTACTGTCCTTTATACTTTCCTTTCCCATTCATCCCAGGGTCAAGGCACCCCTACAGATCAAATACAGTACACTCAAACACTGACATTCACATGAGATGCTTTTCTGAATGGCTTTTTGCTTCCTTATCGAGTATTTGGTAGATTCAGTAATGCCAGAGACATGAGCCAGTACCAAGTCCAATATCCCATAATTTAACTTGCTCAAAATCATTATATTCTCTTCTTTAAACTACGATTTTCTTTAGACTTCCTCCTGCTTTTTTCATTTTTATTATAAATAACAGCAGTTGTATCTTGCTTCAGGTCAAAATGCACGTCAAAAGGAAGATTTGTTCGTTTCTTCATCTGTGTGTATGTGTACGGGTGTGTGTGTAAGTGCATAAATTTCTCTTTAGGAAATTTAAACACTTGGGCATGATTAGAGATAGAAACTGGCATAGGTCATGGATATTGGATGATCTAGTAGTTGACTCACAAGCAGAACTTGACACGATTTGTCTTGATGTGATTCTTGCTTGCACACTAATCTTGAAGCATTTATGAAATTAAAAACTAAAAACTATGCATCAGGAAAATGACACGCTCTTACATCATACAACTTTTGGGTTTCTCTCAAAGAGTTGAAAGGATAAAACCTGGATACTCGGATGACAAGACCTACCCTATATTCTTGCAGAGAGAGTCTGGTATAGAGTGGAGCCTTGGTCTGGATGTGGGACAGCAGTCAGACTTTCTGGATTCTAACCCTGGGTATTTATGCCCAAGCTGTGTGCCTTAGGAGAAAATGCTTAAAGTCTCTGAACTTCAGTTTCCTCATCAGTAAAAGGGGAATAATAATTGTACCTACTTTGTAGTGGTCTTGTGAGGATTAACTAAATGAATGTAGTGACGTGTTCAGTGTTGTTCTTGCTAGCAATGCTGAGGATGATGATGAATATGTGCAATAAAAAGTTGAGAAATATTGGAAGGCCTAGGGAATGCTCTACAGATAGAGATAATTTGTGACCAAGCTATTAGAAAATAAGATTCCTGCATATGTCTGGGCCAAAGAAAACCAGGTTTGTAAGAGTATTCTGAATAATACTTCGACTACTTCTGCAAGGAATATACAATTTCTAGTTAGACAGACAATGTCTTCTGTATGTCTCTCCCTTTAGTTCTAGTTTATTGCTCAATTGACGAGCCTCAGAAAAAAATACAAAATATGTATATATTCATGTATAATGTATCATATATACCTATGTTTAAACTTTTTTCATTAGGATCATGATTATTAGGGATGTTCATTAACATTAGAAAAATTGAATAAAGTAACTAATTTTGTATTGGACTATAATGAGTGTAATGACTACTTGGAAGATTTAGGTGGCAGAATTGTTTAGTGGTTTATGTGGGCTTTCTAATTAAAAAATAGGTTAAGCCAAATTCCAAGATTTATTCTATTTCCTTGGGAAACTTATTTAACCTCTATAATCCTCTGTTATCTCATCTTAAAAACTAGAGTCATATAACTTATTTTACAGTTTTCAAAATAGATGATAAAAAAGAAAATATATATCAAAGGCCAGGTATCTAGGAGGAGCTCAAACGGTGTTGATATCCAACTCATCGGCATAAATACACAATATAAATGATGCAAAACCACTTGTCTTTTCTTTTCAGTGAACTAATTGACAGGTCAATTTTAGAACATGCATAAATTGGAAGATCTCCAAACTAGGAGTCAGGAGCTCTGGATTTTCATTTTGACTCTGAGCTGTTGTGGTTCTAAGCAACTATCAACCTCATTGAGTAGAAAGCATATGACACAAAAGTTTTGTGCCAAGGCCCAGCTAGACCCAGTATTTCCAAACTCCCTATGGGACCCCAAGCAAGTTATAGGAATATATGAATCTTAGCTTGCACATCTGTAAAATAAACCAGTGACCTACATTATCCTTAAGTGCCCTTCCAACTCTGAAATGGTATGACACTAACGCCTAATGTTTAAAAATATTTTAAAATGGAGCTCACCTTATTTTTTTCCCTGAAAATTGATTTTTAAATGGTCCATAAGTTGGGGTTTTGGGAAGGAAGGCAGCTCTTCTTATTTCAATAGGTATGTGAATCCTAAGTCAGAGGCAGATTTTCTGTTAGAAAGAGTTAACTCGGAAGAGCTTGTGGTAGTTGTGCATCTTTTTAAGACAGATCTTTTTTCTGTCCCCAATGAGAGGAAATGTATGTCCAGTCAATGGCTGTCAGCCACCGTCAGGAGATTTGTTCATCGCTCACTGTCCCTTTTACATTCGCAGCATCGTGCATTTTAATTAGGAGCACTTACAACCAGGTGTGCTCTCTACCCGCCTCCTAGAAAGGAAAGTTAGTATACTGCAGAAGACACTTGTCCCAGGTGAAGAGAACCAAACAGAGCTCAGAAAATGGACTGATATTCATAGAATCAGTAAAAAGCCCAGGAGATTTCAAATGAAGGATCCAGTTTTCATTGAGTCAATATAAATACTCTGATGACAGTGGCTCAAATTCCACATGCAATATTGATAAAAGTGGTCCCTGTTATCACCTAAGAGTCTTCCCATGTGCCAGTTATACTGTGCACATGTTATTTTACAGATGTGGAATTTATATTTAGAGACGATATTTTACCTGAAAAATGGAGATTAAAACTCATGTCTCACTGTAACTTTACTTGATGAAGTTTCTTCTTCAACGAATTGTAATAGTGCTTGCTGTTCTGGTGGCCACATCATCCATTTAAGGAGGAAAATCTCTTTGAACAAAAAGGAAAACAAAGTGAATTAAGGGAGAAAGAGAAAACAGAAGAGTGGTGCAAAAAACTAGGGAACCTAAAGAAAAATAGTCTTATCAAAATAGGTGAAAGAAAGAAAGAAAGAAAGAAAAAACATAGAACAGAGGCAAAGAAAATGATTGCGGCAGAGCTGTGAGCCAAAAGGAAAGTACTAGAGATGGGATTTTCTTGTAACAATGCAGAAGAGGAAAGAAGGAGCGAGGGGATTTTCTTGTATGCACGTTAAAGTCTAACCATTTCCCTTAAGGAGTGTGTGTTAGTGTCTCTTTTGATCAGTAAGTCAATGTTTCAACTGTGTTATCACTGCCTTCCTTGTGGCTTTTAATAATCATTCTTGAAATAGAAGTGTTTTTGCAGATGTATTGGGAGATGCTCTTCTCACTTGACTGATTATTTAATCCACCCTGAAGCTGTCTGTCTGTCTGTAGGACAAGGTATTCATGAAAGCCAAGAAAGCTAAGAATGGTGCTGACATCTTAGAGGAAATTAACATACATAATGGCCCTGTCAATCTTTGCTCCCCTCAAATTCCATTTTGTTGGTTTATACTAAACTCAAGCAGTCTCTCACTGGGTTTGCTCTCTTTCCCATGCATCAGTCAGTTATTCCAGCTTCCCTGAACTCCTACTGAGTGCTAGGCATAGATGAGTGCCACAAAAAATATAAGCAACATTTCCACCACCCACAAGAAAGATACAGATGTTACGGACCGAATGTTTGTGTCCAAAATTCATGTTGAAGCCCTGACTCCCAATATGATGGCACTCGGAGATGGGGCCTTTAGGAGGCTGTACATGAGGTCACGAGGGTGGTGCCCTCATCATGGAATGACTGTCCTTATATGAAGAGGAAGAGACAGGAGAACGAACTCTCTCTCTCTTAACACATGGATGCATCTAGGAAAGGCCACTGGAGGACACAGTAAGATTGGGGCCATCTGCAAGCGAGGAAGAGAGCCCTCATCAAGAACTGACTCTTCCAGCACATTGATTTCCCAGCCTCTAGAACTGTGAGAAATAAATGTCTATTGTTTGAGCCACCCAGTCTATGGCATTTTGTTATAGCAGCTCAAACTAAGACAGTGAGTAACATTAGACAAAAAGGTAGCTATGAATACAACAGCCAGGGAGCCAGACTGCAAACAGTAAGGATTTTTCTAAGTGCTGTAGACCTGACTACATTAGGACAGAGGGGGAAATTCCCCTTGAGTTGAGGAGATCAAGGAAGCTTCATCAAGGAAGTGAACTGGCAGGATTCCTAAAAATTAGCCCGATGGAGGAGGCCATCTCAAGCTGAGGGAAGTATGTAAGCTTATTTGGCAAAGAAACTTAAGCTAATTGTCCAATTCGGAATGATTTTTACTGTCTGTCTTAAGTGCAACCCTGAGATAAATCTTGAAAATGAGTCCCTGCTCAGCTATGATCAATTAGATGTGTCTGCCATGGTTGCAGCGTTGAAGAGCATCTGCGTTAACAGCCATATTCAAAGAATTCAAAGAATGTAGTGAGCAGAAGCACCAAGTTTGGAGTGGGTGGAGGAGAAGGTTTACATAGTGGGTGAGGAGATTGGTTAATAAAGGGAATTTAGGGCAGATAAATAGTTTGAGGAAATTATACACAGTGAGAAAATTATACACTCATATTTGTGACTCACCTTAATATGTGTGAAAATCTAGTGGGACAAACTTCGTTTGGCTTAATTCCATAGCTATTCCATTCGTACAATTTAGACACTGTCAGTCATTTATCATTTCCCAAATGTTAACAATCCTTTAATATATTTTATTTTCCCTGTTACATACTGCCTTGTGTGTAGTCTATACTTGGTTAAATAATGTGTTGCCTGATTTCCCAGATTTTCCGGTAGATGTCATAGGACGGACATCAGAGAACTCTAAGATATTGCAGTGTGCTTTAAGTACAATAGCTGTGGTGGAGAGGTTGTGGGAGGGGCAGAGATAGCAAAGGCTTCTTACAGGAGCTGCCTTGTCATCTAGATGGATCTTGGTCAGGCAAGGCTCTGTATGTATAAACTGCAAGGGAGAGTGAAGAGGAAATTTTAGGCTAAAGAAATGAGCAACAAGTTGGAGAAAGAAAAAAACATACCTGCCTAACAATATGCAGTCATATGTTACAGTCGAATTGTACACTTGGAACTGTACACAGAACCTACTGATGGCTCTGACCCCATCACCATGGTGCATTTGGTAAACAGTCATGAGTACTTGCTATTTGCCAGGCACGATAGTAAGTTCCCTTAAAATATGATAAAAATAATAATAATTCATGAATTCAGAGTGCCTGTGCTGGAACCTGTGGCTCCAAAAAAGAAACTAATAATATAATAGGCAAAGAGTTTGCAAGTCCAACATGTACAGTCAAATAAAAAGAATATTTTCACAATGCTTTAGCTTGGTTCAGGCCCTCCAATTTTCTTCTCTGGACTACTGCAGTATAATACAATGGCTAAGGGTAAGATCTCTGAAGCCATACTAGCTGTTTGATCATGGGCAAGTTACTTAACCTCTCTGTACCTCGCACTTGTGACCTGTGAAATAAGGACAAATAGATTACCTCTATCATAGGGTTTTTACAGGTATCTGTGAAATAAGGATAATAAGGTTACCAATATCATAGGGGTTTTATGGGTATTCAATGAGTTAAAAGCACTTAGAACAGTGGTATTTTACATTTACTGTTATTTTGTTAGTATTGCAATTACTTCTTAAGTGGTCTTCCTGCCTCCCATTGCCCATTATCCAATCTATACCCACCCAACCTCCAGGGCTATATTTTACATGGCTAAAATGGAAGTGATATATCTATACTTATTGGATATTTTTCAATATGAAAGAGGCTTGGTAGATTATGTCCAAGTTTCTCAGTCCAACAGATAAGGCCCCATGGGCTGGTCAATTTAACTTTCTGGGCACGTGACCTACCACCCTCTCCTTATGTTCTCCCCTGTATCCCACACTTCAGACACACCTGTCTACTTGTCAGAGAAGTTAAGTGAATCCCGGGTTAGAAGGTCACAAGGATATTCAGAGAGGTTAAATGATATTTCCAAGGATGCTCTCTGACTCCTAAGATTTCACTGTTTCCGTTAATCCATTCTGCTGCAGCTCTTGAGAGCTGTCGTTGTACCAAGATCTTGTATTCACATTGTCTGTCTCTGCTACTTGACTGAGCTTTTGAAGACATCTTGTCTCCGTCATCTCTGAATTACCTGCACCTGGTACTAAGTAGGGTAACAACATGGGAATTAATGCTGACTTGATGAACTGGATAGTCATGTAGACATATTCATATATGCACGTATTTTTACATTAATAAGACACTGACTTCTAGTGGGTTAATCAAACAAACTAAATACTGTTACTGCTAAGCACTCACACAATGCCTTAACGAGAAATGCTCATGGTCAAATTTTTAAAGGGAATGGCAAGCCAGACAAGGATGTCTGCTGGTCAGGGAGATTTTGGCTCCTACACGTATACTGTGGACTCTAGCTTATTTGTAATTATGGAAAATGACAGATAACATGTTAGACTCAAAATTTCAGTAAAAGAGAAAGAATTCTTTGTTTTGTTTCTTCCTTTCGATCTCACATATTAACAAAAAAATCATAATGCTGTGTGTGTGTAGTTTACATAGTTTTGCCACATATATTTCATAATATTAGATTTTTATTCCAACTCAATAAGAAAGGTGAGGCAAAGATTATTTCCCCCAAATTACTGATGCAGAGCCTGAGGTTCAGGAAGGTTAGACAACGGGGAATGGAAGTGGTGACTGCAGAAGAAGAAAAAAAGAGGTGAAAGCTCTATGTAGATATCAAAGTGACACTGACAAGAGACCACTGTGATCGATTAGTATTCCCATCTTGACTGACTCAATCAGCAAGAGCAAATTCACAGGGCAGGTAGTAAAGAGGATGGGGAGGGTCTCATTACAATTTATCAAGTAACGACTACCTGAACTTCATTTTTAAAAGACGAACAAGTCAAAACAACGAAAGAGCAACCATTTTACTTTTTAAAGGTGCTGTACCTAGTAAGTGACAGGGCTCAGAATATGTCCCAGATTTTCTGACATCAAACCCGCGCATTCCCAAAATGCTTTCCAGAATTTTGTATTTCCCATCTGGCCTTGAAAGGAGATGTATGTATGTTTTAAAATTGTGAATACTCCCATAGGAATTTCCAAAATTCGGAGGACCTGGCCCCACCATGCAAACTCAAGGATCAAAAGGGGACAGACACAGTGTTCAGTGTTTATTTCCAATCTCTGTTTCTCTCCATTTTTCTTTGTAAAGTGTTTTTTGTTTTTCCCTCACACAGTAGAGTGCTAGTCAGTAATTCAAACAAAAGGAAAACATAAATGGTACCTCAGTATCGAGTCCTGGGGGACGTAAGCGATTTATATTCTCTTTCTTCAGCAATATTTGCTATAAAGCTACTGAAGGTAATATTTAGAGGAAGTGGATATTTTGCCACAATTTCACCTCTTAATCCTTAGAGCATTTCCTTGATATTTATCAACAGTTCATAAAGACTTTAACACTATATGAGCAATATGTTGACTTCCCTTTACAATGGCAAAGAAAAAAAAATAAAAATAAACTCTCATCGAAGAGGTCTGCAATGTCTCCCCAAATGGAATTGGGTGATAAACCAAATAAAATAGGCACAAAAAATGGAAGTAGGTTTTAGTTTTGTTTTCACACACTCTGCTCTAAATCTGTACACGGGGAAGATTTATTTGATTTATTTAGTTCAGTCTTTCCTGAAAAAAAAGAAACTATAGCAGGAGTTCATCAACCTTTGTCGAGGATGTTAACTGAAGATGGTGATCATTGGTTCCAAATATCAGTGGAAGGAGGCAGGGAGACAGATGACTTGTACCTGAAAACTAAAAGCATTTCTGCAATGTCCACTGGAATAGGTTATACTGTTCCAATTGTTTATAACTCCCAGACCTGACATTTATATTTTTAAGAGTTGATTTTATAGGAAATCAAAGTAGAGAAATCTGGGACATTTAATATTGAATAAAAAACTTTTTAAGCTCAGGAATAATATTTTAAATGTGTATACCTCCAAGTTTAAGCGGATAATTTACTTGACAAAAATACGTTAAAAGGTTGCTGATTTAATACAGTTCTTTTTTTCTCCCCAAACTGCAGTCATTTATTTAGTTCTGCGTCTAGCTTTTTTTTAATGTCTTTACACCATCTGTCCATCTGTGTGATATAATTTTTTAATCAATTTGCTTCCTTAAGAGTATACACATTTGTTTTAAAAGGGAACTTTATAGCTAAAAGTAAAAAAAAAAAATATTTTCACTTGCCATAAATACAAGGTAAACTTAGAAATAAAATGAATGAATGTGAAACAATGGTCTTACATTCTAACAAGGCACTTGGAGTCTGCTTAAGGCTGTGAGCCTGAGGCCAGCAGTCTGCTTGTCAGAGAGATCAACACAGGCAGGGAACAGAAATGTTCTCTCTTGACCTCATCAGAGAGTTGAAAGGGAATTGGAAAACAAGTAACTTTCTTACCATGTCATTCAATGGTGTTTATTTTGTACATCTGTGTCCCATCAGAAATCACCATGGGGGTGCGCCGCCTGCACCATGACAAATACTGGGGTCTCCTAAAGGGTTTGGGTTGGACAGCCAAAGGTGGAATTCCTTTCAGAATCTCATATTCTTCAACGGAGAAATGGAAGTAATAACATCTGCATTTCTGAACAGCCGTGAGGGTTAAGTGGAATAACATTTTTGTAAAAACACTGGTACATACTGGCTACACAATTAATTCTAGTTACCATCAACCCTCGATACATTTTGTCCCTTCATTCCATCTATACCACAAACCTGAAGACTCCATCTATTCCCAGCCTCTGTCCTCACTCTTCACACATCCTTCCTTCATCTAGAAATCTTTAACTTGTATGCTTCACCCCTCATTTTTGCTAGAACGCTCTGAGGCTTTTGTGGTCCTGAGGAAGTCACATGCAATCTTCCAATAGATTCCACAAGGACATCAGCCTATTTAATGAAAGCTACAAGCAAAGCAAAACAAATAAACAGATAAATGAAAAAATACTAGTAATAGAATAAAATACAGGTTAATCGCCTCTGGGTAGGGCAAAGTGGAAAGATTTTGGGAGTAATAAGATTCTGTTGATACATAAGACTTTGAAATCACATCATTTGGGTTTAAAATCACCGGGAAAAAAATAAGTCCCTCTTCTTGAGGCAAAAGCAGCTTTAAAGTCCCATTAGGCTCTTTTAAAAATGCTCTTGAACATCAAATATCTTTTCCAGAATACTTCATTGACTTAAGTGTAAATTAATCAGAAATGGATGGTTCCATTTCCCGTAGAATACACATGGATTTTTACATCCAGATGCAAAATGCCTTTCCTGTTTTCCATAAAAATTTAAAGTTGCAAAGGGCGCTTTAGGTGCTCAAGACTGACTCAAAAGTGCTAAGCTTTGCCCTTGAGTCTCGCAAAGCATTTAAAGTGGTGACTTTGGCATGAGATTACTTTGGTCCTCTACATGAATGCTAAAGAAACATGCTTTCTTAGAATTTTTAACAGAAAAGAAGTCATTAATAAGCAATGTCATCTTGGTAATCTTTCTTGACTGTAGCATGGCACAGGAGAGACAGCCAATGTGTTCAAAGATCTCAGATTGGTTTCCCGGCTTCATCTCTAACTAGATGTTTCCGGTTTTCTCATCTGAAAAATGGGGCTACTGGACAGGATGTATTTATCTTGTGGCTTGCTGTAGGACAGATACAAGATGATAAATCAGCAAAAATTTATCAAGCATCTCTTCTGTGCTACTGGGGATTCAAAGATAAGTGAACAAAATTCTTCTCTCTCATCTTCAAGGAAACCCATAGCTCCGAAGGAAGAAAGCCCTCTGGGAGTCTAATTTAGAGCTCTGTCTTTGGGATGAGGCGACATGTGTGAGCATCTGAAGGTGACAGACAGTGCAGGCTGCCTGAGGGTCACTTACTTCCTGGATGGGAAATTGCTTTGTAAACACTCAGGTCCTAAATGATGAAGCACGAAGGAGCAGATGGATTCTTATTAATAATTGGTATTATTATAATTATTATTACTAAAACTATTTCTACTATTACGCAAATCACCATTTGGGATCTGAATCATTTCCTGATGTTCACTCAGTTGTGTCCGTTGGAGAATTTTTAACTTTTTTCAATTGTTCATCCTTTAGTCTGCTGTCTTCACTGTTCAATTTCTGCTCTAGAAGATTGAGTTTCCTGGTTTTGTTTCTTCTCACTGTTTTGCCATCTTTTTTTCTCCCTCTCTCTTTTCCAGTGAAACGTGTTCTCTTTGAGCTCCCCGCACCCATCTGCTGGGCCATCTGATTTTTCTAACTCCAAATCTGGGTCTATTTCTAGCTAACTGTTGACAATAGGACCATAGTTATCTTTGCAATCATATTCATTTCTTTATTATTTTATGTAATACAATTCCTGAACATCGACTAGGTATCAGGCTTTGGGATACACGCATATGGCTAATACAGTTTCTGCTTTCAAGGCGCTCAGAATCAATCTAGTGAGGGGGGCAGACAAATAAACATATTTCTTACCAGATCATGAGATTGAATCAGGCCTCCTAACATTAGCAGCCTTTAGTCTCTCATTAATGAAGAGTTGGGAGGAGAAACAAAATATGAAAAAACACAATTCTAATCTTCAGGAAGGAATGCAGTTGCATGTGTAAGGTATGAACTGCTGAGAAAATGATGGTTTGGAGAAAAATGAAGGATAGGTTTGCCTGAGCTCAGAATGTGTGGAAAACAGTGGATGATGCTATTTAAAGGGCAGATCGAGTTCTGACTGAATGCCCTGTGTAGCTATGAGACAGAATTACACAGTTAAGAGGAGTACCCTCCTTGTAGGGGTCTCAGAAGAATCTGTTTACCGGCCATCTGCTCTTTTTCGTTGGATATCAACAGGCTGACAGGAGAGGAAACTAACATGTACACCAAAAGCTAACATTGTTTCTTTCATTGTATCTTTTCATATAAGAACTTCCTGAGTTAAACATTCCATACAATACCTTATACACAAAGGCAGGTGGGACTCAGAAGTTAACCAGCTAGCTGGTCTAATGTACAAAAACAGTAATGTGTTCACCCAGGATTTGAAACCAGATCTGTATGACTCCAAATGTTTTGCTCTTCCTTGCAGGCTTCACAACTCCTAACTCTTAAATAAGGGAGTTAACATTTTCAAATGACTTTTAGAAAGTTTAGCTTGGTTGGTGCATACAGGACCAATAGATTGTGATATGACGTGATATTGGAGAGATGAGCAGAAGCCTAACTGGGAGTTAGAGAAGTAAAATACATTTCCCTTCACAGTTTCTTCATCTGAAAAATTAGGAGATTATTGTAGAGGATAAGTGAGATAACATAAGCCAGTCAATCCCTATAGTGCCTAGCAAGATATTAAACATTCAATAATAAGAATGACAACCACAATTGTTAGTGCTATTTATTATCATTTTCTCTTCCAGAGATTGTATGCCTTATGTAATTTGGGGAGGAGGCAACCTGGTGAAATATAAGGTGTTCCCTGCTCAAGCACAATGAGATAATTTGCAGGAAGAAAGTCAGAATTTCATTACCCAAAAAAAGATGAGAAAAAATTCAACAGGATCTGTCTTTTTGGCAAGTCACGTGCATTTGTTTTTCTCTGCTTTTAGAGAATGCAGGAGGCAGTCTTACACATCTCCATTTGAAATGAGTTGTTTCAGTTTGGGTTTCCCACCAGAAGGTCCCAGAGAAAGTTTTAGGGTACCTCAGAACATATGAAAGCACAATCATTTTTTTCTTACATTATTGTCTTCCTCTGATTCCCCAATAATCTTCACTCCAAAAATCTGCAGCACATAACATGTGCTTTGAGGGAGCCTCTGGGGCTGCATTAGTGAGCTAAACTCTAGGATACCGAAATAATTCAACCAAGACAAGACATATTCTTAGATGCAGCAGATACTAGGTGAAGGCAGTAAACGTAACCTCATCAGAAAATGAAAGTAGACCTTTGCTAAACTGCATTAATTTGGATCTGAAATATGCTTTTTTCCCGTCTTAAACTGCAGATCTTAAAGACTATTCAGAATGTTAGCTTGATGATTGTTCCCTGGGTCATATTTGCAGGACAAGTGACAACCTGACATATCCTTTAAAGACCAGTGACCTAGGATCTGGTCTTGTTCTTTTTAAGAGCTAGTTATCTAACTTTATGCTCGGAAGTCAAAAGCCTTACCTGATTCTTATAAAAGGAACACGTTGAACTAGACGATCTTTTAGAGCCCTTTTGGCTCTAAAAGCCTGTAACTCTATAAAAACCGAAGAAATAATATATTTTCCTCTCACCTCACAAGATTATCACAAGGATCAAACAAGAGAGAGGATGTGCTTGGAAATGCATACAGGGCTCTCCAAAGCTAAATAGAATAGCAGAAGCATGCCTTCTCCTTGGCCTCCAGCACTGAGGAGGTCAACAAGACCTCGGAGGCCGCTTGGTTTCATGATTCTCAAATGGTCTCCAGAATGGTGTCGGTTATGCTAAATCAGAATCACCTTGTTCACTTTTTAGAAATACACATTCTCCTTGGAGAGTCTGATTTAGTTGGTTAACCACGGAATCTGGGGTCTATATTTACAAAACCTTATGCAATTAAGGATTCTGATTCTCTTGGGGAACAGGTAACATTTACTTCATCTTGTATCGCACTGTATGAGTCCCTTCTACAGTGAGGTAACACATTGCCTTAAAAGTAGCCTATCATAGTTACTGACTAGTACTGGAACACCGAGAGGCAGTACTGCATTATATTTAAGCTTGGAAACCCTGGGTTTAAATTGCACTCTTTAACCTATTCACTGTGTAACCTTGAGCAAATCACTTAACCTCGCTGAGCCTCAGTTTTCTCATCCTTTAAAGGATATCAATAACATCCTTTCCATTCATAGTGCCTTAATAATTAAAGAGATACTGTATGTAAAGAAACCAATGGAGCGTATTATAATGCTCGCTTGCCTCCCTCTTTCCTAACCCTTTAGAATAATAGAGCTATAAGGGTACTGGTAAAACAGAATGGGGCATAATCATCATAATATTAGTAAATAAATCTCTGAGTTGCATAACAGATGTTTAGATATCCTACCATCTGAAGGGATGCCAATACATAGTTTGTTTACAGGTATCTGCTTTTCTCTCAGAGACTAAATGTTTAGTGGGTGGCGTTTGGGTGAGTAAAATTACCTTCTGTTATTGTCAGTTTGTTTTAAAAATTAGGGAGATATGCCCAAATGTACGTCTTGTAAGAATTTTCCCTTACTATTTAGCTATATTTATTGACACGTAGACATGTTTGCAAAAGCAAGTATATTTTTCTTCTCCAAACATTCTTCCACATTTCCTACCATTCCAAGTCTCTTGAGCAAATCCACTATTTACAATAGAGTTGTTTTAATGACACGTTTATGAAAGTACAAATCCGAATCACAGTTTCCCTCTGGACCCTAAAGAGAATTGGAAACACTGTTAGTAGATGCAAGATGAAAGGCGGGTTCAACTGTATCTCAAATTGTATCTGAGGAACGGAAATTGTTTTATAAACCTCAATTAGGCCTCATACCACCCCCCTGAGGCAAGAGAGAAGTATTATGCACTTTTATGGAGACACAAACTGAAAACCCATGGAGAGGTTAATCAATTTGCATCAAATGTCTTATAGCTAGTCTGCAGCGAGTTAGGAACAAAACGGAATTTCTTCCTAGGGAGCAACTTACCTTCTTTTATTTGCCTGATTACTAGAGTGTATGAAACTTCGGGAAAATTATGATGAATGTTCAAAAGAAACCCCTGAGAAAGGATTAGCATTTGTTTCCCCGGTTTAGGGAATGAGTGATTTGTTTTTCACGCAAAAACAACAGCACCTTTTTTGCTTTGCAAAACACTTCCGTAGAAATGACCCCTTTGAGGATGGAGAGAAGGAAAAGCAGAGCAATTCAGGAATTAGGAGAGCTATTGGTAGGATATTTCTTTTTCTTTCTTCTTTCCACCTCCTTCCAGCAATCTGCGCAGATATGGCACGCTAGAGGGCGCTTGATGTAGAAGAAAAAAAGCCTCGACATCCACTCCAACAGGACCAGTTGCTGTGCAGGCAGGAGACGCAACCTAACAGCAGTCCCCCGATTTCTACACAGCAGCGCATCTTTAATAAACGAACAAACAGAAAAATCCTTAGCATTATGCAGCTTTGACTAATAAAGAAATTCCGTTCGCATCCTCAGTAATTTCCTTTGAACTTCTTGAAACATTCGTCAAATACATATATAGCAGTCTTCTTTCTAATAGCCAACTCGATAACAACTAATCAGAACTATAAACTCTTTTAGGCATAATGAGATGCTGACGTGCCTTTTCCTCCCCTTTTACATCTGTATTTCTTTATACATGCGTAACGATACATTAGCAGAAGTGTGTAAATTTCAAGGGATGGTAATCTTCTAAACCAGACTTAAGATCAATTACATTTCATTATCATGTTTTAATATACTACAATCCGCTATACCAAACTAGGAGTACTGCAAAGGAGTATTCTTTTTCTTCTTCCTTTTTTTAAAACACAATGTGAACTATTTTTATAGTTTTCCTCTTCATGGCTCCCATGTTAAACAGGAGGAGTCTGATCTTAATTTAATTGCTGTTCTCTTTCAGAAAAACAAAAACAAAAACAAACAAAAATGCTAAGTGTGTAGTCCACCAAAGCTAGGCTGGCGTACTTGCTAGCTTTGTCCCAGTCCTCTTAACTCCACCAGCTGCCCCCCTTCAACCTGTTTAGAAGCTGAATGGAGCTTATCTCTTTGCTAGCTCCTGGGAAGATAGGAGATAAGGCCATTTTGAAAACCTTCTCCAAAATGCTCTCGGCACAGATGTGGTTTTCAAAAGTGTTGGCACGTCCATTTAGTGAAAATATAAAGGCTAGCTCGATATTAATAACTTCAGTCAATATTAAGAGATCCAGGCCTAATTTCAGGGACAGCTAAAACCAGCAGCCAAGAAATGCAGAGCATGATAACTCTGGATACTAAGTTCAATGATGATTTTACACCAAGAATCTATAATCACTTCCAAAGAAATCAGTTTAGTTTTTCAAATCCTATCATAAACATTGGTGAAGGGATCACATTATAAATTTAGCGTGAATACACTTTTCTTTCTCTTTATTTTTTAAGATGGTATTCTGTTTTAGAATATTCCAGGACAAAAGCAATAAGTATTAATATAATACACCACACTTTATTTTTATTCTTCTCATTTTTATATATATATATCACTTGAGAAAAGAATAGCCTGAGGCAGTGGTTCTCAAATGCTAGCAAGCAACAGAATCCCCTGGAGTATTTGTTAAAATGCAGATTTCTGAGGCCCACTCACACCTGGGGTGGGAGAATTTGCATTTCTAACGAGTCCCTGAGGACTGGGAGGCAGGATCTGGTCCAGTTTGAGAACCACTGTAATTGCTCCCATTCACTTAACTTTACGATGGAGCTGGTTTAAAATGAACTCTTAAACTGAAAAAAAAAAAAAAAAAAGCAAAAAGCCCTTTCCTAAATTTATTTAAACATTTACGAACTTCTTAAAACTGCTTTCTTAATCTTTTTCATTCTTATCATTTATGCTCCAACATTGGAAATGGAAATAAAATTTCAAAGTTTCTTTTGCCTACTGCCACAGTTGTTATATATTACTTACACCTCCCTGCCCCTCATCAAAAAATAACCCTGAGGATGTGGGGGTTTTCAGCTTTCTTCATCAGGATTCCGTAACAGGAAATGTGGGAAAAGGTCTCTTAATTCCCAGAAAATGTTACATGTTAACTGGTGTTACATTTATGTTTTGGCCATCATCATATTTCACATTCTTAAAGTTTTTATTTTAAATCTTATTTTGAAATACCCTTGGCAGGTATCACAATGTGAAATCCTTTCATTCACATACTCCACAGTCCTCAACCCCATCTTTAGTAGATAGTCCATGAATGAATGAATGAATTAGTTAATCTAAATGTTAAAGCAATCCAATAAATCTGAATGTTCTCAGTAATTATATCATGGTAACACTTTTTTTAAGCTAGTTTATTTTAATTTTCAGTTGTTTACTGCAGAATGAAAAGAAGAAAAGGTTGAATCTTAATGCAGCAAATAATAGACATGTTCCATTCTGCCATTTCCTATTCCAACTATAGACGTTGGAGTCTTCCTCCTCTCCCACCCACTTCCAGAGTTCTGCTTCCTATAAGCCATCTGATTCTTCACTCTCCAACTAACCAGTCACTGGTTAACTGGCTTCTTCAGTCAAAATTATAAAAGCCCCACCCTTAGTGAAAAAGGAAAGTGCTTTTTACTACCTGGAGTCTCTCTCCAACTCATTCAACTGCAATAGATTCCTCTGCAAAATTATCTGCCTGTCACTGAAACCCAGGCTGGAGACATCCTGCCTCATCCCACTCTGTGCATCAGTCAGCCAAGGTTATTCTGAGTGCAATCCTTCCTCTCACCCTCCCCCCCCCAAACTTCTTCCCTGCTCATACTCTTGCCCTATCAGATAATTCCCTACCCTTTCTCCCCAGCAATGCTCCACCACACATGCAATTTCAGCCACGATTCTAAAAGGCTAGGTAGCACAGTCCTCCTCCTGCTGGAAGGCTGTAACCCTGGAGAGGATGTTGAAAAGAAAACACTTTCTTAAGGAGTTAGGCTCTCACCATCATGACATTACACTGCATCCTATTAACAGTGGGTGGGATTGTTAAAGAGGCAAATGCCCCATCTTCCAGCATCCCTGATTATTTTAGAAATATCCTTATAGGGCTTTTAAAACGTTATCCTAATCCTCTTTCACACTGCTTAATCATTCTGACCCCTCCTAAGAATTAGGAGGAAATTCCTACTGCTGTGCTTTGAGCAGAAGTTAGCCGATAGAGAGGGTTACCTTGACTTCTAGTTGGCCAAAATTCAACGAAGACAATCTATGTAACTGATCTCAGAGTAAATGTGGATAAAGTGAGTCAAAACAAACCCATCCTAACCCAAGGTACTTAAAGCCATTGGACTCTGACTCTCTTCACCTTGCCAAAATAGTTTTTTTCCTTTAAGAAAATAAGATTTGAGGATATTTTCTATCTCGACCTTTCTGGCTTTCTTTTGAGATGTTACTTGTGACCATTCCCAGCCTTCAGTAAGACATAACCGTTTCTTTACTTCTCATAGATGTAAGAAGGTACCCCAAGGAAAGATTCAGACTATTTGTTTAAGGCAAAATGAATGTCTGAAAACTAAGCATAACCCAAGATGTGATCTCTCTGTGCGCTTGGGACTGCCTGGTCTGGCAGCAGTTATAATTTGTTTGAGATGCGAATGCTGTTCCTTTTTCCAAGACAGAATTAGCCAATTCCTGAATTCCCAGTAAGCAGACAGTCTGAGAAGAGAACAGTTACTTAGTGACTGCCTGAGGGGAAAACACCTCTTGGCTCTCTTCACCTCTCCCTCTCCGAAATAAGTTTCTGGTCTATGACAGCTAGAATGTGAAACAAACAGATATGAGACCTATAGTCAATATTGTTTTCAACATTTCACAGAGGGATGTTACAGGCCTTACCAAAAGAAAAGTCAAATCTGCATAAATATTACAAGCATATCGTGCCTATTTTCTCATTCTGCTGGGTCTGTCTCCTTAGAATCAGACAGTACAAGCTCTACAGACCTTGTGTCTGGTCTTCTGTATCCTTTTCTCCTTCTGTTTCAGCTCTGTCCCCAGATGGTAAAACCCTTCCTCAGGGCTCACCTCTAGCGCACAAGGAATGGACTAAATTGGGGTGTCCTGTGGAGGGCAGTTTAAAAAAAAAGGAGATCAATTCATCTTATTTTTCACTAATTTTATGAAAAGTTGATCACAGTGGCTGAATATTTCTACCTGTTAGCCTCAGTGATGAGAAAAAAAACTCTGGATGGATTAATTCATGATTCCTTGTTCTTGCACTGGCTCTCCCCCCGGGTGGCCATTTCTCAAGATCTGAGTGGAGTCCATCCGAGGACTTGAAGGGGCTACAGACAGGGCGCCTCTCGGTGGAGGCAGAGGAGCTGCAAGAATGGTGCCTAAGAGGAGATCTGCAGGCTAGACACATTGAGAAGACTTAGCAATCCCTCCCTTTATTTCCCAAGCAAGTTCTGCTCTTCTTTTACACCTACTTACTGCGTGCCCCCCGTGGCTGCCCCTCTGCTCTCCCTCATCTCATCGCCCCAAAGGAGTGGAAGCATCAGGATGCGCTTCACCTACAGGACCACCACACGCCACCTCTAGACATTAGCGTCTAAGTAGTACGCAGCGGTCTTACAAACATCCCACCCTGTCCGCAGAAGTCTCTTGGAATAACAAGGAAATAAGCTGCTCATGCACACCCCTTTGCCCTGTCGCGTCCTCTTGCTCCCACGGAAAGCAGCTGTGGGTCACTAAGAGGCTTTGCAAGATAAGGCGAGCCCCAGAGCGCAGGTAAGATTCGAGGGAGAAAGCTCGCGGGTACCTCCTCCGCATCCTTTTATCATCTGCCAGCCCTCTCAGCCGGGAGCCTGGCCCTCCGCGGGCTGCGCGCCCCGCACGTAAGGGCGCATCTTCACCCGGTGGCTCTGGCGGCGGAGACGCGCGGGGCGTGCTCGGGAGCGAGGAGCGAAAAGTTGTGCGCCCACTTGGTAGCTGGAAAGAGCGAACGAGCGAGCGCGCGAGAGCGATGGGGGAAGGCAGGGCGGGGGCGGGAAGGGGGACCGCTTACATGAATTTCCAAGTGGTAGACCTGCCTCTGCGCTCTGCCCAATGAGATCCGTCAGGGGAGGCACCCGGCTCACTTTTCCACATCACTTCACAGTTACATTTGGCAGGCAGGCGGGCTCGCACGCCGGAGCGCTCAGCCCGGAATTTGTGGATTTATTTGGAATCTCCCTGCCTCCTCGAAGCTCGTCCGCTGTCGCCGGTTTCCGCACAGACGGTAGCGTCAACCCAGCCGCCGCACTTTGGGCTGCGGACCCCCGGAGCCCAGCGCGCGCGCCCCGCGTCTCCACACCAAGCCCCGCAGCTCCGAGAGGCATGAACGGATTCCGGAGACGCCTGCCCAGCGCGCGGGGACCGGTCAGTGCTTGCCGCCCTCAGGAGCCAACCCCGAGTCCCGCCAGCCATTTGTGAACCAGGAGGCTTGAAATTCGCCAGCGCGGAGCCCCACAAGAGTAAGTGGTCCTCCTTACCCCCCGTTTTTCTCCATACCCTAAGTACCCAGAAGGGACCGTTTCTTATAGGAATTCCCATGCCCCTTCGGACACCTTGTGCGCCTCCTTGCCCCCAGATGGTGGATGCGGGTTCCCAGCCCAGGCGCGGGACTGAGCTGCTTCTTTCCTGATATCCATAGCTGATGGGGACACCTTCAGGGTTTTGCCTATTTTTGCAAACTGCTCCGACAGTAGATCCTGGGAAGTAGCAAGTAGGCTGTGCCCCTCCGGTTTCCCTGCCGGGCTCCCTCCTTGCGGTCGCCTGGCGAATTCGCCGCCTCCCGACACAGGCAGGCGCCGGTGCAGCCGCGCGCCTTCACTGCGGGGTCCGTGCGGTGAATGAGAAGCACCCGCGTCTGGTTGAGAGCCCGAGAGCAGAGGCGAAGGGGCCAGGGATGCCCTTTTGCTGGTTGGTGCACCGCCCCACCCCCGAGGAGAGGGAGGGCGACCTCCGCGGTGGGGCTGCGGGCCGCGACTCTGCAGCGAGAACCCCAGCGCGAGGCGTTCCCACAAGTGGCTGCTCCAGCCCGGGAGGCGCGGTGCCCGCTGCAAACTTGCCGGCTCCGCAGCCGCCCCGGGGCTCTGCAGTCGCCGAGGAGCTGCTCTGTACCCAGGCAGGACCCCCAGGCAGTGTCCCCTCTGAGACTGCGCTCATAGAGGCCACCTGAGCCGGGGACTCCTCGGTAGCCCCTCTCCCAGCGCCGGCAGAGCCGGGAGCCGCGCTTTCTGTCACCTCATCGTTCTCCATCCATGAATCTTTGGGGGGCGGGCCGCGCCCCTTGCAGTACCGGAGGAAAAGAGTGCTCTCTCCTGGGTTCTGCCAGCGCGTAACAGGTTCATAAGGGACCTACTCCGGTTCTCCCAGATTCTAGCCGAGGCTGGGAGACTGAAACCCTGCCGCCGCCAACGCTGATACCAACAGGTATCCCCAATTTCCTCCGCTTTTTCCCTCCCCAAGTCCAAAGCCTTCCCCCACCCTATCTGGTAGAAACCTCAAAGTTTCCTTATCGTTGACCCTTCCCCGCAGGCACAGAGCCGGCGGCACGTCACGGACTAGCCGTTTGCCTCCGCGAGCGGAGATGGCAGCTGTTTGCTTGGGTTGCTAAATGTAAGAAATCAAACAACATTAATTGTTTATTGTTGCAAACGCACAACATTAGTCTGTAATGGAAAATCAGGCTGGCAGCTGCTCACTTCAGCTCCAATTAAAGGATAGAGCTTATAACCGAGCAGGCGGGAGGGAGAAAAGGTCCTTTCAACTTTACCACCCTTTCCTGAAGATTCCGCAAGAGTTTCCTCTTTATGAGGCACCATCCCTTACCGCGCCAGAGCTGCTAATCATATCATTCGGCTGCTTTCTTTCACCGGGCTTCGCAGTATTTGTGGGCTGACAATGGGAAGGAGGGGACGCCTGAGAAGGGATGCGAGAGGGCTACCCCCTCGCATCGGGTACCACCGCCAAGCAGAGAGGAGGGACAGGGGTTGGTTGGGGCCATTTGGAAGTGCCTGTCCTCTTTACAACACTCCCGACAGCCATCTCAATGGTTAACAACCCTCCCTGGGCTGTCACCTCTAGCTTCATTATAGGAGCTTTTCAACTGGAAAACTATATGTGGGAAAGAGATATTTATGTAAGATTTGAGAGTGGGATTTTCCATCCATTCACCCTAGACGCTGTACCTCACTGCGTGCAAAATGAGCCCTGTCGTTCATGCTAACACCGCTGAAATTTCTGCCTGAAATTTCTGGCTATTGCCTTTCATCAGCTGTGTCCACTTTTGCAGGGATTTTATCTGGAGAGAGAGAGAGAGAGAGAGTGTGTGTGTGAGTGTGTGTGTGTGTGTATGTGTGAGAGAGAGAGAGATTCTTTTACCGCGAGGCCTGATACCTTTGAAGGATGTTCTCTGAGGGTTACATTTTTCCCCCCTCCGAGGGAGTTCTCCATAATCATCATGTCCAGACATGTTTTTCCACTTCCCTGAGCTGTGTGGCTGAAAGAAATTCTAGGGCTATCCCTCTTATTAAATAATAATACCAATAATCATAGTCTGTGATTCTGCTTTAGCAGATTTGAATCTCCCCATCACATAGTCATTTCATGCTGGAGCAGTCACAAGATTTTAAATCACGTTTGATGTATGTTTTCCTGGACTCTGAAGAGTGCTTGGAGTTGAGAAAAATCTGTTCTGAAAACAGATAGATGCACCTTTCCACCAACTCCTGGGAATTGCTTCTTTCCGGGCTGTTCAGTGGCAGTTCATCTTCCTCATTATGTTCCCTACACCACCCCAATGAGTGTCCAGGTATCCCAGGACCGTCACGAATAGGCCAGATATTTGAGAGACGCTAGCTAACGTTCTCTGAAATTTGTGCTGTAATGCTGTCATTCAAACTTTGTAATCTTTCTCCCCTGCAACCTGGATCTTGTATTTCCAATTATTATTACTATTACAAATCAGTTCTTCTGCTTTATGGTCTACATTCTCCTAAAACTCTCAAGACTCTTGATGGCTAAATCTCTCCACCAAAGACTCTTAACGTTTTTTGGCTGCGTTTTTGGTGTCCGGGATGCATTTCTTGAGCTCTTGAAGGTATACGAATTTAGCTGAAGAACAATTTTATAGCAGCCTTCACTAGAATCGCAGCTTCCTTTGCCTGCTGTACACATGTCAACTCTAAAGGGAAGGAAGTCTTTAACCTGGAAATAACTTTATTGGGGTATCACATAGAACTCTGGGCAAGACAGAATTCCTCTAAGGCAACCCTTTAATTTAGCACCGAACACACTTTGAGTAGCCGGTGGTGCCGTGCTCCGTGTAAAAAAAGAACAAATGAGCCAACAACCCAGCAGAATGGAATAGACCACTTGAAAAGGCAATTGCAAAGTCTGTTACATGAATATACTCATCATGCAACATTTCCTTGTAAACAGATTGAACAGATTTAAGCTCTAATAGTCCAGGTTAACAGGGAGCATCAGATTGTTGCACCAATGCAATGAAACTTCAAAAAATGAGGGTATAATGATTCTATTCAAGAAATTCTACCTCAGGGCTTTGCTTTCCAGGTTCCCATCATTGTTTATTACTGAGGAAAAAGGAAAGAACACATTTAGAAAAGTTAGAATCCACACTTCACCAACTGTTCAGAAGACCTTATTATCATAAGTAAATTAATGCTTTAAAGAAAAAAATAATCATCTCTTTATTCTTCCACTCAAGGTGGCACATCTTATGGCTTTATCAACATTCCAATCTGAGCCAATTTTCTATGCCAAACCAAAAGCTTTTCAGGGGGAAAATGACATTCAATTTGTAGTTCCAGCCACGCTTTTCTGGTCCATCAGCAAAGTTTTATGTTTGACAAATCAAAGGGCAAGCGTAAATCAGGGTAGCCTTCCAATTATAGATGCAATCTAAGGTCTCAAGACTTTCTTTTTTGGAAATATTGTGCTCAGTGGTGCTGCTGATACTGGTTTCAGTCATTTTATATTTCTTAAAATGTTATTCAGAGAAGCAGAAAAAAATGCCGTTTTCTCTTTTTTCAGCACTGTTGGCATTCACAGCTGAAATGAACTAGCTTTGCTTTTAGTTTAGGAAAAGGCTCCTAACTTTGGTGTATTATGTATCTTCTACAGAGTATGGAGTTAAACCAATGCTGATTCTTGTTGCTCTGTATTATGTGTTGTACACACATACAAACAGACATACGCAAACACACAGAGGAAATTTACTTCTTGAAAACATGCCCAGATAACTATTTATTTATTGTTCAAGTCTGAGATTTTTATCATGTTTCCTTTACCATTTTATCTGTCTTACCTTATTTGATTTGCCCTCCTGGCTTCTTGGATTTGTATATTGACCAGTCTTAAAAAAAAAAAAAAGATGATCTGTTTGTGGCGCTGGAAAAATTTTTCCGGAACCTCATAAATGTGTATTTGTGAAATAGAATAATATTTCTATGGGCCAAGGCTGTCATCTGATTTAGTGGGGCTTAATTAACCAAACAGCAATTAGTCCTCTCTCTTTTTATTCCCATAGAAATTTGTGATGAGCAGTATATTTCTGCTGAACTGCTGGTTCTTGCTTCTGGAACCCGCTTCAGATGTAACCACGAGGAGAAAATTAGTTGAACCTGGCAACTTCAAAAGGTCAGAAAAGAAATAAGTTCAAGAGATGCCATTTAGCTGCTTCCCCCATATGTGGCTGCCAAGTAAATCTCCATTGCCACTTCATGGCACAGCACCAGGGCCAATACGTTTCCTTTTTCTATCATGTCCCAAGCTTTTATTTCCTGATTTTTAAATGTCATGTGCTAGTCTCTATCTTAAATATCATCCACCTCCTTGCCTTTAGACTTCTTGGTTTTTTTTAAAGTTTTATTAGTAGATAGCAATATATAGAGATAGGACTTTCTCTATTGCTTTGGAAAACATCGTAAAAGAATAACACTTGTATTTAGAACCTTCAAACACTTTCCTTCCCTACCCCCACAGCCAAAGACAATAGCAAATGCTAGAATGATGGTTGGTTGAAGGCTAAGTCTGGAATTGGTTCTCAGTAAACATTTATTTAATGCATTAACAATTAGCAAAGACTACCCTCCCTCCCTATTTACTAGGTGATACTCAGTAAAGGGGAGAGCGGGATACAATCATATGCAAAGTCCAATATTGTGACTATCTCCTTTAATTTTCACTAAAGAAATTTCATAAATTGTCCTAAGTTTATTTTCAGACACAGCTTTTCTCTTTTGTAAAAATCAACTTTACTCATGTGCCACGAAGCATAGTTTTTCTCCCTCAAAATCATTTATAAATGGTATAGGAATATAAAAAAGATGTAATTCTGCTTTGTAAAAACAAGAATGTCTCCAAGACCAGACTTGCATCAAAAATGCTATTAAACTAAATGTGATGAAAGTTATATTTTATTGGGAAAAATACTCTAATTATGGAAATGTTGCATGTGTAGTTCAGTGTGTGTACATTTCCCTTGCTGGAAATGTATAAAAAAATAACTGAGAAAGAACTTACTTCTTCTCTGCCTCCCCTGCTCGCTCCCTCCCTCTCTTCTGTTTTTCTTTAATATATTTTGTATTTGAATAGAGCAGTTCACATTAACCTCATGTGAGTTGCAAGTCTAAATGTCTTAGAAGACAATTCTATACTATTGATTTTAATCAGCAGCATACCTGGCCCTCACATATACACACAGGGAAAAAAAAGCATTACATATTCGATGATAAAGTTCTTCTGTGGACGTTTCTATTGATATTTTAAGCATATTGAATATACTGCAAAGGAATATTAAGTGGAATCTTCTAAATTCTTTCTGTGTATATCATTAAGTGAAAATGTTATCATAGTATATTCACTTTCTACTACCAATGAGAACAATATTTTCCATACATTGTTTCCTTCTAGATAGATTACTGCATAAAATATGATTATTTGATTTCTGATGTGACACAAATAACATAAAATAAAATAAGTTGATGGAGGAGTGATATAAATGTCATAAGGGGATCTTTTCTTTTCTTATTTATGCCACCTCATCTCCAAAATCTGATATAAAAATTTCAAGGGCGCATTCCATTCTTTATTAGTCTATTGCTGTGTCAGCTTGACAAACAGAATTTAACTTTTCTGTGTCCAAATAGTTCCATCTTCAAAATGGGGATGCTCAAAAATACGAAGAAAATTTAAGTCCATACCTATTTTAGAATAAAACATACTTGTCTTTGTCTTGTCTTTGAGTTTCTCTAAAATCTAGTAGCTGGAGATAGCATGTTTATTTTAGAATCCGTGTAATAAATTTAATTAATTTTCATGCACTATATACATGTTGTTTGATGTCTCAATATTATTTTTGTCAAGTGTTGCTTGCTATCTGTCTGATTATCTGCCTATCCATCATCTGTGTCCATGATTCATGGTAACAGGGTCTATGGGTGGTTTTTAAGCTAAAATCTCTTTGAAACATGAAAGAATGACAGTAAGGTGCACTTGTAAGGGTGGTTATTACACAGCATAACCCAATTGGCAGAATTTTGACTTATTATGCTGGGATACTTGGCTGCTTGTCAGTTTTGGTATTATAGACTTTGTAACCTTGGTTATGTGATATAACTGATTTTAACCATTTCTACATTTCTTAAACAAGAAGGGAGAGCTTCTACTTTCTAACTAAAATTCCTCAAAATAAGTAGAAAAAGTTTTTTGAACACTTTCGGAAGAAGATACTTTCTGAACCAATCTCTGTCTAGCATTATCTTCTCTGAGTTCCCTTCTGAGTAGTGGTTAGATATGACTTTGGCCTCATCTTGGAATTAGTTAGGGACCGTTCTCACAAGAATGCAGAGATGGTTATGAAATGCAACGAAACTTTTCTTGTAGAAATACCTGAATAGAAACAGAACAGATTCATGTTTTTCATTGAGTGGTTACAATTTGATTGAAAGTAAACAGCTCTGGTGTAGATGTGTAACACTTACACTTTGCCTTCTCTGGAGAAAATAGTGAAGGACAATGCTGTGTCTTCTATGGAAAGAAGAGACAAGGTTGGCTCTGGGAGATTAAAAATGCTGCCCTTTAGAAGTTTAATAAAATGATTTGAAATCATTAATTTTATGTTAGCTGTGGGTAGGGAAAGCTATTTATAAAATGCATGTTCATTTATATTCAACTTGGTTCATGCCATTTCTTTTTTAAAAATCAAGAGTTGCAAAATCACTGGAATTTTCCTCAGTGTTATACAGAGCAAGAAATTGAAATAAAATAATTTTTAAAAATCAATCAAGATTCTCTCTTAAGTATGTGAAACATTCAATAAGTAGTAACTATTATTGCTACATTGAGAAAGAGTTTTATATACCTTATCTTATTCAATTTTTTCTGAAATACTTTAAGTTAGTATGAAACACAGAACATCAGTTCCTTCATCTTTCACAATTGAGATAAGTTTTGCCCAGGTCACTTATCTTATGAATGTTAGAACGGCGATTCCAGATACTTCTGTCTGACTCCAAAGTCAATGTGTTCAACCACTGTGCCATGGAGCTCTCCACAGTTCATCTGTATTACAAGACTGGTAAGAGTACGAGTGATTCCTATTGGTTGCTGTGATTTAAAGAGTGTTGGTTGGCAACCTTGGGAGTTCCCAGGGTGAACTTCAAAACTGGCCTCCATACACAGAGTTAAGGAGAGACCAAAGAAAGAGGCAGACCGCTCCAGATTGGAAGATGGCAGTTTTAGTAAGCTAGGGAACTTACTTGCAACGTTTGTCTTGAGCGGCCTTGACATAAGTAGATCTCATCCGCCAGCCAGAATCTTAAGGGTTTATATAGACGTCTTAATGAGGTTCAGTCATCTATGCAGTCCAGATGGTCTCAACAGTACATTAGTCTCCCAAGGTGACTTCTAGTGCAGGAACAGTGCATGGAACATACATTCCAAGGACAGGGAAGGTGGTAAGGAACCTCTGATGGCCCATGTCCAGCTCTTGGGTCAACTGGCGGTCATGTCCTCTCAATGACCCCCTCCAACAAAGGGCCAGCAGAAATTGTTTTCACTCATTGCATCTTTGGCTATTAAATTTTGAGCAGGTAATTTAAACAGCAAAGGATGTGTCTTTTAAATGGAGAAGGAGCAGTTAAGATTAAACTTGAGAAATTACTTCCTGGTACGACTCTGTCTGTAATCGGCAAGGGAAGTGTGGAGCTTATATTTATCTTTTGGAGATGATTTCAATACTGTTCTGCCTTAAGAAAGTCCAGCAGAATAGATTAATCTTCAATATGTTAACTAACCTTATGACTCCAAGAAAATTTTATAAACAAAGATCTGGGTCTATAACACTAGAAAAAGACCTTATTTTGACCTTCTTGTCTTTGTCACAGACATAGTTCCCCTCTCCCCGCCCCGTTCTGAAATTTCTCTAACAGATAGAAAAACTTCCGTGTGAAGATCAGAGTTCTGACTCCCTCTGGGAAAAGGAGGAGGAGAAGGCATTTATTTATTTATTTTTTGCCAAGGTAACAAGTAATTATAGAATTTTAAAAAACTAAAGCTTCTGGTAGAAAAAGAGTAGCATGTCAATAACAAAGCAAAGCGGATTTGGCAAGTATCATTCTGGTGGCTAAATAAGCAAATGATATGCTTTTGGATAGACAGACAGCTAGATAAATATCTGGTCTGATGGGAAAGAAAGAAGACCAGAAGTGTTGCTGCTGACGGGAGAGAGAAACAAACAAATAAATATGTGTGTATGTATATGTGCAAATCAAAAACATTAGAATCCTATTCTGCCAAGGGAATCCGGTCAGGGAATTCTGAAGGCTTCAGGAAAGGTGATTCTCTTGCATGATTTATATTTGGAAATATACAAGTGTTGCTCATCTCTAAAATCTGACCACCTTCCCTTCTTGTTCTTCACTCGTCTTCCAGGGCTCCGTGTGAATTGCACTGAGCCACACGCTGCCTTGCATGCCCTGTATTCCTGAAATACCACTTTGAATTCAATGTGCATTTACCTGTTTTGAAGCATCCTGCTAATGGCTCTAAATTCAAGGTCAGAAACATTTTTAATAGAAACTCTCTGGTTCTATGTGTCGTTTTTGCTTCCATGAAATATTGTGGCCGCTAAGCCCAGTGGATAATAAAAGCATAATTTCCTGTCAACCGCAATAATCTGGTGGATTAAATCCTGAAGTATCTATAAAAGCCTGTTTTTATTTTAGACTTCACCTATCAGTGGGGGGCTCAACATTTGGAACTTTAATCTAGGTTGTTTACAAAATCGCTGGTGCAATATGTTTTTGCATAATGATTTAACCTATCTGAGAATTGGCTGAGTTCGCCTTAAAACAATATTGGGGTCAGCAGAGTAAGATCCAAGCTGAAATTAGAACTATCTCCAAAATGTAAATATGAATGAAAAGTCAGATTGCAAGTGTCTTACCCAAGAGAAGATATCTTCTCATGGGGGAATTCTAAAGACTTTCTTGTTTGTAAGAATTCCGGAGAGATTGTAAAAATCTCTTCATCTCATTCTCTGGGTGTAAATCAATGCAGCAGCATCATAATAAAGTGGATTGCTTGGTCAGACATATATAGTGTGGTTGGAAAATCTAAAAATAAATTGATTTCTAACCAAGCTTTACAACCCTGCTCAATTTCTCCTTCCTCACATAGAGTTAAGCAGTTTGCGTATGCAGTTACTATTCACAATGTATATTAATGCTGACGACAGTGACATAACATTCGGTGGCATCTCAAGAATTCCTATAAAGCTATTTTCTGATCATCAAAGAGGACAGCATTAGCTCTTCCCAGAGCAGAAGTGCAAGCATATAAATAGTCTGGTTCTAATTTTCACAGTAGAATCCCATTTTTCTCCAAGTGGTAGACTTTGCTGAAGGCCGAATTTCGCCACTTTCTGATCGTGTGCATGTACATGTGAACATAGCAGTTAGCTGGGCGATTTTCCCAGTGCCACGCATAAAGTCGATACGGGGTGGGAGAAGTATATTGTGACATCATACAAAATCCCATCTACCCATACACTCCAGTGCAGAGTTTCCCAAAGTCTGATATATGTGCGTAGTCCTGTATACACAATGATGATAAGTGGTGCATTGGCATGGCATTAAATGATGCTGAGGAGGAAGTGACTTTCCCATGGCCGCCTTGAATCCTACAAGTCATCTTAAGGAGAATGTCTGAGTTGGGAGCTGGTCTTTTTCTGTAGCATCCCAGGCTTTTCAAACTGTGGTCTTCAAATCAGTATCATCTGCATCACAAGAGAGATGATTAGAAACTCAAAGCTCTAGGCCCTAGGCTATTTACTGGATCAGAATCTGCATTTCAGTAAGATTTCCAGGTGATTTCTATGCCTGTTAAAGTTTGAGAAGCACCCCTCTACAAGTGTCCTGGAGGTGACTCTTAATGGGCTTGCCAGAGCTGATTGTTGAGGTTTCAGAAACTCCCCGAGTTAATTAATGGTCAGAGTGAAAGCTTAAAATCCGTCACAGTGAAGGTATTTATATCATGGAAGTCCAAAATCAGGGATTCTTTTTTATTCCAGAGAGCCACTTGTTAAATATTTTGCAGCACACTCTTGCCTCTAACTGTTGCTAGCCTTCCTTTTTAACAAAGAGAGAGATGACCTCAGGCTTTGACGGTATCTAGTTAAGTGAAAATAAAACATTATTTAAAATACCAACATCTCTGTGCTTCAGTTTGCTTATCTCTAAAATGGGAATGATGATAAAAAAGTAATAATATTTACATCATAAGGTTATTTTGAAGAGTAGATATGAATACATACATCCTTGTGTCTGTGTGTATGCATATAATATGTGTATACATATATTTGTATATAGTCTTTCTTGATGACATACCATACACATACATATAGTGTGTGTGTGTGTATAGTTCTTCTTGATGACTTAATATTATCCAAACACTTTCTAAGTGTCCACTATTTATCTTTTTGTGGCAAATAATATTGGCTTTCGATTTTTAAATAGATATTTTAAGAAGTGAGCCTATTTCAGTAAAATATAAAGTAATAGTACAAGTGACTCAAGAACTTGGCAAAATTTGAGGCGTGGGTATGTGAGTGTTTCAGGTGCTAGAAGCTTTATACAGGGGGAATAGTGGGAATGACTGGTGTGGATAAAGAAGGGTTTCTACAGAGTTGGGCTAATTGCTCCTGGAGCTCTGCAAGAGCCCTGCCACTCACTGCTGGACATTGACCAAGTCACTCCAACCTTTCTCTGAAAAATGAGCAGCTGGATTGGACTAGCACTCGTCTGTCTCCTACACTTTCTCTATGGGATTGCACATATTTTTATTCTCCAAAGCTTTGGAGAAATCAAACATGCTCTGGAGAGTTCAGGTAGGGCACTGATCATGTCGCATTCCATCCTAAGTGCCACTTGGTGACTTGCACTGGGAAGTGTCTATTAGGAGTTTAAATGGGGATTAAACTTTCTCATCCCAGAGTCATTAACAACAGAGCAGATGTTGGAGTATATTTGCAGAGTATTTGGCACAATTGAAAAATAACTGTACATTCTAGCTTTTCCTCATTGCTTTAACAAGATTATCTCTTTTAATCCTCAAAATAAATGTTAGATTGTTATTATTATAGTTTTTGTTGTTAATTGACCCCCAGTTATACAACTGATAAACGTAGTTCTTTAACTAGAATTCAAACCCCAGGCAGGCTGATGTTAGAGGAGACTTTTACAACCATCTCAGGGTTCTGCCTCTATAGCACTCAGGTCAATGGGGAATGGCATACATGGCTTTTGAGCACTCAGGTATGGCCTATCCTGGAGCAGGATTTATTTGGAGAAAATAAGTCCCTTTTCCATGAGAAGTGTTTAAGCTGAGGCTTCGTGATTAGAATGAGTCTCACCTTCCATGTAATATGGTCCAGATCTCCCGGCACCAGCATCACGCTCATCCTCCCACATACCACCTTAGGAAAGATTTTTGAGTGTCTTTGTGTCCATACCTCCCTACTCCTAGAGCAGAGGTCACATACCTTAATTCTTTGCTCGTTCATTTGACATTTTTACCAAAGCCTCTCAAGGGCGGGGACCATGTGAACACCACCCTCAGAGTCTGGCTCAGGAAAACCACAGGAACCACAGCTTAGTGAGGGCCTCCTATGTTCTGGCCACCTTGCATGAGTCTTGTTTCTGCATCATCCTACCTCCTGGAAAGTAAGAAGTATTGTTACTGCCGTTTTGCAGAAGAGAAAACTGAAGCTCAGGGAACTTAAGTATCTTGCCCATCGTTACAGAGACAGCCAGTGGGGTGAGCTGAGATTCAAACCCAGGTTTATCTGCCTCCACAACAGACACTGCAGCATAGTTAATACTCCTTCAGCATCATCCAGGCCCGATGTCTAGGAGAAAGCATGGCATGTGATGGGCATGCTATAAATGAGGTTTAAGTAAATAAGTGGATTGGCAATTCAGGAAGATATTAATACTTGGGATGCCTTATTGAGACCTTTTGAATTTTGTTTTGTTTCAAGTTTGAAGGCTGCAAAGGTCTGCTCTCACAGTGGGATGAGAGAAAGTCTTAATGGAAATCAGTTTAAAGGAAGGCCTGATTCCCCTGCATGTGCTACAAAGCTAGGGAAAGTAAAGGACATGGTTCTTGACTCTTCTGTGAACTGGTTCCCTCTTGAAAGCTTTCCTTCCCTTCAGTTCCTAAAACAGCTGCTGCTTGCAATGGTTCCACTATGCACTCATCAGAGAGGGCCACTTTGAAGGCACGGAGTCCTAGTGATTGAGCTGAGCCTTGGCAAAAGTTGACAAGCAGGGCGATTCCACTGGCCATCTCGTTAGATCAGATACTGCCTGTATTTGCAGCAGAATCCGGGTCTGCCCCTTTCAGCTGGCTTCACGAAGGCCACCCACTCTCCCAGCCAATGTTAATGATTTTCTTGCTTTCCTGTTCTGAGCCAGAATGGAACCAGGGACCCAGAGGTGAGAGGTTTCCTACTCCATTATGAATTCCCTGAGCCAAACTGATCCCGATGGTGTCCTGAGGAATTATTTTCCCATTTAATCTAATTCAGCAAGGCTTCTTTCTGGAATCTGCAGTGAACATTATTTCTTTAAAAGTAATTTTTTTGAGAGGGAGGAAACACGTTTTGCCATGCTGAAGGTAAGCAAAAAATGTATTTGACACCTCAGGTAATGGGGACTTTTTTGGCCCAGCCCTTTCTGCATCTCCCCAATTGAAAGTTGTATTTTTACCATATTTCATTCCCAAAAGAGCTTTTCATAATTTAAATCTCCTGTTCAACTGTACATTTAGAATGGGAGCCCTGACGCTGCCCTGATTATAGCATACATGCTGGACATTACAGAATTTCTCTCTGGGAGCATTCTAATTTTATTCACTCATTATTAGCATGTTGGCAGAGAATTGCATTCCGCACCGTGAAGTGGATGATCCCTTCTGATGGGTTGTGGCAGCTAAGACTGTAAAAACTGGGGAAATTTCCCTCTTCCTTCACATTTGTAAATTAAAGAAAAAATTTTTTTAATGTTTTACCCGTTAAAGGCTAGTTTCTTTACATAGCTCAGCATAAAGTGAACTAGAACCTGTCTTTAAATAGGAAAGAAAGAAAGGAAGAGAGAGAGAGAGAGAAAAAAAAAGAAAGGCAGAAAGAAAGATGAAAGAAAGAAAGAGAGAAAGAAAAAGAGAGAGACTTACAACCTCTATAAGAGTTTGAGAAGGCTGCATTAGTATGCGCCCCAACTTGCATTACAAACAGAAAAAAATCTAAGAAAAGAGACAGTGGAGGGATGGAGAGAAAGAAGGAAGGCAAGAAAGATGAAGGAAGGAAGAGAGGGAGGGAGGAAGGAAGGAAGGAAAAAAGGAAGGAGGAAAAAGACAATTTCTGTTACTTGAAGCAGTTTTTGATAAGTACCATAGAAACAAAATTAATACTAAGTGGATTAATACTAAAATCTAAATGAAGCTTGAAGAATAAAAGGACCTATTGGCCTATTTGTTCTAATTCTTCAGATCCACTTTCTTAATCCAAGAGTTTGGGAAATGCCTACTGTGGTTCATTTACTTGCTTTTGAAAAGCAGTGATTGTGTTTTAAAACCTGTTGCAGTGCACCTTTATCTTTCTTCCTCCTTGTTTTTGCAGGAAATTTCAATGAAAAGGAAAGCCAATAGATCGTGGTCTTAGAAAAACTGCTTAGATGATGTCTGTTTCCTGTGCTATAAACACGTGGCAGAGCTGTAAGTAAATGCTCCGCACTGCATGATGAATTGGATGGCTGCAGACCGGAGGCAAAAAAAATAATTGTCTCATTTTCGTGGTGATTTGCTTAACTGGTGGGACCATGCCAGAACGACTAGCGGAAATGCTCTTGGATCTCTGGACTCCATTAATAATATTATGGATTACTCTTCCTCCTTGCATTTACATGGCTCCGATGAATCAGTCTCAAGTTTTAATGAGTGGATCCCCTTTGGAACTAAACAGGCTGAGTGAAGAACAGCGGATTTTGAACCGCTCCAAAAGAGGCTGGGTTTGGAATCAAATGTTTGTCCTGGAAGAGTTTTCTGGACCTGAACCGATTCTTGTTGGCCGGGTAAGCTTCCTTTTCAAGATCTCAATTTCAGGATCTGTTCCTGGTCTTTAGATCTTAAACATCAGACTGTCACAGTTGTTACCACACTGAGCTGTAAGTGCTTTAGGCCAGTTAGTTTACCTATTGGTTTCTTTAAGAATGTGGATACTCCCACAGTCGCAGTTTTAAATGTAGACTGCCTTCTTTTCTGGGGAAAGCTCATCTCCTCCACCTCTTCCACTCCATCATAGACACAGTAACACTTGGGTAATGCCTATACAAATAGGCTATTCTTTCTCGTTTTATATAAGAAATCTGCAGGCCAAACTTTTTCTCTAGTTTATGTACTTGGAAGAGGTATGCAATTTTCTCAGTTTGAATTTCTACCATTTCGATTCCTAACATGTTATTCTGTTTCATTTTATTTTGAGGCCATATATCTGCAATTGCAGCTAAATTTTTCTCCTTTTTAGTTTCATTTGTTTGCCTGTTGTTTAAATGATTAAGCTAGGATGGAGAAAGGGAAATTCTTGGAGTGGTGCTTAAGAATGCTTTGTACTGCAATTCAGTAAACTTTCCAATAGGAAACCAGTTCACTCCTTGTTAGAGGGAATCAGATGTATAGAATCAAAATTTTAATTTAGTGGTGTGTGTGTATGTGTGTATGCATGCTTGAGAGAGCATGTGTTAGACTGGATTTACATTCGTTTTGTTGATGGCAGATATAAAGCATATAGAAATGGCATATAGAAATGTTCCCGTGTAGATAAGTGCTACCTGCTTTAAAAAATCACACTGTGGGTTATTGAAGACTACACATGTTTCTTCCTCAGAACTGTTCAGAAGCCTCTGTTAATTTTGACACAGACCATCATCATGGTTAGAATTCCAATTAGGAGCCTGCCAATGGCTGATTTTCCTGATAAGTAAGTCAGATCCAGAAGTGAATCATGCCAATATTATTCATTTCCCAAATGCAGTGATTTAAAAGAAAAATAGGATGGGAATTAAATACTGATCTTCAAGACTTGAGTTAACTCTTTGTGTTTCACTGGGAACTCCTGCTTGCATTCCCCCTTCTACCTCACTATCTTGCAAAGCAAATTGAGCCTCCCCAAAGACTATGTTTTCTGATTTTTATAGTTCTACTTAGACGAAGGAAACTTGGATGAGGCGATATCATGAATCATTCAAAGAATTTTTATTGAGCCCTTCCTGTGTGCCAACCACTCTTCTAGGCACATGGGAGCTCATCAAGGAACAAAATAGTGATCCATGCCTTCATGGCATTCCAGCCAACATTGAGTGTCATCATGTGTTAAGCACTGTTACAAAACACTTTATGAGCACAATCCTATTTGATTCTAACAATAGCTCTTCTCCTCTCTCTGTGTAAATGTGTGTGCATATATATGTGTGTACATATACACATGTATACAAATAATATGTACATAAAACAGATTTAGGCTCCTTTTTTCATAAGTCTCAAATACAAAAATCTCCGAAAGATTTTTTTGTGTGCTTGATACAAACTCAGGTCACAGAACTGACTTGAGGCTGTTTATAGTCACAATGTATCCCATTACTGTGACTGTTCATATATTTCCCAGCAGAAATTTTAATGTGTTTGATTACAGGGTGCTGGTCCAGACCCTGCTGAGGGTATTACTTACTATACAGTTGATATACCTTGATGTTTCTAAATGTGAAAACTTCTGAATTCTGAAACACATCTGGCCCAGTGGGTTTTGAATATGGACTTCTTGACCAGCATAGTCTTTTATTGTAAGTCCAGAAACTGAGACTTAGATGGATTAATAAAGCAAATCAAGATCATAGAGCTAGTAAATGATCTGAGTTTGAATCAAGTTGGGAATTCCCAAGGCCATAATTTACTCACCATATCCCATGACATCTTAGTAACTAGCTACCATGTGTTTAAACTATAATTTGCACTTAAGAGTTATAGAGTATAGAATGCAAAGTCCTTAAATTCCTGCTTTCTGATATTCAGAACTTCTTTAATGAGCCCTAAGACAAGTGATTTCATACCATATAAATTTCTAGATATACATGCCTACATATGTAACCGATGGATACTTTCTCCCTGTTTCTATTAGTTAACTCCTTTTGCAGGTGTAACACTCTGATGATGTCTTTTATAACATAAATAACCAAACATGCTATGCCCAGGAGTACTGTCCATTTTTATCTGAATAGAAAAAGTAATTAAATTGGGGTTCGTTTTGGATTCATACAATCTGAGGACTAATTTCACCTCCATCTTTTAAATGAAGTAATAGAGATAAAGGCAAAAGCTAGGCATTCAGCATCCTTTTGTGACTTCGTAATACTGGAGAAATTCATGCTTCTCTGAATGACAGAACTGTGTCTAGTAAACTCTAGGATTTTGAAATGGCCAAATGCCCCTGAGTCTTGATGAGTGTTTTTTTTTTTTTTAAAGATTTTATTTTTTCCTTTTTCTCCCCAAAGCCCCCCAGTACATAGTTGTGTATTCTTCGTTGTGGGTTCTTCTAGTTGTGGCATGTGGGACGCTGCCTCAGCGTGGTCTGATGAGCAGTGCCATGTCCGCGCCCAGGATTCGAACCAACGAAACACTGGGCCGCCTGCAGCGGAGCGTGCGAACTTAACCACTCGGCCATGGGGCCAGCTCCCTTGATGAGTGTTTTTATGAGTTAGTTCTTTCCCTGTTCCCTACCATGGCCAGTTCCCAAACAATTGTTAAATCAGAGTTAAACTCATTTTCTAAAGAGCTTTTCTGTAAACATTTCCAATCGCACATGCGTCCCCTTAAGGAAAATTCCTCCTGAATTATTACAGCTTAGCCTTTGAGGATCTTAGGTTGTAGCGAAGCCAAAAGTACATTTCAGGTGACTGCTTCAGCTTATGAGTCAGACTGACTGTGGGGATGATCCATCTCGGGGTGCCCACCGGTGCTTACCAATGTTTTATCTCTCTGCACGCTCTTCCAGATCCGACTCTAAATCGCCTCATCGCTGAGCTTCTCCCCAGGAACTCGCTGAGAAGCATTAGTTACTTAGGAGCATACCTGCTCTTTAAAAGGCCCTCCTGCGGGTCACCATGGTGGGGGCCTCGGGCCTGGCAGACTGAGTTCAAGCTCAAGGGCAGAGCCAGTTTTTGAGTGATTGGCTCTTCAGAGCTTCACATATACCCTTACATCATCGACTGTCTGTGTTTGCTCTATTGGAAGGCAGCTGGATGCACAGAAAGAACTAAACCTTAGAGATGCACTCTCCAGGAGTTTGAATATTGGGTTTCTACTTTCTGGGTATTAACCCTGGGAAAGCTATTAAAGCTCTTCAAGGGCTATACAAATAAGATAAATAAGAGTATATAAGAACAAATAAAATAATGTCTGTATAGTGCCTGCATATAGCAATTGTCATAATTGTGTTCTTGATTGTGCGTATGTATGTGTGTGTGTGTGTAGT
Source organism: Equus quagga (assembly GCF_021613505.1). Lineage (NCBI taxonomy): Eukaryota > Metazoa > Chordata > Mammalia > Perissodactyla > Equidae > Equus > Equus quagga. Next base: position 57,335,191 of record NC_060279.1, on the reverse strand, counting down.
TGGAGTGGTGGACAAACAAACCAACAACTACATCACTAGGTGAGCACAAGACTCTCGGTTTCCAAAGAAGGGCCCTTTCAAGTAGCACAGGTTGCTTCAGGTGGAGGTGATATTTTGGTGTGTCTTGAAAGGTGACTGTCACTTAGCCTGGTGGAATGGAGTGGAGTGGGAAGTCACGTGCCTCAGCTTGACAGAAGAGTTTATGCAACATCACAGGGATGGAGTGGGATGACTGAGGGTACCCTTAGCCAGAAGCAACATAAGCCCATAGATTTCCTGTTGAATGAAAATGAAGTTGAAGTCATATTTGGAGAGAAGACTTCCCTGTCTCGTTCTGCCTAAACTATAACTGCCCCTTCTCCAGTATTTCATACCTGTAGGCTATACTTTATTTTTTCTTCTTCCTGATGATCCTTATCTCACATACTCTGTACTTTATCTTGTTTATGATTTGTCTCCTACTAGAATGCGAGTTCCATAAAAAAAAGAATTTTTGTCTCTTTGTTCTTCGCTATATACCCACAGAACCTAAACCACTGCCTGCATTTAGGAAGTGCTCAGTAAAGATTTTGCATGAATAAATGAATGAAAAATTCACATAAATAATGGAGGAATTTATGATAGTAATATAAATTCAACAAGATTTCATACAATGATGCCTTGCTTTCATGTTCTCTCTTTCGTATTGGTATATTATAGACCAGCCGGGTAGTTTAAACATTGTTTCTATGCACTTATTTTAAAAGTCTTTCTTAGAGGAAGTGATAGTGGATAAGTTATCTTATTAAAACAACTCTCTGAGGAGGCTACAGAGTCCCCTCTGGGAGGCTATCCCTCTTACCCTTGGCATGTAGCTGGGCAGCGTGTTGATGCCATTATTTTCCTATCCATCTGCAAACTTAGTGGTTGTGCTCATGGCACAAAGGAAACCAGAAATCTTCTTTCTGATTTTCTGAAAAACAAATTCCAGCCAAACAGACTCCACTCCCACCTCCAGTTCTCTGTGGAACAAGGTGGTTCAGAGCTTGTTCATAAACAGCTGAATATTGAGCAGTCTGCATCACCCACGACATCCAGTGTTGACTTCCTCTGGCAGTTCTGGCAGAGAATAAGGTAGTGCATGGGAGCCTTCATCTTATGTGCTAATTTGTTCTGGTCTTAGAATAAGAGAGAGAGAGAAATCCATGGTGATTCTGATAAATCCTTGTGATAAAATGAGCATGGTCTTTTTAAGGTGGACAGCTTGATGTCCTCATGAGAGCCTTCATGGTGAGTCACAAGGATGATGGATCAAGTCATTCCACAAATATTTATTGAGCACCTGTTCTCTGCTAAGTGTCCCGTTAGCAATGGATTCTCAGCTCTGAGCAAACATGCTGTCTGCTGTGGAACTAATGGGCTGGTAGCGGGACACAGGTGTTAAAAAAATAAGCACAAGTATAAATGTCACTGTAAGATGGAGATCAGTACTCCAAAGTCAAGACGTATGTTCTATGCAAGCATGTACAGAGGAAAGTGGTATTCTGGGGGATGCTGGAATCTTCTGTAAGGAAGTAACCTGTAAGCATTTGAAATGCCATAACCAGGGAACCAGGGTATAGGGATGAAAAGAGAGAGCATTCTCAACAGAGGAAATAGCATGTGTGAGGCTATTTAAGCAGCTGAGAGAGGGCCAGGGTAACTGGGAAGCAAAACAAGGGTTGAAATCGTTTGAATCATGATGGAAAGACAGGCAAGTATCTCTTGGAAATCTGGCTTCTTTCTTTTTCACCTCTGCTACAAACTAGCTAGAAGAGAAAGTCACACAGACTCTCTTGGCCATAATTTGCTCCCCTTTAATTATATCATGGATTACAGAATTAGATTTAAAATACAAATCCCTATGGAACAGGAAAAGAAAGCAATTAAAAAAAAAACAACAAAACAGGCTGGCCCAGCGGCATAAAGGTTAAGTTCACATGCTCTGCTTTGGCGGCCTTGGGTTCACAAGTTCGGATCCCGGGCATGGACGTACACTCTGTTCATCAAGCCACACTGTGGTGGAGTTCCACATACAAAAAACTGGAGGAAGATTGGCACAGATGATAGCTTAGTGACAATCTTCCTCATGGCAAAAAGAGGAAGATTCACAACAGATGTTAGCTCAGGGCCAAACTTCCTCATCAAGAAAATAAATAAATAAAAAACAAAAACAAAAAGTATGTAACATTTATTGATTTTTGACCCAGGTGTCTTTAGCTCCTTTTCTGTGGTTCTGTGATTCTCAGTTCTTCCTATTGCTTTATTTTGGGAAAAACCAATTTGCTCTCCAGGTGGTCAGAGATCTATCCTAAACCCTCTCTCTTACATAAACTCCTCTGCTCTCTTTCCTCCTTTTTTCCCTCCTACCTGGGCTTCAGAGCTGTTCCTTATTTGGATATAACTCTCTCACTGGTAATGCCACATCTATTTATAATTCTCTCCCTCCAAGGCACTGACTCATTTTCTCTCTTTAAATTTGACCTTCTAACCTTCCCTCTTCCCTGTAACTTGGAAATCGTTTGGGTGGTTCTTAGTATGAAGGACACGGGATGCCAAATAATTACACTATATTACAGTTTACGGTGTCAGCGGCCGGTGAGAAAATTGCACTTGACATGCCATTATTTTTGCTGGCCGTTTGCATGTTAAGAGCACTGGGCTATGCTGCCGCAGCCAAATTGTATCTTCGGCCTTGCGAGAACAATTCACTGTCAGTTCCGTGAAGCTTCTGCCTACCCAGACAGAGCCTTGTGCACGAATAATTTGGCAGGAATGCAAGTCAGCATCGCGTGTCTCAATCTGGCCAAACAACAAGAGTTGTCTGCCTCATGCCCGCTGTCCTGTCTTAGAAATAACAGGCTTCCCAGGGTTGTTGGAAATCTTTTGATGCTGATGTAAATAAATAGAATAATATTAGTCATGCAAATCAGCAGAGATCCTAAACACACACTCATGCACGCACATATAAACACACACATATACACATACTTGTGCATGCAGTCTATTAGCTGAATTTGTGAATGAGGAAAACCTCAATTCATCTCCTAATCCTTTCTCTCTGTAGCTCTAGACTCTCACCCTGTTGGCCTCATTCTTTACCCAGGGACCAGGTGAGAGTGTGGATAATCTGCGCTTATCTCTATAGATGCCCTGAAAAAAAATGCATTCAGACTTCTCACAAAAAGAGTCTTGCAGGTTTTGTTAGTCCTCTTAGGGTCATCTTATTGAGACAGATTTTTTTCCACTTGAAGCAAAATGATAGTAGTCATATGTTTATGGGTGAAATAGCCAGATTATATAATCTTGTTTTATGAATAAATGGCAACATGGTACCAGAGCAAACAGAGAATTGATTCACAAATATGCAGCGAAAGCTCCTAGGGGAGAATGAAGCAGACGTCAACGCTGTACAGCTGGAAAGTCTTTCATGGCATATTCGCAGAGCAGAATGGCATGAATCATTAAAAAATTATTAAGATTTATAACATGGGAACATGATTGCAACTGCATAAATACCAGAAGCAAGATATAAAACGTGTATAGAATATATTTTATAAATGCATGTGTGATGTGAGCAGAGTACCTGGCACATATCTGTTAAGATAGGTATATGCACATGAAAACATATACTCAAACATTTACAAAATTAATGAAACCCTATGTGCCCATCATTCTGATCATCCACATTTAACAATTTTCACCATTCTGGTGTTATTTTTTGAGTTAGCCCTGCCCCCTCCCCCCCCACACACACTGTCAATACTCTTGATTAAAGAAAATGAATGTAAGGAAAATCCTAGTTATATCTATAACCACTACCTACTGTTTTAATGTAAAGATTTCCCCAATTGGAAACCCCCAAATATATGATTATATCGAATGAATAATTGATATTCATGTAACCTACATTAAAAACAAAATAAGGAGTTAATTCCTGACACTGATTCAAGCTAACAACTGCACCTCAAATCAATAAAGGGGAACCTGTAACAAAATATACCAATATATTCAAACATTGTTTCCAATATGAGTGATTGGATTATCAGGTTTTTCTTTATAATTTTCTGCATTTTATTTTCTAGGCTATGCATTATAAAATATAACAAAATGAGACGAAAATAAGACAGTATTATTTTGTTGAATTTTCTTAAAATCTATTCCTCTATCCGTAGCCAATACTTGGGGACTGTTATTTAATATGAAACTCATTTGGTAAATAAAGTCTTATCTAAAAAAGAAAAAAGTACACCTGTGTTCAACACTTGGAAGGCCAATCTCATCAATTAATAAATGAAAGTGCCAGAATTATTTAATCATATTTCTGAAACTGTGAAGAGAGAAAGAACAGCCATAGGCTTGCTCAACTGCTAAATGCATGTTAAACTACTTTCATTACCATACGATAGATCACATGTTAACTAGAAATGAAGAGTTTTATATTTGTTCTTGGAACAGGAAACTATATTGGAGTCTTCAAGTAATATAGCCAGCTTGCATGTTGCCTGTAACCTTTCAATAAATAAGAATAACCTAGAAGTTATTTAAGGAATTATGTTATTTAAGACAGATAAAAGTGTTGTAGCATTTACAGGGTTTCATTTGGCCTGGCTATGCATGTTTTCTAGATGGTAGTTCCTATCTGTACCTGTTATTTCCATGGCAGTTAATTTAAATTCACCCCCTACACACACGCACACCCCTTGGTATAACTTGGTCATGTATGTACCTGTCCCTAACCAAGTCATTGAATATTTTGAAATATAGTACAGACAGTCTTGTCACCATTCAAAAATCTGAATATTTAGTTAAGATGTGGCATATGTTCTCATCAGTACTGGCTACCTCACCTCAGATTTGAAAACATTTAGGAGTCCTTTTAGATGTTGTATCTGAGAGGAGAAATAAAATACACTACATTTTTGTTATTCAAAGTGAGGGTCTGCAGACCAGTAGCAGCAGCAGAATTACCTGGAAGCTAGCTAGAAATGCAGAATTTCATTCATTACCTGTGTACCCTGACTTACTGTATCAGGAATCTGCATTTAACAATTTTCCCCAGGTCATTCTTATGCACATTAAAGCATTAAAATAAAAACGTATTTTTAAAGAAATCAATCAGTTGTCAATCAGTCCCAGGATAGCTTGAATTATGCTTTCTGCTCTCTGCACCCAGCCTGATAAATTGTCACCATCATTCAATTAAAGAAAGAGCTATGGGGCTAATGTTTGGAAGAGGCCCAGGCAAGAATTTGGGTAGACGCCACTGTTTATCTTGTTTGAACTCCATGTGGTAGGTTTACTGGACACTTTAGGCTGCGACATCAATTTGCAGATGGGACTCCTTCGAACTGCAGGTGATGGTGGAGGCAACAACCTGTAGACCCCTCAAGCTCAATTAGTTAACAGAGACAGTTCTCTGCTCAGATGCATGGACTTCTTTTTTTCTGCATGTATTTACCACAACGCGGCAGATGTGCTGTGAAATCTGCAGAGTATCAAATGTCACTGGGCTTCTGCAGGGGACAATAGTGGAATCCAAATGAGCCTGGTCAGAAGGGCTGAGGAAGATTGGGGGAACAGCAGAGAAGAAAACACTACATGCATATTTCCGTTTCTCTCTAATCCTGTAAAAAAGCTCAGCTGTGGCACAGAGGTCTTTTTTACTCTGTATATATTGTGGAGACCATGAGATTGATGACATTGTGCAGGACATCAAAGTTGGGAGGGAAAGGAGGGTTTAAGCAACCAAACTAAACTGGTTGTTTCTATTAAGTGTCTACTGTATGGTAGACACTTTATAAGGTTTGCTTACTCAATCCTCACAGCAGCCACCTGATGAGGGTACCATTGTCCCCATTGCCAGATTGGGAAGAAGTCACTGAAAGGAAGAATTATTTCCATTTGAGGTAAAAGATTAGACACATAGTGAATAAGTGGTGAAGGCAGAAGTCAAACCTAGGCATGGTGATCCCAGAGCTTTTTCTGTAACCATGGCAACACATTGTTTCCTTTGAAGTCCATGTGGGAGGTGCTCCATGTGCTAGGCTGCCACCCCAATTTGTAGATCTGAAAAGTGAGACTTGCTGATCTCAACCAAGATATGGTCTCACAACTGGAATGTAAAAGGTGTAGTAAGATTTGAATAGACATTTCGAGATATCCATCTAATTGCAAAGCCACGCCATCTTTTTGTTTTCATCTATATGCTTTACTGGTCAGAGACAGAGGTCAGTATAAACCCCTTCAGAGAATAAAAATGTCTATGAAGCTTATGCATGTGGTGGCTCTGTTTTATTTCCTCGATGGGGAGATGAAACTGCCACAGTCTGGGCCTGGGTAGGGCTGGTTCCTTGTCCAAAGTGATTTGTGGGTAATTCTGCAAATATAGGCTAGCACAGTAGCTGTCTGTTTTGCTTTCTCACTTTAAAATATACATTTAAAATAATTATGATGATGAAGTAAGAGAAAAATGATGTAGAAAAATGAATAGCAGGAGGAGAATATTTTTATTGAACTCTTCATTCATGTTGCTATGTGCCTTATATTTACAGATGTTATTCTCTCCATTTTGTGGATAAGAAAATTGAGACGTTTGGACTGAAGTAAATTCTCATTGGTTAAATGACTAGAGTGAAATGATTCTAGCTCTTTTCTGAGTTGGACAGAGTTCGTAACCACTCCAGGGCTGTAGCATTAAGTTAGAGAGGTTTCTGGAAGCTTTGGCCAAGACGAGACAGTTTTGCAGGGTCCTCTTAAACTAGTACTCACAGAAGAGCAGAAAGAAGAGGGGAGCGGTTGAGTGGGATGAAAAAGAAAATCCTGTACACATAGACAGGAACTAAAAGAAGACAAAAAGCTTGTACCCTCCAGTTGCTTCAACTAATTGTGTTAATGCTGAATAATTTAGTAACAATTCCCTATGCACTTGGAAACTGAGCTGGTGGACAATATTACAGAGGCTCCAGAGGTGGGATCTATAATTTACTTAGCTCTCCTCAGTGACTTTCCTGATGGCTCTCGCAACTCCAAGAGTCTTTTTTCCAAATGGATATGTGCTTCTCTGTTTCATCTCTTCCTTCCAGCTCTTATGACAATGACCTTCTGCTGGACAGCTCTGGTCACGTCCTTTGCTCCTGGTGCAATTTGGCCAATCAGAGTAACTCCTTCATGCCTTTAGCAGATTATCTGAGGGAAAGTAGCTTGTTGAAAGAGCAAACATGGCTATTAAAAATGAACAAATCCTCTAAGTCCTCGAAGCAAGTCAGACTCCCTGGCCACTCCAAGGCTTTATTTAGAATGTGGCAGGGCTATTTATAGTGGAGTTTTCTTTGCTTTTATTTTATTATGTGTTCTGGTAACTGAAAAGTATAAATGAATTTCTCATTGCCGTTTGCCTTTTGTCATACTCATGTGTGTGTGCATGCAAGTGTGCATGTGTGTATGTCCTATTAGTTTTCTCTTAGAGCAGTGTTGTTTTGGCAGAGCTCATCTCCTGGTTATGTCTCTGCCTTTGCAGAAACATTTATAATCAGCCCTGTGAAGCATTTTCAGAAATCATTAGACATTTGTGATGCTTGGTCCTATTGATAACAGCCACTGTTTCTCGTGTCTTCTCTTCTGCTTTTCCTTTCATTAAACTTATACTGTAAAGGTCTCAGGTTTTTAGAGCTGAAACCAAATTCTACATCCAAACTGACTATTGGGAATGCATTTCAACGTTTCCAGCTTTTCTTCCACCCCACAAGTTGGAGGAAAGATGCAAGTTGAAAGATCAAGCAATCAACATAGAGACGCCCGCCAAACACACAATTCACATAAACAAGATGAGAAGATGGGACAGGGTCAAAGAGACACAGACAGTAGGGCAAAGCAGCATATACAGAGCAAGACAGAAATCCTGAATGACAGAGAGGAAGTCACATTACAAATGATACAACATAAGTAAGGAGCATAGACACAGAACACATGGAAAGAGACATTCACAGGAGCACAGATTTCAAGAAACACAGAGGATCAGAAACAATAAGAGAAAAAAATGAAACAGAGTGAAGATGAAGATTGAGAGAGGGGGAGAAGTAGTAGAGTGAAGAGAGAGAGAGAGAGAGAGAGCGCACATGCAGAGAAAAGCAAGAAGAAAAAAGCCAGATGGAGTGGATTTGGGGTTTACCAAGTGATTTTCACTAGGCACAGACTAATTTCTTTTAGCCGCTGGGCAGATGGGCTTATGCATACTTTTATAGCCTTTCTGATCACACAGCCCTGCTTTTTTCTGAAAAGGAGTTCATTTTGATTCTGACACACTGCAAGAGCTGAATGACTGTGGCTGGTGGGACTAGACGTGAAGTCAGAACAATTTGAGTGAACCAAAAACATGATGATCTTTCTTTCTTCTAAACTTTTCCGGAGATAGAATGTTGGCTTTTAAAGTTATATACTTTCTAGCAACTGATACTAGAAAGTAAATCATAGCCATTTTACCTCAAATCAGATATGGAGCAGAATAATTCAATAATGCCTTTGAATGAAGTCATCAGGGTTCATAGAGACCATGGTGCTAGTTTATAAGAGAAGTGGGGAAGTGGGAAAGGATTATGAGCAAGACCTTGGACAATTTATGTCTTCAAAACTCTACAGTTATGGAATGGGCTTTTGAAACATTGGAAGAAAAAAAACCATTTTCTTAGCATTTATATTTCTAGTATCAATACAATTTAACTTATGCAATTAATTTTAAATAATCTAAAATGGCCATAGAGAAGGCTAAGATTGTTTTCTATTTTTGCTACCTTACAAAAATATTTGAATAAATATATATTTTAATAGCTCAAGAAAGAGTAGGCAAGGGGAAAGTTGAAGGATAGGTGTAGGTGGGACCAAGGGAAATAAGGCTTTCTAAGTACCTAATGCCTTCCAGGATGTATAAAATCTTATTTAGTCTTCACTTGAACCCTGTGAGATGGGGCTGTTAACATCACTCCCCCATTCCCCTTAAAAAATAAAGAAACTTAAGTTCAGAGAGATTTGGTCACTCTCCCAGAATGGCCAATAAAGTAAAGAATGGGGATAGGAATGTAGAACTAGCTGATTTCAAAACCTTCATTCTGTCTACACTGCATCAGCCTCTCTCTCACTTTATTTGGTTCTTCCTTATGTTTTCTTTACACGTGGATATGCTCTGATGGAATATGAAAAAGTTCTTGCTTTTACACAACGTAATTGCTCTTCCCAATATTTCTTTCAATCATCCCAACAACCCAGAGGGACAAGTAGGACACGTGAGATGGTATTAGACTCACACTAGAAACCAGGCTTTCTGACACATTGTTCAGTGTTTTCTCTAATGATCACACTGCCTGCCCAAAGTCCTTTGTGAATCACTCAGCATTGCAGAAGGTGGACTTTCCCCCTGTGGTATGTCCTTTCCATTAGGAAGTATGTTACAAGTACTACTGCAGACCCAGGTTGCAGTGCAGAGCAAGACATGGATTTAAGATACGGGCTCCTAAATCATGCAGCATGCCACTGCTGTAAAGTTGGAAAGGCCTGGATGAGATTACTGTTAAGTGTACCACTCAATCACATGGTTTTATGTGGTCTCTTTTAAATCCAGAGACTGCAGTCCATCCCTACTTTCACTAGCAAATGTGGACGGAGAATTTGGATTCATAATAGACGTCCTTCCAGGGAATATTACTGAAGGAAACTTTCAAAAGCCTACACTGCCTTGGGACCCCTTAGCCTCACACTATCCAAGACTGTGTTCCTTCATACAGCCTAGCACCCAAAGTTCTGGGTGATGCATAGTCCAGGCCAGGATGCATAGATGCAAGAATGTTAGAGAATTCTTCTTTCAATGTTTGCGGAAGACCTTTGAAGTCAAATCTCTCTAGAGGAATATTCACCAGGCTTGGATTTGGGTGGGAAAAGATGGAGCAGTTCTGCGTCACTTGGCGTTGCAAGCCCTGGGATACAATGTCATCCTACGACCTGGCAGAGGAGCTTTGTTACACTGACAAAGGAAATCGGCATGCCTGGGAACTGCTCCCTGAGGGAAGTCAAAGTCAGTATCTGAAGGCTCCTCTCTCCTGAGAGAACTTTTGAGGCAGCTGAAGAAAGAATCCCCACTTTGGAATTGAAAACTTCGAAGAGTCTTTGCAAATGCAAAATCCTCTGTCTCTGCTTCTTTGTAAGCTCCACGAGCTTCTGGTTTTTTCTCTTAAGTTTTATGAAAGTGTCAGCACAAGGCAAACTTTTCTAGCCCATCAAGTAAGGGGTTGAGTTAAGTTTTCCATTTCTCTACCCTGAAAACTAAGCGTTAGTGTGGCTGAATGCAGATTTTCAGTTTGAACCTACTGAATCTTAAAAGACTAGCATTTTCTATTTTACAATTTACTATTTCAGGTATATTGTTTTACTCAAGTCATACTCTTTAGGAGCTATAGGCTTGGTTGACAGCTCTGGAATGGATAAATACTCACATGAACACAGACACACGTTTAACACAAAATGAGGAAATCACGTTTAGTCTGAATTTCTGAAACCACTAGCAAGTTTCCAACACAACTTCTATGTTTTTTTGTTGTTTTAACCACAGTACCTAGCCTATTTTTCTCCCTTATTTGCCCCCTGAGATGAAGAGCTTATAGAGACCACCCTACCCAGCAACTCCTCCATTGACCTTTGATGGTCAAAAGTATAGGCTTGTTTCTTTTTAAATGAGAAATATGGTAGTCTGGAGTATTGTGCTAAGTTGCCCCTTCTGTGAAGTTAGACAAAGCTGGGCTTCAAATCCTGTTGTGAGTCACACACTGCAGCTTGTGACTTTGTATGTTGTTTAATCCTGTTCAGCTTCAGTTTCCTCATCCAGAAAGTGAGCTTGTAACATTTTTTTTTCTCTGGGGATTCCCCAAACAATACATGTGATATCTAAGTTCACTTCAGTGTTGTTATGTGCTGTCAAGTCAGCTCTGACTCCTGGCGACCCTGTGAATGAGTGATGTCCACAATGTCCCGTCCTCAGCAGCCCTACGGAGCTTCTGTAGACTCATGCCTGTGGCTTCCTTTATGGAGTCAATCCATCTCATATTTGGTCTTCCTCTTTTCCTGCTGCCTTCTACTTTTCTCAGCATTATTGCCTTTTAATTCACTTAGTAGGGACCGCATATAATGGTAGTTGTTGCTCTTCTAAGCAGTCCACACCTTGGGCTTTTTTGTCATTAGTTAAAGCTCTTTCTAATTGCCATTACCCAGGAATTGTTTTAAATCCTGTCATTCCATGGCCATGTCACTCATCTGTAAAATGACATGGGTGACTGTAGTATCTCTAGGGCCCTTTGAAATCCAATATTCTGTTTCTCTAGAATTCTGAGTTATCTAAACTAATGCAACATCAAGTTTGAGGAGGGAATGAATCTCATGGAGCAGAAGAAGCAGAGCTTCCGGGGGCTGGCCCCGTGGCCAGGTGGTTGAGTTCTCGCGCTCCGCTGCAGGCGTCCCAGTGTTTTGTTGGTTCAGATCCTGGGCGCGGACATGGCACTGCTCATCGAGCCACGCTGGGGTGGCGTCCCACATGCCACAACTAGAGGAACCCACAAGGAGAAATATACAACTATGTACTGGGGGGCTTTGGGGAGAAAAAGGAAAAAAATAAAATCTTTTAAAAAAAAAAAAAAAAAAGAAAGAGCAGAGCTTCCTTAACACGAATGATAGCCTTCTAAACGCATCCATGAAAGTATGTGCTTCATTGTTACTTGCTGTTTGGTACTTAGGGAGAAGTCGAAAATTCAGAATGAAATGATGGATACTCGCATGCCATGTGGATAGGCAAACATTTCTAATGCTTCAAAATGCCACAATGTAAACAAAATAATTACTTTGAGGATCAAGTGAAGGGGGGCGTTGAAGATACTCACCAACTTTCAGCTTCCACCACTCGGGAACCCATCTCATTAGAGAATGATGTGGGACCCGGTGGTGTTGAGTTCCGCCATGGCGCAGACCACCCTTAAATGAACGCTGATCAGAAGGACTACTTTCCTTTGAGCTGTGTAGGAGTAAAACTGATTCCCTGAGAAAAATACAGTCAAGCATTACAAAGTGTTCTTGGCATACAAGTATAGCATTGCCACCATCATAATAATGTGAGTTGCAATGAAATATTAAATCTATAATACCTGGTAAAGAGGCTGCACAAAAGAAACACCACTATTAAAACAAACTTGATAAAAGCTATTATGTTGCAGTACCTTTGTGCTTTTTAATTATTTTCTTTTGTGCAAAATTTTGAAAAAGCTTGATCTTCAAACTCTTGAACTGGTAAAAAAAAATTCTATAATTTGGCATATATGGAATTCATTGAAGGACAAGCTAATTCAATGACACGTTTTATAAATATTGAGGGGAAGAAATCTTTAGATTCATAATTGTTTTAAGTATTTTACACCCCTCCCACACATGCATACTATCAAGACCTCAGACAAACAATTATTAACTTTTCTACTAATGGATAATTATTGTGCTGAACATTTCTGACAAATTTGTTTTTAGATACAGTGATGGTTAAATCCATTATCTAAGATAAACTGTAGTATCTTATAAATTCATCTAAGATTTGTATTGACTTTTGTTTTAATGGAAATGAGGTGTTTTACAAGAAGAAGTTCATCTCTAACTATCACAGGTATTACAATTTTCATTCTATAGTCCTCTGTTAAGGAAAATAGGAAATCTGATTGCTATCAATAATAATACTAATGGTTAACATTTTCAGTACTTTTATGCCAGCTCTAGGATGAATACTATGGCAGATCTCATTTAATGCTCACAAAATCTGTATGAGGTACACACTGTAATATATTTCAATTTATAGACATGAGCAGATTTAATGAAGTTGTGTAATTTGCTTAAGGTCAGCTAGCTAAAAGTTGCTGAATCAGATGTCAAACATCAATGCATTTGCCATCAAATTTTGCCCCTAAACTTTCCTGATGTATAGTCTCTCATAAAAAAGTTGAAGTTCTTGGGTAAAGTATTCACATTATATCGTTTCATCAAACACACACACCTACACGGAATTTAGAAACTAATTCGACATTCCACAGATTTATTTACTTTTTACTTTCAAAATCAATACAATTGATTAACTTGTTATTCCGAAGTGCTGACAAATTATTGAGTAAAAGTAGATTAATATGTTCATTCAGCAGCATTTATTGGGGATATACCATGTACCAGGACCTTTGCTGAGATGATTAAGATACAGGCAAGCACTCTGGATGACAAACATTCACTTTGAGGAAACGAGGTAGAAATATTCAGTAGTAGAGTGTTTACTCTTTAAAACAGATTTACCTATATTTTCTAAAATAGCCACTCATCTTCTTAGCAACAACATTGCTCCCAGTTCACCTACCTTATCCAGATTTCACGTCACTCCTGGAAGAGAATTAACAATCAAACCAGCTTGAAATAGGAAGGGTTTCTTTCCTCATGACTATTAGCAGAACACACAGCTGGAAGCTAGTGGAACTTTCTAGGCAGGAAGAGAGAGGATCACTGTGTAAATCATTATCACTGACAAGTTAAGCCTGCAGTCAAAAGTGGAATATATAGTTTGTGTATTTACCTCAGGCTATTTGTCTCCATGGGATAACGTTTTGAAACGAAATACTTACAGCAGATTGATATCCCCCCCCCCCACACACATGCTGTTAGGCTCACATTGCCTTGGATTAACTGAATTCCATGGCTTAAGTTATCCTCAGGACTCTTGATATCCATCTCTCCATCCTAACCCAGAAATCTCAAGTAAATAAGATAAAATGAAAATTCCATCCAGAATGAGTTGTTATTTGGTACACTTCAAGTATATTTATAAGCATAAGGTTGGGGCTGGGAAATTATGAGTCAACTTTCTCCATGCAGGTGGTCAAATCTCCTGTTCCAGACTAACTTTTTCTGTTTCATCTGAATCATTTTTCTAAATTTCAAAACTGGACATATTGTTCCCCTGCATGTGAAATATCTATGTTTCTCCATTACCTATGTAGATGAGGCCAAAATCCACCCCTAGCCTCAGTGAACAGCAGTTACCATTATTTGACCTTGGGGCAGTCATTTAACCTTCCAGATTGTTGAAAACATTAAATGAGTTGATAGGAAATATATAGCACTTAGACTAGTGCATAGTAGCGGTATATAATTGTTAACTATAATAATAATAAAAATAATTATTATTCTCCAACCAATAACTGTCTCTACAGTTACTATGAATATTATTACTACTAAAAACACTATGGAATTTCTGTCTACAGATATCACATGAGAGAAGATAGGCTAACTTTTCTCAGCAACTGTGTGTGAAACTGCTCTCATAGAAATGAGACAGGGATTGAACTAGGATAGCAGCCAAGGCTTTATCTCTTTTCTATACTGTGATATCTCCTGTGACCTCTTTCTAGTCAGGTTTTGGCAGATTGTGGATTCACAGTAAATGTTTATTAATTGAGATATTTCTGTATCATTTTTGTTAGAACTTATAAAACCACCTAGCACGAGTAGGTGTTAAATAAGTGCATGCTCTCTTTTCATCTAGCTTTCTCTCACAACATTTTGAAAACCAGTCTACCCTGAAGAGGTGTAGCATGAACTATTTTAAGCCATGTGTTTCTAAGAAAAGAGAGGATTCATTATGGCTTTATTTTTTCTGAAGAAACATCTGACTCATGTCCTTACAGTATCCCAGCGAGCACAATATGAACGTCAGAAACACATGCAAAGTTGTATGTATGTATATTACCTTTTCCAGGGTCCTTTAAAATCATAGTCCCTACTGGTACTTCACACACATTATCCATTTAATTCTCATAATAAGCCTAAAAGTTGTGTTATTATCTCAATTGCATAATGCGAAATCAATATACTCCAAGAGGTTAGGTAAATTTTCCAACACAGTGAAGACAGACCTGGCTCTGCTGATCTCTGACATTCACCCATCTAGCTCCAAAGTTTTATTTCATCCATCACACTGCATAAGTAGAAGTAGTCTAGAACTTCCCTGGTTTTCCTGATCATTTTTCTTTTGAGAGTTTCTGCCTCCAGATCTCAACCCTCCATTTTAATAGCTTGTCTCCAAAAGATGCAATAACTTAGCAAAATTGTGGCGGAGTTGTGTTTCAGACCCAGATCCATGTGACCATGAAAAAATTAGTGCAACTTCTGTGGGCTCAGTTTTTTGAACTGTAAAATGTTTGGTCTTTTTACATTTTGGATTAAAGGGGAGAGCATATGAGAAGTACCTGGCGGAGCATCTTTCTTACAGTAAACAGTAAACGGTAGCGTCTCTTCTTCTTCTTCTTACTCTTCTGATTACTGTCAGCAATCAGATCATGTAGAGGCACCACTAATCATTAAGGTTTTCATCTCTCTAAGGCTGTGTATTCATTCTGTTTGCTAATGAAACTCTTGTACTTAACTGAACTTATCTGCTTCTTCATGCCTCAGTGTCTTACTTTTAGCTTCCATATCATATTTATCTTCCTGATTTCTTAGAATTGAATCTTTTTTCCCTTCTTTATTGATTTTATAAAATCTTTCAGCACAATTTCAGCCATTAGAATATAAGATCCAGTCTTAGAAAAAATAGTCTTTGGAACCAGAAACCGTTTCATTCCTAAGATTGAGTAGGTGACTGGAGGAAGCAGAGAATTGAATATCTTTTCCAGCTGACACATAGCTCCTTGGTGGGTGGCAATGCTGCTACCCAATCCAGAGGTCCTTTGACTCATGAGCTAAGGTTGAATGTCTCAGCATTCTCAGTAGTGCCTAGCAGATCATGGCCATGATTCATTTATTTACAAGATGAGAGTTTAGGCACAGCTCAGAAGGAGAAACAAGAAAGGGCTCTGTTGAAGTCCCTATGAGCTTCCTCTGAGTCTAGGTACAAGGGGACCTGGTTGAAGATAGCATGGTAGATTGGGAAATCATAGATTCAGACAGTCCTGGGTTAAAATTCTGATTCTGCCGCTGTATTAGTTTGGATTATCCAGAGAAACAGAACCAATAGGATATATATAGATATATAGAAAGAGATTTATTATGAAGAATTGGCTCACGTGATTATGGAGACTGAGAAGTCCCACAATCTGCTATCTACAAGCTGGAAGCCCAGGAAAGCCAGTGATGCAATTCCAGCCCAAGCTTGAAGGCCTGAGAACCAGGGGAGTCAATGGTGCAAATCCCAGTTCGAGTCTAAAGGCCTGAGAACCAGGAGTGCCAGTGTCTGAGGGCAGGAGAAGATGTATGTCCTAGCTCAAGCAGGAAGCAAATTCACCCTTCCTCCAACTTTTATTGTACTCAGATCCTCAAGAGATTGAGCGATGCCCACCAGCGTTGATGAGTGTGATCTTCTTTCTACTTCAGATCTTCAGTCTACTAATTCAAATGCTGATTTCTTCCTTAAAAACCTTCACAGACACACTCATAAATAATAGTTTACCAGCTATCTGGACATCCCTTAGCCCAGTCAAGTTGATACATAAAATTAACCATCACGGACACCAACTAGCCATTTGTTCTTATGCAAATACCCTGATCTCTTACAACCTCAGTTTGCTCATCTGTCAAATAAGGAAAAGGGCACCTTATAGAAATTTGATGAACAGCTTTAGTTATCATTTGCCCCTGAAGACCACATTTTACTGTGGTGTAATTTCAAATTCACAGAAAATTTGGAAAAATAATGCAAGGATCTACCCATAGTCATCATTTGTTTACATTTTGATCCATTTGATTTATCATTTGTTATCTATCTACCTATAAAGTTATGTTTTTCTCCTAAATTATTTGGGAGCAAATTGTGGACATTTTGTCCATTACCTCAAAATACTTCAGTATATTTTCTAACCATAGGATAATTATCATAATCAAGAAATGTGCTATTGGCACAATACTATTATCCTATCCATAACCTTATAAAAAGGTGTCCGTTGTCCCAACAATGCTCTTTATATGTGTCTGTATCTCTTGCTCCATGTCAAGATGGCATATTACATTAATTGCTATATCCCTTTAGTGTCCCTTGAGTTGGAACAATTTTTCAATCATTCTTAAAATCTATATTTTTGAAGATTATAGGCCCATTATTTTGTAGAATTTTCTTCAATTTGAGCACCTGGTATTTCCTTGTGAGAATGTACAGGTCATGCATTTTTGGATGAAAAACCTATAGAAGTGATGTTATGTTCTTCTCAGTACATCACATCACAAGATGCATGCTATCAATTTGTTCTGATATTTATGATGCTAACTTTGCTCACCCTGTTAAGATGATGTCTGCCAAATATCCCCACTGTAAAGCTACTATTTTCCTTTTAAGAATTAATAAGTAATTTGTGGGGAGATACTATGTGAAAATTTTGTTCCTCATCAGACTTTCATCCAAAGGTTTTGGCATCCATTGGCAATTTCATATCCCCGTGTTCCTTCCATATATATCGGTTGGCATTCTACTCTGAGGAAGTCCATGACCATTTGACAACTGTTTTCTGTTAGGAGAAAAACACAGCAGGAGCAAGATAAAAGTTGGATTATGATAGTCAGTGCATAGACCTTAAGTGCCTAGATAAATAATTGATATCTTCATTTCTGAATAATCATTTTGATGGCATGTGCAACATGATACAGGCAGGGCCTCAAAGAAAAACGCATTATGGTCTCATTCCAATAGGATGTCTCAATTCTAGTTCAGACAGTATACCATAAGGCAAGATTGTGGAATAACGAGGGAATTAAGAAAGCAGACTTTAGAAGACTCTAGACTCGTACGGGGGGCTTGGATTGAACATTAGAATTATGAACTGTTTTTGGAAAATCTAGATCTTGAGAACAAAGAGACTGGAGAATCAGAGAGAGATTATACTTAAAAATACTCACCTCTATGGTCATGAAACATTTGTTTGAAGAATATTAACTTCATATATGAAAGAAAGCAAAGTGGGGATTATACTACCTAATGTTTCAGGATTGTTTAATTTATAGATCCCATTAGGGCTCTAATAAACTATGCTCATTGCCATTCTGTTCAACTTGTCTTTTGGAAATTATTTCATAAATTAAATTACCATCATACCATGGTTTAGGTTAAAATTTTCCCTACTTCTTGGTGACTATCTTCTCTAGGTCTGTGTTTGTGAGAGACTTTCAGACTTTAGAATGAAATCTGCTACAGCTTTAGGAAATATTAATATTATATGATTTTATGTATTCTGCAGTAAAACCGTTTGTAGATGAGCATTCTTGAGTGTGCTGTGTTATGTCTCCCAGGAATGTACTAATGATCTCTCCCGAGGAGAAAATGCTAGGGCAGGCCTTTGCTTCACATGGGGGCAGGTGGAGAAGAATCTTCAAGTGCAGTCCTTCTCTGATGAAGGCCGAATTTGCCCCCATTTGCAGTATTTGCCACTCCCTGCAGTGGCAGTGAAAGAACTTGTTCAATTAGAAGGCATGATTCTTCCATTCTGGGTTCAACTCCAGGCCCGATGCTGTTATTTCTATCTCTGCTTCTGGGGTTGGGGTTGGATGATCTGTCAGGTCCCTTCTACCTCAGATATTCTCAACTAAGGAATAGAGAACACACCAGTAAACATTTCCACAGGCCTTGAGTTTTGACAAATTTATCTGCAAGGATGGATTAGGTTTATTTTTCTTTGTCTCAAGGCGAAGGAGACATATGTCTTTAAAGCTGCCTGGCTGGATCGTCTTTTCAGCATGATTTAAGAACACAGGAAACTTTCACATAGGATTAGGATCAGGATGAGCCATCTGAAGATTTCATAAATTCTTTTTGGAGGGTAAGTGGATTAGAAAACCAAGCGTAGATGCATAGTATCTACTGAGTTGGGCAGGTAAGATGAGAACGCTTGTGAGATTGAAAGCATTTTTCCTCTGTCTTTCTTTTGAAAACATCTGTTAATTTTGAGTGAACAATAATGAGAAAATATATTATTAAATATGATTGTAGGCTCTCTGTCTGCCTAGTAGAAGCTGTTCTGTTCCAATTTATCTGAATGAAGAATGAGGCACGTACAAGGGAAAAGGAGTATCGAACATGCCTGCTCCCAGCACAAGGCCATCTCTGTCCCAAGAACCTGAGAATTAGATGATCTTTTGTGGGAAAACAGGAATTGCTTTCAATAACCTCTAAACAAACTTGTTTTGTTTAGTTTTCTTGTTTTGTTTTTCCTTCCTTCTTCTTCATAGCTTTAGGTAGGTCCAATCCTGGGACGTTATCTCATTCATAATCCTCTATCATAAGAAATGCTTTCTGTGTCGTACAGAGCAGAATGTTTTCTTTATATGGATACTAGGCCTATTCTCTCTTTAATAAAACTTGACCCACTAGTGATGTGGCTGGGAGCAAGAGAACTAGTGCGATTTTACACAAGTAATCACCTTTTGTGAAGTTTGATTTATTTGTCTTAATCTCCCTGGGACCTAGAGTTAACCTTTAGACAATCTGTTCGCTGAAAGTAACCATTGTGGGACACAATTAGAACTTCCATCAGGATGTAGAAGGAAATAGGAACCAGAGTGGTGGTATTTTGCTGTGTTTCCCAATGGATGGGTCTATGTGAGAAGCAAAAATGATTGTAGGCAGACGGATAATGCCGAAAAGAATTGAGAGGGGCTGGCCCAGTGGCAGTAGCCATTAAGTTCCCGTGCTGCACTTCAGCAGCCTGGGGTTCGTTGGTTCTGATCCCAGGTACAGACCTATGCACCATTCATCAAGCCATGCTTAGGCAGGCATCCCACATATAAAGTAGAGGAAGATGGGCGTGGATGTTAGCTCAGGGCCAATCTTCCTCAAAAAAAGGAATTGAGAAACATGTTCTAACTCTGTGGTTCTGAAAGTTCAGTAAGGATCAGAATCACATACAGAGCTTGTTAAATGTCGACGGTCAGCGCCACCTTCAGAGTTTCTGATATAGGGCCTCTGAAGTGGGCACGAGAATTCACATTTCTGACAAGTGCCCGTGTGACACTGATGATGCTGATCTGGGGACCACACTTTCAGTACAGGGCTCTGATACATCCTAAAATAGACTCATTTCAGTAGCTTTCGTCTGTCGTGGAGAGAGCATTTGATTGGAGTCATAATGCTTTTTACATTAGATTAGTCATTCTGTGAAATTTTCTTGACCTGTCATCGGTAAATTACGTGCTATGCCCTGTTGATATAGAGATTAATAAAGCACAGTCTGTGTCTTCCAGGAAATTGGTAGCCGACTAGGAGAGATACTCAAGGAAATGCACCATCTCAATACAGTATAATGAACAATCTAGTGGAAGGTAGTGCTGGTTGCTAAGGAGACATATGGGAGCTGTGCCTGCCTCAGTTTGTGCCTAGGGCCCGCAGTCTGGGTAAGCTTCTTGGGAACAGAAACCTAAAATGAGTTTTGAACACCATAAAGGATTGAGGGACAATATTACAAGCAGAAAGGATAGGGGTTGAAGGCACAAAAGAGTGAAATGACAGTGAAATTTTAAAACAGTGATAGAAGTAGAACATGTAATACCATAGAAGCACGCACTTCCTCCACAGCTTAATCACTATTCACATCCTCACCATGAGTTTTGCCTGGTATTCTTAAGGGTCTGTACTTTATTATATATGTGATGAGGGTGGGAGATAAGGTCAGACATTGAAGAGTTTAAGCAAAGGAGTAATAGGATTAGATTTCTGTTATGAATGCCTAAACAAATTAAGATACATCCATTCTGTGGAATACCATGCAGCTGTGAAAAAGGATGAGGCAGCACTATATATGTTAACGACTGTCCTCTCAAATAAGATACAGAATAGTGTTCATACAATGCTTTCATTTCTGTAAAAAGAAGAATGACAGGAGTATTTGCACTGGCATCTGCTTGTGTTTGGTTAGGCTGTTTCTTTGAGTGTGGGCACATGTACGTGCACAAGCATGCAAAATATAACTTGATAACAGTAGTTGCATCTGAGAGAGGAATTGGAGGACAGAAGTCTGGGTTGGGAAGGAGACTTTATGCTTTGCACTCTTTCTTTGTACTATTTGGCATTCTTTTAACATGCACATATTTTATTTTTGATATTATGACATATATTTACTACTAATATAATTATTAACAAATCTTTTTAGACTGAAAAGATTACTGTTATAAATATATATATATGTATATATATTTATGTTGTGGAAGATCTGCCACCAATCCTTCTCTTTTTGCTGAGGAAGACTGGCCCTGAGCTAACATCTGTGTCCATCTTCCTCTACTTTATATGTGGGACGCCTGCCACAGCATGGCTTGACAAGTGGTGCCATGTCCGCACCTGGGATCTGAACCCGCGAACCCTGGGCCACCAAAGTGGGATGTGAGAACTTGACTGCTGCGCCACCGGGCCAGCCCATAAATATTTTAAAAAGGAATTTTAGGAGGAAAAGCTGAAAGGAGGAAGGACAGTTGTGTCCTTTTTCAGTTAACACAATGAGTTGTGTTTGAATTTAGAAAGACAGTGGTGATAGGATATATGCAACGGAGGAAATTGATCTGAGAGAGTTATCAACTCAGATGCTTTTTGGAGTCAGTATATACATATAAAAGTTTATCTTCAAACTCTGTGTAGGCATATTAAAAAAAAAAAAAATCTGTCTTTCCCACTAGAAGGTAAGCTAACTAAGGATAAGGCATCTATTTTTCCTGTTCGCTGTTGTATCCCCCAGCACTTCCTAAGTGAGTACTCAAGAAATATTGTTAGATGAATCAGTCCCGGGGCTCTAATTCCTTGCCTCCGTTGAATGTTTATTCTCCAAACCACATATTAAAGATATTTTCCCCCTCACTTTGGTATAGAGCTTGAAAATAAATATATGCGTTTCTGTTGCAGAGCCCAAAGAGGGTATGTTCCCTTGCATTTTGTTTCCTGCAAAGATGACCCACACACAAAAAGGCGTAGCAAATATTTTGCTGGAAGCAAGTGGTTGCAGGGATGCATTCAATATATTGACCGGTCAACAAGTTAAAAAAGCAAAGCGTTAGACACCCTGTGATCTCTTAAAAGTAGTAGATAAGTTTTAGGATTGGCAGTTTTAGGAATCAGATTAGATGAGAGAGAGATCTCGGATAACTCCCAAGCTTTCTGATTTAGCTAAATGGTTAAAAGCCTTGAGTACCACCTTCATCTTTCATTTGTGTTTCTTTGGGCAAAACTCTTCGTCTCTCAGAAACTCTGTCATGTTCGCCTATAAAATAGACGACGACATCTCCTCCATCTGCCTGCAAATGTTGTTTTCAGTACCAAGTAAAGTGAAATATGTGAAAGCATTTTGTAAACGTCCCCAGTGCTACAGAAATTTCAAGTCGTGTGATTGCCTGCCTAAGTTGAGTGTTTTTGCGTTTGCATTAGGTGTTAAG
Source organism: Equus quagga (assembly GCF_021613505.1). NCBI lineage: Eukaryota > Metazoa > Chordata > Mammalia > Perissodactyla > Equidae > Equus > Equus quagga. The sequence continues at coordinate 57,312,727 of NC_060279.1, read as the reverse complement.
AGCAACTCAGAAGGTTACGATCGCTTACATTCCTGCTACTTTGGGTTTCTAGGGGGAAATGAAGGCAGAAGTTTACAGAAAGGAAGATCCGTGGGATAGACAGAAGTGCCTCACCCTCCGCCTGGCAGATGGTGGTACCTTAATAGATGTGTTTCCTCTCCTTCCGCTCCTGCTTACCTAAAATGACTTAGAGATGCTAACTCTGGCAGTTTGTAGAAAATTGGGTTCCTGAACTTGCCAAGTTGGTTTAGGGTGTGCGTATATGATTTTTATCTGAGTATTGTTAGTGAAGGCGTATTGCTAGTGAAGTCACAGAGGCTAGGAGTCAAATCTTGACTCTATTTAAGATTATTCAGCTAATGTGCATTTTTACACTTGACTCTCTGTTTTTCTCATCTGTAAAATGGGAATACATTCCACTTTATCAGAATGTTAGGAGGATATGAGCTAAAATAGGTGAATTACTTGCTAAAGGATCTAGCTAATAATAGGTAAATTGATACACGGAATGCATGCTATTAACTAATAACCTGGTTTAGTGGCCCTTTTCCTAATCTGTTATAATAATAGCTAATGATAACACCCCACTCAGTAAGAACTTAATGATTGCTACTGCACTGTGCCACACACAGTGTTCACCATCAAATTTTTGTTTCCTTATCTCAGAAAATGGAAAAATAATAGCACCTATCTTCTAATAAGGAGATTATATACACTGCTTATGGTTGAAGATTTGGTAGTTTGAGCTATGGGGATTGGACCTGTTCTTTTTTTTTTTTTAAATATATGCTTTTTGGTGAGGAAGATTGGCCCTGAACTAGCATCTGTTGCCAATATTCCTCTTTTTTTTTTTTTCTCCCTAAAGCCCCAGTACATAGTTGTATATTCTGGTTGCAAGTCCTTCTAGTCCTTTTATATGGGATGCTGCCACAGCCTGGCTTGACGAGTGGCATGTAGGTCTGTGCCCAGGATACGAACCTGTGAACCCCGGGCTGCCAAAGTGGAGCGCATGCAGTAAATCACTATACCACTGGGCTCTGAACCTATTCTTGTCCATCTCTGGAGACTTAGCTGGCTTCTAACTAGCATGTGATATTTACTTTGCTAAGGGCATTGGAAGAATATAGGAGCCTGCATTGTGGGTTGTCCCAAAGACAAAATTCATTACCTTGGACAAATCATACAATATCATAGGATCCTAAGTTTAACGCAGACATCAAAGAAAGGTGTACCTTTAGCACAGTCTCAATGGATTATGGGAGGGACTTCATTAATGATTATAGAGTGCTTATTAATTTGAACAGGACTACAAAAGAAGGAATAAAATAAAGCACATGTTTTTCCTGCCTGGGGCTCTAATGCAATTCCGTACAGTTAATTTCTTTCATCATTTCCCTGATCAATCAGAGGAGCTAAGGAGAGCAGTCTGAACACACTACTGATGTGTAGCTTCTGGAACTGGGGCTTTTAGTTGCACAAGCACGTCTCTGAAAAGGACGTTCCAGGAGATCTGAGATGGGGCCCTTGGCACCGGTTTTATCTCTGGATGTGTGTATTGCTCTCCCAGGGCTCAGATGTTCTGCTTTCTTTAGGGCATCAAGTTGAAGTTGTTGTGAATCTCGATATCTCTTCACATCTTGGGAGTTCCCCATTCCATCAACAGTGGCTGCCCAAACTCTAACATCAGCACTTTACCGCTAACCAGTCCCCCTGTGTGGGCAAACTCATTTCAATCAATCAAGGTATTGATTTTTCTGGAATATTCTGAATCACTCTCCTTGTCTAAAAATAACAAGGCATCAATAGCATCTAACCACCCTTGCCGAAAAAGTACAGATGTGTGAAATGATAGTTTCAACATCTTTTTTGTTTTTCTCCTACCTATCTTTCTCCTTTAAGTGTTAGATCTAGTTTCTTAGCCAATTCACTTCCAAGGGTTTGCAGAAGTCTCCAGTTACCTGCAGGCCTTACACGATCAAAGGAACTTTCTCTGTCTGTGAGACAAATACAGACCAAAGGAAACTTGCTAGAACATCTTCAGGAGCTCTATCCAAGTCTTATCCATACCCTGATGCTTTCATTCTTTTTTTTTTTGCCAAAAAGCCAACTCCTTTTGGAATGCAATAGTATTGATGCAGTGATCTCGTGCGTGATATTACTGGCCTCAGCAGCTTTTTTTATGTTGCTACTCAGCCTAACATTAGTATTTCCTTAGTAATGCAATTTTAAAGGAGTTTGACCCACAAAGTTAAAAATTGCCAACAAATAATTGGCCAACTATCTTTATACTTATTAGGATTAATAACAAAGCATCATTTTAAAACCCTCCCATCTGGACTGAAACTTCTCATCTAACTGTGTTACAACAAATGCGGTCAATTTGTTTTCACCTGAATATGCTGAATTTTTTTTGGGGGGGTGGTATTTGTAGCTCATGAAGACTGGTCAGGGTAGGTGGCTGGATTGTCACTAACTGCTGCATGCCACCAGGGTTGTTTTCTAATATTATTACTCACATATTTACAATTAAAATGCAGGGCTTGGTTTAAGAGCACCTGTTTAATCAAGGATAGAAAGTCATATTTTGTAGATGCCACCAGGTGCCTTGAATACCAATTCTGTCCCTGACTCTGTCTGTTTTCTTGGGGAATTTTTACTCTTTAGAAGATAATTCTTTGCAGAACCACTAGTTAATATATTAGGACAGATGTTTCTGTGTTAAGGGTTGTTTGGACACTAAATTAAGTGTTTTGTTTTTAAATGTAACTTGTTTAAGTTTCCTTTTGCCATTAAAAATAATTTCCTACAGGAAGTTGGGTACAGATCTTACTTAGAGGAACGAGGAGCAGATAACAGCAGTGTCTTGAATCTTCTGAGTGTTGTGGTGATGGGATGTTTCTGTTAATCGAACATTCTTGTTCTCTAAGAATAAATGTAGAGTAAATTGATCACAGCTTGGGCTCTTAGTGCCATGAAGTTTCACAGACGAGCCATTTACTAGCAACATAAATTTGGGAAATTTACTAAATTAGACTTTCCTTATTTGGAAGGTTATGAAGATGATATTACATCCCTCATAAGCTTATAGAGAAAATTAAATGAGGCAATTCATACAAAGTGCCTGAAACGAAGTTAACACTTAATAAATGCTAACTATTAGTATTTTGATTAATAGCCAAACACAAACTTTGTGTGGGTGAACAATTTTCAGAGACTGAGTATTTTTGTTAATCTAAAACACTGGACTAATTATAATCTGAGTAATAGGGAGATTCATGTTTTTGATATCGTATTGCAATGAGAGAAGTAGGAGACTACAAAATCAGCCAGATAGATATGTGACTCTCAATCCCACTATTCACTGGCTAAGTTTAGTTACCAAAGGGGGGTAATAATCCTTATTATTGTTATTGTACGGAATAAGTGACACGAGGTCTCCAAATTGACCCGTAGTGAAAACTCAATACATTTTCAGCCCTTTATTTATTCTCTTTTAAACTTTTCATTATGAATTAGTATCAGAGAATGGATTAATACAATGGAAACACCTTCTTCCTCCTTTGTAACATAGCTTTGTTTAACTCCCCAGGAGTTAGGAGCAGGAGATATTTGTTTGAACGCCCAATCTTAAGTCATCATTTCTCATTACTTTTCCATTTTTGTTGTGAATGCTAGGCAAACCCGCCTACCTGAGATTTGTTTCTGAGGAGTCAGAACAAAACAAGAGTTAGAAAATCACATTAAGATGCTTAGATCAATTCCCAGTACTTCATATGCTGATGCCTCTTCTTGATCTTTTTAATTGTAAATGCCCTTCCCAGGCAAAAGCATTCAAGGTGTGCTGGAAAACTCTTTCACAGCCAGTGGCCCGTGGAATCCATGATTGAACTAGAGGAGCTCCTACATTACCTATTCTGACTCTCTAAGCTACCTTCACAGGGTCCTGGACTCCCTGCCGTCAGCTCCTATAGATACTTCACTTCTGCTCCATGTAGTCACCTCTAGACCCTGTTACTGTGAAGACTCAGTTGGGACACACATCTCCAATTCTTACTCATATTTAGATTTCATAATTTCTGAGATGGCTCAGATGACACTTTTATTAAGCCCCAGATAGCCCATGTGCTTCCTTTTGTTGTCACCTATATGCATAAGGTACACCCTGTTGCCTTTTACAGCTGCTTCAAGGTGACTAGAGAGCCTAAGAAGAGAAGGAGTGTCTTTTCACCAGGCATGTACAAGCAGAGATCGCTTATCCTTGAACTAACCCAGGGGATTCAAATATCAAAAGGGTGAAAAAGTTGCATAGGGGAACTCTAAAGTCCAGTCTACTCTTGAGGCTACTATGATTTTTCTACTTGACCCTACTTTATTTTTCAGCTCTTCGTCTATTGGAATGAGGGTAGTTATATTCAGCAACAAAGGCATTACATATAGATATTTTCAAGAAACCCAAATGTTGGGTAATGTAGAAGATGAGAAAAAACCCTGAAATCAGAACACCTTATTGGGTTTATTGCTTCAGCATTTTCTTCAAAAGTGAATAAACCAACTTCCTTTAATGGTTCTGCACGAAGGGTCTAAAAGAGCACTGTCTGATAAAACTTTCTATGATGAAAGTGTTCTATATCTGTGTTTTACAATATGGTAGCAGTAGACACTTGTCATTGAACACTTGAAATGTAGGTACTGCGACTGAGTATCTGAATATTTAGTTGTGTTTAATTTTAATTAATATAAATTTAACGGGCCACATGTGTCTAGTGGCTATAGTATTGGTTAGTGCTATGAAACGCTAGAATGTTTCATAGCTTGTCAGAGAGATATTAAACTCTGAAGTAGTGTTTCAGGCCATCTCTGCAAAGGGATTTCCAGCTTGTTATTCTCAGGGAATAGAGCAGAAATCATTGAGAGTCTCCACATTTGGAAAAGACAATTATTCTTGAAGAAAATAAAATAAGGTCTGGGTGCTTGCACCTTCGTATATCAAGACCCATTGTAAAGGGAATATATTTTCTAGTACTGGCTTAGTGATAGCCAAGTAGACAGTAGAATGGATTAAAGAGCCAGAAAGAGACTGTGAAAGCACAGAACCTTGATATACAACTGAAATAGCATTATAGGTCAGTGATGAAAGATGGACTCATCGATAAATAGCTCAGGAACAATTAATTATCCATATGGAAAACAATTATTTCCTATTTTATACCCTGCACACAAAATCAATTTCAGATGGATGAAAGCCTTAAATCTGAGAGGTGTAATTTTGGGAAGCCATTTGAGAGAACATCTTTATGTCCTTTTGGAAGGACAGCATATATTAAGGAACAAACAAAAAATGTAAATCTTAAAGGGAAAAATTAATAATTTTTACTCCATTAAAATTAATTACTTTGGTTTAAGGATTATAAAGTTAGAAAAAAGTGAATGGGAAAAAGAAAAGATATCTGCTATGCGTAACTGATGAAGGATTTTCATCAGAATATGTAACAAATAAGTAAAATTAATAAGTAAATAAACAAGCAAAAATGAGCAAAAGATGCAGAAAAAGAAAGACGTATTATCCTTAAACGTATTAAAAAATAGTTCTAGTTGGAAATATTCTCACATTTAATCTTTAGCATAGGTAACATTGTTATCTCTCCTTACTGTTTGCGTAAGGAGCTGAGCCACAGACAGATGAAGTAACTTGTTCAAGTTGACCCTGCTGGTAAATTTCAGAACTTGGTTTTGAACCCAGATCTTCCCAAATCTGGTGTTTTTATGCTTTTAGACATTTTATATCTGAGAGGAGATTACGTCTGCACTGTATAATAATTTTCTGATACTGTGTTTTAACAAAAACACACATCATCTCAGCAGTTCCACACTAGGAGTTCAGGAGTTGGCAAATTTTTCTGGAAAGAGTTAGCTAGTAAATATCCTAGGTTCTGTGGGCCGTGCAGGCTCCATTGCAGCTATTCAACTCTGCCACTGTAGAGTAAGGTGATCAGAGACATAATGCAAATGAATGGGTGTGTCTGTGGTCCAACAAATCTTTATTTACAAAAACAGGACTGACCACAACTGCCCTGAGGATTGTAGATCCTGGACTGTAGTTTTAAGGGCTTTATAAATACTACAGTAATTCTTAAAACAAACAAACAAAAAAGCCCTAAAGATCAGTATTAGTATTACACTGATAATTTGACATATCAGGAAACTGGGGTAAATAGAGTTAAAGCAAATTGCCCAAAGTGACACAGCTGGTAAACAATAGAAGAAAGGTATAAAGTCAATAGGGCTGTGTTCTTCTTCGTTTTTTGTTTGTTTGGTTTTTTTTTTAGTGAGGAAGATTGGGCCTGAGCTAACATCTGTGCCAATCTTCCTCTATTTTGTATGTGGGATACCAACACAGTGTGGGTTAATGAGCCATGTGTAGGGCCACACCTGGATCCAAACCTGTGAACCCTGGTCGGCCTAAACGGAGCACGTGAACTTGACAACCACGCCCTGGGGCCAGCTCCAGTAGAGTTGTGTTCTTAACCATTTACTGATGCGCCTGCATTTGATGCAGAGGCCTCAAATGCTGAAACCTTGAATTTGTGAGAGAGTAAAAGTTCCTGACTGCCTCTCCTGTCCCAGGGCATATCCTTGGTTTCCTTTATGAAATCCCCATGCTGGGGTGCATCTTGTGAGCCCTTCGAAGCATGCATTCCTGCCCCTGTCCTTGCTCTCCCCTGGGCTTCCCTGGAGATCCATGTGGATCAAATTTTGCACATGCTCTCAGTGAAATCCTTTTATAAGGGTTTAAAAGAAGAAGAGAAGCACATTTCTTTGTGCTAGAATGTCAACAAAGGGGTCTGCAAATAGGGTCAATTAGTCTACCTCGAGGGCAGAACCAGACGAGATTCATCTCAATCTCTCTAGGACATATCACAGTATCTGACTTGAAATAGGTGCTTAGTAGATGTTTGTGGAATAAATTGATGGCTGAATGGGACCTCTTAATTGATGTCTTCAAGCATTTCTGAAATCATGAGAATATTCACTGATTAGAATGGTGACTGACTCCGTGAGCACCTGTAATTAAATATTTGGGTTAAGAGGGACTTAAGCAAGTCCCTTCTTCTGCAGTCTATCTAGCAGATAAAAAAATTTTAAAAAATTTGCATTTGTAATAGATTTATTGAAGTATAACTGATGTATAAAAACTGTATATATTAATGCATACGATTTGATGAATTGGGACATAGGCATACACACATGAAATCATCACCACAATCAAGGTAATAAACATATCCGTCACCTCCAAAAAAAGAACAGTGGCTGATGTTATAGAAAAAATAAAGGATAAATTTTTAAAAAAGCAAAACAAAAAAACCCACACACAGTCATCCATATTCCCTGTCTTCTGTGTTTGAGTTGGCATAAAAATTTTTTCCTTTGTGCCTATTCCAGTTGATTGATAGAGGCTGGTTGGAAAGTTGTATTTATAAGGATGCTTAGGCTAATCCTGGCTCAGTGAGAACAATTGCCTCGATCAGCTAGTGACGCAGTCTGCCATGGGTGCATGGTGGTAGAGTTGAGGCAAAGAATCTGTTGATCTTTATCTAGAATTTCTGTTGTTCTGTAAAGATTTTTAATTTACTAATTAATGAGAAACCCTTTAACTTAATGACATATGCTATCTGGAACTTGGCCTTCCTAGTGTTTCTCAGGTTCACTTTTCACTCTGCTTATGTCCCTTTATCCACAGGGGCTGAGGGATGCCTTTTACTCCAATTCTGAAAGTCCTATATGATGTCTCATCCTTAATATATGAAATCTGTGTTGTCAGGATCTAAGATTTATTGCGGTGCCTACCTTACTAAAGACACTTTTACTTTGGATCCATCGTTTCTGGCTCTGGCTTTGAGCTGGGGTTCTTTATTTCTCTCTGCTTTTTTTCAGTCCAGAATCAAATTGCTTTTCGAAAGTTTGAGGAAAAACCAGAGCAGTTTTGGATGGGTTAGAAATGGGGAAAAATGGCTCATTTCATGAATAAATATTTGCCTGCGGTTCTCCGCTTTGCAGACTCAAACAGGGATTAAAAGGTAAAGATTGGCAGGAGGGAGGAGAGGAGGCTTTTAGGCAAAAAGCGGCATGTGTGTTACAGCTGCACACACAGAGAATGCAATTTCCCCTTTCTTGTGAGTAAAATCAGCTATAAGTAGCCCTTTGTAGCTGCCATTAAAGAGGGTCAGTTTAGTGGAAAAAGCACAGGCTTTGAGCCAAAAATATCTGAATTTGGATCACTTACAAGAGGTGTGGGCTTGTACAGGTGGCCTAAGGTCAAAGCATGACAGTTTCCTCATCTGCAAAATGGGGAACAATACATGTAAAATATCATGTCCAGAGCCTGACATGCAGTAGATAATCAGCAAAGCTTTGTTCTCTTATGTTTACCATGAAGAAAAATTGGAAATTGATAGTATATGACTAATAATAAGCCAATCAGAATTATTCAATTTCAGAAGACTAGTTTGAAGCAAATAGCTTCAAGAATTATATTTGTATAAATGTGTTTGCCATGTGAAAACATAATGCTACCACCAGCACACTCTACCGCAGTAACTGCAGTAAAACCATCAATGAGTAACTTCCCTCAGCAGGTACAGTCAGGGAGGCGGATCTTAGCCTTTTTGCTAAATGGGTCAAGGAAAGCATGGTTTGTGCAGAAAGAAATTCACACACATGCGTAATGAGAACATTGTGTTTCAGAACTGCGAGGCTGATAAGCTCGCTAAAATTCTGGCATGTCTTTTGAAGTTGTATAAAGATGTTAATAGAAGAGCAGAAGAAAATTTTGGAGTCTTCAAACATAGTATGGCTTCCCTGCCAAACGAGAAAGAAATTATAAATCTATAGACTCTACACTTAAACTGAGCATGGATGTAGGTGGAAAAATCTGTTTAATGTCCTGGCACATTGTACGTGATTCTGTGCTGTGGTAGCAATGAAAGCAACAACTAAGATAGCAATAATAAAAATAACAAACAACCACTAGAACCAACATGTACTGGATGCTTACTAGTGCCAGGCATGTGGTAAGCTTTTTAATAAACTTAAAAGAACTTACGTATTGTGGTTAGGAGGAAAAAAATTGAGTTAAATACAGTTGTCCGTGAGCACACAGTTCAGTATTGGAAGCTAAGAGTTCAGATGTCCTATGGCAATGTTATGGGCAAACATGATCGCAAAGATTGTTCTCCATTTCTACACCCTTAATTAACTTACAAGTGAGGAAACTTAGCCTGATCCATTCACGTCACCTCCCCAAATTTCTTATGGGAGGTCTGGAATATTTTCCTCCCATGCTGTATTATTCAGTTTTAGACTTCGAAATCCTTCATTATAGGTATCACATTTGAACTGATGTCAATTAGCCTTAACCTCAGACTTGCCTTTTTCCTAGGTAAGAATTTATCCTTTTGACAGGTTAACCATCATGTTTTTTAAGATGCAAGTCCTGGAGAGGAGGGACTTCTGTTTGAATTTTGGGGGGAGAAGTCTCTGAGGTAAATAGCCATAGTGAAATGTGGAATAATAACTCCTCATTATGGTATTTTTTCCCCAACAATTTTCAAGATTTGTCCTCCCCAACTTCCTGCCTCTTGCATTCTTTTATTACTTACACAGATATTGTAGGGCATTTATTGTGCTCTAGGCACTGCTTCAGGCTGGAGAATTGAAGACAAAGTGTCCTCTCTGCCCTTAAGGAGCTGCCATGCCAGCATCTCTAGAAAGTTAACTGCTGTAGGAGTGGGAGAAGACAGAATCCCTGAAAACAATTTAAGTGACTTATCTTAGTCCCACAGCAGTGAGAGTTCACCTCTTTTTGACAATGTTGCCTGAATTCCATGACTGTATGCTCTTTGTTACAATTCTGGCTTCTTATGTTATTTAGCTCAAGAGCCCATTCTGAAAACTGATATTTATACTGGCTGCCTGCATCCTAGACTGTTTTCTCAGATGGATTAGTGTGCATTTTTTAGATGCATTTGAATTGTTTGCTGAGTGAATCCCCCAACGATTAGAGCACATTACCACCAGTATGGATAACAAAGGATTATGCTTAAGAATCATCCACCTACTCATATTCTTGTAACTTTAGTTTGCAATTAAAGTCCCCAACAATGTCCATTATGTCAGAGTTATATACTATTGTGTTCTCAATGTAACTATCACTAAATTTTAAGCTCTCATTCTCAATACTGTTTCTATCTTGGAATTTTGGTTGATAACAAAACCAAACACTTTCAATTGGCTTAAGTAGATATAATGATGGAGTATCAAGGAGTTCACAGAATCAATGAGAAATCCATTGAACTTAGCTCAGAGCGCACATTCGGGTCCGGATATGGTGATAGTTTGATAACAGCTCTGCTGCTGCCTCCTCCAACCTTCGCTTCTGGAAGTCTGGAATTCTTTCTCAAATTCACTAGTGGTGGTGGATTTCCAAGATATCAGGAGATAGCTAAGAAGCTGTGCAGGCTGAGAGAGAGAGAAAGAGAGAGAGAGACATACCAACTGATAGACACAGAGAGAGAGAGGGAGGAAGGGAGGGAGGGAAGGAGAAAAAGAGAGAGCGGAGATCGACTACAAAATCAATCTAGGTTATTCCTGTTTTTACTGAGCAAGATTTTCCCTGAGCTATCATCTGTTACCAATCTTCTTCTTTTTTTTTTTTTCTTTTTTGATGTGAGTCGCCACCACAGAATGGCCACTAACGCATGAGTGGTGTATGTCCACTCCCGGGAACTGACCCCTGTCCGCTGAAGTAGAGCATGCTCCACTTAACCACTAGGCCACCAGAGCTGGCCCAATCTGGGCTATTCTTAAAATGAGTGATGTACTATTGAAACGTAGCTATGAGGCACAGAGGACCTGTTGTGTTTGTATTATAACAGAAACATTTGCATAATGATTTTTATCCCTCTTTTGCAAACTGAGTCAAAATTTAAGCAACCTCCCTGTCTAAGCACAGCTAGTAAAAGACTGAGCTAGGTTTTGAATATAGTGTGTTTCAGGTATAACATTCTTCCTGAATAGCTTTCCGTCAGGTCTTGAGCTTAAGATTGACAGTGCGGCCTTGGGAGGCAACTTGGAAAAGGGAACACTTTTGTCAGCCACTGGAGTAGACTGACTCTCACTTCAGTCAATGATGTTTACATTAGTTCTCATCTGCATTCATTAAAAGAAACCTACAGCTCTTTGAACCCATGTTTCACATCTCCTTTTGTCTTTATAGTCCAGATGTCTGCTGGAACCCTTTCATTTTACTATCATGTTCTCAGTGGAGCTGGATAGGCATGTGGTCTTTATGGGAGTCAGATAACATTGGCCTGATATTCTCTTCTTCACTTACTATCTTTGTGACCTTCAGGAAATCAGTCTTCCAGAGGCTTATCATTTCCCCTATAAGCAGAAATAATACCCTTAAAAGGAAAGCTTCGTAAGTGCAGGGCCAGACCTAACTTTTCCACTAACATTTCCACTAATGTGTGAGTGAATGGTTAATTCATCTGTTAATTCAGTTATTTATAATACAGCTATTTACTACATTGAAAATATTTTAAAAATTTTCATGTATCAAACAAATGATCAATATTGTTTCCATGCTGTTGTGTTCATGCTGTTTGATCATTTTTCTTATTTTTATCTCACTCATTTTCACCATTAGTGCGCCTTAGAAATTGCCTACATCATGGCAGTCCCTATCTTTGGGCTATCACATACGCTAGAACTCCTAAGGGAGATGGTCATTACCATCATTTGATAGACAGTAACACTGAGGAACCGAGATTTCACTTACCTAAATATTAGGTGGGGCTTGAATTTAAGCCCACTCTCTATGTACATGGCCATTTTTTTTTTCTACCTCAGCATTCCATGTCTGACAATAATTGTCACAAGAGTATGGATTTTCCACTTTGGATTTCCAGCATCAAAATGCTGAGAAGCCTTTTTCTTTGCAGGAGGATGCTCACATTTGTTTCTTTTCTTCCTTCCTTCCTTTCTTTCTTCCTTCCTTCCTTTCTCTCTCTTTTTCTCTCTCACCTCCCCTCCCTTTCTCTCTCCCTCTTTCTTTCTTTCTTTAATGCCAATGATAACTTTCTACCCAACTTCGTAAGCAGTCACAGGACCCTGATGATCTAAAGAAAGACAAAGAGATTTATGACTTCTTGAGATTGTCTCCTGCTTCTCTGAGAATAAAATGAAATTCTCTGCACCACACTTCAATATACTTGACATCTTTTATTATTTTCAGGTCATACACATCTTTCTTCCTATAGAGAGAGTCATCCTACAAGCATTCATTCGTTACTCTTAAGGTCATGTCAGAAAGAATCATAGACTGATTGTCAACATAGTGTAAAAATACAAAACCTTTTTTTCTCCAGAATCTTCCGTATGTTCTTATCAGGAAATCAATGTGCTGAGGGGGCACTGAGGACTGGGAGACTTGAGGAAATTCAGTGCACTTTGCCATCTGCCAAAGCAGATGGAATTGGGATTGAGCGTTCTCGCCCTGATCTCAGATCTGCCGGGTATTATCATCTTGGATGTCATAACTTCTAGAATTACTGCCCATGAAAAAGGTAGCACTTATGTGCAGAGCATACTTTGCTGTGAAAAGGCTTCTATATTTTTTATATTACTTAATTTACTGTGTGCTTTGGAAGTTTAAAAAAATTGAGAATATCTACAATTTTCTTTATTTTCAGTCTGCTTTTAGACTTCCCCAAAGCCATAATATCAACAATAATAGCGCCACATAATGTTCTGAGCTGTTCAAAACTTTCAGAACTGGGAGTCTTGGATTTCATGGTACTTATTGCACTTTTTCCCACATTAGTTCTTGATTTATGTGAGCCAGCTGTACCCTGCATTGCCAGGTTTAACAGAATGAAGCAGATGCTGTTATATATCCAGACCCCTAATCCCTAACACAGGTTGGTACCCAGCCCCATTCCCATGGTAACATCAACCTGGTTCAGAGAGAGATGTCTGTGTTCAATTAATAAATGTTCCACTCTCTAATGGGTAGCTATTGTAAACTCAATATATGCCCTCATCCTTTTCCAAAACTCGCTTTTATTGAAAGCCAAACATATTTTCTCATTTCATGAATGTATTTCTTTATATGGTTCTTCTGTTCATAGCCTCTTGAATTATTATGTGGAAGTGTCAGCTGGGTCCATTACTGGCTGCATTGGTCAAGTTATTTACTCTCTCTAAACCTCAGATTATTTAATTCAAAATGGAACTAATTCTACCTACACCATAAAACTCTTGTGATGGTTAATACATGCAAATTGCTTACTATATTTTAGACCCTGGGTTAGTGACTCGCTGAATGATGAGTCTTAGAATTAGGCAAACTGATAGACAAGACTAAAGAGGAACATGGGAACCAGGATCCATTTCAAACAGGTGAGATGAGGGCATTGGAATATACGGGGTTCTTAATGAACCAACAACTTGGAAACGTGTTAAGTGCGTGTAGAATTTTTGGATATCAATTTGTCAATTATAATTCTGAGGGAGATTTAATCTACAATTGAAATTTGAGAAGTTGTGGGTCTTTTCTGCATATCATCATTCAGGAAATTATGTCTCTGCATTTGTTTAGTTTCACAGCCTCATTTTCCTGGACTACACTCCAGGTTTCTTAGCAACCTGTGGGTGACTCCTCTGTATTTCTGTGCATGTGCTTTATTGGACCATGGGCTCTGCGATGTGAAGGACAGGTGGGAAGAGCTCAGAGAATCACATCCATATTATTCAGGACTCTGAAGAATAGTCACCTTTTTGGCTTAAGTTAGTGTGAGCAGTTTTTGAATCCAAAGTCATCTCTGCTTGCAATGGCTTCTACAGTCTGGACTGAGCTCTGTGTCTTTCTCCATGTTTCTCTTCTGCTTCCTCTCTGAGTAGAAATCATTATGTAGACTTCTTCTGCTAAGCACCTGGGTAAGATGGTTGCTGACACTTCCAGGCTTACCACTTCCTTCAAACTCAAAAGACAATAGGAGAAATGAGGTCGGTTATCACCTAGCGCTCAATGTCATTCCATGGAAAGATTCCAGTTAGCCTTGATTGGGCGGTATTTCTGCCCACAGTTCAATCACATTATCATGGAGAGGGATATTCTGAACATTCTAGGAACCAGGCCCAATTAAAAAATAGAATTATGCATACACACACACACACACACACACACACACAATGTGTTCTCAGAAAAAAGACAATTCTTGCTAACAGAGTGGAGGAGGCATGTACACTTTAGCTACACACTTGACCTTGGCAGCCTTCTCTTCACTTTTTACAAACCCTCCCATTACTTTCAGGAATGATGCTTATACTATCCCACCAAAACCAAACCAACTATGAAGATAGAAGTTTCCTACAGGATGCTCTTCAGGGATGTGAACAAGATTTGTTCATTTTCCTCTTACTTTGATGCACTGCGTTCTTCTTGCTCATTGTTGGTTTTGGAGATTTTGCATTTTTTCTATTGTTGCTGCTTTGTTTCCTGCTTTTCTATGCCTTTGATAATCTCTCTTCAACTTCTATTTATGAAAAGAGACATTCTCCAATATTTCCTGCTTGAATTTCTATACTCATCCTTCCCTTGAGTTCGGATTTTACTTAGATCATGATGACACACAAATAAGCATCTCTAAACAGGTGTCTCTTTTAAGTTCGTAAACCGCATGGCTAATGGCTCCACATAGACACGCACATCAGTGCATTAAGCTCAGTTGTCTTTTTGCCATCAAAAGTACATGGATTATGGCATCTTACGTACTTGGGTAGAAGTCCAGCGTCCTAAATTTAGACATGAGGTGACCTTGTAGAAAATAGTATACATTGTGTAGCATGTTTAATATGGAGATCATAACACATGCCTTTAAGAAATATTTTGACAGTCAGAGATACTATGTGTAAAATACTGAGCAGATGGCCCAGCAGATAGCATTGAAGGAAGTTACCATTATCATTAGGACCTCCAACTAAGAGAATGGCTTTCTTACCCTGTCAGCATCCACATATCAATGCTAGGGAAGCACCTTAATTTGAGGTCTTGAATCACACAGCTATCTCGGGATCAAAAAATGTTTAGGAGTTAGGCCCATGCCTGATTCATGTTTTTATATGAGAAGCTGGGAAAGTACTTTCATACACTAGATTTATGTTGATGCCATTGCACTTAAAGAGATCACAACATATGGATCAGGAATGATATTCTATACATTTTACCCCACCAGTGATCCAGTACATAGTGAATCTACTGGGTGATCAGTAAATCTTTATTAAATGAATGAATGCATGGGCAAATAAGAGTTTATATTTCATAGATATATATTCATAATTGGGTCATTGTCACACTCACAGATTTATAGTCTGTTAGAGCTGGGAGAATCATCAGAGGTTATTCAGTACATTCTACAGATAAACCCGTGTAGGGTTTCCCCGTACTCTGCATTTTCTTTGATGGATTTCAAAATAAAATGTAGATAATATTTAAGGGACCTGCTACATGCTAAGACAAACAATCGCTCCATTACCAAAAACGTTATGTGAGTACATGTCACATTTAGCGATGACCTGGAAGGGTAGGTGACCTGAAGGAAAGCTCACAGCTAGCAAGTACCAAGCTCTGGATTCAAACCTGTGCTTCTAAGATTTTAATAAGAGAACACCCTGTGCTGTGAAATCTCTTCTCCTGAGTCACCTTTTATGTTTTATCCTACCAAATCACACAGACGGGAATCCATTTCAGCATTTCAAGGCCTTTAGGGAAGATTCAATCTACTCAGAAATCCACTCAATGATGTTTCTGCCGCTGGAGTTCACTTTTTGTAGTGATTTTCTGTGTTCGCGTCTGGTCGTGTTCCATAAGTTCCGAGAACTCTCATGTCAGATGCCGATCCTCACTTTACTGCACTCCCTCTGCCAATAGGAAGTCTGTTTATTTTGAGTCACTTGTGTCATTGTTCACATTTAAGGGCAAGGATATAAGACTCTTTCATATCAACACAGCCACCTTTGTTTCTCTTTCTCCTTAAATATATAACTCTGCCTGAGAAGGTTAGTTCTGCTCCTTTTTGTGTAAATCCAAACACCAGGTCAGGATTTCTCAAGAATCTTGGACATTCTAGTGGTCTTTTGCCAAGAAAAACAGTCTATTGGTGGCAGAGGGCTGTGGGCCGGTGTCCCCCACCTGTTTTTGGAACAGCAGAGAACTTGTTCTAGATGAGCAGCCTG
This sequence comes from Equus quagga, assembly GCF_021613505.1. Taxonomy (NCBI): domain Eukaryota; kingdom Metazoa; phylum Chordata; class Mammalia; order Perissodactyla; family Equidae; genus Equus; species Equus quagga. The sequence goes on along the minus strand of NC_060279.1, from coordinate 57,296,434 downwards.
CACTCTGTCAGGCTTCACGTCGCTTTCTCAAGCAGCACTAAAGGAATGAACTAATGGTAGCTGATGCCTGTGATGGGCAAGCTCCCTCCTGCGGTTCAGAATTGGAATGTGAGTGAAAGCTGTGGGGGCCGGGGCCAACCCTGACAGAAACAGGTTTTTAACAGCATGAATTTATGAATCCAGTCAATGCAAATGAGAGTTTATTATGCTTGGAGTCTAAAAACGATGCCTCATTTATTAAATTAAGCTGCAGAAATTCTATTCAGATAATGTTAAATGATAGTTTGTACTCTAAAAGCTAGGCTTTTCTTTCGGCTATTCTGCTTGTTTAATAGTGTTATTTTACACTCTGCTTAAAACGGAAGGGAGAGTAAAGACGGGATGGAGAGTGTCGTGTTTGCAGCCAGACAAAACTGGGTTTGAATCACAATTCTCAGCTCTCACAGCTTTGGAGATAACCTTTATCATCTTTAAAATGGGCATAACTGCGTAAAAGGTAGGATTGTGGGTTAGAGAGTGGGAAGGGGGAACATGGCATGTCACTCAGTGGCCCAGTGTAAGTAAAAGGAGAGAAAACCTTCAGATCCATACGTAATCTAGATTAGTGTTTCTCACAAAGTAGTTTCTGAGCCACATGCAAGAATTCCTATTTACTCATTTTTTTTTGTTTTGAAACTGATCATGGGCGTACATAAAGCTATCCTCTGAGTAAGTTTTACTCTAGTTAAAGGGCCACTGATCTGAAAATCATGATCTCTATTTAAATCCAACTGTGATATAAGTAACATGAATATTTTAACCCCAGCATGAGGTTTCTTACTAGGCTACTAATGATCAGTATCAACATGTTGGTAGGGAATATGGTGGTATTGGAAAGAGACAAATAAAACCTATACACTATTTGAAGTAAATCTTATGTGGGATCTTTTGGCGTGTATATCTTTTACCAACTATATGACTTGGGTTGGTATTTCATCCCTTCTAAGACTCAGTTTCCTCTTTTCTAAAGTGAAAATTTCCTCATATGTTTGCGTGATTGCTTTGATTAATAAATGAAATAGGGGCTGGCCCCATGGCCGAGTGGTTAAGTTTGTGTGCTCTGCTTTCATGGCCAGGGGTTCACAGGTTCAGATCCTGGGCATGGAGCTATGCACTGCTCCTCAAACCATGCTGTGGTGGCATCCCACTTAGAAGAACTAGAATGACTTACAACTAGGACATAAAATTATGTGCTAGGGCATTAGGAAGAAAAAGAGGAAGACTGGCAACAGATGTTAGGTCAGGGCCAATCTTCCTCACCACAAAAAAAGAAAAAAAAAATTAAAAAAAAAGAAATAATGGGGGGCTGGCCCCGTGGCCGAGTGGTTAAGTTCGCGCGCTCCGCTGCAAGCGGCCCAGTGTTTCGTTGGTTCGAATCCTGGGCGCGGACATGGCCCTGCTCATCAAACCACGCTGAGGCAGCATCCCACATGCCACAACTAGAAGGGCCGACAACAAAGAATATACAACTATGTACTGGGGGGCTTTGGGGAGAAAAAGGAAAAAAATAAAATCTTAAAAAAAAAAAAAAAGAAAGAAATAATGCAGGTAAAGATTCTGGCACAGAACTTTGCACTTGGTGGTTGTTGTAGAAGGCCAGACTTCTCTCTACCTATATCCTAAAAATTAATAATTCCTCATTGTTTATTTTTACATTTTAGAACATAATTGATTTGATTGATTTCATTAACTAATTTTTTTGGTGAGGAAGATTTGCTCAGAGCTAACATCTGTTGCCAACTTTCCTCTTTTTTTTTTTTTTTTTCTTGAGTAAGATTAGCCCTGAGCTAACATCTGTGCCAGGCTTCCTCTATTTTGGATGTGGGTTGCTGCCACAGCATGGCTTGATGAGTGGAGTAGGTCTGTGCTTGGGAGCTGAACCTGTGAACCTGGGTTGTTGAAGTGGAGCATGCGGAACTTTAACTGCTTGACCATGGAGCCAGCCCGCCGATTAATTTAATTTTAATAGTTTAACTTGCACTCTTTAGTGTTCTTATTTGGACACAGATTTTTATGACGATAAGCTAATTATATAGTTGAATATTTAGGTATTGTGGGTGTGTATTTTTGAACAACCACACTCATCTTTTTTTTTCTATTACCAAATTATATCACTATACAAGTTGGTTTGCTTTCAAATTACTACCACCTCATGTCTGCATGAAAGAAACATTAGAAATATGTGGACCAGACCAGTGTCTTATACTCTTCTTTCCATGACAACATTTTCAATGAAGAGGTTCAGTCTAACAAGGCCCTTTGTGATAAAACCAAAGACCATGTGTTTTAATTGATAATTCTTCCTGAATCTTGCAAACACGGTTTTTCATCTCAGGAAGCCAACTGTGCTAACCCTTTAATAGTGTCACATTTGTGATCAAGGCATGAGGTGTTCCCAGAACAATGAGCTGTTAGGATTCAGATGTAAACAAAAGGATAATTCGCAAATATGCATTCTCCATACATGTGATGCCAAATAACATACGTTATGGCCCATTTTCATGAAAGTGTCTGCTTGCCAATTAGCATACCCAGTTGGAAATGTGCAGTCACAATGCTCCCCTAAGTCCCCTAACACCACCTCTATCCTTGTCAGCATGTTTTATTGGAAAGGCAATCAGTTGTAAGCTGATCTTGTGTATCAATTTGTTTTAGTTCTTACTTTTGTTTCTTGATTTTCTTTTACTTAGAATTAAGTTTATTTAGTGGCAAGAGCGAGGCGTTCCTTTGCGAGTCATCCACCTTATGTAAGCTCATTTTAGAAGTTTTGATTTAGGCTTTTAAGAGCCATGGCTGATAGAAAATTAAGTAGCTAAATACCGAACTTAGGCTACTTTGCTCTTAAGAACTTTAGGAGTCATAAATGGGGCTTTTGCTGAAAACATTTAATAAAAGTGTGTGAAACAGTTGTGTCGTGCCAGGTCTTATGCTGGCACTGAGGATTCCATAATTACGATATTGACACGATTGTAGCCTTTTCGAAAAGACGGTTTATTTTTGATCCTGTGTCTCTTACGAGAATGTAAGCACATTAATAAATTAAGCATCAAAATGGGAAGTTGGCTGAGAATGAAACAAACAGGGTGCTTATGGAAATTGCAGATGGGCAGGGCGAGTCTACTTCAGATGAGATGGTCATAAATGGACCACGTTTGATGTTTAATTAAACGGTGGTGCCCACTTGAGGGAATTTGAACATGGGATTTCTTACATTTTGAACACTCTTGCCCTCGACCTCAACTCCAAAAGCCATAGAAAGAGCGGCAGATATGGAGGGGAGGGGGAGTGTTTCATGCATAAAGAACAGCATGACAGCATGCAGCAAAGGCCTGGAGGGAGACAGGGGTGGGAAAGAAGTAGCTGTATATGAGGAACTAAGAGTTCCGTGGAAGAGGCCAGATTATGCAGGCCAGGTACACCACTGTAAGGAGTCTGCCTTTACTGTTTGAGAACAGGAAAGCCATTGAGGGATTTTAGGCAGAAAAGGATGTGAACTAACGTAAATTAAAAAAAAAAATGTCTTCTACAGAGCATTGAAGCAGTATGGGAAGAAAAAGCTTAGCCAGTAAACCATCTGAAAGGCCAATGTGTAACCCAGGAGAGAGCACTGATGGTGGTTTATAAAGAGGGAGAGAGGCAGATGATGGATTCACTGTATGTTTAGGAACAGACTGAGGCCCACAGAGGGCAGTGATTTGCCCAAGGCCATAGACCCAGTCAAGAGTTGAGCTAGGACTACAGCCAAGTATCTTTTCCCCCTAAACCTGTGCTCACTGTAACTAGGTGAGGTTTGAAGGACTTTCTAGAGAGAAATTTCCTCTCTAGAGGTTTAATTGTGTTGCCATTGGCTGCCTCTTGTTTCGTAGAGATAAGCAAGACAGAAAGGCTTTAAGTAAGCTTAAAAGTGGGTTTCTAAGTATTCATTTACATCTGATTTGTTAAAAGACTCTCAATTAAAGAAAGCAACAACAAAAAATCAATTAACATTACTGATATATTTGGTTGCTTGAATATTCAGAAACTGTGGGGAGCTTGGGAAAGACTTTAGAAATTGGGTAGTTTGTTATTTCCCAAGTCATTCCCTCTTCCTTTTCCTTTCAATCCTTATCACAATGGAGAAGAAAGTCTCAGTTTGTTAGTCTTTAGTGAGTGTTAGAAAGAGAGATTAATACCTCCCTGGGCCTGGGGCCCCCTCTTTCTTTCATAGAGCCTTTGGCAGGCAGCAGCATCTAAACAGAATTTAATAATGTTGCTTTGTTTTCATTGAATTTATTTTTATGATTACATTTATTTATGGCATGTGATATAGGTTTTCTCATAGTAGGGATGTAAAGATTTAAAAAAAAATAAATTTGAGTAAAAAGTCAATTTTAAGACAAAAGTAAAAACGTTATAGATGGCATGGATGTGTAACAAACATAATGAAGAATTTTAGATCCTTGGGTCAGTTGTCTCACTGATGGTCATGGTGACAGAGTGGACATGGAGAGGAGGTGTGCTAAGGGCCAGCTTCCTGTGTCTGCCCCCACTTCCTTCATTCTCACTCCACACTATGCTTTTCATGCAGGGGGAAGAATCAGTTTCCAATAGTAAGATAGTGACTGTAAGATACAAAACAGCCCTAGTCATCAGAAACCAACCTCATAAATGGAGGTGGGGTGGGGAGAGAAAAATTACTTTAAATGTTTCTCAAAAGGAAAAAAAATTAGGTAGATTACGTTTTATCTGTACCATGGAATGGTGTAGAGTCATTAAATTTGCCAAGTTGATGTAGATATATTGTGGTAATTGATTTCTAAAATATATTAAATGAAAAGAAGATCAAGAGATACTGCAAAATTGTGCGTTATTTCTCCCATTTCTATAAAGAAAAGAAATGCTATATACTCTTGCTAACGTGGACATATGTAGAAGATATCTGGGAAAATGCTCATGGGGAGCTATCAGTTATTGCCTCAGGCAAGGTTGGGAGGTGGATGTGGAGAAAGACTTACTTTTATTTTACATAATTTTATGCGAGTGTTCTATTTTATCGTGTTATGCCATATTTTTCTCACAAGAAAGGAAGAAACAGCCCGCATTCCGTTTTAGAAGGCAAGGAGCGAAGTATCAGTTTCAAGTCAAAGCCCATTAAGTCCAACAGTATTAGAAGCAAAGCTTTAGGCCAGCAGCCCCAGACTAACTTAGATGTGCTCAGCAGTCTCCACAAACAGATCCCCGTGGATCACGTGCTGTTAACAGGAAACGCTGAGAGCGGCACAGTCATGGCTACACCCTGGTGCCTGCTCCTCCCCCCAGCTCACCTCCAGTGAAGGCTAAGTCCACTCACATGGAGACATGCTTCCTTAGCATTTATAGTTTTCCTGCTTTTAACAACTTTAACAAATATTCACTGAGTTTCTGCTCTTTGCTAGGCACTGTTCTACATTACAGGGATGCAGATGTGCGGAAGACAGTCTTACCTAACGTTATTTTGGTGTGAAGCAAGCAATTTGCATTTCAATGGAAGAGAACTATTTCGTTTATATAAGTGCGATGTATAAGGCAGAGTTAGGAGATAAAGAGTAATACAGTCTGGGGATTCCTCTGTGAAACAAGAACATCAGAGCAGAGACTGGAAGGAAAGAGCTATGAAAACTCTTTCCCTGAGATGAGCAGGAGCCGGGCAGGTGTAAGGGAAAGGAAGAGAACAGTGTGGCATCATCAGAGAAGAGAGATGGACAGGGAACTCTGCAGGAGTCGAACCTCATACGCCGTAGAAAGGGATTTGACTGGAAGGTCTGTGTTGGGGATTTGCAGCCACTGGAGATTTGAGTGGGAGAGGATCGTGATCCAGTTCTTGTTTTCTAAGAGATCATTCTGTCTCTTTTAAGGAGAACGAACTGTAGGGAGTGGGGTCTATTAGGAATGCTACTGGGATTTTCTTAGAACTTTCATCTTAGAGCTTTAAGGGATGTAGGAGATAGAATGTAGATAAGGGAAAGGGAGTAAAGTGACGTGAATGATCTTAAAGCTCACAGAGAGAGCTCTGACTGTATGTTTAAAATTAGGAAGTATATTGCTCAGTTTGACCATAAGGTTCCAGCCAGTCAAGGCTATGACTGATGATGGATGACAAAGTCAGGAAGGAAAGAAGGAGAGAGGGAGGAAGGGAGGGAGGGAGGGAGGAAAGCCGGCAAGCAGACTGAATAAAAAAGGGGGAACAGTTCTGAATTAGCACAAATTCACCCATTCTTTCAGTGATTTATGCTATGATTCTTTCAACGTCAGAGTGTTTTTGAGTGCTAGGTTATGGGTTCAGTATGTCCTGCTGCAGTGCTCAGAAAACTCTTCAATAACCGTTTATTGCGTGCTACAATGTGATAGGCTGTGTGCTGAAGACAGAAAAAAAAAATAGGCGAGACGGCCATTATGCCCTAAGAACTCAGATTCTAGAGGCAGGGCTGACTGCTCGTGCTTATGCAACCTGTGGAGTCGCACAGGCCTCTGTTGCTCAGAAGGGCCCCAGGCTTGTGATTAATGCCCTGCTGTCACTATCTTGAAATTCTTAATTTTTGTAAGGGAAGTCCAATGACAGAAAGGAGCACGCACAAAAGCAGAAGAGATATGTGGAAGAAAGGGAAATACTTCAGATTTTAGTATCTCAAATGCCACTTTTTTCCTACATTTTTATTTTGTGTTGAGCATCGCAAATTATGTAGCTGAACTTGCAGCCAGGCACATGGATATGTAAACCAATAACTAAAGCAGACCCTGGCTTTTCCTAGGTGAGAGATGCCCTTGGATAGGTATAGGGCAGAGGCACTTAAGTCAGACAGAGGTGGGAGGTGCGGGGGTTCAAAGAAGGATTTCAGAAACAAGCGAGAATCCGTTGGTCTTTGAAAGAAAATCAGGAGGTGGCCAAGTGAGAGAAAGGACTTTGGGCAAGAAGGCAAGCAGTCTGTGTGAATGAGAGGAGTTGTGAAGGGCTTGTGCCTTGGGTTCGGGCTTTGAAGTTAGTAAGGCTGCAGGCCAGAGAATGGCCTAGGGGTTGTAGTGACTGGAGATACAGCTGGAGAGAAATGGTCAGGCTCAGATCAGAGAGAACCTTCTGTGTCACACTAATGAATAGAGAAGCAAATCGTCTCTGACATACTACTCTTAATAGACAATCTCAGATGAGCTAATAGTACTGAAGGTTTTCAGGAGAGTGACAATTGCTATTATTGAGTATTATACGACGTGCCTTGTGCAAATCTTTTCATATGCATTTACTTACTTCCTAAGGTTGTTTTGAAGGTTACCATTAATCCGTATCATGCATGAAGGAACTAAGATTGAGCCCGTTACTCTGCAGACAGGAGGCTTCAAGAGATTCAGTGGGAAGCTGAGATTCACTCCAAGTATTTTGATTCCGGGGCTGATGGTCTTGTTTGTTTTGTTTTGTTTTTGTTTTCGCATCCCTATGGCATGGTAGGTAAACAGCAATGGTAGGAAAAGGCTTTGACAAATTGTCAAAGCTTGACCTAAATTATAAGGATCGTAGCATTTTATTGTGTTGCTGTTATGGATGAATGTGACAATATTGCTGTCTTATATTGATATAGCTCTGCTTTGTTTAGCTGCTTCCCCACAGATCACCACACTCATATAGATAAATTCAACTTTCAAATAGATCAAAGAGCTCTCGCAGCTTCAGACCTGTGTACATGCTTTTCTTTTGACTGGAGAGCACTTCCAAGCACTCTTCTATTTAGCTCAATCTCTGGGGGACCACCTGAGCTCTTGCCAACCTCTGGAATTTTCCCTCTCTCAGGCAGACTAGCTTGGTCTCCCTTTTGCAAATCCCGTCAGTGCTCTGTGCTTTCCTGTCTCTTCTCATCCACATCGTATCTCAGTTTATTTCACCTCCTCTCCCACTAGACATGAGGTTCGTGGGGACAGAAACTGTTTTATTTCTGTATATTATACTAGAACAACTTGTAATATAGTTATTGCACACTTACGTTCTAGCATGTGTCACCATCCATTAACCAAGTAGAATTACCCCTTAGTAGAGTACCTAATAGTAACAGAAGATTGTATTGAGTGCCTACTATAAGGCAGATGCTGTGCTAAGTTCTGAGAATATAAAGGTGAAAGAAAAGATGTGATAAGGATGAACGGCAGAAGGGAGAGGAAAATGATTTAAGATATGGTGGTCAGCAGAGGTGGGGTGATATTGGCATATATTTAAGTTGGTCCTTTCATTTCCATCCTTAAATCCTGCACTCTCCTCTTTTGTACCTGAGCTGAATGGCTACTTAAATAGTTTGGAGTCTCTTGAAGTCACATTAACTGGTGTTCTTTTTCACAGAAACAGTGAACCTGACAGATAGGGAGGGTTTCCAATGTGTTCCTTTTAAACTACACTTAGCTGCTGCTCATGGCTCTTAAATCGACATTCTTTCTGGCTTCCTTGAAGGGAACAATCAGATAGACTGTAGGTGGTCTTGCCTAGACATTAGAAGCTTTATTCTTAGACAAATACTGGCAGGATATGCTTTGATTCCTGAGAGCAGCTAGAACTTTTCAGTGTGTGTGTGTGTGTATGTGTGTGTGTGTGTGTGTGTGTGTCTATATGTCTAAGGGGAGGAGAAAGGACTATTAACTTTGATCTCTTGAGTCTCTGATTGTGTAATTAAGAATCAATTGGCCAAAACCTAATTTTGAATATATAACCACTTCCACCAACTTGCTTCTGCTGAAATGATTTGGCAAGGAATATTACATTAACACCTAATCTACTCTGAAAATCAGTTAGAAATACTAAATTACCCAGGTACGCCTAATGTTTTCAGTGGAGAGTCCACACTGTATTACACACTTGCACTGACTACTTCACACTTTATTAGCACGGTGACTGATCTGGGAACATGGACTGTTTTGATCACCAGGAGTATGAAAGTGGATTGGAGAGAAAATGCAGGTAATCACATAATGTCCAGTTTTAAGGACCCTCAAACCCCTTGCAGGCTAGACATCCTGCCTCACGTACTTAAGTCCGTCTCTGGGTACAGGGTGAAGAAAATCAATACCAATAAAAACACTATTGAAATCGGAATGAATTGCACAGAATTGAGCATTTTACTTAGTTTTCTTCCTTTTTTTTTCTGTTTTATACTTGAGAAGTAAAATAACTTCTTCTTGCCAAGGAAGTAAAAACTTGCTAAGCAGCATCATAAAAATACTGTTTAGGGACTTGGTATTTTTACTGTAAAAATAGATACTGCTTTGTGCTTATGCAAACTAGGCTTAATTTGCCCTCATAAAACAGAATTTGCATTACCTTGGGTCTGCTGTTTGGAAATTAGATAACATTAAAGAATATAATAAAACACAATGTAAATTTACCTCCCCTCCTTCCTTTTTCCAAGATGAATTTTATTGGAGTTTGGTGATTATCGGAGTCAATTCCAGACATTTTTTCCAAGCTTACCTCAAGATTTTTCTGTGTGAGGCTTCTGCTTTTTCAAAGACTTTCTTGCCTCCTTTAAAACAAAACAAACACAGCCAGCCTGGTGGTGCAACAGTTAGGTTTGCACATTCTGCTTCAGCGGCCCGGGGTTCGCTGGTTCAGATCCCAGGTGAGGACCTATGCACCACTTGTCAAGCCATGCTATGGAAGGCGTCCCAGATAAAATAGAGGAAGATGGGCATGGATGTTAGCTCAGGGCCAGTCTTCCTTAGCAAAAAAAAAAAAAGAAAAGAAAAAAAAGGAGGATTGGCAGCAGATGTTAGCTCAAGGCTAATCTTCCTCAAAAAATTATAAAACAAAAACCAAAAAAAAGACAGTACTCTTGTTATGCAACGAAATCTTTCCAGAAATAGGATCAAGTTAGATCTATCATTTTTAACTTTCAATGTGTAGATATTTATCGTTAAAGAGTATATGTATGTGTTTGTGTGTGTGTGTGTGTGTGTCTACATGTATACCTTTTTGGCAACTAATTTACAGGGTTGATACTGTTAGTCTAATTATTAAAGTAACTACAGAAATGGAAGTTAAACACATTTTAATAATTTCTTTAAATTTGTTAATGTCTATTTGAACACTAATAAATTTGACTTAAGTGATTGAGTACAATTATTCTTAAGCTTAATGGTGTTAGTGTAAATAAAGGGATTTAAGTTCTCTTAATACAGGACTCAATTCTATTTGTTGGCTTAAGTGTGAATAGCTTTTTTCCATCTTGCATGGCAACTTTGATAACAGGACTATCTATATTTGACCATTTACTGGTTGAATGATGCTTCCAATATTTAAGCATTTTCCATGGAGACAGCCAAATAGTTTTGAGTTTCCCAGGAGCCCTATCAGACACATCATTACAAGATACTTGGCATTGTAATGGTGATGGTTTGATTTCCTACAGAATATCAAAAAATCCTTCCTGCTAGGATTTTCCTCCTCAAAGTTATCCATGGTTTTTTGCAACCACTTTCCAATCACATTATGATAAAATATGTCTTGTAAGTTATCAGTCAAAAAAAATTAACAGGACAAAATGATAAAACGGATGAAGGCTATGTTTGTGAGGTACTGGGACATCTGAATGAAAAGCAAGAATCCACGTGATTCTATGAATGTCAGTATTCTGCAGTGGAGGATAGCCTAGTTTTCATTAGGTGAAATTCCATTTCTTACAGACGTATTAGGTCTATGGCCTTGGTTAAGTTGTTGCCCTAACTCTCTTTCACTTCGTCACCTGTGAAATGGAGCCAATACCCACTTTAGAAGGTCAGTGTTGAAATACAATGATAGTGGTACTTCATTATGTGTTAGCTTTTAATATTGTTACTTCTAAGCAGAGTTTATATTTACAGATGTGTAAATTATTGTTTAGATGTTTTACTCCTTGCTTAGTTAAAGATTGAGACTCAGTTTCCAACAATCACATAGTTATGTGAGCTTGAACTGATTCTCAAATGTATTTTTGTTCTGCAAATCTGCTTAGAGTATTTATCAAGAGTCAAGGTTAGTCCTGGTGCTGGGGACATAAAGATGTTTAAAGCACTGTCCTAGTCCTTGTGGGGAGCACAGTATTAAATTACTATTGGCACTAGGACTGGAGGAATTGTTTTGACATGAATTCCTGAGTAGGGGAGACGATGTGTAACTATGAGGGACAAACACCCTATCTAGATTTTTATACCTCCTTTCTCCATATTGGGTAGATGAGAAGTGGACAACTAACTTAGAAATATGTCCTCCTGAGATATAGGAAATCCTGCCATGAAAAGATTTCAACTTACTGAAAGATTCCACTCAATGATCTCTAAATATGGGAAGCGTATGTTCCAAACATGGTACATGAATTGATGTCGTTTTATGAAGTTGACCAACATAATGTTAAAGAAAATTGAATCTCTGGGTAGCAGTTATTCTTTTTTAATCCTCAATCTTTTGACACTTGAAGGAGACTATCTATGCATAGTAATAGTATATCCTTGACACATAATACTTAACCATTTCTATTTTATAAATAAGAGAAAATTTGTCTCATGCTCAGAGATTTGGGGTGACAAGAGCTAGTATTTATACTTTCTCTTTCTTTTCCTTATATTTATTTATTTATTTATTTTTTTTTTTTAAGATTTTATTTTTTTTCCTTTTTCTCCCCAAAACCCCCCAGTACATAGTTGTACATTCTTCGTTGTGGGTCCTTCTAGTTGTGCCATGTGGGATGCTGCCTCAGCGTGGTTGGATGAGCAGTGCCATGTCCGCTCCCAGGATTCGAACCAACAAAACACTGGGCCACCTGCAGCGGAGCGCGCGGACTTAACCACTCGGCCACGGGGCCAGCCCCTCCTTATATTTATTTTTAATGTTCTCTTCATAACATGATACTAGTTTTCCACTAATAACAATGTGAATATATTATTTTAAAAATATGTTTGCATGAACACAACAAATGAAATTAATAGTATTCAGGTACAAAAAAAATTTCAAGTAGATGGAGGGAAAAAAGCCAGAGCATAGAGCACTACCCTGCTCTGCGAAGATTTTACGTTCTAAATGTGTCATGTCCCTCCATTTATCAACCTTGCCTCTTCCACCCTTGCGGTGCAAACAGTCATCTACTTTCATGAATTGTTAAAAAGGTACTCCAGATGATTTCCTCACATCCGTTTGCTCTCCTTTCCAATCTGTACTCTACACTTAATCATAGAGGTGACATGATTTGATTTGCATTTTGGGAAGATCATGCAGGACACGGCACATCAATTATTTTTCTTTGCTTATAGGAGATAAAATCCTGAGGATCTTTATTAGACATCGCATGATTTTGCCCCTGCCTTTCTACGCAACCTTCTGTAGACCATGAATCCTCTTCAACAGTATCTGTGCTCCTCCCATTCTGACCTCCTTTCATTTCTTGATGTCTGTATGGGTCATTTCTTCTAGGTTTTTTCATGGGCTATTTCTTCTATCCTGAATTCATCTCCTATGCCATCCCAGCTCCAGACTGTTAACCCCCAGCCTTTCTGAAAATCTCAGTTAAATATTTATTTCATTTGAGAGGCCTTCCTTGACATGCCTCCATGAGACCAAATCTCTTCATTCCTTTTCAGATGATACCCAATACTTATCTTTGGAAACTCTTAATAACACAAATACCAAAAATAAACACAAAAACACAAGTAAAATGGTAGTCCGTCACCTAAATCAAACCGTACATTATTATTTTCTTGGTGTTCACCATTACATCCTTAGTACCTACCACATTGAGGGAGGTCAAAATATATTTATTTTTTTAATTAATTAATAAACAGCATTTCTCTGTGGTTTTCCTTAACTGTGGTACTGGTATTTAATGTCTATGTAATAAACTCATGCAAGAAATTATAGTTTATTGGCTATATATAGTTTATCATTATATATACATAGTTTATAGTTAATTATAGTTCATATTAACAATGAGAATAATTTTCACAAATATCAAAAAAGATTTTATTTCATTAGACAATTATTAAACATCAGCTCTAAAAAACTCTGCCTTGGAATATACAGATGAATAAAAGGACATGGCCCCTGCTTTCAGGATGTTTGATAATATTCACTGATTCAGAGTTTATTCTGTTTTTCTCTATGTCAAATGTTTCTGCTAGCTTATGCAAAGAATGAATTCCAGCAAAGTTGGCAAATTCCTGTGAAACAAATCTCATTTTCCCAAAGATTTCCATTGTTAAATTGGAAATGCATTTCCTCTTGGTGAGGGGACCTGCAGTATTCTCTTGCTTAGCACAGTGGGTCGTTGGGAAATCATATCCCTTTAAATAGTAAAGAGAAAAGGAGGAGTGCTAGGCATGGTAGGAGTTGTGAATGTCCTGTGAAGATGCTTCACTTAAAGGATAATGATGGGTTGGAAGCTCTTTCAGGCTTTTAGATTCAGTATATTAAAATGGGGGAGGCTCAGTGGAGAAGGTAAGCAGGACCTTTAGATTTTGAACCCCAGTTTTTCACATGAGTTGAATGATCTAAGGCAATTTACTTAACTTCTTTGAGTTCTATATTTCTCAAATGTGAAAAGAAGATAAAATGGGATCTCTTATAAGTAGAGTGAGAGGATTAAACAAAGTATATGTGTATTGTTTAGGATAAGGTTTGGTACAAAAGAAGCACTCGTTCAAATATATCTGCTGTTTACAGTTATTATTATTATGATGATGATGATGATTATTATCGTTAGCCAAAGACTGGAGTGTTAGTGGCTTAAAGATGTAAAGAACCAGAATTGAAAGTTGAACTGGTGTTGCCTCACGTCTCAATGCTATATTTCTTTATATTGTCATTTTTGGCATTATGCCATGTGAGTCAAAAGCTTTAGTGGGGAACAGACACCTAGTCACACTCCCTGTGGTACTCTGCACTCACGTCATTTAATCTTTTCAACATCGATTCACTCAACAAACAAGTATTGAACTCCTATGCACATTTGCTAAATGAAGTAAAATCTCATACCCTCCTGCCGTATTTCCCTAAAGGCATCTGTCTTAGGAAAAACTGCTTCTCAGCTAAAAATATCCTACTCCCTGTCTTATCTCTAGCACCTTCTCTCAACACAGAAGTCAGAGAGCGAAAAAAAATCTTTCTGGGATCAAAAGGTCTTGCCTTCTGTATTACAGCCTGTATCACTTACCAGGAAATGTGCTGGGCTCATCCTTTACAGACAGAAAGTGCTTTATCAATAATTTTGCTGTACAACCTCACTTACAGGTCCCTGGCTGTCTTGATTTCAGGATTAGTCAGCCTATACAAGCCATAAGAAACCAGGACTCAGGGAGCCCCAGGGTGATGCTGTGGGTCATTGAGCTTAAGATATTTTAACTCTAACATTTACCCAAGTGCATCCTGTGAGGTATGAATAGCTGTCACATGAAATAGAATTTCCCAATATTGATCACAAAATCCAGGAGTGAATTGTATTTTAATTTGTTTCTTTGCTGCAGAAGTAATCAGAACTTTTAACATGCTGACCTATTTTGTGTGTCTCCAAATTAGGGATAAGTTCAACACAGCAGATAATTTTTCCAAAATGTATTTGATCGCTTTTGGTACACAAGATTACTTAAAAAAATATTCACTACATCTGCGACTTCCTCCATGGGAGGAGTATACTTCCCTGTCCCACTTTTTGTCAAAAATGATGAGAGGGGAAAGAGAATTTTTTTAAAAAATGATACTGTACTGAACAATTAGAACACCCTCTTGTCTTTAGCATATTCTTGAGAGGGATCAAAAGTATGCATTTAATGTCTATTATTGGACTGCCGATTCTTTTAGCATTGGTCAGGTTCTATGCCACTTGGAGCCCCAGTTGTATTCTGGTTACATCTTCAAGCTGAAAGTCAGTTGGTACTATTTGGTAAATAAGAACTGAGTTATGTGTCTACTATTGGAGAGACCCTGTGCTAGATGTTAAGTTTTGTCTGTGTTCTAAACCCTTTCTGGATGTTTTTTCCCAAATTCCGTGATTTTTTAAAAAATCCAAAATGATTCGATAAGAATAATCAGAAAAGCAAGTGATCAAAAATCCTCAGAAGCTAATCCTAATGGGCAGGCTTAAGTTAACCCTTTATATGTATCTTCCTGTTTTATTATGTTATTCTTTACAGTGTCAGCTCCACCTAAACATCTTCTAAGATCTTCCCCCATTTGGTGTCATCAGGTCTAGCTCAGTTGGTAATTACCGATTGGTTGACTGATATGTGGTTTTCTCATTCTGTTGACATTATCAAAGTGGGGTTCTTAGTGACCAGGATGGAAGTTAGGACAGGGAAGATTTAAGGAGGACTGTTAACTATGTGTGATGAGGAGGCCCTGTGCTCTCAACTACATAATTTGCCTGAGTGTCGCACCATAATATAAATCCATCAGATGAGCATGTTCCTTGTTTTATTTTTATTTCTTTGTGGCATCTATTATTTCAGAATAGAGCCACATCAGCTTTTGTAAGTTGACCAATTGCAATACCATGTTGAAGTTTAAATACATTTTTGACATCATTTGACATATATTTTAATTATAGACGTACCTTGTAATACTCTAGAGTAATGAATTAAGCTTTTTAAAGAGTGAGTTAAACAAATATGTAGAATGAGAAAAATATATCCATATATTAAATTCAAAAAGGAGACTATTACCACATTTAGAGGAAAAATGTGTCATACTTTCTCTCAAATTTATACTACCTGAAACTTGAATTTTATTCTATTTTAATTTCCTTTGACTCATATACCCCAGGAGGAGAGAATTCAACCTAGAATGAGAACTCCTTGAAGGCAGGAGCCATGTTTTATTCATCATCCCTGTGCACAATTCCCTTGGAAAATAATGGGGACACAATATATGTTTGTTGAATCTGTATGACTGAAAAGCAGCTGAATCTATCCCTGAATGGTACAGTTACAAAAATAGGTGCTTGAGGAATGATCGGCATTTTCCTTTGACACTTTTAATACAATTTTTATTCAAACTGTTTAAATATTTAAAAACACCCCTCAATACCTTCCAGAAAAGTCGTATTTGCATTATTTCCTCATAAACACTGTAATAACAATCATATTCAAGCCTAAAGTCAAATATACTTCAATTTAGAAATAATATCTACAGTAATATTCATGTATGGGAAATAAATAATGGTTTGGAGTTGTTTTGATACTGTTTGTGATACTGTTCTTGAGCAGTCTTGAAATTCTTGGCTTTAAGAACCAAAGAACTGTTTCAAACCCCTCAGCAAGAGAATACCTGGTAAATCAGTGGAAACACTGTGCTTGAATCCCTATGGAATCTTCCACCTAGTGAATAGGAGAGTTGAGCACTTTCCTGGGAAATCAATAACCAGATTTGGCCAATCTTAGTTATCCTACAGTCTGATTCCACATTCCACCCAGATCATCAATCACTTCTCTTCTTCTCTCTGAGTTCTTCACGTAAGACTGTTCTGTGCTTAGCCAAGAGAAAAAGTGAAGCATTATCATTCAGTTCAGCAAATATTTATTAAGAGGCCAAGTGTGAAGTTTTAGAATCTGCAGATAGCTTTATAGGCTGTGCCTTCTTAGACAAATTACTTAGTGGCATTGAACGTCAGATTAATTCTTCTTCTCCATAGGTTGCGTCTTGTCTTCAAGACTAAGAGGGCTAATGTACATGAGAGGAAAAAGTGGAAGAAAACTCATATGTATTACATACTTAGTGTACACCAAAGAGTATACTTTTCAAATCTCAGCTTCAGAATCTATTAAGTTTGTTGATACCAGCCTACCTCAAAGGAGAAAATAGAAGCTTGAGCAAGCATTGGCTGTTGGAGCATGAACTCAAGTCCTGACATTCCTGATTCTGAAATTTATCATTTTTTCCCCTAAACTGCCTCTTCAGGAAAACCGTAATAAAGAATTCTGCTAGATACCATGAAGGGTACAATCTTCAATTTGTGATTTCCACAATTTCTTGCAGATGTAATGTTCACTTATCAGAAATAAAAAAAAAGGGAGTTCCAAGTTTTGTTCAAACTTTTTGTGGGATCTTTAGGTGTTCATTTTTTGGATAGATTTGAGGCCAAAACTACCACTAGACAGAACCTCTTGCATTCTTTTTCAAAAGGGTGGGCCTTTGTGCCTGAGGATGATTCAGCTTGCTTCTGTGTGTGTCCATGTGGGATGTTAGGGGTGCACAGTGGGTGGTGGAAGCTTCAGAGTAAGAAATAGAATCCTTTGACAGGCAGTGATTTCGAAGATGCTGAAATCTATTCTGCCTGTGACTTATGAAAATGAAGGGAAATCACAAAGCATCCTTTGATTCAGCCACATTTCTTTTCACATTTCACAGCCATTCATTCTCCAGCCTTCCAAAAGATTGAGAAGAAAACTAGGAGGAAATAATGAAACAAAACAAAACAAAAAAAGCAGCATGCCTGAGAGAGCTGTTAGAAAGCCTAGTTCTCTGTAAACAGCTTGCCCCACCACCTTTTAGCAACATATTTCTCTTGATTCACACCAGCTGGTCGTTTCTAATTTTTCCTAAGTGCCTTGGAATAGCTATTTTCCTTGAAGCTAATCTCTCACCCTTTGCAGATGACTCCTGAGTTAGGAATTCCTAAAGAAGGTGTTAGGGTTCCTCAACTTTCTGCTCTTCTTTGTTCTTCCTTCTCAAGTTCTTAACTCTTAAACAAACTTAGCCTTTATGGCTAACCTTTGGGTATGGATGCTCCCAGAGACTCATATCCACTTTGAGTTTAGGTAACCTTTGGGGGTAAGAAGGATGACATATTGGGTTGATAAACTTGAATCCCTGTCTTTTATCACGCATGTAGGCACAAAATGAAATTGACTTTTTGGCAGGACTGATTGAGGCCTGAATACCCTGCCACCTACTACCTTTCTCTGAGCAGGGACAACAGTTTTAATGAAGAAACTGACTTTGAGACCATTTAGACACAAACTTTATTAACAAAGATAGAGCATATTTCTCATGGACTATTTATTGCATTTAATCTTCACAAGGATCCTGTCAGGTGAATATTCTCATGTCTTCTTTAAAAACAATTTAAAAGAGGCTCAAAAAGCTTAAGAAATTACTAATAAAACAGCTCATAGGAACAAAACCTCAATTCAAACTCATACTGTCAGGCTCAAAGCCAACTTTTTCTCCCTAATGGAAAACAGGATCCAATCTTCCATTGCAGTAAATCTGATGAACTTGCTGTTTCTTTGAACTTATTTTTTTAGATTTTGGACCATGTTTTCTTTTGTATCCCCTTTATCATTGATAGGACTTTAATTATATATATGTGTGTGTATGCATATAGAACTTATATATATTTTTACTTTTAACTTTAATTTATGTTTCTGCATTATTGACAGACTCCTTGAATTTGAGAAGCCTTGTTTAGGAAATGAAGAAATCAGAACCATGTATGGCACATTGCTCCTATTTATTATGCATTTACAGATGTCAATATTTTTAAAAATGTCATGCTTTACATGCATTTAATTCATTTAATCCTCGTAACAACCTAATAAATTAACCACCAACATTATTCCTGATTTAAAAGGAGGAGGGAAGCTTTAAATGATTTGGAAAAGGTGACACAGCTAATAAGGCAATATTCAAATTGCTATGCTGTGTATCGAATAGACACTGGCACCTCCAACAGCAGTTTAGGAAGAACTGAGAACCCTAAGATTAGAGGGATTTTTTTTGTTGTTAAAAATATCCTAATCCAAAGCCAGCAATAATTATGGATTCTATTCTCAGCAACAAATTTCTCAGCTTCTTTAACTCATTTCTTGTCACTCTGTGCCTTTCAGTCGAGTGTTACAAACATTTATTGGCACTCATGTGCTAGGAAATGTGATATTACATGCTTTACACTGATTATTGTCTCACTCCAACCTCATAGTGCTCCTCTGAGGTAATGAGCAATGCTCTTAAAGCCTTCATTGTTCCCATCTGTAGAAGGAGATAATAAGCAAGTTCCCCAAAGACACACAGCTCATACAGAAGGAAGTTGGAATGCAAACCTAGTTCTGCCCAATCTTAGAGCACCTGCTCTTTACCATTAGCTATGCTGCTTATGCTCTGTATCTATTTCTATCTATGAAGAGTCTTCCTCTACAGGCTTTGGTAACTTAACTGTCTTCTTTGGTTGACACTATGCCTGATCCTGTTTTCCTTAGTTCTCACCTGACACTTACGTGAGAATCAGATCAGGCATTTACTTCTACAAAAGAAATCCTCTCTGATGTTCATCCTGTGGCCCCATAATACTTCCCATATTATAATTTTTCCTACTATGCTGTAATATTAATATTCTATATATTGTTTCTACCATCCCCATTAGATCATGAGATCTAAGAAAAAGGGCTATGTCTCAATTATATTTATATTTCCAAACTTAACACAGTCCGTGGAAAATAGAATAAATAGTCATTCAGGAAACATCTATTGAGTTCCTTGTATGTCCAAATAAATCCAGTTCTCACCCAGATGTGGTGAGGGATTATTTGGTATTCATGTGAACAACTAGGTTTTGACTCAGGGTATGACCACTCTATCAAAAGCTCTGTGTCATTTTGACGTGAAATTGATCCGCAAACACCTATCCTGAATCCCAAACTAATCTAAAGGACAGAAGATATCCTCTGAATTTTATCTTTCTCAAGTGTCTAGAATCTAGATGATGGAAATACATTTTACTACTACCATCTTCATCTCCATTCATTTGTTTTCTCATTCAGGAATCCATTAATGAGCACTAAGTAATGGGGAGACACTCTTTTAGGTGCTCAGCTACAGATTGAACATGTTAGTTAAGTCTTACTTTCGTGAAGCTCGTGTTCTAGTGTTTGAGGTTGGGGAGTAAGGAAATAAACAAGATGAAACAGAGTGATTTAATATGGAATGACTGGATGGTTACTTTAATTTGGATTGCCTGGAAAATCTTTTTCCGAGTTGGTGATTCTTTAAATTAAGATGTAAATGACAAAACGTAATCAGCTATAGAAAGACAAGAGGGATTAATGATTTTAGCAGGGAATAAGGAGAGCTTGTTAGAAGAACAGAAAGAAATGTAGGGTGACTAGAGAGTGGTAAGCTAGGAGTTGAGTGAGCAGACCAAGGTCAGGTAACAGGCCCTCATGGATCGAGATAAGAAGGGTAGCTCATTTTCTGATTGTGGTGGGTAGGTATTGAAGAGTTTTAAACTAGGGGCAACCACATTTTTTTAAACATATATTTCAAAATGATCACTCAGGCTACAATATGTAAAACAGATAACTAGGGACATAACAGTGGAAGAGGGGAGACCATTTAGGTGACTTTTATGTGGTCCAGTCAAGGGACAATACAGTCATATGCTACATAACAACATTTTGATCAACAGCAGACTGCATATACAATGGTGGTCCCTTAAGATTAGTACCATACAGCCTAGGTGTGTAGTAGGTTGGCCTATATCATCTGGGTTTGTCTAAGTATACTCTATGATTTTTGCACATCGACAATATCACCTAATGATGCATTTTCAGAACATATCCCCACCATTAAGTGACACATGATGGTATTTCATTGGTCTGAGGATGTTGGTAACAATGGAGGTGAGAAAACAGGGCAGTGTAGGAATATTTTCTAGAGGATGAGCCAACATGTCTTTGTATTTGGATGTAGGACTTGTGAGAAGAGAGAAGTCAAGGAGTACTTTTAGGTTTTTGCTTTGAAGAATTAGGTAGATGGTATTGCCACTTACTAATATGAGGAGCGGGTTATGGGTAAGACAGAGTTCAACAGATTGAGAATTCTGCTTAAGTCCTAGTAACATTGTGGTTTCTTTGGAGAATTCATGTGGGAATGTCAAGCACAATGGTAGATAGATGAGTTTGGGGGTCTAGAGGAGGGTCATTCATTAAACCTGCACTTTTTTGGGTCACTGACATTGAAATAAGATCAGAAGGTAGGATGAGCCCACTTAGGAAGACTGTGTAAATAGAGAGAAGAAAAGTGAGGACACTTATGTGGGAACTCCAGCCTTCTGAGTTCTGGAAAAGGAGGGCACATGAGCAGAGGAGAGGAAGGGTCTGAGCCCAGAAAGTGAAATGTTTTGGGCATCAAGAAAATGAAAGTGTTTCAAAGAGAATATGACTCTTTGTTTTACTTGCTGTTATCATTATTTTAATTGACATCATTTTGGGTCTAAGTGGGAGCTATTTGAAGACACTCTTTGAAGAAATCTTAACTTCCCAAAGAGGAAAAAAATAAAATGTATCAGCCACGTTTCTAGGTCACCTTTCTGGAAATTTCACTATACAACAAAAACTGTCTTTTAAATCTGCACGTGAATAAAATGAGAACTAAAGATGAATGCAGGCTACCTGAGCTGCTTATTTTTCTTGTGGATTATGACATATCTATTTGAAAACAGTGTTGCATTACCGTAAAATTACTGCATAGTTTTCTTTGTCAAGTTCAATTTGATTGAGATCTGTGCACCTTTAAAATGATGCAAGATTAATATGCCTGCTTATGATTCCCATATCTTCCAACATTTTCTCATTATTATTATTATCATTTCTATTATCATCACTATGCATGTGATTCTCTTGTCCTTAAGATCTGAGACTCCTTAAAACTTAAACTGGTAATTCTTGAAAGATAAAGACAAGGAAGAGAGCTTCTCTTGTGGTGATCCATATGGCATCTTCTTGCCAAGAAGTTGCTGTTGAATCAGCCATGGTTACATCAGATCCGGGGAGACTTTAGGGGTTCCAGAAGCCTCTGTTCTGGCTGTTTTTTTTTTTTTTTAAGATAAAACAACTCATTAGCACAGCTCTCTTCAGCAAGGCTGTGAACTCTGGCACTGGTGAGGAACACACATATTCAGAAGCCAATTCGGGCCAGTAATGAGATCTTTAATGTGCAAATAAATATTAGACAGGGCAAAGAGCACAGTACGTTTCCATCTAGTGGTGATTCATTTATGTTGATATGCACCATTTGACGTAAGAAAGATGTAAAAGGAGATAAGAGGTAGATTATTATTTTAAATATATTCTTAGCTTATGGAGAAAAATCTATAAACTATCCAAGAAATATAACTCAAAGACTGACTTTTATTTTCTCTTTGATGTTTAGTATTTGTGGTGTGATAAAATTGGTAAATTAATAAGGAGCTATGCTAAGCAAGGGGATACACCTCCTTCATTCGGGGTTGGAAGAGAAGTGTTGGTAAGAGGGTCATGTTTTGTGAGACAGACATTTCCGGTTTGAATCCTGGTCCCATCACTTGAGTTGACGTGTTCTTGCGCAAGTTTCTTAAATTCTTTGAGTCTTACCTTCTTCTCTACGCAACGTGACAAATAACACTTACATCCCTGGAAATGGTGGATATTTAGTTAGTGACAGCTATTTACAATATTGTTTCGTATCTTTCTCCAACTTGCTAAACCTTTAGTGATCTTCTCTAACTTTATATGTGGCAGGAGAGGCAGACCTATTTGCATAGCCCATCATTTTCAGATTATGGTAGGGCTTGGTATTTAGCTTTTTGATATTAAAGTCAATTACAAATGATTTATTAGCTACAAGGAAGCTGCAATATAAACAATAAACTTGAAGGTTATAGATAAATTATGTTTTTAATTAGAATGCTAATAAATTATAATGTCATGCTATGAAATAAGTAGCTGTATCCTTCAAACATCAGAGTAAAAGTCACCTGATGAAAATTTACCCAATGATGGCATAAACTCAACTTAGCTGTCAGAATAAAACCTTTAAAGGAGCAAAAATGCTTCTCCGTCTTCATATATGGTTTATTTAAATTTGGAACTATGTCTACAGATCTATATCTTAATAAATCTGGAAGATCCATAAATCATTTTTGTTCTAATCAGATAACAATAAACTTTTCCCAAAAACTTTTTTCTCCTTCTGGGAAACCATATTTTGTTTGCAGATATTCCCTGAATTGAAGTGTGTGACTTGATCCCTATTAGAAACAAGATAAATTGTTATGATAATGGGAAGCCTTTTTTTCATACCTCTTCATCTTTCTGCATTCAATACCAATATCCACATCGAAGCACGATGCTAAAGAGCATTCGATATTTGACAAATAGCATCACCTTTAGGAACTGAGAAACTCAGTCCCTGAAGAACAGATTAGTGCCTCATCCTACATAAGGACTTTGTTGATTGCTTCATCTTCCTTGGCTTTCTTCTTTCTGAATGAGAGAAGGAAATGTTTATACAGTACAGCTGTACTGCACATGTATAGTATAATGCCTATGCTATAGTATATACTATATGATGTACTATAGCATAGTGACTCTACTGTTACATGTATAATATGACTAACATTTATTAAAAGCTTACTAAGTAGCTGGCACAATGCTAAACATTTTACATACATTATCTCATTCAGCCTTCACAAACAACCTCAGGAGACGAACTAGCACCATCCCATTTTCAGCAAACTGCTTAAGGTCACGTGGATATAGATGTCAGAGCTGAAGACACAGTCTACGGGATGTTAATCTCAATTCACTACTTCCTCTTTTCTACCAAATCTCTTGGGAATGAAAATCCCTTGGGGATGAAAACCCCTTGGAGATGATGATCTTTGGACACTTGAGTGATTTTGCTCACCTGTGATGTCAAAAAAGAGGTTACCAGGTAGATGTCCTTCAGGATTTTGTTCCCAGCTTAACTGTTTGCTATTTCATTACATTTTAATATTATTCCTCATATGTATTATTTACTAACACTCACATTTAGGAGGTTTATGTGCAATTCTTAGCCATGTGGCCAAGGCACAGGGCCTCCAGTTCTGTATCATGCAGAGCAAAGCAGAAAACAGTGATATATATCTCCTTCAGTCAGAGAGAGATGCCAACAGGAGCGGGATGTGGGGGCTTCTCATTAATACCTAACTGCAAGGAGTGAATGCTTCCAATTTTGTGGTATTCTTCTCTCTGAATGCACTACTTCAGTTCTGAAATGACTGGTAAGAACATGGAAATCATGTATATTGTAAAACAAGTGCCATTTGAGATAACTGAAGAATTAATCCATTCCTCATCAACTCATCTAGAGCCGCTGATGTATTACATAGATCTGTGCTTCATTAGGAATCGATGAGATATACACTGAATGAAAACATTTTATATATGATTTGGGAAATTTTTAAAAATCTTCATTACTTTATCTCGATGACTCAATGTGAGGTGTTGCAGTTTTCCGGGGCATCAATGAAGTTCTGAATTGCACCATTTGTCTCTTTTAAACCAATTTAATTCCATTAAATTTAATAATATTTAGTACTTATAGAGTATCATCTCCTTTGAAATGGAAACATTAACTGCTATAATTAATCCTCCCAGCACTTCTCCAGGCTAAAAATAAAAATAGAAATAAAGAAAGCAATTAGAAACAGGTGTGCCCTTGATAAAAGAAGGAAACACAATTAGATGTTCAGCTTCTGACTTTCAGACTCATGGGTTCAGTTACTGCCTGTAGAAGATTTTTTCTTTAGGGAGGTGAGCAGTTCACTTGATAGAAATTGCAGCTTATACCTAGGGCTTGATTAGTTGGGAGAAGATATCCAGGTCCCTTTACAGATATTGTGGATAAAACTTTATCATTAGTGAAGGTTTGAAAATAGATGACATCATGGGCTCTTCTCCACACTGAAATGCTATGATTTTCTCGTTCTGTGAAAAATTTGACTATAAGGTGCCTGGTGTTCACTGTCTCCTCTGGCTTATGTCAATTTTCCAGGGTCTGAGAAAAGATGTGCATGGATGGAGGGGTATGGAAGTAGCAGATAGTAAACAGAAAGATTTTTTCCTTGGTCAACGATGTTCTGCTTTAAGACTCATCATCTCTCAGTTGAACTGTATCTCAAACTGGTCAGTTTGATCCTTCCTAAAACATGGACCTCAGCATTCCTTATTGTCCTTCTGTGGTTTCCTTCTGTTCTCAAGAAGAAAGCCAAGCTTCTTCCCATGGCACAAAGCATACCATAATAAGCAACACCTTCTTGTTCTTCACCCCAAAGTCTTTGGGAATTGTACGTCCAGAACCATGTTTTAAAGTTCCCATTATAAATAAGCAAAAATTCAGATTTTATAGAGATCACCTACTCATTGCACTTGGAAAAGTACTGTGCTAGACAAAAGCAACATAACCGTGTTTTTTCAATCTAAGTAAATGTTAAAATCACCTGGGAGGATTTAAAAATACCAATTCTTGGGTCCCACTTCAATCTCTTAATTCAGAATATAGGGAAAGGGTGCCCGGGCATTGGTATTTTACAAAATCTCCCAGAGATAGGTGATTTCCATTGGCATCAAAATTTTCAAATCGTTTTACAATAATATAATAAAAAGTACTACTACTCAGCAGTGAAGAACAAGGGCTAGGAAATTAGACCACACCAAAGTTCTTAATGTGTTCCTAAATGAATTTTTAATTCAATATTTATTTAGAGACAGAGCAGGTCATTGAAAAATGATCAGGAAAGTAGGTCCCCTGGTGGCAGTCCTCAGGTTGTCTCCTTTGCGCTGAGCCATTAAGCTCTGGTCCTCCACACTAGCATATCCCACTCAGCAGGAGCAAACCTTCTGATTAACTGGATTTACCTTTCTTAAATACCAGTTGGATGATAATCTGTTAATACTTGAAGATGCCTGTTTGGGAGGCAGGTCACCTTTCCTTCTCCAAGTGACTTCTCACATTGCTCTTACCAGCCTCATACGCCCTCTCCCTGATGAAATTGTGATAAATCTAGTGTTTTCCATCTTGTTAGCAAGTCACTGATGTTTTGGCAATCCTTATCTACTTGCCTTAGCTGTGAAGATTAAATAAAGTAACAGGAATATAGCGGAGTGTTTCTTTTTTTTTTTCTTTTAAAGATTGGCACCTGAGCTAACATCTGTTGTCAATCTTTTTTTTTTTTTCTCTTCTTCTTCTTCTCCCCAAAGCCTCCCAGCACATAGTTGTATACACTAGTTGCAGGTCATTCTAGTTGTGCTATGTGGGACACCGCCTCAGCACAGCTTGATGAGCAATGCTAGGTCCGTGGCCAGGATCCGAACCCTGGACCGCCAAAGCAGAGTGTGGGAACCTAACCACTTGGCCATGGGGCTAGCCCATTGACAGCGTTAAATATTCAATACTTGTTGGCTATTATTCTTTTTGTTTTCAGCATTCTATTATAATTTGCCTGAATGTCTCATAACTCCATGATTCTCTCATTACTCATCATTTCTGAGATGCCATTTTCTTCTCTTACCAAAAAAATAGAAAACAAAATCAGGACTAATAACTTTAAGTATTTACAATGTAATGGGCACTTTTTAAAGTTATTTATATGTATTTAGCTTATTTAATTCTTATACCTATGAGGTAAGTCATACTATTACCCCCATTTTGGAGATAAAGACACAGAGTCACTAGGAGGACATGTACCTTTTTTGGATACAGCTAATAAGTGATGGGTCTAGGATTTGAACTCAGGAAGTCTGATTCCAGAGCTTGTGCTGTGAACCCTCACAACACCTACTGTCTCACCCTCTTAAGATCTAGCTCTCAAGTATTAAGACTATGTGGATCCATCCTAGATACCCTCCTCCTTTAAGAACAATGATTCATTTTCTCCACTGTCTCTTATACACACTAAATGTATTTATAATGCTATACTGCATGCATTCTTTTCTCAAGGAACACATAGTCCAGTAGAGGAGTACATGTGTATTTTATTTACTTATGTGTCTATGGTCCACAGTAAAGTGTCTGGCATATACTAGATGCTCAACAAATGGTAACAACAGAACCAAAGAGAAAAATGAACAGTGAACTCACAGGAAATAGACATAGAAAGAAAATTATATCAATGTCTAAGAAATCTGAGTATGCTTCCTTCCTCTCCCATCAAAGGGAGATGTATACAAGTATTATTTCCTGGTCAGGAGGTGAGAAAATGTAAATGTATATTTCTATCCTTGATCCTGCATTGCCGAAGTCCAGGAATGGTTCTAGATACATACTTTCAGTTATATGCCACTGCCATTCATCATTTCTAAATTCGTCCACTCAGAATTCGTCTACATAAAGCTGTATTTGGGCCTAATGGAAATCTAATGAAAATGTGTAGGTTAATTCATTTCATAAGAAATAATATGATGACTGGATTTTTCTGGTTATGCATCTTACATAAACATCTTAAAGCTTACTGACGCATTCAAAATAGGGTGACGATGTCCTACTTTTACATTTATCATGCTGGTTTAAAGCATAGAGACTACACCCACTCTACTTTTGACTCTTCCGGTTAACCTGCAGAGTGTTAGAACACGCTTATCAATAATGTCACTTAATGCCCAATCCGTGCATAAGCATCTCCTCCCCTCTGATGTGAAGGTGGCATTCCCTGTGGCCATGGGTTTTAATGCAAAAGATGACTGGGTAGTTAATATTAGGGTTAACAAATGAGAAATAGTTTCCACAGGCCGTCCTCTCAGCAGTGTCCTCTCTGGACGGCTTACTTTGGACTTGGCATGGGATCTGACTTTGGAGTCACGTCCTGCAGTTACAATTATTGCACTAGAAGCTGAAGCTCACATTTTTATCCCTGAAAAGCTTCGGGTGACAATCAGACTTAAATTCTTTGGTGATTTTAGTGTTTGCGATCATCCGATAATTCTACAAGCATGTCTTGAATACCAACAGTAGGCTAAGTCTTGTCTTCAGTGCCAGAGATGCAAAGATGAGAGGGATATAGCCAGGAGTTCAAATCCACTTTTGGGGATGGAAAGTGTCATGGTATTTATAGTGAAATAATAATAACTGCAACTTCTATTGATTAATTGCTATAAAGCAGGCACTTATCTCTCACAGTTGTTTTATTTGACTTTATATTTTGCCATCTGAAAAACTGTGATTGAGAGAAGTGAATTATCTAAGGTTAAATAAATAACATATGCACCAAATCAAACATGGTTGATCCACAACCATATTCTTAAATGATAGGATACAAAAGAGTATCATACCATAGTGTACTTCCACAATTCCAACATTGTTTCCTTTTATTTTTATCCCTCAATTTACACTAACTAGTATAGAGTCACCACTTATTCAGGGGATCAGGAAAGCGTTTTGCAGTATGCTGTGAGCAAGGACTTGAAGAATAGGTGGGAGGTTGCTCAGATCCCAGATGTACCTCATATTTCCTCTCTAAACTCTTTCTGAACCATGTTGCTTATCACCTCCACTGTGTAGGCTGGTATGCCTGGGGTATTCAACAGGCAGGGCCTGAGTGTTCCAGAAGTTTAGATAGGCTGTTTGGCTTTGGCTCAATCTGGACACCACTCAGTGCTTCTGGAAGGTGTGGGCTGGGGCAGCTTCCTTCATTCAGGTGCTATCTTATTAGTTTGTGCCATATGCCAGCACCAGCCAAAGACACCTCTGCCATCGATCCAATGTGAGTATGGTAGGTGACTTCTGCTCTGACTTAAGCAATATTATCTCTACAATCACAGGTTTTGATGTGTTAACTGCCCTCTCCATTCAGAGAACAATAAATGCATACATTTTAAAATTGGTCTTTCTATACCACTTAATAGCTTGTGTATTTCTCTTTGGGAAACACGGAGCTAATACAAAATATACTAGACCATAGGAGATCTTAAAGTAGGAGAAAATTTCCTGGAACTCTCTCCCTTTTGCCACATGTAAAAGTTGCAAAAAAAGCCCCCAAAATTCAAAACACAAAACAACACTCAGGCATGTAGACTTAATTAATATTCCCACCAATATTTTATTCTAATAAATGTTTCTTATGTTTCACCATGCGTCTCCGTTTTTGCAGCCACCGCCGTAAGTCGTGTTTCTATCCTTGCTTGCCTGGTTTATTTCACCATGTATTTTTTTTAATTTAATTTTTAAAAATTTCTTTCCTAAGCTCAAGATCACACTCTTTCAATCAATTTTCCACATTACAGTTTGAGTGATATTTTAAAAACACACGTTTGGACATGTTATTCTCCTGCTCTAAATTCTTCGTTAATTTCTCCAAACCCCTCTGGGTCCAAGTCTAGTATCCTTAATATATCTATAAAATGTCCACAAGCTTCCCACTTGTCTTATCTTCTCTTGCCCAACTATACTAGACTTATTTTGGTTTTTTAAAACTAT
Source organism: Equus quagga (assembly GCF_021613505.1). Lineage (NCBI taxonomy): Eukaryota > Metazoa > Chordata > Mammalia > Perissodactyla > Equidae > Equus > Equus quagga. Next base: position 57,267,183 of record NC_060279.1, on the reverse strand, counting down.
TCAACTAGTATCGATTCCCTTGGTTTTGGTACACGATGGGGTTGAATGCAAAGCGAAAGAGCTTTGGATTAGAATGAACCTGGATTCGAATCTGGCTGTACAATTTCACTTTGTCTTAATTTATTGTATTCAAAGAGAAATGAAGATGTCTCACTCACAGTGAGTCATAAAGAAGACAATAACTTCCACAGCAAGTGTAGCTTCCTTCTTATAAGCGGAATTGTCCCCCCTTTCACCTTCCAGAGAATGGATTTCTTCCTTACCATGCAAAGTGTGTCCCATGGGCTCCCTAGATCACAATATCAAAGTCACTTAGGGGCCTCTTAGAAATGCAGAACCTCAGGCCCCATGGGAGGCCTGTTGAATCAAAATCTGCGTTTTAACAAGATTGCCCAGGTAATTTAGGTGCACACTGGAATCTTCTTTCCTTACAGCTAGTTATATTACTTAGCTACTTACTATGTTTCCTTTTGTAGAATTTAAATCAAGTCATCAGGTCCAATAGAATGTATGTCACTGCGGGCAGGAGACATCCCTGACTTATTCATCATTACATCCCAGGGTTTAGAACAGTTCACTCAATAACAGTTGAAGAAAAAAAAGAGTAGCTGGGCCCAGAAAATAAGTCAGGAGAAAATTTTTGCCACTCTTAAACTGTTATTTTCTATACCTGATAGCTGTAGGTCATTGTGTAGGAGTGGCATGATATTCAAGGAAACTGTATATATCAAAACTCAAATAACTCCAGATTAACTTTTCCGCAAGGCATAAATATACTCCTGTGTGGAGAATATCTGGGGAGGCACATATACACATCTCAAATATATTTTTTGGAGCACATAAATCCAAAACCTTTGAATTGCATTTTTGTCTTAAAAATGCTTCATTTTTCATTTTTAGTATCATCTGTAATAGGTCCCAGAGTGCTATCTTTTAAATTAATAATAAAGTATGTCATGGAGATGTTTCGTACTTTTTTCCTTCTATTTCATATATTCTCATTTCTAATCCAGTTATTGATTAGATGTGTCTGTAAATCCATTTATTGATTAGATGTGTATGTTTGTGTGTGTATGTGTTTCAGCACAAATTCCAGGACTACACATTTAATAGCACCGATTTTTTAAAAGTATATCTTGTAACTGTAGGTTACATTTTTGTTTAACATTTGCCATTATTACAGTAAGCAAAATTTCTCATGAACTTTCTGATGGACCCAAATGACATTGTGATTCACAATTATTGACTGGAAAGTGGGTGTTCCTAGTATACAGAAAAAGTGGCACAGCGGTGTGACAAAGAGTGCATTTCACTCAAGACAGCATGTCCTGAAACTGGATGATTTCTAATGAATGTTAAAAGAAGTCCTCTTTATTTCAACTTTTCTTTTTTTGGCAGAGAAAGATTCTCCCTGAGCTAACATTTGTTGCCAATCTTCCTCTTTTTTTCTTTTTCTCCCCAAAGCCCCCAGGGCATGGTTGTATATCCTTCCTGGTTGTAAGTCTGGTTCTTCTGTGTGAGTCACCACCACAGCATGACATCTGACAGACAGGTGGTGTGGTTGGTTCCATGACTGGGAAACAAACCCAGGCTGCCAAAGTGGTGAGCGCCAAACTTTAACCACTGGGCCATCAGGGCTGGCTCCAACTTTTTTTTATTTTGAGTGAGAGATTATTAATATATGTTTATATTTTACAATTTCAAGTTGGTATAATCAAATACACAGAAAATGCTGCAACAACTAATATCTTTGATGTGACCCAACTTGTTTAATTGGAGGATGTGGTTAAACATGTATTTAGCTAGTCAGACCCAGCAAATAGAAAGTCAGACTCTTTTGAAAGCTTGCATTTTGCCTCTTGGGCTTCTCAAGCTGTGTAACGAAAAATAACATCAGGAATTTCATTGAGGGTGACATTTAGGGCCTTTTGTTTTGTTGCAGTCAAATACCTAGAGACCACTTTTCTTAACTAGACAACATTGTATCTGGAAAATCCTTAATGGTCCACGGAGGGAGGAATGATATAGTACAAACTCTTACTTTAGTTGTTATTTTGAATCTGGGCATTATTTTACCTGGATCAAGAAAGGGTTTATGGTGTATTTTTATGGAATAAAAGCTTCACACAGTTCTCCGTACACATTCTAAGCCCAAAGCAAGTGTCTCCCAAGGTTTGTGAGTGATGAATCCAGAATTCCAAAGGTCAAGGCAGGTTTGTAAACTTACGTTCCTTTTGGCATAAAAGAAACAAGCTAGTTTCATACACTTTTCAAGGGTACTTTGACAAATAGGCAGTCTAATTGTACTGTAAGCAAAGGTTAGTGACTTAATGTACTAATTACAAAGCATTTCAATCCTCTGCTCAAATCGGAGTGAGTCCTAGCAACAGTTGGTTAACTTGCACCTAAGCTTTATCTGCATTTGAGTACATTAAATTGTATTTCTCATTTAAAAACGGGTATGTATGTGTGTGTGTGTGTGTGTTTGTGTGTGTTTGTGTGTTTTCTCTAATTTTAGCTAATTTAAACAGGAATTGCCCGGGCAATTACTCCACATTAATATGATTTTTACTATTTACACTTTTTTCTTTTTTTTCACTTTAAACATTTGTCTTTGCTCTGGGTTCTGCATAGTACAGATTTAAGTTGTTTTTAAGCTTTCATTTGTAATCACCACTGTGATTACAAAATTATTAGTGATCACCCTTCTGTTTAAATACTAGCCCTGGCATGTATTTGTTATGGAACAGAGTCATAGAAGACTTTGCAGGTGTTAAACTGACCTATGATTATAGCTTACTGAATTTTGTCTTTTGGCTGAATTATGTAATTGGCATGGGTTTTGTATGTATCAATCTATTGATTGGTTGATTGATTCCCTTCTCATTAAAAAATAAGGCATGTTTTTGTTTAGAGCTTTCCATTTGTAGATATATTGGAAATCCCTACTGGTAAGCTCAGTATGATTGGTTTCTTCTGGAGAGTCTCCGATCCTTATGGGAAACAACCAGCTCCTGGTGAGATAGTTGAGAATGAAAACACATAGTGCAGAAAAGTTTTGTCATAGTCACATGGCTAAGAACAGAAGTTCTGGAGTCAGGGTGGTTGGGTTGACATCAAGGCAACAAGATATGTAGCCTTAGCCCAACTGTACACACTAGGAAACCAATGCTCAAGATTCTTATATGAGTTTATACATAGAAAGTACATAGTGCAGTGCCTCATAAGAGGTGAAAAACTAAATAAACAAAAATAACCTGTAAGCTTTATTAAGAGCTCTCTCATGTATATAGTTCAACAAGCTGTTCTGCTTCTTCATAGCTGTCCGTTTTCTAAATCTACCAGGTGCCATCTTAGCTCTGAATATGTTAGCCTCTTAGAATATAGACAGAGAAAGTATATTTTGACAAAGTAGCTTATCCAACAGCACCTGTACGTTGAACACCTTCAAAAAGTCTCAAATCACTCACTTTCATAGGGTCTCTAAAATATAGTGCTATTTCCACTTGCTCATTTAAAAGCATGCTAAATCTCTCCTATCGACAGTTATTAAGGTCATTAATATAGGAGCCACTGTTGGAATCAAGGAGTGAAGTCACTCATTGGCCGGGGATGCAGCCTTTATCTCCATTCGAGCTGGACAAGAGATAATAGAAAGTAATGGAGGAGAACTGAAGTGCAGGCAGTTACCCAGAACAGTCAAGAGTCATAGTAAGCACAAGCTTTCTTATCAGCTTTTAGAGCTGGTTCCTTGACGAAAGAAGTAGAATTGTAAATAGAACATTTGTAATGTGCAATTAACATATGCATAGTGTAAGCATGCATTTAAATATCTCAAAAGCAAGTTTCCTGTATTTACCTTAGCATATTAAAGCTTACCACAGATGAAAATACGTATTTCTTTAAATAAAACCAAAGCATGACATAAAACAGGGCTCCATAAACTAGTAATATTTGAGGAAAAAGTTATGAACATAGAAAACAGGAGTAAAATGGCACAGTTAATTTAGCTAATACACAAAATTCCATAACAGAATTCCTATAAATTTGTTATTGGTGGGCCAACAGTTTGACTCTCAGCTTTCTGGTATCCCTTGTGAGGCATAAAAGCTGATTATTAGTATAAATCAGAGTATCCATAAGGTAAACAATTCATATCAAGAAATTTAGGCACTGTCTTAGTGTTGGGGATAGTTATTTTCAACTACGTATTTTCTCCCTGCAGTACACTAGGCAGGGCTGTGAGCGACATCCTCAACGCTAGTCATGTGATATCACAGTGAGGTGTTTCATAGGCTTTTAATTTCTAACACTCCTTAATGTAGGTCACAAAAGTGCAACTATTGTGTGTAAAGTGCAATTCAGTGGGACTAACTCTCCTAACTCTACTATAGAGAAGGACTGGTTACACAAACGATATTGCAACTGGGGCTCTCAAGTATTCCAGTGCAGTTTAGTCATAGATGTGAGGGTATTCGGAGCAGTGGTTTGCAAATATTTTTAAATAGCCTAACTCTCTTGTCAAACAATGTCTTATATAAAAGCGTTTAGAGTTGATAAATTTGAGGCTTCAGCATTATGCTGTGGGCCACCCATCATGCTCCATCTCCTGAGGCCCCTCCTGAGGCATCACAGTATACCCTGCCCCTGGTACAGAGCTGTGCCATATATTCAGGTATATATAATACTTATGATTTAACATTTATATGTGTGTACATCTAATGAAAGGCATATACAAGTAGAAGTAAAATAATATTTGGTGAATCCAGACCTACGCCTGCTCTACCTAGTTCTGCACCTAAACCTTACACATCTACTATTGTCAGGTAACAGAGACACTTAGTGTAAATCTCACACTAACTCTATGAGGTATTCTTATTCCTATGGTGACATAGAAACTGAAGCTAAGAGAAGTAAAGTGATTTCTCTAAGGTCTCATGATGTTTAAATCACAAAGCCGCTATTAAGGTTGAGGACTGAGTGACTTTAAAAATCTGTATTCTTGCCACTATGCCATGGGGGTGAATTACATGGCAGGGCTAACCGAAGGAGCAGTCAGACCATAAGTGATAGCTCATGCAATGCCTTCTAATGTGTCTGTTGTTTTTTACTCTTTATTCTTGAAATTGTCGTGAAAGGTATTAATGGCAGAATTCAATGGCAGTAATTAGCCACTTGAAATAAAAAGTGCATAACATCTTAAATGAGATCCTTTGTAGCCAGTTTTCCTCCCAAACCACACCGTTAACTCAGCACACCCTAGATGCCATTCTCCAGTGTGTGTCTACATATAATTGCTCTTACTATTAATGAGACTTATGTAGGCTCACAAAAGAAATAATGGAACCTATTGAATCAAAATTATGAATCCTTCAATAGTTCTTTGTGACTGAACACACTGCATCCTGGTGGTTTCTGTTGCATAGCCAACAATTGTTTAAATGCTGGGTCATTTGTGGGCATATGCTCCATCTGTCAGGTGTCATAGAAACCTAGGGACATAAAAACGTCCTTCTACCACCTAATGGTTTTCATCTGTTTGGTGAATTTAAGAGTTGACCCTTTAGAAGAAATAGCTAACAAGGACACAGATCAGGGTGTTAATTTGGAAGATGTTACAAAGACAGAAAGCAAAACTGTCTGTAAATAAATCAGAAGACTTTGGAAAGGACTGTGAAGTATGGGAAATTAATGGGCTGCTATCAGCCCTTCTTGGGTTCAAATACCTGTTCTCCTATTTGTTGTCCCGTGATTTAAATAATCTACCAAAGGATCGATTCTCAACAGCGTTCATTCTTTTTCCTACTTCCCATATTTAGAGCATAGATTTTTTCCACTCCCAAGGAGGCACCAAGAGAATTCAGGAGAAAAATATAGAATAATTATTTATTTGGAGTAGAGTTAAAGAATGATTGCAAAGAAATGTACACACACACGCACAAAAGCATGCACACACATGCCTTTGGAGTCCAAGACCAAAACTCCATAGTTCTGTTTCTTATTAGCTTGTGTGGCTTGGAACAGGTCAACTACTTTGTGTCTCAGATTTCTAATCTATAAAATGAGAATAATAAAAACTACTTGGAGTGTGAGGAAGAAATAATGCATGTTAATGAGAACAGTACAGGGCACATAGTAGGTTCTATACATTTACAACTTTCTTCCTCCATCTCTTCCTCTTTCTCCTTCAACTTATCTGCCATCTCCTGACCCGATCCTGGTAAAAGTCATCTTGGAAATAATAATAGTAGAGGTTTTGTTTTGTTTTTTGCCCCTGACTAAAAAGAGTACTTCAGTAGTCAAATCATTTATGGGGCCAACAGTTATTTACTATGAGTCTTGATTTAACATGTCATGACGTACAATTCCTTTAAGGAACAGTAAATTGAACTTTTGCAGAAGAACGATCTTAGTTTAAACTCCCCTTGAAATACAGTTGCATGATGCTTTGAAATACCTGTAAGGTAATTTCTCTATAATTACACATGATGCATTAAATAAGTCCTAATAAGCTCAAATGCAGAAAAATAAAAAAAGTAATTTAATGTGACACTAATTTCTTTCTCTAACTAAAACCGTCAAAAGCACATCTCTAACAGGTAGAAATAGTTGTTCTCCTCCAGACGGTGGCTTGGTTTTGGTGAAAGGTGAGCCGTGTGCTTTCGAGCTATTTAATATTGTCTCTAATAATACATTAGTCCATTGAGATCGAGTCTTGACTGGCATAAGGAAAAACAGTGAGTATCCAGAAAGAAGCTAATTTCCATTAGCTCTTGAGGTTCTGTTGAAACAACAAAACCAACAAAAACGTCTTTGCTCTTTTTATTGTAGTTTCCCTTGTTATTTAATCGGCTTGGCCATGTCTGATAGGCATTTGACAGTGTTGCCACCCCGTGGTCACACCTGCTTTAATTGGACAGTGGCAGTTTTCAATTAGTGTAAGCACGGCTTCTTGGATTGCCTCTGCAATTTCTCCCACATATGTATTGTAATTATGTGTGTACCTCAATGTGTGAGACTATAAACATATGCTATATATTTGAATAAGAGTGCTGTCAACACTTTATTTTAGAAGTGTATTAATTATGACTGAATAATAATGTGGATGCTAATGCAGAGCAATATCCTGTGCCTGGTTGATATTTATATTACCAAATGCATCTCATTCTCCGAAGAATGAATTTTAAAGTAAGGAACAATTAACAACTCTATGGAAATTGTATATTAAGAGTGTCTTACAAGTAATCCTCCTCCAGACAACTAACAGCTCTTTATTTTAAATTGTTTCTTTGCCAAAACAGGCAGGGATATTAAAAATAGAAGGCTGAATTTTAGTAAGATTTGCAACAACTAAAGATGGCTACGTGCCTGGATAAGACGATTTTTATTTTAAATGTTTATAGCACTTTTTTTAACCGAAACTAATATTCATTTATCCTGGTATATTGCTCCATCAATCACCAAGATCCTGTATATTTATGAGCGCAATTTTTGAAGGTGATGCTCTTTAACCTTCAAATGAGCACACACTGATAATGCCTGGGAAGATTATTGTTTTCAGTAACTTTCAGTTGCGAAGTTAGGAGTGGGGAAAGGACTTTGCTGTTAAATATTCCAGGTATCTGTGGATTTGGGTGAGCAGGTAACTTTAATATTTAACTCCATAAGCACAGTGTGAACTTGCTATGTCCCATAACTAGTGGATAGGATGAGAAACTGTCCTGGGCATACAGTAGAAGCACTATAAATATGTGTTGACTATATTTGACAATAGACTATATGAACAAATATGAATGACTATATTTCTATACAAATTAAGTGTTTTAGTGTTCAGGATATGAATGCTTGAATGTCCATAAAAAATGTTTGGAACTTGAAATTGATTATTCCCTAGCAGAAACAACTTGAACCATTTGTTAAAAATGGCATTTGCCATTATTGAATAAAACAATTCCACTTAGAATATTTCAGGATTTTTTTAAAAAGTCACAGAAATTACTTTTTGATTTCTAAGTCAGTGTTTCTTGGAGTGTGGTGCCTGGACCAACAAGATTAGCATCACCTGGAACCTTTCTAGAAATGCAGTTGCTTGGACCCCAGCCCCAAATTGTTAGCTTGGGGCAAGAAATCTGTGTTTTTACCCTTAATTCCAATACTCACTAAAGTTTACATTGCTCTAAGCATACATATGAAAATGTATTCATACTTCTTACCTCTAGCCATCTAGATAAATTGCCAGGGCTTCATAATAACCTGAGATATATTCATCTGTGATTTGAAATGAGTGTCCAGTGTCTTGTAAGAATTGCTTTAATGTGCAAATTATTGTTAAGTTGGCTTCAAAGAAGGATATTTTGGTCAGAAAACTTGAATATGATAGCTTTTACTATGTATTTGATGTATAGTGTTTTATTTAATATTCACAAAATTTCAGAGAGGGAGTAGCTCATTTCCCCATTTGTAAAACTTGCCTCAAATTGAAACAAGATGAGTTTGGCTTTCTAGTGGCTATACACTGAAATTTCCAAACCTAGGTTTTGTGATGCTAACTCTATAATTCTTTATTTCAGATTAGCAGCCTATGTTTACAATATTAAATTACGTTTAATATAAAATGTAATTTCATCAATTTATTAATGTAATTTAATTTAATATTTAATTAAGTTTTTAAAAATAAACTTGATTAAGGTATAATTACATTAAATTTGGATAAGTAGTTCTCAAATTTTTTGGTCACAGGACACCTTTATACTCTTAAACTTATTGAGGACTCCACAAAGCTTTGGTTTATATGAATTATATTTATTATATTTGCCATTTTAGAAATTCAAACTGAGGAAATTTTAAGATTTATTTGTCATTTAAACTTGTGATAAAACTATGACATGTAACATAACATTTGAGTGAAAATAAACCTTTCAAAGCAAAAAATAGTGAGAAGAGTGACGGAGTTTTACAGTTTTTGAAATCTCTTTAATTTCTGGATTAAAGAAAACTTCTAGGGGGCTGGCTTGGTGGCTTAGTGGTTAAATGTGCACACTCTGCTTTAGCAGCCCAGTGTTAGCAGGTTCAGATCCTGGGCATGGACCTGGCACCGCTTGTGAGACCACTGTGTGGTGGCATCCCACATAAAATAGAGGAAGATCAGCACAGATGTTAGTTCAGGGCTAATCTTCCTCAAGGAAAAAAAAAAAAAAGAAGACTGCTGGCTTCTATCTACTTCTGCATCCAATCTGTTGCAATGTTGCAATATGTTGTTTTCTTTGATGTCCGTGAAGAAATGCCAGCCTCACACAAATACATATGTGGAAAAGGCATGGCTTATTGTAATAACCTTCTCAGATAATTGTGGATATTTTTCTTTGATACCACACTGAAATCTCCACAAGTGGTAATTTCTTAAAAACTAGCTTTAATGTGGGATCTGAAACCATATCAATAAATTTTTGTACTCTGCTACATTGAATCTATCGGTTTCTCTTACATTTTGAATGACCTTTTGCCAATTCATAAGTTTCTAGCTTCATGCATTTGGAAAATATTGCTCTACTGAGCTATACAGGTCTTCCAAATTTTATTATAAAATAAAGAAATTCATATCAGGTAATATCATCAGATCATCAATCTCACAAAAAATCTTTAAGTATCTTGAGGCTTCAACCACACAGAGGTAGATACAGATTTCCTTAAATTCCAATATTTGCTTAAAGCTCATATTTTTTCATGAGCTACAAATACTGGTGTTTATCTTTGAAGTGATAAACTAATTTTATTTATAAATTTAAAAATTATTTTATAAATGATAATTTTTTTATAAAATATATGAGAAACACTCGAGTCAGAATAGTCATAATTTGTGTTCCATTTGTTCTTTCCATTTTATGGAAAATGAGGTTCCATAAAAAATATAGCTTGTGGGGCCAGCCCGGTGGCGCAGAGGTTAAGTGCGCACGTTCTGTTTCGGTGGCCTGGGGTTCACCGGTTCGGATCCTGATTGCAGACATGGCACCGATTGGCAAGCCATGCTGTGATAGGCGTCCCACATATAAAGCAGAGGAAGATGGGCATGGATGTTAGCTCAGGGGCAGTCTTCCTCAGCAAAAGGAGGAGGATTGGCAGCAGATGTTAGCTCAGGGCTAATCTTCCTCAAAAAAAAATATGTAGCTTGTTTAGCTTGTAGTTGAAACAGTCACATACTCCTTGAGTCAACAATCATACTTCAGGATGTAACAGAAGTGCCTTATGCGTACTTCCCATTTCATTACACAGAATATTAAAAATATGTGTACTCAGGGCTGAGATTTAATAAGTTCATATTTTGTTCTGCCTCATCAAAGACATTCTTAAGTGAAACTGCCACCCCCCACCCCCCGTCTTTTTTTCAGTTCTGAGAGTGCATGGTAGTGAAGTACCGTGACTCCTAGTATAGTTTGGTGGCACTGCCTTGATTGGTGCTAACAAGGCAGCAGTTTTGTCCTCCATTACATTTGTGCCATCAATACAAATGTTAACACAGTGAAAAAAGAAAATATCTGTGACCTCCTGGAAGCTCTGGAAGGTGCCCGGAGACCCCCAGGGGTCTGTGGCCCCCTCCTCTGAGAACTGCTGCTCCAGACCTTCCTGTTTCCTGCAGGGCTCGAGTCTAAAGTCCTACCAGAGGTGGTTCCTACGGAGGGAGGAGAGACCTCGCTAACCTTGCAGTTTTGCTTATTGCCAGAATTTTTCTTGTACCCTGATGACAAAGACTGACTATTTTTTATCTTCACTGGAGGTGATTAAACTTAGCCACCAGGACGACAGCAGCATTCCATCCAATCTCCCCAATCTTGCCCCATTGCTCCCAAATTGCCAGGTTGCACACACACACACACACACACACACACACACGTTAATAGTTTGTGCAGTGCTGGGCTGCATCCAGCCTTTCTCTCAGTCCATGGTCACTTTCACAGAACCCTCAGTTTCACATCCAAAGGTAATTGAAAGTTAATTTCTTTCTTTAGTATAATCACTCCATAATATGCCAAAGTGAAGTCTACATTTTTATTGTTAAATGGAACCTCTTAGAAACCTGGTTCCTCTTATATCTCTGAAAAATTTTCACATTAGTGATTAAGTGTCCCTGAATTTCTTGTCTCTCCTCAGACACAACAAAATTGAAAGTAAATAAATAATACACAAAAAAGCAAATCTTCTCTCTTAACCCCTGCCCTTGCAAACTCTATGTCACTTTTATCCCCTCTCCTATGTCTATTACTTTCTATATTAGTAGCTCATGAACTTTTCATTGTAAATAAACTAGCATATCTGACTAATAGGAAGAAGGCTAAGGAGCCACTCAATCTATTTTTAGTGGCCTAACTGTCCACTAGGCCAGACAAAACTCTTCTCACAGAGTGGGTGGAAGGAATTAAGAATGCATATGCACATTATAGTTTCTTATCACAAATACATAGAAATACTGGGAGGAAGAAATGAGCTAGATTAGAGCTTTTTCTTACATTCAAAATTACATATTGAGCATCCATTATGCCCTTCATCAATATTGCCATGTTATTAGTGTTGAGTGTCCAGAGGAAAGTTGTATTAGTTTATTTTGTTTTAGGGGAGGTATGAATACATGATCATTTGAGTAAGTGTTTCCCACTGGTAGATTCTGCTTTACACAGTGTATCTAGTAATTCTCTAGCTTGACATTATTTTCTGCAAATCCACACCGCACCTCCCTCCTTCTGCCTCCTAGGTTTGCTAGATTTCCCCAAAGCTTTTTCTACTGGCAGGGGCAAATTCTCTCTTTCTCTCTCCCTCCTCCTACACCCCCACCCCCGCCCAGGTTTCCATCGTTAGGCTCCTCCCCACAGGGGAGTCTGGGAACCTCGGACTTTAAGGTGTTAATTGGATGTCACAGGTTTCCAGAGGTCATTAGATCTAAGATTCTCTTTTCTCCTCCGTGCCACAGGGATAACGACTCTTGACCTTGACTTTAATTCTCACGAGGCTCCTATTAAGCAAATAGGTGATATGTGAAATGTATGTTTAAAAAATCACTAAATGTGGTGGCCGGCCCCATGGAGACGTGGTTAAGTTCGTGAGCTCATTTCTGGGGCCCAGGGTTTCGCGGGTTGGGATCCTAGGCACGGACATGGCACCACTCACCAAGCCACGTTGAGGCAGCATCCCACATGCCACAACTAGAAGGACCCACAACTAAAACTACACAACTATGTACCGGGGGGCTTTGGGAGAAAAAGGAAAAATAAAATCTTGAAAAAGAGAAGTATTTAAAAAAGAAATTACTAAACAGGTTATATGTTTGTGAACAGTGAAGTCCTTGGTTTTAGATACTTTTATTTTTCTTCCCCTGTATTTGGTCTGGCACACGACCTTAAAACAGTGAGACACACATGAGCTTGAGAAGCAGACAGGCTTGGACTTGAATCCTTTCTCCATTGCTTGCTACACGGGATACTGAATGCCTGTTTAAGGCTCTAATCTTTAGTTTTCTTAATCTGTAAAACGAGGAGTCTAGTCTGTGCCTCATGGGGTTGTTGTGATACTGAAGCGAAAGAGAAAATGAATATCTCTAGTGAAGGAAACTCTCAATGGTCTTGAAGAAATGGCTGAACAAGCAAATGCATAGGTTATCCCCCATGCCTGGGTAGCTGTGGTAACAGTATATTTCTGAGGGAGAATCCACAGTAGTATATTAAAAATGTATAATAGCTATGCAAAAGGGAAGAATGTCTCTAAATATTCACAGGCTGTTTGAGCTATAAAACATCATAAAAGTAAATTAGCACTCCTCCTCTTGTTTTATAAATTAGATAAGGTATAATTAGAAAAGGTATAAGGTGATTAGGTACTCGACACGTAAACTTATCAACATTTCAACAATTCTGTAATGGTACTGATTGAAAATAAGGTATTAGTTTTCTACTGTTGCTAGGACAAATTAGCACAAACGCAGTGGCTTAAAATAACGTGAATGTATTATCTTATAATTCTGTAAGTCAGAGTCCAACACAGGTTTCACTGGGCTAAGATAAAGGTCCCTGATCGTGTTCCTTTCTGGACCTTCTAGGGGAGAAGCTGTTTCCTTGCCTTTTCAATCTTCTAGAGGCCACTCCCATTTCTTGGCTAATAATTCCCTTCCTACATCTTCAATGCCAGCAATCTTGAGTCTCTCTACCATTATTCTACAGGCATATCTCCTTCTGACCACAGAAAAGATCCTTCTCTTCTAAGGATCCATGTAATTAGATTGGGCTCACCTGGATAATCCAGGATAATCTACCCATATCAAGGTCCTTTAAATTAGCCATACCTGCAAAGTCCCTTTTGCCAGGTAAGGTTACATTTATAGTTTCTGGAAATTAAGGTATGGATATCTTTGGGGGGCTATTGTTCTGCCTTCTATACCTAGAATCATAACCTATCAGCAGCATCATTGTAAGCTGAGACCACCATTTTTCATAAGTAAGGTATTAGTGATAAGTAGCTAGTATGCTTTAGGAGGATGTATTGTTTGCTAGGGTTGACGTAATAAGATACAACAGACTGGATGGCTTAAACAGAAATTTATTTTATCACTGTTCTGGAGGCTAAAAGTCCAAGATCAAGGTGTCAGCAGGTTGATTTCTTCTGAAGTCCATCTCTGTGTCTCTCTGTGTCCTCACAAGGTCTTTCCTCTGCATGTGCATCCCTGGTGTCTCTTTGTGTGTCCAAACTTTCTCTTCTTATAAGGACACCAGTCAGTTTGAATTAAGGCCTATTTTAACCTTGTTTTAACGTAATTACCTCTTTAAAAACTCTGTTTCCAAATACAGTCACATTCTGCGGTACTGAGACTTAGGACTTCAGCATGTGAATTTTGAGGAAAAATAATTCAGCTCATAACAGAGGATCTGAAAGGATTATTTTTGTGTCTGTTTAGAAATGAAACAAAATACCCAATTTATTTTCATAAAAGATTAATATTGTTGTTATTAAAGCAGGAGTTTTACAGATTTCCAACAGATTTATAGATCTATTTATAGTATGAAAAGTAAGGGCATCTTGAGTTTTTAGGTTTTCCTTGAAGTTTTGTTGTTCTGGTTTGGTATTTTCTCAGCCAACTTCCAGTTTCTGTTGGCAGAGTGGAGATGGAGTAGAAAAACCTACATAAACACACATACATATTTAATTACACACACATTTCTAGTGTTGCAGGCAATATTATTAGCATCTAATTCTGATAATTTTATGGCATGTTAGGTTTTACTTCCAAATCTTCACTACGGGGATAATGATATTTGGGAGAGTAGGAGTTAATAAACAACAAACAAAAACTTTCATATACATGCTATCCTTAAAACAATCTGAGATTTTTTTTTTTTGGATAAATGGTGCTGATGGCCTTGTTAGTGTCAGTTTTTTAACAAGAGGAAACTGAAATAGGGAAAACTTAAGTTGCTTATCCAAGATCATATCTAGTAGTTGTAATTCATACCAGATCTTTTGATTCTCATTTGTCTAAAAAGAAGGATGCTTGTGAATCTAGTTAGTTGCCCCTCCTCTCATTCACTCTTTCATGCACTCATACATTTTCCAATAAAACCATTCACCTACCCATCCTCTTCCGCTTAATTCTTTCATTGACACCTTTATCCATTCAGCCATTCATCTACTTATTGAGTAGTTGGTGCTGAAACCTGAAAATGTGATTATTTCTATTAAATCTGACCTTTGGCCATGGCTCTCTGCATTCTTACATGACTTGGAATGAGTCAGTTTACAGCGCTCAAGAGGGAGGAGTCGATAACACAGCTAGGTTGTTATCAGGCTTTTTAATCACAGAAGAAGCTGATTTGCCAATGTCACACCCTGTTCTATCGCCCAAACTAAATCCCAGGTTTATGTATTTCATTTTTGATTTCAATTGTCATTTTCTTCCAAGTTCACGGCATTTTGATTCTCCCACAGTCCTTTTATAAATATAGAATTTCAGAGGGAATAGATGACTGTCATTTGGTTATCCACTGTGTTCTTTCCCATTGTGCTCCTGTCAGTTATTTGCATAACAAGATACATCTTGTTTAGTAAGTAATTGTGATTACCACATCAGAAATCGATCTTATATTTTCAACTCCTATTATTGCTCTGGTTAATCAAGTTCTTTTGAAACATAAAGAACATTGATACAACATTTTCCCCTTTTCCACAGTACTATTGAATTGTAAATTGATCTTTAGAAAATATACTGAATATCTGTTTGAAATATCCATATATTGTTTAAAATTTACTTCTTTTGTTTGGCTAATAATCCTGGGAGTCTTTTTTTCAGCTCTATTCACATTGCTTGCATTGGGTATTACTACACTGTATATTTATTTAGCACAAAATTTTCCCGTCTCATATCTGTTTTTATATCTATATCATCTATTGAGAGAAAGAAAGAGACAGAGAGAGAGAGGTTTGTTCAGGAAATTTTTGGAGAGAAAGTTTCACTGAAAATTAAATATGTACCAAAGATCTTCATATAAGAATCTCCTGTAATTTATAATTGAAGTTCTAAGGGACTCTGTCTGCTTTAGTGCTTTGAAACAGAATAATTTATGTTTTCCCCAAGTCAATCTTTTGGAGAGAAATTGTCGTCCTTCCAGCCCACCCACTCACCAGTATGTCCATCTGTTCATTCATCTCTTGATTCATAGTATTTAATGTACATTGGAACCTAAATGGAAGGATGGCTGAAAGTCTTATTCAACCAGCCATCCCTTTGTCTATTATTTCCTTTATCCATGCATTCTCCAATAAAACCATCTATCTAATCATCCTCTTCCCCTTAATTCTCCTATCAGCCAAGTTATCCATCCCTCCATCCCTCCATCCCTCCATCCCTCCATCCCTCCATCC